>NC_057919.1:62098483-63298483 GCF_018873765.1 Telopea speciosissima
GAAAGAGTCCGAATGTTGGTGTTTTATGAATGTAAAGAAGAAGTGGGTGAGAACTCACAACTGGGAGTATTGCAAATGTAAATATGAGTTGGTAATATCAATAACCCCAATTTGCTGGCACATAACTCACTTTCCTCCTGTTGTTTAAATAGAGGAATGGTTTCCATCATGTTCACTTCACAATAGGTGATGCCATTTGATGAGGTCTTTTTCCAAGGTAATCCAGACAACCTACAAAATAGCTTCTTCATAGAGGAGAAGATAACCATGATATTGTTTCAGACTTTCATAGTGATGCCTTTTGTCTCCTCCAGTTACATGTTTTGCCTGAGGCCTTCACTGCAAAAGCAATAGACTGATTAAGGAAAGAAGACAGCACACAAAAACTTGCAAAATTTAAATACATGCCACAAAACTCAGAAATATCCAATTACAGATAGACATACAAACTTGGATCAGCCAACTATGGTTTGATTGCCTGATTGACATACTGTACCTCAACCAATGCTTTTAAAAACAGAGCAGTGTCTCGCAACAATTAGTAACCTAAACAATAACACTGCATGCAATTGTAAATAGATGCACTACTTGCTCTAGGGTCAACTTTTAAATGGCAGTTTAATGTCGAATAGACAAACTACTAACTAATTTCAATGTCAATGTAACCCAGTTGATGGTCCAACTATCATGTCAAGAGACCTAAACAAATTATTAACCTAAAAACAGAGCATTGGCTGGCAGAAGTCAGTGACCTAAACAACGGCATTGTACCCAATTGTAAATAGATGCATCAACTTATGTTAGGAACTTCTAAAGGGCACTTTAATAGCTGAGAGACAAATAATTAACCTATGTGTTTAGGAAAAAGAGTGGTTGGACCAATGTAGCCCAGTGTGTGGTCCAACCACCTGATCAAAGCAACCTAAGCAGTGACATTGTATGCAACAGTGAAATGCTGCAACTCTAATTCTCAATAATTATATATCAACCCAAATAGTGAGTTGATTCGCAAACAAATACAACCCACTTGGTGCTTCATCTAGACTTCTAACTATTGGCGACAATGGAATCTAGTCCTCCTCGACAGAAACAGGAGCATTATCTGGTCTTTGAATTTGTCAACTGCCCCCAAAGAATTCGGCTACATTTGCACAACTACTAAATTCTTGTATTCAGACTTGGTAGTGGTAACCGGAGGGCCAAATGATCTGCCCAGTTCCTTCCATCGATTGGAAAACTATCAATCAAGATTTCATGATTATCTAGTATAGATGTCCTAATTAGTAGTAGAAGATGAAGCAACTTGATAAGATTCGAGCAATGTCGTTTCTATTTAAAATTAAAATTGGGAGAAGTGACTCAATGAAGCTTAGAGCACAAAAACTGAAAAATATGGGAACATGGCAACTTCCTAACCCTTTCCTTGTTTCTATACAACATTCTTGCATTCCAACAGTGAGAAAAAAAAAAAAAACATACGCAAAAACCCATTAGTTCATTATAGGATATGAGAGCACCTTTAGTTTTACTCTTGACTTCTTAGGAGGAACAAGAACCTACTGAATTTTCTTTCTCAAGGTCTGGATTGCATTCAGTACCATCACCAGGCCCTGAATTGCTATCAACTTGCTTATCTTTCAAGCTGGGTAGGTGGGAGGGGTAATCATCAAATGCCCCTCATCGACGGAATCAACGTACATGTTTTAACCGAGGATCTTGTTGACCAACAGCACACAACAATATAGCAACAGAAACAACAACAAGAGAAAAAAGTAGTTGACGACATTCCAAGGAGGCAGCAACATGCAAGGCAAGAAGCCTTGGAGCTTGATTCAAGGATCCGAAGCGACAATCAAAGACCCAAACATCACCCATAAGTAAAGTAGAGAAAGCGTGAGAGGAATACATTTGGATAGATTCAGTGAATCTCATAAAACCGGACAAAAGTCACACAAACATCCAAACAGGCTAAAAAAAACTGCAGTCACTAATCGAGGAAGAAGAAGAACAGGCACCAATGGAGTGATAGTAATCAGAATTCACAACAACATACACCTAATGGACAGAATAACAGTTAAATAGAAAGCACAATAAAAAGGAGCTTAACTGAAAACTTGTCCGGAAAAAAAAAAATAGAGGTAAAAAAAGCAATGAAACAGAAAGTCTAAGAGAAACCCACCAGGCCACATTGGGCTAGTCTCAAAAAACCACCCACCGTTGTCAGAAGAAATGCAATCCTACTCTTTCCTGTTCTCCATCTCGACAGAGAAAGAAAAAGCACAGACACCGTCCTAGTTGTTACCAATCACTGATTTATCTTCTCCTTCTATCGGGCTGGTTATGCTATGAAAGAACAAATGTTCATAATATCTGAAATCTGAAGTCAGTTGGGATATTTTTGTTTTTCCTTAAGACTATCCCAAATATGATACAATAATATATAAATAAAACAAAGATTAAAATAATAAAAGCATTTCCATCTTAATAGACTTCAAAATTTGTAAGGTATGTTCAGTTAATGAAAAGATGCAAGACAAAAACCAACTTACCTTTCGATCATGAATTGTCACTACTGTAGCATCTCTACTTCCGTCCTTGTAGAAACAATATGATTACCCTCTGTATAACCTAAATTCAATGATATTTAAAAAATTTATCTTTCAAATGAAATTACCTCAACTCCTTGTAGCTGATAAATCGGGAGTTGAAGATGAAATAGTCAGATTCGGTAGAACCACAATTGATGAAAAAAGAAGATAATAACAAAGATCCCGGACAATTTTTTCCAAAGAGACATGCATAACGTGAAGCACAAACTTTCTCCTCTCTCTGAGTTGTGGCTTGAATCCTTCTTCTTCTCCTTTCTTTCTCTTTCCATTGAAAATTTGCATTAAATTTGTTGGAACCAAATATATCCTTTGTTAGTTTGCATTTTTTGTCTGGAATTGCAGAAATTGAGAAAGATTTAACTTTTCAATCTATTAATAGTGGTGAATTATTTGGTGAATTTATAGGATCACACTAACAAACTTCTCACTGGTAAATCTCTTTCCTTCTTCATTTGGGTTTCCCACCTCCTTCGGGTCACATTTACTTTCAGGACTTCCTCAATGTTTAAAAAAAAATAAATAAATAAAATAAGAGAGCAGAGAGAGAGAGAGAGAGATGAGGAGGGACATGAGACGGTGAGACAGGGATGTTAGTGTAGGAGATGTCAGTACAGACCTGCATCAACCAAAGTTCAATTCGTGAAACAGTTGAAGCAGTTTTATGATTTAAAGGGGACTGACATATGATTTTGACCCAGCTATGCCACCATCCAACGTATGAAATGACAGCAGCTTTCACAGTCTGATGGTTATACATGATCACCAATAAAAGAGGAATCTCTCGCAGGCCAGGAATGCAAAGGGTTCTCATATCATTGCTGATCAAAAGAAAAGAAATAACAATTGGAATCTCTCTCTCTCTCTCTCTCTCTGCATCTTCTTGCTTATTGTTTCTGTCCAATAATCATTTACAGGCAGCGAAGTACAGTTCAGGAAGAGCAAAAGAGCAATGTTATGTTGTTTCTATTTCTCAGTCTAAATTTATTTCATTACAGTTAGCAAGAGGATGAAATTTTGATTGATCTCTTTTGAGATAAGGAGATTTAAATTTCATCGTGGGATACTCTCTCACTGCCGGAGATTGCCAGCGGCTATATCCTCTCTCTGCAACTACGCACATTTCGACTCAGATATCCAGATGTCCCGAATATCCGGTACATAATCGAAAACAAATTCGAACAGAGGATTTACATTTCCGCTGGGTAACAAACTGAATTCGAATATTACTTTTGTTAAACGGATCGAATGGGGATAGTGTCCTATTCGATTCGAATCGAATTCAATCTGTTTACATCTCTATATCTTGCTTATTCTAATAAGCTCCAATGTTGCTGCTGTCCGACTTCCTTACACTCTTATTCAATAGATCATTGATTAAAATTCTAAATTATGTACAAATAAGAATAGAATTTATAATACATTGTTTATGTGCATCACTACAATATAAGCTCTCCCAGTTATTATGCCACAAAGAGATGATAACTGTAAGACACCCAAAATCCAAATTAAGTGGATAAAAAAAACAAAAATCTGAACAGAAGAAACATATATTCAAAATGCATATCAGACTATTACAATTCATACACCTCCTATTCGCAGGAAGTTTCAGGAGACCTCGAATGATCTTCTCATTTTTCTCGTCTTCCTTCATCCGACTTTCCATTTTTCAGAGACTCCCTAAACCCTACAAGCAATAAAAGCACCAAAAGAAAAAGGGAAGTTTGAGGTTGAAACAAAGGGAACTTCCAATCAAATGTACAGCTTTAACAATCAAAATCATACCATCAAAAAACAAAAAAAAAATATTTAACATAGATTTGACTAATTAAGACAAAAATTCTACTCAAAGTCACAAATCCCCATCGAATTCTAAGATTTGAGATCGGAGAGAGAGAGAGAGAGATCAGTGAAGCGGTATGAATAGATAACAACCTCTGTTTGAACTTAATACCCAATTATAGGGCTTCGCCTGAGATGACCAGCAATGGAATGCGGGAGAAGAATCAGAACCTCGGGAGAAAACGAAAGATTGTCGTTAACCCATAAAAAGAGAGAAGCTTACCTCCGAGAGCTGCTACAGGTGATTTTTCCGGGCGATGTAGAGCAATGGCCATGAAGGGAGATCTGATGCTACTACTCTAACAGCCTAACAGGCTTGGTTCTTTCGGTTGGAAGTAATAGCCGAAACCCCCTTGTATATCTTCTCTTTTCAGCTCTTGTGTTGCTTGTGAGTTGGGACAGCTTAATGTGATAGTTTAATAGATTAGAAAATTGTTTATTATGATATTGGGTACAATTTTTATCTGTGGCTTTTAAATTGAAATCTTCTCTAAGATGGAGAATGTAGTCTGTGAATCAAAATTTTTTATTCGTTTTTTCTCCCTCTTCTTGAGTATCATATAAAAATCTCTTTATTATTTTTTTTATATGATAATAAAGAGGTCGAGGTCACGGTCAAGGTCAGGGCCAATAGGCCAAGCCCGGTCCAATCAGGGCCAATCAGGGCGGGCTCGGGCTTGGGCTTGGGCTGGGCTTGGCCCGTCAGGGTCAGGGTCAGGGTTTTTAGGCCCTGAGTCAGGGTCAGGATGGGTCTGGGCCGAGCTAAGGGGACTCAGGGTTGGGCTAAGGTTTAAAAAAGTCCGACCCAACCCGACCCTGTTGCAGCCCTAGCCCTTAGGGTTGAATTAGGGTTTAGGGCAGGCCCGGCTTAGCCCTGCCTATTGACACCCCTAGAACCATGGGATAATGTGAAGCTCTCTTCATCAAAAACAAAAGAATTTCGAGCTTATCCAAGGCTAGAGTGATGGAGGCGAGTTGTTTTTGCACGTCTCTCATAAAAGATTTTGTATGGCTGGTGCTTTCCTCTAGGCGTTACAAAGAAGCACCATGATGGGCCACCAATTCGGAAAGCTATCGTAGGGCAAGTATGAGGAAGTTCTAAGTCAGCCGTGAAGCTTAGGATACGACTGATCTTTATCTCCTATGGTTCCCTGTCCGGTATAGTTCTTACAATTCTTCTCATAGGAGGTGGGAAATGACCATCTTACCCCCTGCACGAACACACTGCCCAGGTGGTTCACCTCCTCTTATTAGAGGCACTAGAGAACTGTATCGGACAGAGAACCGTAAGAAATAATTTTCCAGGATACGACATGCTTGGATATCACTTTGATGCGGCTAACAGAAAGTAAAGAAGATATAAAGATACATGTTGAGTTTGCTCCGAGGGTAACCCTACCTCCACAAAGGCCACGAAGCTATATGTTTTGTTTAATAGTCTTAAATTCATAAAGAAGTGGAACTAATTCCTATAGTTTTAAATATATGTTTTGTTTAATAGTTTTAAATTCATAAAGAAGTGGAACTAATTCCTTTATCCTTCTCAAACAACCCGAGAATATATTGCAACGTTTAAAACGTAAGTCTCATCACTCAATAGTCTTCATCATCATCATCGTCACTAGGAAAAGATGATTCAGGAGCAGCAGCAGCAGCTTTAAGCCTACAAAACCACAAAACATGAGACGCTTGGTATGATAGCACCAACAACAACTTGTGAATCCACGTTTTCAAACATTTTTCATGCCACAAACCACGCAATGAAAGACAACTAGATAAAGAAGAGAACGTTTAAGATTTTTTCATCAATTGCATTCTATAGGTTCAACCCCGGATAGAATGGATTACATGTGTTTACCACTTTTCTCCCTAGTGATTTGGAAGTTGCGAGCGTGCTAGAGTTTTAAAAGCTCAGTTTCGTAATTGACTTCTATCAAACGAGAGGGAGTTCTTCACTCTTGCCCCAGTCGCTCCAAGGACGATGAAACTAGTAAGTGTCGATTTTGGGACCACATGGATGATGTGTCCATGGAGGTTTCGGGGTTGGGGAGAGGAATGAGGAAGGGACCTCAATCCTAGACTTTGTGGTAACTTTTGATCTATCCATTGTGAACACTTTCTTTGAAAAAGGATAAGAACACTTAGTTACCTATAAAAATAGGATTCATACCAATCAAATAGATTTCTTCCTAACTAGAAAAGCAGACAGAATATTGTGTAAGGATCGTAAGGTTATTCCCGAGGAGAGCCTAACCATCCAGCATAGACTGGTGGTCTTGGATAGTTGGATATGTGCCTCTGTGCATATAAGCGTAGGAGGAAGGAATCTACGTACCCTAAGATACGATGGTAGAAACTAAAAAGGGCGTCCTTAGGCACATTTACTGAAAATGTTGGCAAACAAGGAAAGTCGGACTTGAGGGAGACATCAATGTGATGTGGAACAAGATGATGACTTGCATTAAGAGGGTTGTCAAAGAAATTCTAGGGGAAACAAAGGGTATGTGTCAAGCCCCTAGGGACACTTGGTGGTGGGATGAGGAGGTCCCAAAAACAGAAGGTAAAAAGAAGTATAATGAGGCCAGAAACAAGGCTAAGAAGATGGTGGAGATGGTTAGAGCGAGAAAATATGAAGAGCTTTATATTAATCTAAACACAAAGGAAGGGGAAAAAGCTATTTATAAATAGCTAAAATGAGAGAAAGGAAGACCAAGTGAGATGTATAAAAGGGGAGGATGGAAGAGTCTTGGTAAGGGATGAGGACATTGTGAGGAGCTAGGATGACTATATTTGTGAATTATAATGACGTTATTCATCATGACATCACATCATAGATATATACGAAAGGTTTGTGTGGCAGAAGTTAAACAAGCCTTAAAAAAGATGATAGTAGGCATGACACCAGGCCCAGACGAGATTCCAATAGAAGTATAGAAGGCCCTTGGAGTATGTGGGGTATTTTGGTTAATCTAGTTTTTTTAACAAGATTATGAGCACAAGGAAAATGCCAGATGAATGGAGGAGAAGCATTGTAGTTTCAGTCTATGAAAATAAGGAGGATGTCCAGAGCTACAATAACTATAGAAGCATAAAACTAATGAGTCATACTATGAAACTTTGGGAGAAGTTTATTGAAGACCATCTGAGAAGAGAGACTCATATCTTGAAGAATAAATTTGGTTTTATGCCAAATAGATCCACAAACAGAAGCTATCTACCTACTAAGGAGACTCATGGAAAGGTGTAGAGCTAGTAAGAAGGATCTCCATATGGTCTTTATTGATCTGGAGAAAGCCTATGATGGAGTCCTTAGAGATTTAATCCGCCATGTGCTTGCGAAAAGAGGGGTGTCGAGTAAATAGATAGATGTAATTAAAGATATGTATGGGGGTGTGGTGACTAGTGTGAGATCTGTGGGAGGCCAGGGCAAGGAATTCCCAATTATGGTTGGATGAAATCAAGGATCAACCCTAAGCCCTTAAATGTTTGTGTTTATCATGGATGAATTAACCAATAACATCCAAGATGAGGTACCGTGGTGTATGTTCTTTGCCGATGATATCGTTTTGGTGGATGAGACAAAAATAAGGATTAATGCTAAGTAAGAGATGTGAAGATCAACCTTGGAAACAAAAGGCTTTAAGATTAGTAGATCAAAGATGGAATATATGATGACTTTAGTCACACTATGATGGATAATGATATGGTGAAAATAGAGGAGAGAGAGATACCACCAAGGGACTATTTGAGATATCGGGGGTCTATCATAAAGAAAGAAAGTGACATAGATGATGATGTTTCACAAAGAATTAAAGTGGGTTGGATGAAGTGGAGAGGGGCGATCGGAGTACTTTGTGATCACCACATTCCTTTAAAACTTCAAGGAAAGTTATACAAGATTGTTGTTCGACCAGCTATGATGCATGACGCGAAATGTTGGGCAGTTAAGAAGTGCCATATTGCGAAGCTATCTGGCAGAGATGAGGATACTAAGATGGATGTGCGGAAAAACTAAGAAGGATAGAGTGAGGAACAGACGCATTAGAGCTAATGTGGGAGTTGCTCCAATTAGCGACAAGCTCTGAGAATGTCTCCTGAGGTGGTTTGGCCATGTACAACGGAAGCATGGGGATGCCCTAGTAAGGATGAGTGATTTGATCCTGATTGAAGGAGTTAAAAGAACTAGGGGCAGGCCTAAAATGACCATAGGTGAGGTTGTGAAGAATGACATGCATAGCTTGGGGCTTGTGCCAAGTATGACCTCAGATAGAGCCTATTGGAGGGCAAAGATCCACGTTGTCGACATCATTTAGTTGAGATTTTCCTGTTTTCCTGGCTAGCCTATTTCCTCTTACTCTCTTTTTTCATGTTTCATTTTCTATTTCTCACTTTTCTTACCTCATTTGTTCTTTTTTAATCTTCATTTCTCTTACATCCCTTTCCCTTGTGAGGACCTCAGTTCTCCATGCTTTGTCTTGAAACGATCCTTGTAGCCGACCCCATTTATTGGGATTATTAGGCTGAGTTGTTGTTGTTGTTGTTACAATGAAAAGAAAATGAATATAGAGCAATAGCATAAAGGAAATGACCTTGAAATGTGAAACTAACTTTTACTGGATAGATTAAAGGCAAATCTATGAAATTACAATAGGAAACTAAACTAGCTAACTTCTATGTTGAAGCCAAGAAGAAGAAAAGGAAAGTTAACCTAAAGTAAACTAGATAAACACGGATAAAAGATTGACGAACACATTGTGTGTGATGTTGATGACCCCTGTCTCGTCCAATTCTTATACCCATTTTGGTTTTCCTTCTGTGGTAGTTCTCTAACTGCAACTCCACTTCATGTGGTAGTTATAACTGCATTCGGTTTTCCATTTTGAAACTACCTATCCATTAACCGAAGATTACACCTATTTCACCTCTTCGGTCTAAGATTATTTGATCAAACTAACTGTGATCTTTTATCATCGGTCACGTTGACCAAAACAACTTGGCCTTATTGGCCATCTTTTATCTTTGTTTCGGTCTTCCTCAGTCAAAATTGACCGAAAATGGGTGTAAACAATGGCCCTCACAATCCCTTGAACGACAGTATAAAGTTCGATGGGGATTGTGATTTGTCATGCTGATGGTCGAATTTTTTTTGGCGGTTTATTCGATTAATTTTAAACTCCAAAAAAGTTAACACGTCATCAGTTGCATACTGAAACGTCATACCTTTTTTCGTCAATTTGGTTGGAGAGTAATGATACCCTTTTTTTTGTTCTTCATCTTCCCTTTTAATTCACATTCACTGCAAGAAAACCCTTTCTGGTCTCCTACATTCTTTCTAGTAGCATCTCCCGAGAATGCCATGGATCAACTTCCTCCACTCAAACCTCTAGATTGTAAGCTGGAAGAGGAGCTTCGACAGAAATGTGAAAATCTACTTTTCTCTTTCGTTCAAACTCATGTATTGATTCCATCTTCTTCTCATTTCATTCTTGGTCCAACACTCTCTTCCCCTTCCTTTCGAGTTCCAAACTTTTCCCAACATGATGATGAAGACATACTCTTTCTCTATTTTAAGTCACTTAGTTTTTCTAAGTCACTTTCTTGGTTATAGTTCCCTATGTCTTGGTTTTAGTTTCTAGGTATTGAAAATCCAAAAGTCTATGTAATGCCCTCCCCTATATATAATGAAACCATGGGTTGTTCTTTGGAACACCAGATTTTGGAGACAAATAGAACTCTCTTGTGAGATTTAACTTGTGGACTCAAGTGGACTATGGATTCAGCAATCATATGCAAGGTGGATCTCCTTGGTGGGGCTCTAGTGGACTCTAGCAGCCAAAACTATCTATCTTCATCAATTATCATCATCATCAACCACCATCATCCATCTCCATCTTCAGCATCAAACTAAAATTTGCCGGTTCTACATCAGACAGATCGAAGGAGAGGAAACCAATCGCGAAGAGAGAGAGAGAGAGAGAGAGAGAGAGAGAGAGAGAGAGGGATTTGGGCAGCAGCACTAGTCAACACATGGCAAGCACTGTTATTAGTGAAGCTTGATCTCACAAGAAAGTGGTGTGGGGAATCTTCGGAGGGCCGTTTTGGTCACGAAACGTGCCAGAAAGGCCTAAAAGTGAAAAATATAGTGCCATAGGAACTAATTCTTGTAGAGCTCATCGAGACCTTCAAAATGATAAGTATTTCGACATATGTTCAGTTCTGGTCCGACCCTGTCCGGGTGGTCTTTTTAGGGTTGCTAGGGGCATTTTTATACTTTTTTGGATTAGGGCTTCCTATATAGTATACTTATCTCGCTGAGAGGCATATGAGAGACCTAAGGGTTTGTAACATTCTTCAAAGAAGTAGTGAAACAAAGTTCTATCTCCGACCGTGGATGTTGCTAGCCTACATTCTTCTGGGTGAACAACATAAAATCTTTGTGTTCTATGTTTGTTCTTCTTTTCTTTTTCATTTTCTTTTGCAAATCCCATTTATGGGCGTTGCTTTTCTAACAAGCACTTCTAAATTTGAATCCAAAACCCATCCCAAATCGTTGGGTTACAAGCTATTATATAGCATCAAACAAAACAAATCCTAATCCTAGCATGAAACTGAAATAGACTTTTGACTCTAAATATATCTATGACTCCTATAGTTAACTAACAAGAAGAAGATAAAATTCCTTATCCAAAAAAAACAAAAAGAGATAAAATTAAATTAAAATTGACATAAATAACCCTAATTAAATCAAACACCTTAACTGCATCAAAAACTTACCGTTTAAGTTCATCGAAGTAATTCTTGACATCATCAGGAGTGAGAGCAGGAAACAGCAACGTGACAGATCTTTTCCTAAAAAACACCACAGGCATATTTAGGTATAAAATGCTTTCTATAACATTTGGTGAAAGTCAAAACAAAATTGTTTCCTCACACTAACAGCCGTTGGGCAAGATACTGTAAAGGCTTCTCCAAATCATAGTTGTCCTTCACAGATATACGAAAGTACTGATCAATATGCTGTTTACTCGGGTGATAGGAATATTGCTGGACATCAGCCTTGTTTCCAAGAACAATAATTGGGATGTCGTCGTTATGCATTCTGCGATTTGTAAACCAAAAAAAAAAAATTACATTAGAGATAATAAAAAAGGATAGATTAAGGGAAATGATTACCAGCTAGAAACGTAAATAGCTTCAATGTTCTTTTTTTTGTACACACCTCTCCAGATTCATACGCATGCGAGAAGGTAAACGGTACGTCAAATAGTCGGTAAGATCAACCATGATGATGACACAATCTGCATCATCACTGTACATACCACGAGAAGTTTCAGCACGTAACAATTGCATAGAAGCTGAGATGTAAAAGTTTCAAATCCTCTTTACTAGGTAATTAATGTGTGTTTAGTGGGGGAAAAAACACAAACTGAGATGTAAAAATACCTCAAAAACAAATCAACAACATCCACCGGTAATATTACTTTATAAGGGAATTTAGTGCCACAGAATGGAATCATTGGGGGTTTAAAATAAGGTTTGCCCTTCAATGGATTTTAAAACGGAAAATGGAAACGGTAAAAACCTAAAATTGGATAGGATGGTTTATGGTAGGGGTGTCAAATGGCCGGGCTTGCCTTAAACCCTAACCCAACCCTAGGGGTCATAAACTCGGCCCAAACCCAACCCAGCCTTTCCAGGGCTTACAATCTCTCAGCCAGGTATACCCCCAACCTAACCCGACCCTGATTGACCTTGATTGGACAGGGAGGGACCAGGCAAGATTGACCATCCTGAATTGTATTTGTCTTACTTGTTTCTTTAATGGGGATGTTAGTACTATGCAGATAGTTAGCAGCTATTTCAGCTATATTTGTTTTTGACCTATAGTATAAAAATTGGTACAAAATGATAGAAAATCAAAACGAAATATCAAATACCCACTACAGAACTTGGACCAAAGCAACTCCAGAACACCAAAAGGGATGGATTAGAACTCAGAAGAATGGTCTCGCTTCTCCTGTTTAGTTAATTTTGATGTTACTTAAGCAGTTCTTTCTCCTTCTTTAAATTACCCGCAGGAGAGGGTGAGATCGATGAGATAATATAAAATAATAAAGGAAAAGTAAGAAGAACAATAGAGAGAGAAGCAACAGAGTGAACCCTGAATAAGACAAGTTGAAGGAATAGAGGAACATCCTGTTTTATTTATTTATTTATCTTAAATCCCAAAAATCCTTACAGTTCACCAAGCCCAATTAAACAGATACCTTCCCTTATCCTCCCTTCTCCCTTCAATTAGGTTCAGGAGAAAACCACATGGTTAATTGCCCAATGGTGAAACCTTTCCACCATTAGCAATCAGGTGACTCCCCGGTCCCTCAAATATTGATCAAGAAAAGAGAGAGAGCGAGGGGGAACAAAGAGACTTACAAACTTCTTTTCGAATATAAGTTTCATCTGCTAGATGATGGTTGGGAGGTATGAGACTGCAGGCCTTAACAGTATTTAGCTTGGAGGTTGTCTTTTTGGGTAGTTTTCATTGAAAGAAAAATGAAAAAAAAAATAAAAGGGGGGGGGGGTTTGGGGGAACAGAAAAGAAGTAAAATCTACAAAGAATGGGGAAAAAAAGAATCACAGAACAAAAAATATAATTAAAACTAAAGGGGTTTAGCACACCATAGCGAGACCTATTTCAATACATCAGCTCTGGTTTCATGCTTGCAGAACTTCCCTAAAAACTGAGATCCTATGGTATGTGGGGATTCTAAAGGGATTAGCTGGGTAGGGTTCCTCCCGTTTCTGTTATTAGTTCAAAGCCTAAACAAAGGTTGGGTGGTTGAGTGAGAAAGAGAGAGAGAGAGCTGTAGGCTTGAAGGTCGTCAATGAAGCTCAAAGGAGAGTAGGAGACCGAAGGAAGCATCTGCTACTGAGCCTTTACCAATTAGAGATTTTCGGATTTAGGGTTTGGGCATTTGGGCATTTAGCTCTACACAATGACTTAATAGGGAATACCATTGTATATATATTTTTTAATTAATGCTATAATACAGGGTCGGACTGGGCCGGGCCGGGCTGGGCAGAGCCGGGCTCAGCCCAAGGTCTTAACCCAGGCCCGACCTGGCCTTACCAGGGTCATGAAAATATTAAACCCAGCAGGCTGAAAAACTAGGCCCAGGCCCTGTTCGGGCTCAGAGCGGGTTAGGACGGTCTCAGGCTGAACGGGCTTTTTTGACACCCCTAGTTTATGGGGATGCTTAAGGCAAAAGCTTTTATTCATTTGGATCTTTTTTAATCCAGCACAAATGGATGGGAAATTAAATCACAAATTACTGATTTCTAAAACTTTAATTTTATATGCCAATCAAGTAAGAGAATAAGAACCAGTTGTTAATTTCAGTCATAACGATTCCATTCAGAAGCTGGTCTTTTAGATACTAATCCTACTTGCAATTTTTTAAATTAAAAAGTACTGATATACCTAACTATAATCACCCAATGGTATCACGCCACATCATTGTGATTATAAGCGGTCTAATGGATAAAAGCTAACCCCCATTGGGCCACACTCACGTACGCGCCTGGTTCCGAAACATGGCGCAGTCAGTTACTCCAATTCAAACGAGAATAACTTCCTAAAAAAGAATCCATGATAGGGTTGAGTGGGGGATCATTAGATCCAGATCCTCTACTGTCGAGCTGTTCAGGCACGGTGCTGCGCATAATGACCGCTTTACCCCTAGTCGGACAAGGCATTTAGGCAGGGGTAAGGCGGACATTGCACACAATACCGTGTCTGGGCAGCACGATCTTACCAGGCAACTCGGCAGTAGAGAATCCAAATTGGGGGTCACTAGTGCAGTCTTTAATTTCCTTGGCTTTGGCAACAGGTGAAGTGAGCATATTTTGAACCTAATATCTTTTCCTTCATTTTCTATTTAATTGGATGGTAGTACTATCAATTACCTTAAGGCTTCAAGACGTACTCGACAAGGTTGTCTGTTAAGCCTTTTATCTAGAGCATGGAAATTTCTATTTAAATAAAGGAAAGCAGTTTTCTATACGGGAGTATGGCCTACGCCAGCACTCCCATGTGTCTACCTCTCTCCTCCTTAAAACAAGGGGACAGATGTGTCTTTTCACATGGAGAGGAGAGAGATAGACTCATGGGAGTGTTGGCGTAGGCCACACTCCCGGACAGAAAACTTTTTCCCTTAAATGAAAAAAAAAAGGTCACAAATTGTAAGAATCAATGAGAAATCCATAATTGAAATATCTTGGTTTTATAAAATTGAAAACCAAAAAAATAGTGCAAACACCATGCCAGTTCCATCTATCTAATAGTAATACACAGTTATAAATAAACCAAAATCTATATGAAACATTATCCACTAAAGCATCTTGAAAAATAATTTAGTCCTTTTGTTTTGAATAATGAAACTTTTTTTTTTTTTTGGGTTTATATAATATAGAAGGCATTGATTGCTTTTCATCGTTTTGTCTCATTCTCTTTAACGAGTTGTTTATTTATATTGAGTTCCTTTATTCAGTAGAAGCAATAGGCTACACAGTCCGGAAGCGATGAGATCAAAGGCATGGTTTCCTTCCAACCTTGCTCTCTCTCTTTCTCAGAAATTTCCAATCATGAAATTTGAAAACTCTTTCTGAATCTCTTGGTTTCAGAAACGATGAAGTTTCAAAAGTAAAGTGTAACAGCTCCGGCGACTGAGAAAACGGCATGAGCCATGAAGATCTACTTTGGTCTTCCCTACTGAACACACATTGGACGTTGGAGAAATTTATAATTATTTATAATTAATCTAGGACTTGATTAGACTTAGAGATGATGAACTTGGATTGTTGTATTGGACAGATTCATGGAGGTAGAAATGGAGAGAACAAAGGAGGAAAGGGTAACTGCAATAGAGGTAAGAACGGGAGGACCAAAGAGAAAGATAAATGACTCAACTCGGTGATCGATTCTTGACTTGAACAAAATTACTGATTCAAGGGACAATCGGAGACTAGGACCGAGTCTAATCACTTTTTAGGCCCAGACTAATATGTTGGGCAAATTAAAAACAATACCAAAAATCAATCCACAAATGAAAAAATTAAAAAAAAAAACCACTCGGTTGTGGATACTTACTAGTGTGCATCAGTATTGCACTCAGTGCCATTATCATCAGAACAATTAAATCTGATGAGTCCTCCCGCGTCCGTTAAGAAGTTTAAACTATATTGGTTCTGACCATTTGTTGCTGTAGATCAAGGTTTAAAAAGAAATCATTAATTTTAATACACTGGTGCACTAAAACAAAAAATATTGAAAAAGATAGAATGCTTACTCTCATATCCGTCCACATACTCTCCTGTAAGAAGCCTCTTAAGGAAAGCAGTCTTTCCTGCATTCATAAAAGACTAACTTCCTCAGCTCAAAAGAAGAAAATTTGAAATTTAACAAGCACTTAAAAAAAATCACTTCTTTCTCGAAAGAGTTAGAGATATGTTAAGAAAAACAAACACACCTGTACCACAATGACCAGCGATGACAAGGTTGAATTCAGATGCCTGACAGCCAGAAAAACAAAAACCTTAAAAATGACAACAAAAAAGGAAGGTAAAAAATAAAGACCCTAATCCCTAAACAAAACCCTTGCAAACCAAAAAATACCATAAGAAAAAAATAAAGACCCTAATCCCTAAACAAAACCCTTGCAAACCAAAAAATATCATTTTCTCTATTGGACTTAGAACGTTGAGAGAGGAGCATCAACAGCTTATTTGAGCCCTTCCTATAAGCAGTTCACCCAACTCTAAATCTAAATAGAAGGGAGCACCTGTAACAACAAGCTGGCATGTTGAAATGGCGTTGGAAATTAGGGAAGGTGAGAGATGCGTGAACCTGAGAAATTCATTCTATTTTGGAAAACCGACTTGTGGCAGTTGGGGAATTTAGATAAAACAAAGAAACATGAAAAACTTATTCTATAATCAATTCTTGTTGGGACAAGGAGACATGAAAAATCCATTCAATAACCATGAACAACTAATAGTGCATGAGAAACCCATTTTGTAATATCTTGGAATAATAAGGGAATTAATTTAAAGTTTTATCTGTTATGTAGATCCTATAAAAGTGACGGAAGGATGATTGGATTTCTGGGAAAGCCCTGAGAGCATTTTGGCCTTGAGACAACTAATCAGGGATTACTGTTTTTTCCTAAAATAATATTTTTACTGGCTTTTAGGCTAAAATAAGTCCATACATAGTCAATGTTAGTTCCCAGGAGTTATTCTAGAAGTTTTACCAAAAAGGGTAAAAATGTCATTTAGTGTTTTTTGGAAAGAGAAACTAAAAAGGGTATTTTTTGAATTTTTCACACTAAATAATTTAGTAAGTAAATAAATTATTAATTTAATAAATTTTAACTATTTGAATAATACATTAATTTCTAATTAGTACAACAAAATAAACCTTAAACTAATTTGGGCTAAACTTAAACCAGTCTAGTTCTAGTGTGAACAGGCCTAACATTTGTGGATTTAATATAGTATAATTTAATTATTCTAGCTTAATAAAATACTATTATTTTAAAAGATTTATGATTGGACAATTTATGTAGATTATGTAGATCTTATTTGGTTTTTGGATGAGAGGATTGAGATGATGTGGCAATCTCCTAATGGTTGAGACTTAGCACTAAGAGAATCTTTTCTATAAGGATAGAGAAAATCTTCATGGATTAGAATCATAGCAAAATAAGAAGTTAGTTAGACTAAAATTACCAAATCTAATTCTTAATTTAAAAACTCCAAGTAAAGATTCCTTTTAAAATAATTTGATTGGAGGGAAAGTAGAGAGATCTAGTTAGAGACTAAATCGGATTCTTCCCACCTTTTTTCTTGTTAGGATTAAATTCCCATAACTAAATCCTAATCCTCATTCCCTTTATCATAACTGTGTTAGAGAGAGAGAGAGAGAGAGAGGGAGAGAGAGGAAAATCCGTGGACTATAGAGAGGAAGAGAAGAAGAAGGAGATTCGGACTGTGTAGAACCAGTCATTTGAATGTCAATTTCGATCTTTTTTTTTAGCCAAATTGAGAAAATCTTATTTCACGATAAAACGTAGCCTCATCTCTTATCTTCGCAATCCAACTTGAATCAGCCCAATCGGAGATCTGACAGAGAGATATCGGTAATTTACTGAAGGTAGGTCTTTCTGTCAAAAATCTGTGTTTTCAAATCCGAGTTTAAGCAATACCTTGATGTTGATTTCATCATTCTCTTAATCATAGGACTCCATTAAAGTGATTCTGAATTAGTAAGAGGTATATCATCATTGAAGCATTGATTTTAGGTCACTTATAGAAACCATTGTCGCTTCACACAAGGTGAATAGATCTTCAACCATTATACTTGATATTTTCTCTACACAAATTTGTTTTGAAACATTGTTTTAAATCTTGAATTAAATTTTAGATTAAGATTTATCATGCCAAAAACAATATTTCATTCATGCTTGCTACTCAATTAAATTGTTCACACATGATCGCTTGCAAGGAATGATGAATTTTCTTATGATTTAATTCACATATGGATGTACAAATTTTTTTCATAATGTCATGTTTATACACCAATGAATCCAATGCTTGATTGTTGATAATATGAGGAAGGTCTATGAATGATTCTTCATGATTATAACCTAATGCATTATATTTTTGGATGATGTATTTAAATCTGATTTTTATTTGATTTACTGGTTTATATTCTATTAGAATTGAAGATGCTTATTGACAACTTTGTGTGAAGATTTTGTCAAATCTTCTCAATTCATGTATTGCATTCTATGCCATGATATGTTGATGAAACTCTATTTATTTCTAAGTTTTTTTTTATTTTTTATAACTCTTGATTAAACGTTTTAGTGTTTGGAATATAGGGAGTTGTTAACCCTAAGTTCTAGACTTGTTGTATGGCTTTATGTATAAGCATGGATGTTCTTTTCTGTTACCTTACCGACATGGGTTAAATGTTGGAGTTAGGATAAGTTGGAGGGTTTTTGAACTACGGGCTTACCCTTATTGGAGTTATATGGATTACTAGAAAGAGAGAGATGATAAAAAATTCTCCAGGAGGGCATTGCTGATAAAACCTTCGGGGGCTTTGACTCAGTCTGGGGCAAGTTTGGTCACTAGTTTCTCTATTAGTTTCTTGATGTTGAGAGGGGACAGTGGTGTTGTAGTTGATCATAGTTGGAGTTCATACGCCGCTATCATGAGGGCATTGACCAGTGTACGGTAACTAGTTCACACTAGTCTATTAGGGAGTGATGTGTTTGTTATTTTACGTTCTTTCGATATATCTTTTGTTAATTGTTGTTATATATACTTTTCATTACGGTAGTGGTGATAAGCAAATATGGTTATGATCATTTTGTTTTATTTTTTTTTCGGATCTATATATACATATTATTGTATGTATTTATATTTTGTATTACTTGTGCATATTTTCACACCTGTATAGCTGTTGTGGATTTACTCGTTAAGTTTTTTTCGAATCTTACCCTCAGCACTTTTCAGATGAACAACTTTATGAATACGAACCTGGATGTGAGGATGTACTATAGGAGGAGGTCCAAGGGGACGAAGCATTTGGATTAGAAGAGGACAACTAATATTAGAAACTTACACTTTCTTTAAATTTTAGAAGAACTCATAGTTTGTTTGAGTTTAATTTAATTTTGGAGATTGAAAACTTTATTTAAGAATTTAAGTTTAATTTAGAAGTTGTAATAGCTTAGTTTGACTACTCTACTTTAATTGAAGTCTTAATCTACACATTTTAGACTTATGTTTGTGTTTTGATTCTACTAAGGTTCATATCTCCTTGACATAAACGATCTCCTGGATCGTCAATATCCCTAAACCGCTAGGATGATTTCGGGGGCATTACACATTTAGTGTTCAATTCTTGTTGAAATATATTGTAACAAGAACAGCTAATAACAGGTACACTTTAACGTTTTTTAAAATCATCAATGGGGCTTTAGATGAGACAAGGAAAGGATTTTTATCGTCTCTTGTTCTGACATCATCCTATTCGTCGAGTTCCCTTAGCTGATGAACACCACGTGGTATATTCAAATCCAATGATGGAATTTGAAAGGAACAGAATTCATCAGGTTGCGTGAAATGCAATAACTCTCTCCTCTGTTTCCCACTCATCTGTCTCTCTCTCGTTCCTCTCTCCTCTCTTCACTTTTCACTCCTACCAAAAACAAAGAAGAAACTCGGGCGACCACCAAGCTTTGCTCTGCATCTTCCGGCGAAGGCCTTTGATCGTCGTTTGCAACCTCGCAGTTCCTCTCTAACGCGAAACCATGGTGTGATTTTTTCTCAACTATCTCTCTCTTTGTGTAGTCTGAAACCTACGATCCAAGACCTCTCACGGTCTGTCGTTCCTCTCTCGAAAGGGGTTTTAAGACTAGATTTTGTTCTAGGAAAAAAAAATGTTCAATGCAATTTTTTGTTGAGCAGTATGTTCATGCTCAACATCTTCTTTGATCTGTTTATCAAAAAATGTTCTGGAACAGTATGTTCATGCCTCCCTATTTCTATAAATTTCTTTGTCAATGTTCTTGCTTCGACTGTTTATGGCTCCTTATTTCTGTATGTTATCTCTTTAATCCTATATGTTCGATTTTCCTAATAAGACCTAATTAGAAAGCCATTTCCTGTTCAACTAGAATTTTCTGATGTGATTGGTACTCAAAAACTTTGTGACAAGTTTCTATATTTTATGTGGGAAAAGAAAACTGCTTCCCATTTTTATATTTTGGATCCAGTTTAAATAAAAAGAATTTTCCATGTAACTGAATAAGAGCTTTAACATTGGTTAAATTTCTCTATTTCTGTTAAAAATGTAGACTGCTAAAAACATGGTTTGAGGAGATTCTGACTGGCCATTCATTCTTGATTTTTACTTGAACCAGAACTTTAAATGTAGACTGCTAAGAACATGGTTTGAGGGTTCAGATTGATTCCAATCGATTCTGACTACTCCCCTCACAAGAAAATTCTCATTTCTAACACAGTAGACACCCTTAGCT
The DNA here is from genome assembly GCF_018873765.1 of Telopea speciosissima. NCBI lineage: Eukaryota > Viridiplantae > Streptophyta > Magnoliopsida > Proteales > Proteaceae > Telopea > Telopea speciosissima. The sequence goes on from NC_057919.1 coordinate 62,119,041, forward strand.
TCTCTTCTTCCACCATGTCTGCTCTTTGTCGGATGAATCTGGAGAAGCAAAATCTTGAGTTCTTATTTCCAGCTGCCAGAGTTACCATCTAGGTTGCTGATCACCCATTGTAATGAAATGATGAGGAACTTCTCCATTAGTGGTCTTATGGTGAATCTGGAGACCTTTCCACCACTAAACTCATGTAAATGAAGCCTGCAATTAGGGGAATGGAAAGCTTTTGGTCCGATAAATCACTGTTTATATGCCTTCCTTTATTAAGTATGCCCATGATATTTTATAAGTAGATCTATGTTTGGGATTGTTATGTGGTGTAAATTTGTTGTGGTGAGCTAATTCTGGCATAAACACTTTGGCTTAACATTTGGGGCTGGGGCTATAGTTGCAGTAGGCACATTTGTTATGCTTGATTGAATATATATACTCTGTTTCTTTGAAGTTTATTATGTAAGAGTTTCTTAAATGAGACTAGTTGCCATTCTATCAAGCATTACCATTAGCTGCATCTGGGGTTGGGGCTGTAGCTGCAGTAGGCACTTAACAACTTTATTCACCATTGAAACATTTGGGCTGGGGCTGTAGTTAAGTGCCTATGCCTAATCGGACCTTACTAGTCCTACGGTCCGTTCAAGGTGATTTCAAGGCACGAAGGCAACCCCCAAGCATGGTTTGCTTTCATTCCCACCATTGAGTGGGGCTAGAAAGAGAAATACCTGGCCTAAAGTTGTAATGTGCCTATTGCAGCTACTGCAGCTAAATTTGTAGAGTGCCTACTGTAACAACATTCTTAAATGTTTCAATGGTGAATACACCATTTAGGTTTTTGAGAAAAAGAACATGAACTGGTATGCATGTGGAAATCTAGGGCTAGATGTGGATGAAGGAGAATTCTAGTAATAACTTCTCTTTGCCTCTGGGATTGGAGAAGGTGGTGGATAGCTTGTAAAGCAATTACAGATTGTAAGAAAGATTGCAGAAATGAGATCAGCAATGAGTAACCATTGCCTGACTGCAATTCATCCTCTTTGAATCCACAGCTCTACAGTGTTTTAAAAATATAGAAAAGCAGAAATAATAAGCAGATGAACAGAACCAAGTACACCACAAAGCACAGCAATTAAAAATTCTGGATTTTCCATTGTGATACCCATTTGCTTGTAAACAGAACAGGATAGTACAATATGTTTATTGTATTCAAGGCTTTCTAACTACCTTGTTGTGTTGCAGTATACTAGTATCTGACTTTGCTTTATCTTTAATTCTCTGAGAATGTTTCTGGATAGGTTATGGCCCATGTGGAACCAATTGTTAGTTCAAAAAGGGATCTAATGTAGAATAGTGCAATTCCTAAAAAGCCTCAAATTTTATTAGCTACAATAAAGTTTGGGAGTCTATGTCACTCTTTTTCTGAATGGGCAAAAGTTAGAGCAGTTGCCACCAAGGCATCTTTACACTTAATAGATAAAGCATCACTTCCTAAGGATGTTGTTCTTTACAATGATGAGGATGAATGTTCCAGTTGGAAGCGTCACTAACTCAAATTCTGTTTTGAAAATTTAATCTTTCAATTCAACTAGAGGTATATATCTCAGGTGAGGTTAGAGTAATTTAATTTAATTTTTTTATATTGGATTAAAGTAAAATGATTTTAATTGACTTAGATGAGTCTTTAGCTCAAAAAGGTAGAGCAACTGGTTTTTTACCAGGAGATGATGGTTCGATTCCATCGAGACTCTCATACTGACTAATTAATGAATTTTCTTTCAAAATTTGGACTTGGTATGAATTAGTAAGACAGTCTAGAAGGTCTACAAGGTTTCTATTTTGTTCAAAGAGGAGTGACCATTTTGTTAGGAATTCGTAACTTAAGGGGTTTCTATTTTTGTCAAAGCATTATGGCCTATATGAAGGGCAACACAGCTGACTAAGCTAAATAGTTGAGCTGTTGTGTACTTTATTGAATTAGAGTTGAGTTGAGGCCTTTTGCTGCAATTGTGGTTGTTTCCATGAGTACTTGCTGAACTACATCAAGTCTATGTGCCTTTTTTGTATGAATGTTACATGTAACAGAATGAAAAAAAAAAATAAGAACTTATGTGGGTGGTAATGAAGCATTTTCCCTTGCCAATACTTATGCTATGATCTTTATAAAGATGCAACTACCCCTGAAATCCATGAACATTTGAAGAGAATATATGATGCGGCTACCCCTAACATTCAAGAACAATGTGACAAACTATGTAAAAAGATTAAATGGATCACTTACTTCTAAATCTGCTCAAAGTTTTGAAAGGAGTCATAAGTTTGGGACTTACCGATGCTTAGATTATGGAATATCACACAATATGAAAGCCTTTGTTAGAAAGCTGTAACAAAAAAGGAGAGGACAGAAAGATGGCCTGAGTTGAACGAAATCGTTCTGTCCTTAAAATAATATTTGCACCCTCCTAATCCTGCAAAGGGTTGCAGCAAACCTGCCTCCTAAGATAAATCAGGCGGACTGTTACTAGTTGCAGAGACAGTAACACTGTGAAGCTATCAGAGATTTTTTGATGCGCACGTGCGAAGTGCAAAGTGCGCCATCAAAGCGCCACATTGCGCCTCACGCACGCGCACGCGTGCACGCACACGCACACGCGCTCGGACGGTTACCGTCCTCGCTCGCAAGTGCACCGTACAATCTCTTCTAGCATTACATGTGATAATAATAACTACTAACTACTAACACATATAAACCCAATGAGCTTTCCTTTCATAGCCGATGTGGGACTAAAAGTCCACATCAATATTTTGAAAAATTCCAACAGCCTTTCATATCTATGAACAGTTGAATAAAAGGATCTCGATGGATTCGAACCACCATCCCCTCGGAATATGCTCATGTTCCAAGTGCTCTACCAATTTGAGCTAAAGACCCCACAAGTAAAGTTTGAGATTTACGAATAACCATAAGACTGTGTCACAAACTATGTTTCAAAGATCATACCCAATGAGGACCTTGCCACAAACCTTCCCAATGTGGAGTCTCTCATATGATTCATGGCATGGGTGATGCAACAAAGCTGTAAATCTGCCTCATTAGAAGCCTCTTCTCCAATTTCGATGGGCAAGTATTAAATGATGCATCTATCTTTTTTTATCTATTACTTCACCAATAACACATGCCAGACTTGCATTCCTATTTAAGAGTAACAGAAGACCTTGTGCAAGTAGTAAATGATGCATTCTTAATCCTTGGTCAGCTTTGTACGTGACCCATGTGTTCCATTGTGCTGTGCACATAGATGGGTTTGTTGATCACTTTCTTGATTGGTTAGTAAGCCAGGGTGCAGTGAACTGGGCTCTCTTACAGTGAACAATGGTAGAATTGAAATGGCGGAAACAGATCCATTTGAAACAAAACAATGACTTCTATATGATGTCAGAAACATGTGTACATACTTAACAAAATTCTTACTGCTTAATAAAAAATTGCATTGAACATTTTTTTCCCCACAACAGAATCTAGTGTTAAAACCCCTTTCGAGAGAGGAACGACAGACCGTGAGAGGTCTTGGATCGTAGGTCTCAGACTACACAGAGAGAGAATTGAGAAAAAAAATTACACCGTGGTTTCGAGTTCGAGAGGAACTGAGAGGTTGCAGCCTACGGTTACGCGTGCGAGAGGAACGACAGAGACACCCCTGTTTCGCCTTCGCCGTCGCAGATCTCTCTGGTTGGATCGTAGGTTACAGAAGACAGAAACGGTACACCGTCGTTCGGCTTCACATGAGGTTGTAGAAACCCCTGGGAATTGCACTAAGCCGCCTATGTCGGAGGTTGCAGACGACGATCAAAGGTCTTCGCCAGAAGATGCAGAGCAAAGCTTGGTGGTCGCCGGAGTTTCTTCTTCGTTTTCGGTAGGAGTGAAAAGTGAAAAGAGCAGAGAGCAGAGAGGAAAGAGAGAGACAGATGAGCGGAAACAGAGCAGAGAGGAGAGAGAAGAGAGTTATTGCGTTTCACGGAACCCGTTGAATTTTGCCCCTTTCAAATTATGTCGTTGGATTTAAATATACCACATGACGTTCATCGGCTAAGGGAACTGGACAAACAGGATGATGTCAGGACAACTGAATGGGCACCTAAAACAGCTAAATTCATTTCTTGTTCCTCTTGTTTTGATGTTTCTCTTTACCGTTTGGTGAAATTATTTTTGGAAACTCAATCTTCATCTTAAATTTAAGATTTTTTATTTTTTTGTGTATTAAATGCAAGGATTTCAGTTGAAGATATTATTTTGAAATGGACTCAGATCGATCCCACTTGTGCTTTTCTGTGGCACTTGTAATGAGACCCTCTGGCATTTACTCCTATCTTGTGACTGGGTTAAACATATCTGGGCAACTGGTCCTTTGGGTCTGAGGACAAAGTTGATCTCATTCCCATCTCTGAGACAATTCTGCATTTCTACTTTTCTAAGTCACAAGCTTGATACGCCCTCTCTTGTCTAGTTCTTGTCTATTTTTATTATAACTTGTTATTTATTTGGATTTTCAGAAATAATTATGTGTTATGTTCCGTTAAACCCCATCCCTCAATGTGTTAAAGAGGGTTGAACTTTGGGTGAAAGACCTCCATATTGCCTCCCCCCTCTGATGAGTCGAATATTGTGTTATCTAATAATCAGGTTTTGCATGCTTTGCCTAGGTTTCATTTACCTACTTGAGATTTTCCTATTTTGTTACGCACAGGGCTTGATTCCACAGACTTAGACCGTTCCGGATGGACTTTTGACATTTTGTTAGATGGCTAGTTCATTATGTTAAATGCAGGATTGATTAAAAGCAACCGTGAATTGGAACCAGAGTTGTTGGTTCTTCTCAACAGCTTTGATTCGACTAAAATCGAGAGGTTTAAAGCTGAAAAAAGTTCGGTGCTCCAACAAGGCGCTACCTGGACTTCTTCTAACTCCATCCCTTTCTCCTTGGCCATTTGAAGTGTTAAAATATTTTTTGTAGATTTTGGATCATTCTGGAGGCATTTTGCTCAAACCCTTGACGGATCCCCTCTTCTTACTATGGTTTAAATCCTTACCTCAACAAACTATGGCTACTATGTACCCTGGATTGATGAAATCTGTACTAATTTGCCATCTTATTAATTCAACAGTTTTCCTTTTCTCATAAAAAAAAAATAAAAAAAAAACTCAAAATGGTGAAAATGTGTAAACTTGGAGTGGACCTTATACCATATAACATTGCACCTATTACATCATAGAGGCTTAGCAAAGAAGATGGATTTGAACTTTCAAAGAATCTGGTTCCTTGGGGGGAAAATTGCCCACAAGATGATTGACAAGTGCCTGAAATGGAGTTGATATCTCATAAGATAAATAAAAACTTAATATGCTGATCCATTTGCTTTTTTGGTGAGGATTCCCTATTTCCCCTGGTCAATCTTTTTCTTTACAATCCCATCTCACATGCTTTTGTTCAAGACATCTTTTTTTCAGCACTCTAGCCATTCATGCTTTGGAAAGCAGAAAAAAAAAATTTTTGATACATGAACCATTTTTGCTTCTGTTGCTCTTAAATTGGCCCTAATGGGTTCTGATCAAAGCTTTTGATCAAGACCTGGTTTTGAACCAGTCCATTTTTCTGATACTTATTGGTTTGGTCCCTTTTGGTCGGTCTGTTATCGGTTTATTTTAATGGTCACTTATTGGTTTGGTCTCATTTTTTAATATATAAAAAGGAAAAAATGGAAACCCCAAAAAAAAAAATTTGGTTTTTGGTTTTCCCTAGTTTAAATCCAAATTGTTGGTTTCATTTGGTCTGATCAGTTTCGGTCTTTTACACGGTTTTCAGTCAGTTTCGGTCGGTTCAATTGGGTTGGTCTGATTTTTTACAACCCTAACCTTCTCTGTGTTCTTCAAAAGGGCAGAAGTCAAGACCAAGGAGGACATATCAAATTTTTTTATTGGTTCTACAAATTTCTAGGACCACTTGTACTGTTTGATTTACACAATAAGAAAGCAGGGCAGCTGCTTTCAGGGTCTTATGAAAAGCAAGATGACCTGGGGGAGTTGGTTGCCCAGAGGCCTTCTTGGCAATTTCCCATATCACCTTTACCCAAGAATAGGAATATTTAATCTTAATAATTGAACAAGAAGTACTAGTAAAGAGGGATTGGTCGTTCCTTTTATAGATTCTATCATCCATACCCTTCCAAAGAATAGACTTTCCCAACTTAATTTCTATTCCTTCCATCCCAAATTTGGTGTCAGTTGCTTGGTGGAAAGATGCTTTGTCATATTTCTTGTCATTAAACTTTGAAAAGAAAAGAACCCAAATGTTTAGTTTAATACACTATAGTAAACTAGTATAGAATCACATTCCATGGCTTTATTTTACCACAAAGAAGAATGATGTGGTAAATTTGATTGTTGGATATTTAGGTTGTGTTTGGTATTCATTCTAAGTCGATTTTGTATTCTCGGATGATATAAATAACTATTTTTATCATTTAAGAATGTGGAATTGACCTACAATGCATTCTAAGAATGCATACCAAACGCAGCCTTAGAAAATTGTCTAGTATTGCCGAGTACTTCAAATTCAATCATTTTTCTTTCCATTAATGTCATAACATCATGTGTACTATTAATGAGATCCTAGTTCAATCCATGTACCATAATCAGAATCCTTAATAAACAGGATCATAGGAGGTGAAAACACAACTAGAATTGGGCAATTTTAATAACAAATGAAATAAGAGATAAAAGGGATACGACCAAGGATTCTCACCAAGGCCTAGGTTAGTATCTCAGTAAGCAACCAAGTATCTCATTAGGCTCTACTGCTTCTCATAACTATTAGCATAAAACAAGAAACGCATTCAACTATTTTAACTTTAAGGATGATTGTTCTCTGACTAGGAGCGTAGGTTGTGCCCAGACATATGGGGCGGGGTGGTCATTTCGCCCACCCCCTATATGTTTGGGTGCATCCTATGACCCCGGCACAGATAACAGTTGGCGTTTAACTTTCTTCAAAAAGCTTACAAACAACCCTTTTATAAAATGGGAGGGAGGATTCTAGATTCTTATATAGACTTTCTCCTATACTCTTTGACCATTTAATGAACTGCATATTTTCAAGGACTTATACAACCATTAATGGAATGACTTATTGACTAAAATAACATATTCTAAACTTTGAGACAATAATAATTGTAATTAATTAAATAATGCTTCTCAAATTCTGCACACATGCATTAATTACTTTTGACCCTTCTTTGATTGGATTTGAGTGAGACTTGGACCGGATTAAATGAGAATGAACATATCCTAATGTCGATAATAACCTAGCAACAATAAAATTGACATGAACAATACTAACAGGCCTTGTTTGAACTAGGTACACAATGCACCCCATTATACTCCCATGTGCCCTCTTGTAGTGGATTTGGGTCCTCTGTAGCGTGACACAGTGTGTATCGCACCATTTGATGGCCCTGTGTGCTTGGGCACGTAGCCCAACACACATGTAGAGTGTTGAATTACGCACTGAGCACACGGCCATTGGATGTATGCTACACACATCGTCGTGCTACAGAGGAGCCCAACTCCTCTTGTAATACTGACTTAAGTTTTACCGCATGACAAATCTTGATTGGAATAAAATTTAATATGTGACTAGGAAACCTTAGGATCTATATATCCATAATTTTCAATCTCATCTGAACTGCCACGTGACAAAATCAAAAGCTTACAATATAACATAACCAAAATGATTACAACTAGAAGCTCTTTTAGGTTGCCTTTAAATCGTGACAAAATTAATAAAAAAAATAAATAAATAAATCAGACTCAAGTGGCTTTAAGAGAATAAGAATGTAGAAGATCTTTCTAAAATCCTGAAAAATGGATGGAAGGGGGAAATGTCAGTATATGAAAAAGTGCCTCTCCCCTTTTATCTTTAGTGGGTTGGTATATAGTGCAAGAAAGCTGAAAAGATTTAAGTATACATTTCATCTTCAAGATTGGTTGGGAATAATGATCCTCACTGAATATTCCAATCCAAACCGATTCCTTCACTCATGAACTGAATCGGCCGATCTGATCCGGATCGATCTAATTCACCTCTATACAACTTTAAGAACCTGCAAAAAGAACCAAAACCACATTTCTTATGATTATTTCTCCCTCATTTGGTCACCTAAGGCTTCAAACTTGGGAAGATTGGTCATTTTTAACTGATTTTGGAGATCTAGAGACTAATTTTCTATATTTGACTTTGATTTTTTTATAGTTTTAAAAACCTTTTTATTATTATTTTTGACCAATTTATAGATAAATTCATTTGTTGTGGATCAATTGGAAGAATCAGCCAAAAACCGGTCAATTTGAATGACAATTAATGGATCGGAATCGATCAAACCGGATTGAAATTCAGGTTTTATGTTTCAAAACCTTGAGTATATCACCAAAAAGACTCTAATTTGGGTTATTGGCAGTTGATTAATACTATTATAACAGTCAAACTAAAGCAGTCAAAGATCATGTCAACGAAACTTCCTTCCTCTTCCTTTCTGCTACAAAACGGATCTTTGCTTTTTTGGGTTCCCTTCCCACCTATGAAGTGCGAAAGAAAGACAGGTTGTAAAGAGAGTAGTAAAGAAGAGGAGCAATTTTACAAATTCTCTTTTCTGTTTTTTTTTTCCCCCTCCCCGGATTAGAAGCAATCTAATGGCAGTTTTGAAACTATGGATTTAGTTCACGTCATCGGTGGTAATATCAATCACCGTCGATACACATAAAGGGAACGTCATTCTTGCCAAGGTTGTATATCTTTTTTTCAGCCTACTCAAACCTAAACCATTGGGACCCCTTGGAGAGATCTCAATAACTGCATAGTTTCTCCTCTAAAAATGACTTCTCCGGTGATATATATATGTATCGACTCTATTAGACAATATCAGTCTGATTTCAGATTAAGACAATATTTTTCCTAAAATACATATCGATAAATTCGTATCAATCAGATGTCTTGATATCAATCATGACTAATATCAATCCGAATAAAGGTATAGTCAAATCCAATACAGGGATAAAAGACAAGAACACCCCCACCCCTTAAAAAAGAAAATTTTGTATTAGGAATTAGGATAAGATCAGTGAAAGGCAAAGAGGATTTCCAAAAGAAAACTAAACCAAAAACCATTTGCCTTTCTCACTTATTCTGCACCTCACAATCAAAGTCTACTATACCCCAAAAAAAAAAAAAAAAAAATAAAAAAAAATAAAGGGAGAAAGAGAACCAAACAACTCAGCATTAGAGTGATTATAATTTAATCCCACAATTTAAAACATCTAGCAAAGTTAAAGAGCACCCATCATTACCAAGAACCTAAAACCCTTCTTTTCTTTTTATCTTTTAATCTCCATCTTAGCCTTAATCTACTTTAAGTACGAGGAGAATTATGCTTTAATAAAAAGAGAGAGAGAGTGGGGCTAATAACATTTTGAGCAAACCAAGTAGATAAATATGCAAAACAAGGATTAATTACCATATAACCCTCAAAATAAAAACCAATCTTATTGGTTCATCAAATCTAATTTTCCTTAATCTACGTACATTGTCATAAAACTATCTAAAGTTCCAAACCCCTATACGATAAGCTTAAGTTAAGCTACCTTTAATACCAATTTAAGGTGAAAGTGTTCCCATGGCCAGAAAAAAACAACGTTGATTGGCGTGGATTTCCCGTCCGCCAAACCCTGTGGTCGAACCGCCGGTCACATAATCACGCAACCGTTGGCGTTCTCATCGCTGAACATCTCAAAAGAATCCGACGGGTGACGTGGTGGTGAGTAAGATTCTGCTGACGTGTACCTATACGAATCCGGTGGTGGAGGAGTAGCGTAATACGATGCACCATAGCTGGCGCTAGGATACGCCGTATGGTAACTCACGGCGTATACGGGAGGAGCCACGCAGGTAGGGTAGAAGTATGGTTGATGACGTGGAGGGCTGACATTGATCAAAACCGGGGTTGGGTTTGGAACCGTATGGACCAGACCTGGCTGACCAGTAGCAGCGACTGATCCAGTGCTTGCCGGTGTACCGCCGGAGTTTTCACCTACACCTTCATTGTTGGCAAAATTGACCTTTTTCCCTTTCTTTTTCTTCTTTTTACCTCCATTGCCACCGCTGCTTTTCTCCGCCGCAGCTCCTCCATCGCTTTCACTGCTTACGCCTTCTGGATCCACAACTGGGGAATGATTACCGGCGGGAGAATTCTCCGCCTTCTTTCCGTCGGATTTCGCCGCATCTTTGTTTTGACCTCCGCCGTTATTTTTGCTGTTTCCTTCGCTTTTCTCTGTTTCAGAGGAGGTAGTTTTGCCATCGACGTTCTCTTGGGATTTGTTCTCACCCTCTGTACCGGCGTCGCTTTTCTTTGGGTCGTTTTGTTTCTCGTTGTTCTTCCCCTTTCCTTGTTTCTTATTCTTCTTCTCAGCTTTCTCAGGCCAGAGCTCCGCGTGTTTCCCTGTTTTCAAAAGTTTTCTGACAAGGGTCTCAGCATCGACGTTTCCGGTCACTGTAACTTTCTGTTGAGGGGAATCGATCGTCGTTGTATAAACCCCTAAAAAAAGTAGTATAACCACAGTGTAACAGCAAAAAAATCCGAGTTATTGCGTGATTTAGGAGAGAATATAGAAAACCCAGATGGAAGAAGTGAAAAAAAAGTGAAATTGGACTGCAATACGAAAGAAACTGTAGATTGAAAAAAGGGTTTCGTCGTTCGTACCGTCGATACTCCGAAGCACCTTGTTCACCTTTCTCTTGCAGCCTTCACAGTGGATCGATACTTTCAACACCCATGTCTGGAGAAAAAAAAAGAAAATCCAAGCAGTGTTTTAGAAACAGAGTTGTTGAGATTGGTGAACAAGAAAAAGCATGGTTATCTAGAGAACAAGTTAACCATTACCTGGTATTTCAGAGGTTCCGAAGCTTCTTGTGCTGGGTTTGTCGCCATGAGGAATGAAGAAGAGTGAGAACGAAATGGGCTTCCGAGCTTAGGGAAACCTGGAAAAGAAGAAACGTCTCGAGTGTGTAAAAACGTTTAAAGAGGAGAAGGAAGTGAGCGAGATGGAGAATTTTATTTACTACTTATTTCTGTAGAGAAGCGACTTTTTTAAAGAAAGTTGTAGTCTTTATAGAAGGTAGAGAGCAAGACAGAACTTTAAGAGGGGATTGAGAGAGTATAAATGGAATGGTGACGGCGTGTGTGATGTGGGAAGAACCGACACACCCAGACGGAGAAGGTGGAGGACTGCATATATTGAGGATCGTAGCTCCATGAGACCAAAAAGACAAAATAACCCTTCTGCTCGCCCAAATAGCTCTCTACTTGCCCCTTTCTCTTTTTAGGAAATGATTATTATTTCTAACTTTTCAGTGTCATACTTTTACCTCTAGAATTAGAATGTTTATCATCTATGAGTGAGACTGTTGAGTGAGAGTGTGATACTCTTCAACCCTTAAAAAAATTAAAAAAAAATATGGGGCGCTGTTCTCTGTGCCGCAGCGCACCCTGCACCAGGCACATGGGAGTGGGTGCAATGACCATCCTACCCCTCTGCACAGGTTGTTCATGTGCCTGGGTGCAGGCTGCGTTGCGGCACAGAGAACATTCTCCCAAGAAATATATAGTGTGAGACTCATTTAGTTGTCATACTCCCTTGTAGATTGATGATGTGACAATTTTAACTATTAGATATACCCTATATAGGATGATCTTGATTTTTTTTATATCAAATTTCATATTGAAATTCATTCATAATAACTCTCACTTAGGGGTGTCAATTGGCTGGGCTTGATCGATTTCGATCAAATTGGATAGGGGCTTAATCAGGCTTCGCTAATTTAGTAGGGCGACCGTCGAGCCACTACCTTGCTTTGGGAACATCCGATTATCCTGACGCGTTTAGTAATTGGTTGGGTTGGGCTTGGTCTACAACCAATCGACCAACTTTTGATACCCTTACTGTCACTTGTTGCCATGCATTCTTGGTAGTGTATGGCTCTAAGCAATGTGTAACATAGATTGGCCACATTCCATTCATTTGCTCTCTCGGCTTTGCGAATCCGAGGCCATAGATTGTACACATTCTTATCTAGATCAGTAAATCTCTTTTCTATCGGAAAAAAAATTCTTTGAAAATTTTATTTTGCGACTTGACTTAAACCCAATTGAATTGAAAACTTGGCATGTGAGTATGAGAACTTTTGATCTATTTCTCTACAAAATTGCAGTCCCCAGCAAACCTACTCCGTGGTCCAAAATATACTTACCATGTGGTTCAAAATATGTAGACCGTAGATGAAACTTATTCCTTTTTGTATTTTTGGGTGATGAGATACTGGCCCACCCTTTGGGTAGACCAAGCAAACGTGGAGTTCATGTAGCATGTCGCACCCCTCAAGGACTAGGAAAGCCCAAGGCCCATGGGATCCATGGGACCTTATGCAAATGGCCCCAATGGGTGGAGAAGAGGAATTTTTATCCGCTGCTGTAATTGGAGTACTGTTGTGCGCATTGTGTGGCGTAGCAGCGGGCCCCACTGTGCCCACATGGCCACTGTTGCCCTGCACGATGCGCACAGCAGCGCTCTAGTTACAACAACGGATAAAGGTCCGGAGAAGAGTTAAACTCGCTAGACCTTTGCTTCTTGAGGCATGGTCCCTTATCAATTGAGCTATCCTTAACTATTTGTTGGATAAATGTTGTTGGAGAAAATTTTCCACCACTTCAAATGTTGAGATTCTCTTTTCATCCACCGTGATATGACTTTATGATTAGACTCTGGACAATGAATTTCACTATTAAACTCTTGCGCCTCATTATATGTGGTCGAGACTATCTTTACTCATTCCAATAGTAGGGTTAAGTGATGGTCTAAAAGATTCTCTCCACATTGGGTGAAGGGAAACTCTGTCCAATGTTGTTTATCTTTTATCCCCTTAATTTTTTGAGGCTTGGGGGTGGTTTACTTTCTTGTGGCTGAGTTCCCAAGGTCTACCATTTGAATTGGATTTTTTTTTTGGGTAGGTACCATTTGAATTGGATGACGAGTATAGTTTGAGGAATCAATATCGATTCATATCGATGGAGATCGTTATCGATTCTTGACCGATCCATATCGGAAAATAGATAGGGAACAATGGTAAAAATGTTTAAAAAAAAGGTTTTGTAAAGAATATGAAGGTAAATGTGTCCAATCTAAACCGATATGGATCAAACCAAATCAATATCAGTTGAGAACAACACCGGTATCAATTTCAATTACTAAAACCCTGATGACGAGTTAGCTTCAAATTTAGTTTGTGATGCTAACAAAACTCCTTTTACTTCTTCTCCCCTAATGGCAAAGTAACAACTATACAAAATAACTCATGGAAAATGGTTTCATACATGGTTGGGTATATGAACGATCATCATTTTAACCATCAGATATGAATATTGGATTTTCATGTGAATCAGGTATTTCAATCGACGAAAGTGATGATCATTTACGATGCACGATTGTATATGAAAACAAGGCACATAACTTATTATGTGGCAATACATGGATGAACCAACTTGTAGAGGACCTTTTGCTCCAAACCCATTTCAAATGTGAAAACAGAACATGAATGATCAATATTTGTTATTAAATTTGAAGAGAAAGATAAACACATAAATCAATTATTGTATCATTATGATTTTTTTTCTTTACAATTCTTGACAACCAAACATAGATTCACTGCAAGAAGTGATGTAGAGTTGAACCTAGATTTGCAAACAATCATCTAATGAAATGATCATTCTCTATTTTTTTCAAGGGATTTTCTTATTGACATCCCTCAAGGAGTCAAATAATTTGTTACCTTACTTTTTTATCATTCTACTATTCTAGTATCACACATAATTTTGTTCAGCAAGGACAATAGTGACACTATTACATATGTACTTGAAAATGTGGACATCAATATTAATTTTTGACGTTTACCAAAAAAAAAATATGTTACTTTCTGAAAATATTTTTTTTAAATCCTTTTATACCATAATCTTAAATAACTTTTAGAAATGAGACAATGGGGCACTTAAGAGAAGGTATCAAGTTCTAAATATCCCTATAAAGGTGTCATTCAGACACTCCCTCTGATGGCAAGTGATGAACAATTTTCACTAGGCACCATGATTTTTCTGAGATCGTATTAAAAATGGAGATATGTATGTGAATTTGCATTATCTTCTTTAAATTATTAAAAAAATCCTTTAAAACCAAAATATATTGGGTCTTAAGGTTTTAGTCATCGATATAGGATTGTCTGTATTGGCCAATTTGTATCGATGGTATCAATAAAAAATGTGTTGTTTTATAACTTTCGATGATTTGGACCCAATATCATCCTATCCAGCAACCAATATGATAATACAATACCATGCATTAAAACCCTAATCAGGTCGACATTCATGTTGCAAAATGATTTCGAAGTTAAAGTCCTATCTGATTTATTTAGAAATTTTCCATGCAAATGATATTTTACATGTAAATTTTCATTTATAAAATTTTTTTCTTTTTTTTTTTTTATTTTAAAACAAAAAGGGCAAGGGTTTACAGGCCGTCAACTTCAGGTATGTTAGCGGCTGTGCCCAATAGGGAAGGTGAGATGAGGAAGGCAGGGGGTCATTTCAACAGGATGTGGAGAGAGATATACACAGCCAGCGTGCCCAACCTCTACCCAAACAAAAAATAGAAACTCTTATAGGGGAAAGTTTTCATACACGGCTTACCGTGTAAGCCGTGTATGTGAGAAGGTGGGAGTTTCAAGGCATTAATTAATGGATGGTGGTTTATGGCTTTTCTAAATTTTTGTGAGAGGGGACATGACTGTGCATGCATACACATACACGGCCATGTATGAAAACTTCCCCCAAATCTTATTTTACATAAACTTTTTTACAAGTAAACAAAAAAAGTCAAATGAGTAACATTGATCAAACTGGGGAAAGAGGCATTTATGTATTTTCAAGAAGGAACTAGAACAATCGAGGAAGATGGAGTGGGATAGATTCCATTGGATTGGGCCTTCAACCTTTCTTCATTAGCCTTAGCCTTGGCTGCAATTGTTAATGGCTACAAGTAAACAATAATTAAGTGGATTAAGGTTGCTTATAAAGATCAAATAAGGCCTGGCCCATTGGTGATTGACTACTAAACCTGAAAACCAGTGTACAATTACTACTAAGATGAGATTCCATTAATACTAATCTCATTTCAAACTCCAAAACCCAAAAGTCCAAAGCAAAGTTTCCTCTCTTGCCCAGGCATTTCTTCTTTTTCCAAAGTAGCTTTTAGGGTTGTCAAACCCTAACCTGAATTGGTGAAAAAACCGGACCGAGCTGACCAAAAAGTTCAAATCAAACAGAATTCTTATTGGTTTGGTTTAGGATTAGTGTATTGTGGAATCGGCTGAAAATCGAACCATACCGAAACAACATCGAGCATGAAAAATTGACCCGAAATCGAACCCAAACCACTAAAAAATCGATACAAACTCAAAAATCGTAAACATAAAAAACATATTTTTTCTCATAATTATGTATAGATATGGTAAACCGAACCCAAACCAGACTAAACTCCATATCAAATTAATACGAGGATACTGAAATATATCAGACTGAGAGTAAACTTTTTTCTTATTGGTTTGGTTCCGGATTCACCTATTCTCACATTAAAACTAGTTCAACCCATCAAAACCGGATCGAACCAATCAATTTACAGATTGAGCTCCTCTCCAGGGAGAACCATCATATCTAGAGAGCATCTAACCGTTGGGCCGTACCGCACACATCCCTAGGCATGCACCGAGATGTGTGTAACACAACCCAACCCTTGGATGCCCCCTGAGTACTCCCTAGGAGCTGAGCTCCCTAGAGAGTAACCGGATCCCCAATTGACACCCTTCATGGTAGTAAATGATGTTTAAATTAATCGGGTCGGGCCTAGTAGATGATGCAATTATAGTGCCTGAGAGAGAATAAATTAGAGGTGGTGTGGCTTTCATTTTCTCTATAACCCATTGTATTAATTGAGTAATGAATGTGTGAAAGAGAGAGAGGAGCTGCCTTAGATCTCTTGTTATTTATTGGGCCTATCAACTCACTCACTGGGGTCGGTCCGGGGAGAGGTATACCCTGACAGAGACACAGACCCACATTAAGTATATCTCATATAGGGAATCTGCTCTTAAAAGGCAAGTGAGATCATTTATGAATAATATAAACCGACCCTAAATCTACTCTCATTAAATATGTTCAGCAACTATATATTTTGCCAAGTATTTTGATTTGACACCAGAATGGGAAGAAACTTAATTTGTTAAAAATATGTACAAGAGATTAGGGGTGTAAATGAATATTCGAAATTTGTTTCCATATCTGTTTAGTACTATTCGAATCCGTCTGAAAATTAAATGGATGAGAATACGGATAGACTATAGCTATCCGAAAAGCTATATTTACATGTAAACGGATAAAATATTCAATCCGTATCCGTATTCATCCGAAAGCTAATCGGATGCAGATGCGGATATAGCACTATCTGAGCCAAATCCAATCCGTTTACATCCCTACAAGAGATGCTCAATTTACATGTTTGGAGTTGGGACCAAAAAAAATTTGTCAACTGAGCATCAAATAAGCTCATATGTGCATTCATGTACAACTTGTAACAACTAAAAAATTTGTCAACAGTGCATCAAAATGCTCTTATGTTCATTCCTGTACAACTTGTAACAATCAAAAAATTTTGTCAACAGAGAATAAAAAAGTTCATATGTGCATTCATGTACCAACTTGTAGCAAGGTTTTTGTTCTTGGTATCCATGGTTTGAGGTATCGGTATTGTATCACTCCTATCAGGCAATATATATTGATTTTACGAGTGATTGATACATGCGATATGTATCGGTTTTGCAAGTGATCGATCTCGCTGTCGTATCGATACTATATCGGTGATACAGTACGGATAAGGGGTAAAATAATCAAAAAACATTTTAAAAGGAGAATCATGGGTAAAATTTTCAGATAGAACCAATCTGTGCCGATACCGATCTAATTCTATATCAGTTTCTAAGTTGACTGATACCCGTTTCGATACCGTGCACTAAAACCATGATGATATCTGCTTTAATATTGATAACAGATGATACCAATATGGATCTGTTGTAATTCGTATCAGTCAGTATCGGATCAATTACATATAAAAATCACTTTTTGAAAGTTTCAACCGGTACATATTCGATGTGTCGAAATGCATGACTTTGTAGCCCATATTAGAATGCTTTGCCCCTCTTATAGAGTGAAATTCATAATATTCTCACTATGCCTTGCTAACCCTCTACACACCATCCGAACCCCTCAATCAATGGAATTTAGAATCCTTTGACCGTGGGTAAAGAAAAATTGCCAACTATTGGAAAACTCATTCTTTGATCCACAAGATTAGGAGAAGAGAGTGTTAATCAACGTGTGAGAAGATGTATTATTATACACTAATTCCATGGGAAAGTTTTTCTCAACATATACAAGTAAAAAGGGCTGGTGGAGAAGGAAATTCTTTCATCGTATAAAATTGTTGGATTCGGATCCTCTCCAATGAGGAGATCGCCCAATGAGTAAGCCCAATGAAGCATCCAATGGTTGGGCTGATTGGCACACATCCCAACACACACTCAACCAGTCCAGCAGTTGGATGCTTCATGCTAAAATTTACGTTTCTATGAAACAATTATTTTCTAATTTACCAAACAGTCATGTTAACGCGAGTGTCACATCGTAATTGTCCTTAAAATTTGTTTATTATCCAATAAAAAAGGATAAACTTTCTTTGATTGTACGATCAAGGAATCATACAGCCATCAATGACTATAAATATCTGCCCTTATTTTCAAATTATCAAAATGCCCTCATGGTTGCGTGATCTTTTATGGATACCATCTGCACCCTTCGGTCATGGGTGATGGAAAATTCGGTCCAAAAATAAAATAGGTATCAACATTTAATTGTGAAAAGACCTTCTCCTTCCTTTGCCTTAAAATAAAAAGAAAATTTTTTGTTACAATGTGAGAATGCAATTTCTTTCTCACTTGAGCTCTTTTGTTATTTTCTCTTTCTTGTTCTAAATATTTGGGTTCATATGGATCATATGTTTTTTCAAGAGATCCACTGAGGTGGTGTGCAGATTCCTTCCCTACACTGGCTAACCTTCTCCCAAACAAAATATATTGGATTTTAAAATTGGGTCGAGAACCTGCCATAGTCTGCAGATAGAAAGGAGAGCCAAATTGGATTTGTCTTTTGTGTATTCAGAATCAGACCTCTATCATAACCACATTAAGATAGGTTTGTTAGGTTGGAAATTTTCTAAGGAGGACCATCTTATGGGTTCCAAAATTAGATCAATTGGAAATTTTCTAAGGAGGGCCACCTTATGGGTCCAAAATTAGATCAATCCATAAACATAGAAGTCTCTAAACTTGCATAAGAAAGTGATAATATGGAGGAGATCGAGGACTGACCATCTTCTTTTATCAAAGGTTCTATTAGTAGGGTGTCCACCGGTCAGTTCGGTCCGTTTTTGGTCGGGCTGAGCCAGTCTTTGGTCTCAACTATACTAAATTGAAGCCGGCCCGATAAGAAAAGGATTGGTTTTGGGTTTGTATATCGGGTTGGGTTAACGGGCTGTTATCAATTTTGTTGGAATTTCAATAATTGTGTAGACGGTTTTGGGTCATTCTTTGGTTTAATGTTGGCCTAGTTTTTTTACGGTTTTCGGTCATTCTTTGGTTCAATATTGACCTGATTTTTTGACTAAGGGACATGTATCTTCAAAGAGACATATCCATTTAGTATAGGTACATTCATAGCACTTGGATTAGAATCTTTTAATCCTATCCACTTATGCCAATGGACACACCCATTCCATGAGGTGTCTTGAAGGGATACATCCACCACTATAACTAGAGGTGAAATCGACAGCCCAAATCATTCAATTTTTTGTAGTACGATTTCAGTTAGTCAGGCATTAATAAATTCTCAATTCTCTAATAGTTTCAAGTGATTACTGTCTTTGCAAATCAATAATCAGTCCAGTCTGTTTTATCTTGGGAGGCAAATTTGTTGCAACCCAATGCAGTAATAGGGTACAACTACTGTCTTAAGAACATAGCGTTCTCGTTCGACTCAGACTATCTCTTTGTCCTCTTCTTTTGATATCTGTGTTTTTCTAACAAATTTTTTATTGAATTGGCCTAGTTCGGTTTTGACTTTTACGTATAAAAAAAATAAATATAAAATCTACTTTTTCTTGAATTATCCTGGTTATTTTCAGTTTTTTCGTTTTTTATCTAGTTTGTTGTATTTCTATCATTTCAGTTCTGGTTGGTTCGATTGTTTTGTTTTCTATCAATTTTGTGAAAATCCAAACCATAAAATATGGACCTGGTTAGACCAAAGAAGGGTATTTTGGAACATGAACAATAAGGTGAGAGTTGATGATGAATCCAAAATCAAATCTTAGTGCGACATCAAAATTGGTGAGGAGAGATCACCTTGGGTGAAGGAAAACTTAATTCTTAAAATACACTTCTCGTACCACACATCATAGACCTCTGAGCCTGGGGGAAAGATTTCTTCCATGAAAGTACAAAAAATGATTCACGTTGAGTGGCTTAAGCTTATGTTGGTTTAAGCGGCAAATATTTCTTCCGTAGATATTGTGTAAATATACAAAAACTTAAGGAGAGGATTGAGGTGACTTACGTCTAAAATGTAAGCTTATGTTGGTTTAAGCGGCAAATATTTCTTCCATAGATATTGTGTAAATATACAAAAACTTAAGGAGAGGATTGAGGTGACTTACGTCTAAAATGTTTTACTATGCATCATGGCTGATCACCTAAAGGCTTATTGACACAATAGGAAGTATGTGGGGCTAGATCTTTTCTAGCAGTCACAATCCTCAAATCCTTAAGGTAGTGAAAATCTTAATTCCAACAAGGAAGAAGAGCAAACAAACTGAATTAATTCGAAACTTTAAGAAGATTTTATTTCGTCTAAAACGTCCCTTATATAATAAGGTCGGATTACAAAAGAAAAGAAACATAAATAAAATAAAAAAATAAAATAGAAAACTAAAATTCCTAAATCGTGCGTAAAACTTCAGAGGCCTAGTAAACCCCTTAAACGTACGAATTTGACCCTGAAACATGTAGTTCAATGAATTTACTATTCATTGTACACCTTATAAAGCACAAACTAGCATTTCCAAAAGGTATTATGGCTCTCTGAAGTTGCGTTAAAAAATTAAAACTTTCGACCTGCTTGAGTGGATTTTTGCCGGTCCAATCAATTTCGAAATTCTTCATAAATCTTTTCTACATCATTTATCTTATTCCACCCAAACAGATTTTATGTTTAAAATCAACAGCAATTGAAGTGTATTCTCATATTCAATTTGTTGAGATGTTGGTGCCTTCATATATTTAAGGAACGCCTTATGCTTTAAAAGTTTTAATTTTCAAGATCTGGACTTCTAATTATGGGTAGGCCTAGCGAGGATTTCAAACTTGGAAATGGGGTCGAATCGGTCCTTATTCAGATTGGAATCAACCAGAATCGGCCCCTTAGATCTAAAACCTAGCGATTTATAGTTTCAAAAACCCTAGAATCAGTAGCTCCCAAATGGCCAGAATCAAGATTGATCAAGAACAATTGCAATCCGAATCGATCGATTCGAACGATCCGATTCCAATTTTCAAAACAATTGGGCCCAGTTAATCTGGGGTTATCCTGGGTTTCATCATCCACCACATAGGACAAGTTTGGTTAATACCATTCAAACATCCAAGGAGATAAAGGACAGGCTCATGTAAGCATAGTAGGCCCAATTCAAGAAACTTGGAAGAAAGGTGAGTTATTAGAAAAAGGAAACATAAGAATTCCTTTTATATACACTACCAAAAAGCAGAACTTATAACAGAAACAAAGATGATAATTGTAAGCAATTAAAGGGAAACTAAATAATGGCTAGCAAACAAAGCTTGATTGTTACTCCACAACCAATACAAACCCACATTAATGTTTCAAGCTAGGCAAGAAGATATACATTGAGGGGGACCTCTCTTCATCTCCTTATCACTTCTCTTCTTTTCACTCTTTTTTTTAGTTGCAAGTTGTATTTCTCAAACCTTTTAGGTATGACCACCAAAAGAAAGATCACAGTCACTCTTATGAAAGATTTTTGTGCTGCACATTTAAAAAAAACAATAATTTTACTGGTGCACGTGTACATACCCAGACAAATAAGTCAAAAACTTAGAACCTGCAACTATGAAATCTAGAACATTCCTAGAGATCCACTCTTACAGAAACTAATTAGAAGAAAGGACTTTGTCTCTAAGCTAGACTTGGGCACAAATGCACTTGAGAAAAAAGGAATTCCAATACTTTAGGGTTCTTGTCTTTTTCTGATTAATAATCACAATAATGGAAGCTTTATTTGTTGGAAAAGATTTCAAGTTGTAAGTATAAGCTAGAATAACAGCAAAGGTGACTTTAGCTCCACTTGCCCTTTATTTTATTTTTATTTTTTGACAACAACTAACCCTGTTGGTATGAAAGAATCTATTCTCGCGTTTATTCAGAATTTGCATGCTACACCAATGACAGTTGTATAGAATAGTATCACTCACATGAGATCCACAAAAGGTCCACATGGATCGGAGCAACAGAGAATGTCATTGTGAACCCCACATCTTATTATGTGGGAGGCCACATGCTGGAATCTGTACTCCAGCATCGTGCACTTCTTTTTCCCTAGACTTATATAGAGAGGGGAAAGAGAATGTTTCTATTGTCTACAAACCCACCTTGCTGCAGCATTACAAAAGGCAAGAGTTGTTGTTTGAATATCTATACCATCTGGGTATAACCTCGTTACTAAAATTTGGGAGAGGATTCTCTAAGCAAGCAACATAGGGAAGGGCACGAATAAGGTGCATGAAAACAGTATGATTTATTGGAGGACAGCGAAGTCATTTCATGTGAGAATGTGAGAGATAAACAGACTAACAAAAGTGCCAACTATCCTGCCCCGACGGCTCAAAAAACTTTTTCCCTTTATTTTTGTCATACATCTAGAGGTTAAGAGGTGAAACTTAGCACTCCACAATGAATAGCCCAATCCACTGAGTTCTGGATTTGACAATGTTTAAGCCCAATCCACCAACCCCCAGCACCTTGAAAACGACTAGTTTTGGAGCCAGCATAACCGAGACTTAAACTGGGTTATGGGCTTATGGCCCTTAGACACAAGTGGGCTTCAATGGTTTGGAATGAGTTAACCATAGATAGTTTATTCAAATCAGACCTATCTAAAGAAAAGAGGAAGGAGAAAGGGGAGGGGGGCGCAAGTGCGCAACAATCTAAATGAGATAAAATAATTCCAATCAGAAGCAAATGTTTCATTTTTAAGACAAGCAGAATTCAAATCTGATAACTCTCTTGGGAATTAATACAGAGATTCTGGGTTCATGACAACCATTCATGTCACTCCTAACTTGCCAACAGTTTGCATTCTCAGTGAAGAAAATACCAACGACCACCTTCCTATCAATGGTTGAAAACAACGAATTCAAAGACTGATGAACATCTGCCAACAAGATGAGAACAGTCCATCGAGATACCAATCTAATGTGAACTTTCCTTGTCATTCTCCACCAGGGTTGGAATTGGAGGAAGAACTTCTTCAGTGTTCCCTTCTGTATGTGTATCTTGGGTCTCCCCCTTGGCCTCTTCTGACAAATCCTGCAACTGAAGAATCTCAAAAGAAATCAGTGGAATACATAGCATGTGCTAATTATAGACAGCTGAACGGTAGTTAATGTCTTATCAGGGTCCGAGCAAAAACATATGGAAACAAAATAAAATGTGACATGTTAGGAAAAGAAAGAAAATTAAATGGAAGAAAGAAGTAGCCATTAAATGGAATACCCCCAAATTCTTTAAACTGGCTGTCACATCCTCATGTTGTTGTTGAAGAGTGGTCTTCAGTTCTTTAAATTCCTATTTTGAGTTAATCAAACAAGATTCCATTAAAAAATTGCTACATGAAAGGTGGAAAAAAAAATAAAAGTTTTGGTTGACGAGTGTCCGAAAACGAATCTATGGACTGGCACATCTAATTCTGCCAAATGGAATATCGATGTGGCAATTTTGAGCCTAGGATATCTAAGGAATGGTCTGGATTATCCAAGCATTGTTGTGCAGTCTCTCAGTAGCCCTAGGTTTTTTAATGCTTTATTTTGTCACTTAGCCAACCCAACTTGGTCTGAAACTTGATATACAAGCAGGAGACCTTGGGGTCAACCTGAATTTCAGCTCCGTCTGACCTGCCACATTGAAGAACTAGGTGCCTGTCCATAGATTCCCTGGTGGGTGAACCACCCAAGACACCCAAACAAATGTAAAAGGAAACCTACCGATCTAAGCTGCTCCACTTCCACATTGAGAGATTTCTTGAGCTCTGAAAGGTCCTGCATTACATTTGATACTTGTTAAGTTCTAACCATGTATACGAGATGGAAATCAGAGGAAAATATCACAAAGAGAAATGACTTGAATAATATGTAGCATAAGGAAAAATTGGTCACATTCACATACAGATGATTAGTTGTGGATCTGTTGTCCATGATAAGAGGTTCAGTTTAGTGCAACTTGCTCCTAGTTTCTGTGCCTATTAGTTAGAGTAGTTTTTACAAGGTCAACCAGGTAGTATCAAGGAGTTTGGAGGATTCAGTGGATTCACAAGAACATAAAGAGTGTGACCTACTTCAACAAGTCATCTAACTTCTAATCCCTTCAGACATACATTGGTGTACTTCAACAATTTCAGACAGAGATATACAAAAAAGCCAACTTCACACAAAGAATAAACAAAAAGGCTGCTTTGAAAAAGAGAGAACTTCATCCAATGAAAACTGACAAGGAAGCAATGTCTAAGAATCAAAGAAAATTAACAACGAAGCAACACAAACACAAAAACATCAAACAAAACTGAACTACCGATTATAGGATATGGGTAGAAACTCCACCAAAGAGGGAAGTACCTGGCAATCGAAAGAGTTGTGAGGAGGGTGCAGTATATCAAAGTAATGCACCATACAAGAAAAAGACAGTATTTCTATAGCTACCAATGCACAAAGTCTCTTTTTGACTACCATAATAATTTACTATTGTATTGATGAACCCTAGAGAATAGCCTTGTACATTGAAGCTATCTGGTTCAAGCTTTCTGGGTTCAACCCAAGCCAAGTCCCTTTATATTAAATTTGCAAAATTCCCTCCAGTAACAGTTAATACAGAAGTCAAACGAAGATCCAAAATTGGCCACAGACAAATAAGAACTAGAATATATATCAAGTGGCAAAATAAATATCCAAGCCTCATTCTCGATGAATAAGAACTAGAATATATCAAGTGGCAGAATCTCATAAATATTTAGTAAGCCATATAAATGTCAATGGAAGCCATTAGAAAACCATGCCAATAGATCTTTAAACAATGAGACCTAATTTACATACAAACAATCTCAACCTACTTCAATTGTACCCCCGGGCTGATTTCACATCGTGCATCCAAACACTGCTCAATCATTTTTTGTTATACAATGTAGAGATATCTCCACAAAATAGAATCCACTCATTGCTATCCATCATCTTGCAGAACAACAAAAATCATAATTTCATGGATAAAAGATTGGTATCGGTTCACATTATACAGGTAAGCAGGATGCATGAACCCCTTCTGTCTATAGAACCACAATTCTACGTTTGCGTTCAACAATATATTACGACAACCTCAGCATCTAAACTGGCTCAGGCTTTCTTGATTGTTGCATGTCATCCATGCACAAGGGTCATGTCAACACTCTCCATATTGTTGCAGTAGTAACAATGAGGCTGCCAACATACTAGTGTCTAAACTATTAACTAATCCATCCACTATCTCATCTGACCTCTTACTAAACCCATGCCCTAAATTAAGCAGTGCAGTAAATTTATGATGTATCTACCCATTCTTTTGGAATTATAAATTCCTAATTCCACCTCTCTTATGAAGCAAAGGATAATTGCTCAAACAAATTTCACAATTATAAGAAATTGAATGAGAACAAGCCATATGAAACACCACCTTCCAAATGTCTCCAACTCTCCTGTTTCAAGTCATCAACTCATCATATCCTCAGAGAGACTTATATCTCTATGCACAACAGTCCTTTAAAAAAAAAAAAACATGTTGTACCACGAGAAAATCTTCACCCTTAAAGGCCTGCTTTTACCCTATTTTCATAATCACTCTGTCCCTGTAGCAAGGAGCCTGGATTTTCTGAAGACTAATTCATAAGAAAACAAAAGGATGAAAACTACATTGGATGCAAATCATTGTTAGACGCTGAACTTCAAAGAAGATATAAATACACAAATAAATGCTTAAACATACACAAGCAACCACACAACATGCAAAAAGTGTAAACTAAACAATGCATATATTTCAACAAACTCTATATTAGCCAAACACGAAATGTAGATTATCAATGAGACAACCATTACTCACATTGTGGTAGACCTTCACTTGAGTGTCTAACTTCGACCTCCAATTCTGTAAGTCCTGCAATAACATACATATGAGAGAGAGAGAGAGACCAGGGGAGTGGAAAAAAACAGTGAAACATCACCTGCTTCAGGCCTTGAATTCTAGTAAGAAGCTCCAACCGCGATTCAGTCAATTCCTGCAAAAAGTAGCAGAGCTCAAGACGATTAACGATGCAGCATGATTTAGATATAACTAAATGAAAAGGAAGGGAGTGGGGGTGGAGAAGAGAGGCCAAAATCCGCTAACGCACAGCAATCTTTGAGCCAATAGGTTCGATGTTCTCCTTTTTCTGCAAAAAATAATAATAAGAAACAACAATGATGAAGAGAAACAGTAGAAATGGATGGTATTAGGGATTTTGAAAAGAGGAAGAAACATTACCGACGACAGAGGAGCAGCAGCAGTGGGCGAAGGAGAGGAATATGGTGTAGAATCAGAATCCGCCATTTAGAGATCGTATATACAGCAGATGATCCAAAGCGGCTTCTCTAAGGGGGTTAGGGTTCCTCCGTCAAGAGCTTTATTCAGATTCAGTGAAAAATGAAGAGAGATCTCAGTACACAATTCGAGTCTCTCAAGTCTTAACACTGAAGATGAGGATTTTAGATTTGAAGAATTAGAGGTGCTGGAGACTGGTTGATTAGTTTTGTGTGTTTCAAATTGCGGATTTGAGCGGGCGAACTCAAATCTGAAATCTGGATTTTGTATTTTTTTCTTTTGAAGTTCCGGAGTTATCGTACTTTCAAAAGAAACCAAACATTAAACAAGAAAAAGATAGTTAATACCTAACAGCAAGGTTCAAAATCCAGGTATCGGACACGGTATTGGTCATTGCCAAAAGCGTTTTGGATTGGGATTGGAACGGTACAAATCAGTCAAATCGGTCAAGAAACCCTCAAAATCGTTTTTTTATGGATCGGGTCATGTATCGGTCAAAGTTAGTGGATGTTTTGATCTTGGGATCGGATCGGCCGATATTATCTGGATCGGATCGATCAATATCGGTCTAGATAATATAAAAAATATAAAAAAACTTAAACACTATGAAAAAAAATATATATATTCAGTCGGATCAGTCAAGGATTGGATTAGATCGACCGATCCAACCGAATTGGCCGATCCAAGAAATGACCCAGTCAAACCTTTTCACATCGGTCAAATCTCGGAATGGCCTCGATCAATATCGATCCAATCCGATCGATATCGACCAATCCAATCCGAGATTACAAACCATGCCTTAGAGTGTCACAAACGTAGATCGGTAGATGTTTGTGAAAGTTGCAAGATAGGTTGAGTTCTACCAAAAAAAAAAGATAGGTTGAGTAGATGTCCAACATCAACATGGCCAGGTTTTGAAAACCTAGGCCCAGTTGTTCTCAGGACGGGCTAGGGTTTGCCCAATTTTTTTTTTTTTAAAGGAAATTACAAGATTATACATTTATCCTAGCCTATGAGGATCCATACTTAAACTGGCCGGTCACGGTGCAAGATCCTAAAGTATGGAAGACCAATTAATCCCGACCAAAACTGACTCAGACCAATCAATTAACACCCCTAACCTATAACACTCAAACAACAACCAACTTCTCTTCAGGAACTCAAAGTAAGTAGTAATCCAAGGATAATCCAACATACAATATCATAGAATTCCTTTCTTTCTTTATCTTTTTGGTTGAGGTGGTTGTGGTAATCTCAATTTATTCATGATGATTCAATCTAAGCCACTGGAACGGAATTCTATATTGAAAATGGTTAATAATCCTTGTTCAGTGACTGTGAAGACCATCTATGGTAGAGAGGAGGTTCTACTTCTCAACTGTGATTGGAGAGGTAAGGGTGGGGTGGACATGGTCCGGCAAATCTGAGCCCGCCCTAAACCCGGATAGGGCCGGGCTAGGCCTGGGTTCAGGCCGGCCCTATAATGTATATATATAATTCAAATTACAATTTTCTAAACCCAAACTGTGAGTGGTTAGTTTGGCAATGAAAAACCCAATCGTGTGTAATCTTGTAGTTTTCGCTTTTTTTTTTTTTTAAAGCCCATTTGGTTAGTCCAATAAAATCACCACCTTTTTTTTTAGGGCTGAAGATCGTTGTGAGGCTGTGTGGCCCCTACATAAGCATAGGATCCAATGAGAACGTGAATAGGGGCATCAACTAGAATGGGATGTTTTCAGTTCAAGGGGTTGGGGACGTCATTTCGCATGGTACAGTGTCTGGGGGTAGGCTGCACACAATCTGACCGAGATCTTTTTTTTCGTAAGTCTTGAAGGAGTTGAACTCATTACCCCTTGAGTGTAATGTAAAGTGTTGGTATTTTCCAATTGAACTACATATTTGGGTTTAGAGAAAAGGTTCTCTAAGCTGCCGGAGTAAATACCCAGCACCTTTGTGTCTCCTCCTTTTCTCCTCACATTGAATGACCTCATTGCCCTTCTATGTCTAATGATATTTTGCCGCACTTCATTGATGCACTCCCAATGCCTCTTGCTTGGAGAACCCTTTTCCTTTGATTTAATAACCAATTATAAAAACCTACACCATCTTTCTCTCTCATTTGCTCTCATTTATAAAATCGTATTCGTACCAAAAAAAAAATTTATAAAATCTTATTTCCTTCTTTTCTTTTTAAATTTTCAGCATAGTTAAAATTAGGGTAAATTACAGTGGGACCCCTTAAGGTTTGTCTTAAATTCAGTGCAACCCCCTATATTTCTAAATTATACACCTTGATCCCTTGAGTTTAGGTTAGCTATTACAGTCAGCTCCACTCCGTTGCAGTGTTGGTAATTAGTGCCTTCAAATGACTGATATACCCCTAATGGGGTGTGAATTTATCATTTTGTCCATAGACCATCCCTAAATTCACACCCCCTTACCCTGCCACTCGAATCAATCGCGGGTTTAGGGTTCTGGAGATCTGCCTCAGGCCATCTTCAACTCTTTCCTTTGCTACTCGAAAGCATGATAAGGAAGATGTATTTTAGGGTTCTCAAGATGGCGACCTCCTGAGGCCATCTTCAACTCCATCCCCTGCTTGCTACACACGAACCATTCGTGGGATCTATTGGGACCATCAACGAGAGTTGCGACGATCGGCGACGACCTGCGACGTGGGATCTACTGGGACCATCACCGAGAGTTGCGACGATCGGCGACGACCTGCGACATGGGATTTGCTGAGATCATCACCAAGACCTGCGATGACCTATGACAACGGGGGAGGCAATTTATTTTTTTTTTATTTAGGGTTCGAATATGAGATATTAGACTTCCAATAAAAAATCCCATTCTAATTTTTTTTCAATTTAGGGTTCGAATCATCTCTACTCACCAATTAGGGTTCGATTCTGCTATTTTTTTTTTAACTAATTTCAATCAAAAATCCCATTCTATATTCCTCAAATGGAACCACCAGAAAAAAAATCGTTTGTGGTGCATGGTGTCTTCTGAGGGAGAAGTAGTAGTCATGGCAGTTGCCTCTGAATTAGTTGATATTCAATGACTTATTGCACAGTAATGCTATTTCAGCACAAATTTTCTATGATGAGGAATGTAATGTTTGATGGGAGTACTTAATGCTTCCTCTGCAATTTGTTCAATCTCCAAGGGTTGAAGAAAGCACCTAAAAAGGCAAGTAATTGCAGCAGTGGTGTACTTGTTGATCCTCATTTTGGAGAAATTTTGGTGCGGGTATGTTGTTATCATTTAGAATTGGGCTAAAAGGTTGCAAGCGCTCAAGCGTTGCCATTATAAAACAATGATGGTAATGCTCCATCAATCTCAGTCATTGATTTTCTGACATAAAATCTGAGCCGTTCAATTTTTTGAAGCACAAACAAAAGGAAAAAAAATGGATAAATGCAATGTTAAACGCACCAAATCAAGATCAACCATTGATTTTAATCCAAAAAATCCTAACCGTTCAAGATTTTAACCCATAACCGGCTAAACCCTAGTTTTCTTCTCCAAGGACCATCGCCGCTGGAGCCCTAGTTCTATTTAGAAGAAGGGAAGAAGCGAGAAGAGGCGACGAACACCACCGCCTAGTTCTCAGTCATTTTCTTCTTCGTCTTCATCACACGCTAAAGACCCCTGCAACGTTGCCCCTCTCCTTTTCTTTTGCAAAGGCAACTAACACTACCGCCCCAACTCTTCTCCCTACGGCCGAACCTACCCTTGTTTACACCATTTGCATCAATTCTAAATAAATACAGAGAGAGAAAATCTAACTTGTACTTTGTACAACCATGGACACATGAAGGAAGATAAAAACAGAAAAACAAAAACAGAGTAATGGCAGATTGGCTTTGAATTGTTAGGCCTGATTTTGTATGATTTCTATTTCAATTTCAGGGGGTGATTTGTATTTCTGAAATTATTTGGTTTGATTTTTACATCTTATTTCAATAAAATAGAAATTCTGAAATAGCTGAGGAGTTGTTTCAGAATTTCTATTTCATTTGATTTAGCACTCTTGCTCTTGAATGAACACATGGTTAAGTTTATGGGCAAAGTAGTAATTTCATGTTAAAAATAAAATACCACCCTTCTTCTCCTAGTGGTCTCATCATCACCACCCCACTCCCACCACTGCCACCGCCGCCACCACCACCACTACCCCGCCATCACCACCACCGTCACCACTGTCGCTGCCACCGCTACCGCCGCCGCTACCACCACCACAATTGCCATCACCACCACCACCACCCCCACTACTTCTACGTCACCACTACCTTGCCACCACAGTCACCACCACCACTACCCAGACCCCACCACCACCATCCTTCCCAAAGAAATATAGAGAATTTATTCTTAGAATTTGAATTATCACACGAATTTTTTTATTCTTGAAATATTTCATATTGATACAACCAAAACAATTTCAAATTTTTGACCAAAAAACTATTTGTTGACTATTTCAAGAAATCAATCCAAAATTGAAATAGAAATCATACGGTAGATTAATTTTTGTAGTTAAGGGTAAGGAATTTTAAACAAGTTTAGGATTCCTACAAGGACTGATGTATGAGTATGACTGTGGAAACATAAGGGCTGACTAAACTTTTTCTTGAAAACCGGCTATTTTTTAAGACCATTGTCAGAGACCTCAATCAATAATGTGTTGAACAATGTTGTTCTTCGTGGAAAGTTAAGAAAAATTTTCTACTTTTTCGGGGGTGCGAGACTTCAGAAGATTAGAAACACAGAGTCTATAGAGTCCTAAGAATCCAACTGAGATATCCCCTAATTAAGAACTTGAATCCAACGGAGTCATCCAGTATAGGTACCTCATGTAGGCGGAAATGACTATTGCTCTTTCAACCCTGTTCACGCCTTCCCTCTTCCCTAATCCTCCCCTAACCAGCTCACCCCCATCCCCTTTTTCCCCATCCCAGTCCCTACCCATGCTCTGTTTTTTTCATCCCATCTCAGTAGGGTTCCACTTTTTTCTTTAGGAAGATGACGGGGATTCATTGACGGTAACCGATGGAGAGAGAGAGATATCAACTTCACGGTGTCTCTCGATCTTCGTCGGCGCCGGTGAGAAATCCAACTCCGGAGTCAAAAAGGAGAGAAAGAAGAGACCTGTAATAGCCGGTAATAACTTAAAAGATAAATAAAATTGTGCTTTAAAAAATTGAACGGTTCAGATTTTATGTCAGAAAATCAATGATTGAGATTGATGGAGCACTGCCATCACTGTTTTAGAATGGCAGTGCTCGAGCGTTGCTACCGCTCGCCGTTAGAATTGATACAAAATTACTTCAGATTGTACAACAATTCTTCTTTCTTCCCTTATTTGTTTCGTCTCTGTAGTCTGTACGAGAGAAAAGAGAGGGGCAGTTGAGATGAGGGAGAGAAGAGAGAGATAATGATAGGTGGAGAAGGGCATACCTCTGCGGGTGAGTTTCAAGTCCTGCAACTTCAAAGAAGATAGCAGCAGCTTCAATTGTGGGGAAGGCAAACGGTTAAAAAGGTTTGAATAGGCTTTTGGTAATAAATGTTAGAAGGGAAAATTGACATTTTACATTTTATTATTAACACCGTCCATTTAAAGGTGTCGAATGTATAATTTAGAAACAAAGGGGGTTGCACTGTATTTAGGGCAAACCTCAGGGAGTCGCAATGTTTCATCCCTTGCCAAAAAGATAAAAAAAATCCAATGGGTTGAAAAGCCCAGCCCAAACCCTTCAAGGCCAACTTTGGATGGGCTGGGCCGAAAAAACATGAAATATAAAATAAAAAACGCTAGATGAAAGGCTTGAACCTTCGACCTTGTGGTTATCAGCCATCCAAACTAACCAACTGAGCTACTCCAGCAATTGCTTCTAACAATGAATTCAGAAAATATAAAATATTAAACTAAGGCAAGTAACATTATTCCATTTTAAATCCTATTCAATGTGCAAAAGTCTACTTGGATTGGAATCAATTGTGACCAAGGTTCAAAATCCAAGTATTGGACTCGGGATCGGTCATGGCCGAAACCTTTCTGGATCAGGATCGGATCTGTCTAAATCGGTCAGGATCGGTCAAAAAACCCCCCCAAAATTGTTTTTTTATCGATCGGGTCATGTATCGGATAGAGTTGGTGGGTGTTGTGATCTCAGGATCGGATCGGCCGTTATTATCTGGATCGGATCGGTCAAAATCGATTGGTATCGGTTAGTATCGATCGGTGTCGGTCAAGATAATATAAAAAACCTAAAAAAAAAAAAAAAACTTAAGAACTTTGAAAAAATAAAAAAAATATTCAATTGGATTGGTCAAAGATCGGATCAGATCGGCCGATCCAACCGAGTTGGGCGATCCAATCAACGATCTAGTCAAAACTTGTTGTATCGGTCAAATCTTGAGATCGGCCTCGACCGATACCAATCCGATCCGATACCTCAAACCATGATTGTGACTAATACCCGTCAATTCTACCATGTTTTTGGTTGATTTGGATCGGAATCGACACTTTCTAATTCCATCTTTTAAAACCATGCTAAAAGTACCCATTTTTAGTGAGTTCTTAAACACTTCGACCACTAAAAATGGTCAGTTCGTAGAGTTCTCAGAATTATTTCTATATTTCAGATTTGCCACATAACTATTGATGATTGCTAAGGGGAATGCAAGTGAAACCAAAGGCAGAGCTTGGTATGCATTATTAGAATACATTCTTGGTTGATTTCACATTCTCACATTCTTGGTTGATTTCACATTCTCAGTTGATAAAAGAATTATTTGTATTGCTCGAGAAGCCCTAGTAAAGACAAAGCAGAGTTTAAAAACTCAGAACTCGGATTAAATCAATCAAAGACGGTCATTTTCACCGTACCTGTGTTTGGGCCCAAGGGCAGCATACCGCACATGCCCAAGTAATGTTCTTTTTTCCATAATCTATATACAAAGTTTAATTAATGTTATTGATAAAATTTCACATTTGCTACACAATCATAACTAACAAATTTTGTTATTCAAAATTAATTTCACTTCCCTTCTTGATCTTGGATGGAATTGAAATATTTTATTATTCTGCTTAATTTTGGTTTAAAAAACTGGAATGTTTAACTTTGGAAAATGAAGCAAATAAGTAATTGTTAAGAACTTTTATAAGAAATATATAATTGTCGTTATCCAATGGACCTCCCCTGATGTATCTCTTTAAGTACATTCTCCCATGTTTCTAAAAAGTACATAAATTATCCCTACTTTCCAAACCATTTAAGGATCAGGATCGTTTCCAAGGAGCTGCCAGTTGTTGGGCTGTACCATCTGTACTACACACATCCTTAGGAGTGCGCCGAGATGTGTGCGGTACAGCTCAACCACTAGATGCCGTTCCTTGGCAGCACCCTGGGCGCACGCCTCCCTGGAGATGAGCTAAATTCACCATTTAACACTCAAACTCAGTCGTTAGTGAATTCTGTTAATTGCTAATGATAGGAATTCTGAATAATTTTTATGACCACTCTACCCTTGAGTCTTCCTTTAGCCTCGGTGAATAGGAATCCATTTGCTATAGGCTGAAGGATGAACGCGAGTGAGTATCAAGGGGTATTTTGGGAGCATACTAAAACCATAGGGGTTTTGTGAACCCTAAGATGGTGATTGAACTTGAACCTTCATTGGTCGAAGGAAAACTTTGTCCACACATTTATTTCTCCATACTTTGAGAGACAAGCTAAGATGAATGAAAAATATTTAGATATCACTTCTATCCTTATACATTTAATTAATGAAAGTTCTTACCAAAAAAAAAAAAATTTAATGAAAGTAAATAATACCACATTATCACCTCCAATTCGCGAGCACCTCCAATTCCTTCAATTCCTCTAATAGGGGGGAGTGGACCCCACCTTAGATAGTGTTTTCGGTCATTTCTGCCCCCATGTGAGAAATTGGAAGAATTGAAAAAGAGCAAATTGAAGAGGATAACAATCCGTGAATAGCACAACCAACGATATTCTCTCTATGTGAAATACCAAGCAAAAAAAGATTGTCTTCCTATATGTCCCTATCCCTAGCACACTCCGGAGGGACACTAGGGAACCTTGATCTATCAGTGCAATAGTTGTAAATTGTGTATTTCTTTCGGACCCATTGGAGTCTCCTGTACTGAAGCCCATCTAAGTCTTGGAAGGCTTTCTGGTCCCACCACATTTTCCCACGAGTGTTGCACACTTGTGCCGATTGAGGCGACGAAGCATCGCAACCGTCCACGTGGAAGGAAGTGTATGATGCTACAAAAGGTGCTTTCGTCCAATCAGTTTTATCCAATCCTCCTCTGGTAGCCCAGTCATCTGCATTCCATAGGCTTGAATATATCTTCATGGGTTGGTTGAAGGGGAACTTCACACCAAGATCTTTGCTGTTCTTGAATATCCTTATAGGCACTTCATCCACGAAGAAGCTGTGAAATTTTGTTCTCATGATTAGAAAATTTGTTCTCATGATTATTAGTCCATAATTCAAACCCACTTTAAAAATCCTAAATCCTAAATCTGACCTAGGACAGATCAATGGATTTAGGCTATGTTTGGAATGAAAAGTAGGGGGGAGGGGGTTAATCAACACTTCCACTCATGGGTGGCTTTGGCATAATTTGTTTTTTCTTTTTTTTGATATATGATACTATGTTAAATGTTAAAGGGTCCAATTTAAAATCTTTAGGTATGTAGTGAAGATAGCTCCTCAAATATATATATTTTTTTGATAAAGAGCTCTTCAAATATATGAAGGCACCAAGAATTGGTCTAGATATTGCTCATAATCGACAGAAATCTAGGGTTTATTTATAGAAAAAAGGACCGAGTTGGATTTGGGAGAATCAAAATCTGCCCAATCCGATCTGACCAAGGTTTTAGTGTATGATATGGGGACCAATATCGGTTGCCATCAATATTGATATTGATGTGAATCAGCTGAGACTGATACTGATTACTAAAACCTTGATTAAATCAACACTTTTGCCCCTCAAGATACCAAATACATTTTTTTTTAAAACTTTTTTGCCCTCCCTTAATTCAATACCACTAATACAATATCAGACATATCGATGTCGTCCACAATCGATACCAATATGGATCGGCCTCTATGACCATCCCGATCTTGATACCTAAAATTATGGTTCCAATCTTTAATTGTACGTCTGTAACTCCCAACACCTCAATAAAAATCCTTAGATATTAAAAAAATAAATAGAGTAGAACACATCTACTCATTATTATTTTCCTCCTTACTTTTATCGTAAGTAAAATTTTCTTTTCTTTTTATTTTTAAACACATTTCTTGCATTCCAAACATGAGTCGGAACCTCTCCAATGAGTAGGAGAATCCAATGAGCCATCCGACGACTGGGCTGATTGTACGTGCATCGGGATGCATGCAAGCACACCACACACATCCCGATGTACACCCATCACAGCCAGTGCTTATTGGGCGGACTCTCCAAACATAGCCTTAGGATATATACTATTGCTTTGTAAAAATGAATAGATCAATGGATCTCTTTGATTGGACCCATGAATGAAAAATGAAGAAAATGGAACTCACACAATCTGATACATGTTCCATAAAAGGGAGTAGGTATGATAATGCTTGGTAGGATCAAACCAGAGGTAGATCCTTTGCTCTCTGTCTCCTTTCCCTCCTGTGAAGACATTTGTCTGCAAAATGTAAGGCTGACCTGTTCTGTTCCCCAAGAACTCAAAATCTATCTCATCATGCTCTGTATTCTGTGATGAAAGCTGAAGCACAAAAAAAAAAAAAAAAAAAAAAAAAAAAAAGACCAACCAATATCAAATCAAGCAAAATGAGATGAGAATGCCATTAGAAGCAACACCATAGCCATTATAAAAGAAATATAATTAAAAGGAAAGAGCAAATTTTTACATAGAAAGCAGTGACAACCCCAGCAGAGTTACCTCCAACCATCTTTATTCTCATACTGAAATGCCCAAACAAGTAGGATCCTCTAGACTGAAATCCCGTTCCTTAAAACAAATTTCACAGAATTAAAATTCCTTCTCACAAGCCAAGTTAATGAAATAAAACTCTCCCAGTAGTGATGGTAGTAATAGAAAAAGTAGTAGTTACCAGAGTATTTGTCAAGGACAAGCTTGACCTGGGAACCACCATTGATGTACTTGATATGATCACTGGACCAACTGGGCACATAATTCTTTTGAAATGGCACATCTACAGGCTTCTTAGGTACTGCACCCATCATGACTTCACATACTCCACAAATTAGAAAACCCACAAGCAATTCCCTCATCTTCATATCTCTGCAACCTATAGAGAGAGAGTTTCAAACTGAGGGAGGGAGGGAGGATTCACTATTAGGTATAAATAGGGAAGGGAAGAAGGAGTAAAGTTGGTGGTGGGTAAGGGTTGCTTTGGCCAAAGAGAAAAATCCAAGTGGGAGCAATTAGCGGAGGACTGCACATGACAATAAAAACAGAGCTTTCTCTGTCTCTGTTTAAGAAAGAAAGAACGAAAGAAAGAAAGGTGTGGTTTCAGAGTATGGTTTGAACTTTGAAGAGTCATGCCGCGTTTGAAAAGAAAGAGACACCACCAGCTGATACCCACCCCGTGGCTATTGGGTCGGCCAATTGTCTTTGAAAGGTAAGAAAAAATGTGAAAGTTGAGAAGTGAAGGAGTAAGTAGTTCACATTCACCAACTTTAGTTGGTTCTAGCAAATGGGATATACGTGTGACCCTATCAATCAATAACCCAACATTGATGGAGAAGATCTCGGCTTTTTAATTTTACAAATTTTTCTATGCTCCCCCAAACACACTTGATGGTCTTGGTTGTGTTCTATTTATTAAATGTCTCAAATGCTTTATCTCTCTTTAGGGAAAAAGATCTCGTCCGGGAGTGTGGCCTATGCCAGCACTCCCATGAGTCTATCTCTCTTCTCCATGTGAAAAGACATATTTACCCCCTTTGTTTTAAGAAGGAAAGAGATATACACATGGAAAGTGCTGGCCTCCCTTTAAATTTATTGTGGAGATGTTATGTACAATAGTCCCACATCGGTCCCATAAGGGCTTGGATGTGGGTATATATATATATATATATATATATAATATTGGGTTTTCTTCCCTTGTATATCAGTTTATGAGGGTCAGATCTTTCAATCATAACATTGGTGTTTTTATTGACCCGTCCTTCTTGATCCAGAGTGGATTGACGAGGTGGGGTAATGTTATGTACAATAGTCCCATAAGGGCTTGACCGGTATTTGCCTGTTCATATCTTTGTGCCTGACAATGGCTCTCTGAGCTGAACATTACACCCCTACCCTCTGCACCCACTTTAGCTAAAATTAATAGGTTAGGACTTTTTGCATTTTGTTGATATCTTACATTTGTTTTTCTTTTCTTTTCTTGGTTTCCAAACATAGCTTAATGTTTTCCTTCACATCAAAAAAAAGTATGGATGATAAGGATGTCAATCGGGCAAGATCGGCCAAGAGTTAGAACCGGTTGTTTTAGTTGGGTCTAACCTGTCCCCACCAATTTAAGGTTATACATTGTTATCGACCGTTTCGTTAATCAAGTCTCGTAGCTTAAGACATGGATACGCATCTATTCAGTTGGGTCTATTAATGGTCCATAATAGGGCTCTTAGTGAATGTACTATAATCAGGCTAAATAGGCTTAAACGGTCTAATCACGCTATAAACAGTCGATTAATAATTGACTTAACAATGTCGTTATCACCTCCAGTTTCTACCCGCTTCAATTCCCTCCAATTCCTCACATAGGAGCGGAAATGACCACCTTATCCCCTATCCGAACACACTGCCCAAGGTGGGGTAGGATGGTCATTTCTGCTCCTATGTGAGGTATTGGGGGGAATTGAAACGGGCAACGAATTGGAGGTGATAAAAATTCAACTAAACATCGTTACCCACTCTTTCCATAATCGTGCTAGGCCCAGCCCGCTATCAGACCATTTACTAACCGGTCAATTGCTTGTATGATTGAAAATAAAATAGATGGAATTTGTTTCCATAGTATTTAAAAAATAAAAAATTTAATGGAACCCAAAACATAGAGAAATTGGATATGAAATTTAATAGAAATTAATGATTCTGTCTATTTATAACCTTGTGTTCACCCTTAATCCCTTATTATATACTCTCATATTATATGGAAACTTGCCTTTCAAAAGGGTACTACGGATTCGGCTCCTCTCTAGCGCATCCCGAGCTGCAAATAGTCCAGTACGGCAACAAGCGTCGTCACATTGCTTTGGCGCCATTTGGATGGTGCAGATCGAGTTGAAAATGAGGAGCACATGCGATGGAGAGAAGGATTCGGCTCGTCAGTTCCAGTTCAACTGTTACTTCTGGGTCCTTACAGCTCATCAGTTCCAGTTCAACTGTTACTTCTGGGTCCTCACAGCTCACAACTTTCCAATGTGCTTGTATTTTACTAAAGCTGTGTTTGGTATGCATTCTTGGAATGCATTCTCGGTTGTTTTCGTTTTCTCGAACGCTACAAACACCTATTTGTATCATCTGAGAATACAAAATCAACTTAGAATGCATTTCAAGAATGCATACCAAACACTGCCTAACTTAGTGGTGGAGAGTCAATTGATTAATTCGCCCATTTCTGCTAGAGTGTTAGAGTTGTTTTGGCTAAATTGGGGACAACCTGTAGGTTTGAAATCTTTTGATTTGAGAAAATTCTATTTAGCTATTGTTGGGCCAAAAGAAAAGCCCACTTATATTGTGGTCCATTTCATTTTCCAAAAGATACAGTCCAATAAGTTTTGTTCTAACAAAACCAACAGGGGTTCGTTTTCATACACGGCCGTGTACGCATGTATGGTCGTGTCCCCTCTCACAAAGAGTTAGAAAAGTCATAAACCCCTACCCATTAATTAATGCCTTGAAACTCCCACCTTCTCACATACACGGCTTACACAACCGTGTATGAAAACTTTCCCCAAACCAAAAAGTGTAAGGACTAGAGTTTCTCTTCACTCACAATGAAGAGAAAATCTTTTAATCCACGGGGTTTTGGTGAGTCTGGACTCTTGGTGGTTGAATGGGACTCCAAGAATAGTGCCAGGGACATTTCAATCTTCTTACAATTGGAGGCAGATCGAATAATGACACCTGAATGATTAGATTCTCTTCACACACAATGAAGAACAACCTGTGCGACCGTACTTAAATTTACAACTACCGCATACTGCGTTTGGTATGCATTCTAGGTCGATAATGTACTCTAAGAAATCATATCAAACCAAACATAGCCTTAATTTCAAAAAGTCCACCATATGATTCCATATGCTTTTAAATTATACTTGTATAGTTTATTCTCTTCAAACACGATTTAGAGTTGACATATTCAAAGGGGTGGGGTGATCACGACCCATAAAATGTTGAGGTTGAGAAGATGAAATGAAAAATATACATTAACTGAATAGTGGGCCCTGATGATTAAGATCACAGGTGGAAGACTAAGTTTGTGTTTGGTATGATTTATTGGAATGCATTATTGACCAATAATGCATTCCAAGAATGCTTAGCAAACAATTTTCAAAATAGAAATCATACCAAATCAGGCATTGATTAATGAAAATAACACCGCCAACAATACTCTCTTGTAATGTGTATGAACACTAAGGGTCTTTTTGGTATTATCATTCATTTTTTCGTGTGTTTGGAATCATTTATTAAACTTATTTTTATTTTAAATAAATGAAAACACCCCCAAAATCATAATTGATTCATGGATTATGGACAAAAACAATTTTCCTTTATTTTTTGTTGAGTTTAATGAGCACATGCTCATAAGGCAGAAGTAGTGAGGATAAAATAGACATTTGGTTTTGATTTAGAAAAACCCCTTCTTCTTCCTTCGATAAAAAAGGGAAACGATCTGTTATTCAGGTCTTTCTCTTGTCGGCAATTTTTCCGGCATCGTTCACCAGCACCTCCTTGATCCCTCCCTCTTCTCTTGCCGACCTTTTTTTTTTCTCTCTCTCTCTCTCTCTTCTCCCAATCCTCTCTCTAGGAGTGTTTGGCTTTTGGATATAATGGATAACCAACAACCCGATCAGCAAGAGACCTAGTCAATCCAAATCTCTCCTATTTCCATTCCCGCTCAGACTTCGTTACACAACAAGGATAAGGATCAAATCTGAGCGATGATTTATTGTAATGCAAACATTTACTGTAACAATCCAATTGTATTCACTACTTATGCAAACTCTGAACAGAGAAAATATACAAAACAAAATACTTCCAATACACATCAAACCAATCCCTCTATAGTCCCTGCTGCTTCCATCCTCTCTCTCTCTCTCTCTCTCTCTCTCTCTCTCTCTCTCTCTCTCCTATGTGCGTTTGTGCTTTATGTATATGTTACCACTTGGTATATTGAAGCTAGTGCGGCGGTTAAGTGGTTGTGTACATATATAAGAAAGTTCCGAATTGATTCCTTTCAGAAGAAGAATCCCCATCCGTTACAGTTTAGAGTTGATTTGAGAAAGAAGATGGGTGATGGGAGAATTTCTTCACCTATTTATTGTGAAAATTATTTACACATAGATAGTTACCAAACAATTTTTATTATTTGACCAAAATGGTTTTCAATAACAATTCTTTTTAAATAGGTCAAAAACAAAATAAAAAATGATACCAACAGACCCTTAAGAAAAGAGATTCTCTCTGTACATGCCCTTATGCCTTATTCCTATCACATTCTGGAGCGCGAGGGATACTTGGGTTCCTGCAATAGCTATAAAGGGCGCGTTTATTTCGGACCCATCGAAGTCTCCTATATTGATGCGCATCTAAGTCATGGTAGGCTATCTGGTCCCACCACATTCTCCCACGAGTGATGCATACTTTTGCTGATTGAGGACAGGCGTCCACATGGAAGGAAGCGTAAGTTGCTACAAAGGGTGCTTTCGTCCAATCAACCTTGTCCAATCCTCCTCTGGTAGCCCACCCCTCTCCATTCCATAGGCTTGCGTATATCCTCAGGGGTTGACTGATGGGGTACCCCACACCAAGATATTTGTTGTTCTTGAATATCCTTATAGGCACATTATCCACGAAGAAGCTGTGAAATTTTGTTTTCATGATTATTAGCCCATAATTCAAATACATTTTAAAAATCTTAAAACCTTAAACCCTAAATCCTAAAACTGATCTAGGACGGATCAATGGATTTAGGTTATATTTGGAATGAAACGTGGGGAAAAAAATTTATTGAGATGTGGGATAAACCTCTTCATTTCAACATTCCTCATTATATGTAGCATTGGCATAACTAGTTCTACATTTGGACAAACTATTTAGGAAGCATAAGATATATATGAGCTTTGATATCATGTTGGAGGGTCTAACTTAATCCTTAAAGCATTAGGTGGAGATAGTTCCTCAAGCATATGACAAAAAGTAACAAAAAATAGAATGAAATGACACAAAAAACGTATCATTACTTTTGTTTTAAGTGAGTTTTTCATCACCCTTGGAGAAAAGAAGATTCCTTTGTTACGGGTGAATTGACATCATGTTTGGATTCTTGGGTCATCATTACACTCTTTGAAATTATCCTCCCATGTTGCCACATGACCAAACCGATGCCAATAGTAAAGGACATGGGTAGAGGGAAGCTGGTCCTTTGTTTTATTATATTTTTCTTGTCTATTCAATTTTTGCTTTTAGGCTTGAACGGGTCAATGAATCTTTTGATTGAACCCATGAATGACCATAGTTTTAGGTATCGGTATTGGTAAAAAAAGATGGTCTATTTTGAATTTTCGATCTATTCGATATGTATCGTATCCATCGTAATCGATAGCCGATTCAATACCGTGAACTAAAACCATGTGAATGAACAATAAAAAAAATTAGAACTACTCACACAATCTGATACTTGTTCCATAAAATGGAGTATGTATGAAAATGCCTGGTAGGATCAAACCAGAGGTTGATCCTTTCCTCTCTGCCTCCTATCCCTCCTGTGAAGACATTGGTCTGCAAAATGAAGGGCTGACCAGTTCTGTTCCCCAAGAACTCAAAATCCAGCTCATCATGACCATCTCTATCTTGAGTCTCTGCCTTTGATGAAAGCTGAATTAAAAAAAAAAACCATAGCAAACCCAGAAATCAAAATTAGATGAGACAACCATTAGAAGCAAAACCATAGCTGTTCAAATATATAATTAAAAGGGAAGAGCAGAGAGATTTACATAGAAAGTAGTAACAAGCCCAGCAGAGTCACCTCCAATCAACTTTATTCTCATACTGAAATACCCAAACAGGTATGAAGCTTTGGAGTGAAATCCAGCTCCTTAAAAACAACATTTCCACAAAATTAAAATTCCTTCTGATCACAACCCAAAATGATGAATTTAAACTCTCCTTACCAGAGCTTCTGTCAAGAACAAGTTGGACCTGGGAACCACCATTGATGTACTTGATATGATCACTACCCCAACCAGGCTCATAATTCTTCTGAAATGGCACATCTACAGGAGTCTTAGGTTCTGCAGCCAATAAGGCTTTACATAATCCACAAATAAGAAAACCTATAAGAAATTTCCTCATCCCCATATCTCTCTGCAACTACCACCAATGAAAATGGCAGATAGCAGAGAGAGAGAGAGGGAGAGAGAAGAAGGACTTCTCACACTGAGAAATGGAGAGTGAATTCACAATTGGGTATAAATAAGGAGATGAAATTGGAAGATTTGTTCTGGGAATGGATAAGAGCAATTAATGGAAGACTGTTCTGCAAATTATCGATCCAGAGAGGCAGAGATCAAACGGTTAAAAAACAGAGAGTTGGGTCTCTGTTTTAGAGAAAAAAAGGTGTAGCCATCAACTTAATTTAGTTGGTTCCAGAGTTTCATCAAATGGGTTATTGGTATTAGAGATGAGATAAGATTAGAAAGAAAGAAAATAAGTGAGAGAGACAACAAAGATAAAATTAGAGAAAATGGAAGAAACCTAACATCTGGATGTACAGAGGAAGCTGGCATCTTTACTCATTATAGCATTTGCTTAGAATTTCAAATTTATCTGGGAAGTATCCAGTCTTGAGAATCAAATAGAATTTCTTCTGCAACCTTATGCGATATATATGGATTTCCGCTGTTCCGTGACTCATTATAAAGTCGACGGATTTTCTTCTTACTATAAAACTTCATTGTTGTCGATAGCAACAAACCTGTCCATTGATTTACTTAGCACTATTGTATTCTAACTCCTTGTTCGACAATACTGAATTGAACCACCATTTTTCCACAGAGCCTCCTCCGTCCATTTGAATGCAAGTAGAATAGATGAATAGTCATTTAATGAAAAAGAATTGAAATATTCATTTCCTGTCGGAATAAACATATAGATTTAATCACTAAGATTATTGATTAATTATGAGAGATGAATGAGCATGGGGGAATATTATCCTCTTCAATTCCTAGAGCTCGGCAGTGCTAGGTGGAGATGCCGATACGTGGTAGCTTGAGCATCCAATAGTCCGAGCTCAATATAGTCAATGAGCTCGGACCGTTAGATGTCCAAGCTTCCACATGTCGGCATCTCCACCTAGCACTGCCGAGCTTTAGGGAATTGGAGAAGATAATTTGAGTTGGGTGGGGGGTGTTGCATGAAGGGGGTGAGGAGAGACGTTCCCACATTTTTAGATATTAAAAAAAAAAAAAAAAAAAAACTCTTAGAGGAGATTGTCGGTTTTTTTGTTTGACACATGTTAGCTAATCAACATATGCGAAGAGTACTTAATATCCGCATATGCACAGTTGATCCAGACTTGGGTTACACTTCAAATAGTATTAGGGAAAAAGATCTCTACCTTTTTTTTTCAGTAG
This sequence comes from Telopea speciosissima, assembly GCF_018873765.1. Taxonomy (NCBI): domain Eukaryota; kingdom Viridiplantae; phylum Streptophyta; class Magnoliopsida; order Proteales; family Proteaceae; genus Telopea; species Telopea speciosissima. The sequence continues at coordinate 62,163,151 of NC_057919.1, forward strand.
AAAGGAAAAAGATCTCTACTTGGTGGTGTTTCCTATGCCCTCCCACAGGGCACCTTGAAATGACGTTTTTGCCCCTGGGTAGATACCCAGATGTGCTCCCCCATTGGCCCAAACGCTTGTGTAGAGATCTCTTGCCCATTTTATTATTTTTTTTTGAGGGGGGGGTACTACTACTAGATTTGTCAATTCCAGGCTTGCCCCAGCAAGCCCGATCAAGCCCATCCGATTAAAGCCCAACCCAACACGTTTTATAATCAGGTGGTCCCGGTGTGGGGTCCTAGCCCCCCGACCAAACCTACTGTTTAGAAGCCCGGCCTAGCCCACCCGATTATAGCTTGACTAAGCTGGAGCCTTTAATATCCCTTAAAATCCCCATTTTTAGAGCTATGGGCCTATTTTTAGGACTCAATGTTTTTTCAATTAAATGTACTAGATTACTCTTTTTCTTCTCCTTTCATGATTTTAGAAGTCATCTTCAAGAAGGTTTTATTTCATGCATGCATAGTCCCTTTAGCTACTTCTGGTAGAGAATCCAAACTAATTTTTAAAGTTGCTTTTGGGTAAGTGGGTGGGGGTGATATATGACCAATTTTAGTCCCTTCATTCCTTTAATTTTTAAACTAAATGACATAGGTATATAATCCTATGTTGGAGTAGATGGGTGGGGGTGATAAATAACCAATTTTAGGGTTGCACCGTTTAGAATCCGTTTAAAGACCATTTTGAGTTAAACAAGCACATAACCCGATTATAGTACCTGATTATAGCCCGAGATCGACCGAGTCCATCCAGGCCTAGCCCGATTAGCTCAATGGACAGTCACGGTGCAAGTTTCAAGCTTGATTAAGCTCGGTTAGGCCTGAGTGCTCGACTGAGCCCAACAGGTTGACACCCCTAGGTTCTACAATGCCCACTTTGGGGCCAAATTAGATTGTTGGGCGCCCAAGGGGACAACCCGTGGTGGTGATCAAAGGGGGAGAGTGTGGGACCTATGGGGTGGGAATGAGGTACAACTATGCCTCAATTGTGTGGGAGCGGGTCTCAAAATCAAGACCGAGACCCTCAGCCCTAGAGCGACATCCAAGGTGCAACCAACTGCGCTAGGCAAAAGTCCAAATAATACCTCCTGTAACAGACAGGAAAATGGAACACTTCATAGGGGTTCTTTGAGTGATTTGGTCTTAATAGACATCTGTTTTGTGTATGTATTGTAGACTATATAACCTTTCTCCATAATTTCCTTGCCACATTATTCTCAGTTACCATTATTCTAGTCATCTCCTGACCGGTTTTGTTCTTTCTTTCCACAATTCCATTATGTTGTGGAGTTCTAGTTGCACTGTGTTGTATCTTGATCCCATGTTCATGGCAATACTTAGTAAGTTGATTCCAAGTGAACTCACCACCTTGATCAGACTTTAAGTACTTGATTGTTCTTCCCAACTCATTTTCCACTCACTTTTTGAAAATCTTGAAACAATCTAGAGCTTCAGTTTTCTCTCTAAGGAACATCACACATGTCATCCTTGTACATCGTCAATGAATAAGATGAAGTACCTCTCTCCTCCCGATACCTCTGTTCTCATAGGCCCACAAAGATTTGTATGGATCAAGTCCAAAGGCTTGCTTGAATAATGTTCCTTTGATTTGTATGTGACCCTGGTCTATTTCCCTTTCTGGTATGAAGCACAAACATGGTCAGTGGGAGACTTGATTTTGGGTAAGTCTCTTACTGCCTCCTTTTACTCAACTTGCCTCCTTTTATTCAACTTGGACGAGTTTTTGAAACTTATGTGCCCCAACCTCCTATGTCATAACCAATTCTCATCTTTCATTACAACCAACTTAATTTTTCACTACAATGAAGGATTCCGAAGCAGACTTGATAATCACTCATCAGTTGCCTTTACAAGTAGGAGCACACCACGCCCCATCAGTGGTAATAACACAAAACTCAAGACAATGCTCTACCTAAGGAGAAACATACCAGCATAAGGCCGCAAAGGGGCAAAGGAGAGGGCATGGATGATGGATTCCTCCTCGTTATTGCATAATGGACAATGAAATTCTCAGGCATTTAATGGGCAAAATCTAATTGTTAGGTGTATAATAAGGATGAAGTACAATGTGATCTTAATCTATTCCTAAAGGCAAGGGCAGATCGGGCGATCTAATCCAAACTGATCGGGATCCATCCGATTCACCCGATTCTTGTAGCTTGATTGCACTGCCTCAACTGAACTGGTGCCTAAGGGTGTCAAACGGTGCGGTTTCGATTCGGTGCACATTTTGCAAGGTAGAAATCAAAACCACACCGGATAAGAATCACCCAAAATCAAAATCATTTTATATGCGGTGCGATTTTTGCGGTTTCTATTCGATTTTTATTATACGACTAACAACCGATTTACATGCGGTTTGTCATACCAGTTCACATCTGGTTTCAACTTTGTACCCTTTAATTCTATCATTCATTTCCTTGTTATGTGGGAGAAATTGTATATTTCATAAACAAATTAGAATATAATTAAGAAATCAAACTATCACTAACAAAACCTTATAATTAATACTCAACCTTCCACCTTTGTACCCTTTAATTCAATTAACCGATTTCATAAACAAATCAGAATATAAGCAATCAACATAGAATCCTATAAAAAATTAACACCAAGCATTAAATAAAATATCTTGATCTTGTTCAAAAGATGATTCCATAAGGTTTCCAACACCACCAAAACCAAGCAAACAAAAGAAGTTCTAATCATCAAAATTATCCCCAAGGAAAAATGACTGAATAATCTAATATTCTATAATGTTATGCTTCCAAGCTCCAATCTCAATCCAACAGTCCATAATTAACCATAGACATTCTACAAAGATGCATCCACGTCACTTTAATTTGCATTCTTTAGCTTTTTCTAAGAGTTCCAATGCAACAAAGATGAGCTTAGATGTTCCCGTCTCCACCCATTAGAATTTTCTACTCCAGAGATTCTAACACCTCCCTGTTATGCAAAGTGAATGTAAATTTTTCTTGTTAATTTCTTAAGTGTAATAAAAGATAAATGAAGAAATCGTAAGTTGATATCTATACTGAACAAGCTAACCCTTCACGGGTATTATACATTAGTTATGGACTCTTGGATTCTATCTGGTTCTATTCGGTTTAAAATTGGCGGTTAACCAACGATTATCCGGTTCTGAATCGAATCGAACCAAACTGGATAGAGAACATGTGAAATCAGAATTGCACCATTTTTTTGCGGTCTGATTCGATTCGATCGTAAACGGTCGGTTCCGATTTCGATATTCGGTTTCGGTTTCATTTTGACACCTTAACTGGTGGTGATAAACTGACAATGAAGGAACCTTAACTCCATCGGGAATCACCTTAAAAGATTTATAACCATTTTGCTTCATTCTCCTTCTGAAACTTGCCATTTTCATAGAACAAATCCAGCGAGAAAAATCCGAGGATTGTGAACTATTAATAAAAGCATTGTGTCACTTAATAGGTTTCGAAGAATGACCAAGTTTCCCTCACATCTGTTGCGGTTTCTTCTGAACATTGTTTCTCATCAGTTTCATTTGGTTTGGTTTTCGATTTTCGATATAGATATTGGTCGATTTGGTATGGTCTAATTTTCAGTTGATCTCGTCATACCCCAGTCCAAAACCAATCCGAGAAAGATCGATTCGATTCGATCCAGATTTTTTTGGGTCGATTTTATCAGTTCGGGCTAAGTTTAAACAACTTAATTTTGTTGTTGTCCATTTTCTTCTCTTTTTCGCTTCCAAACATAGCCTAGAATACCCTATGAACTATGGCGATTGGCGAGTGATAGGAAGAGGATCCAGGATTCAGTTGTGAAGAAGAACTGGATGATGTGAAAGGGGTTGTTGTTGTGCCGTTGGAACCGGTGAACCTAAATCTGAAAAATAAATTGGAAAAACAAGATCAAATCGTCCCTTTTAGTCCAAGTTGTTGACTCTGGATTCAACTACAGATTGACAAACATACCTTCTTCGTCTCCATTTCTAAGTTTCTACCCTTTTTATATTCCAAGTGGAGAAATCAAGGGTAAATATAAAACCTGCATCAGAGTCGGAACCCTTTCAGTTACAGCGTTACACACTTACAGCTGAGACGAAAGGGGCAGCCCACCGCCTTTCCTGGCTCTCTCCCACCTTAATTTTGGTTTTAATCTCATTTAAAGAAAAGGTTTTGGTAGCAATTAAGAGGGAAAAACAGTTCTGGTAGTACTTTGCCTCTGCTTTGCTTTGCTTGGCTTGCTCTCCGAAGAAAGCAACCAACTGACCAAGGAAGCAGGCAGAGATCTCAGACCAGAGACAATTTCTTTTGTTTTTGGATTGAAAAGATTTTGATTGTTGTTGGTATAGCAGATCGACCTACTCTTTAGGAGTTAAAACTTGCAAGACTCTGATCCACTGTGAGAGACTGAAGGGTGGGTTTTTCCTGTTCGCTCTCTTCTTCGATTCCCTTGGCTGAGGCGAAACTCCCAAAGGAAACAAAGGACGGACACAGAGACAGGATGGGTGAGGGTCAGGAGTTGTTCATTTACAGCTTCGTGGCCAGAGGGACCATGATCTTGGCGGAGTACACGGAGTTCACGGGCAATTTCCCTGCCATCGCATCTCAGTGTCTTCAGCGCCTCCCTTCCTCCAACAACAAATTCACTTACAACTGCGATCACCACACCTTCAACTTCCTTGTCGAAGATGGCTACGGTATATATTTACTATCTACTCTATTCCCTTTTCTCTCTCTCGCTACCACTTCCATCCTGCTTTTCCTTCGAGTTTGAATTTTTTCTTGTTGATTTTAACTTAACTGAATTGGATCTATTCCTCGCCACGTTTAGCGTACTATGATTCGAATACCACTAAAGCCACTAGTATGTGTGTTTGTGCTTCTCTTGACATTTCACATGGTTAGAATTTTGTTTTCTGGTTCGGAATCACCTCGTCTTATGCGTCCCTCGTCACTAAGTGCATAGTCAATACCATAAGGGCTTCACTTTTGGCTCTGTACACCCAATTGTTTACTGCAATTTTTTTTTTTCAGTTACTGCAAGCTTTGTGTCTAGACTTTTAACTTTGCGGTTGACCTTGTCAAAATCATAGTTGATGCAAATGGCTGCTATTTACTCATTTATATCAAGAATCAGATAAGTCCGTGAGATGGTGAGAGGGACAGACAAAGAGAGGGTTCATTGCGAATTGAAAATTCTATTTTAGTAGTATTATTTGAATCCTAATTGAACCTTCTCATTCTTTGGGACAGAATATCGAGGTGTTATTGATTTTTCTTGGTCATTAAACTCACTAAATGCTGAACAGGCTGGTGGCCTAACTCTCCCTCCCCCTGCAAGCACGCGTCTGGCCTGTCTGTCAGTACCAACTGCATTTGGAATCTGGTAACACTCGTGAAAACAAAACCTGGAGCGTTATCTAGATAGGTGGCCCTGTGGCTGTAACCTCTATGAACATGGATGAACCTGTGTCTGAGTCACTAAACTTGTTGCAGCATCTCCTATTCAATTCAGAGTTTTCACTGATTTGAAATAGGTTTATATGGTTGATCCATTGACCGTTGGTTTTCGCTTCATATCTTAGAACTTAATGTATGTTTCTATCATAGTTGTCAAGGCATCTAGGCGCCTTGGTTGCTTAGGCACCTTGTTGGTGTCGCCTTGTGTCCAGACCCCCTTCAATGCCTTAGTTCACCTACAAGCCGTGACAACTATGGTGTGTATATTATTATTATTTTTGTCTAATGTCCATGTCTTTATGAACATCTAAGTGAACCATTTTGGTTTTTTCTTTATTTTTTTTATTGTATTATGGGGATATTTCTAGTTCTCTATAGGATGCGCATAAGTTGTGGGAATGTATTTTTGGTCCCTTTCTTACCTTTTTGTTAAGAATAAAGCCTTAGGCTTTTCTCAATCATCTATTTTGATAGGTATCCTTCTATTCCACATCCTACATCTGACCACTCTCTGGATTTTGCAGCATATTGTGTAGTCGCCAAAGATTCTGCAGGGAAGCAAGTCTCCATAGCCTTCTTGGAACGAATGAAAGCAGACTTTAAAAAGAGATATGGTGGAGGTAAAGCTGATACTGCCATAGCCAAAAGTCTCAACAAGGAATTCGGGTATTTTTGTCCTTAGAAATTGCACAGTCCTGTCGATTATGAGTTTATCCAACCTTACCACTCTTTTTCTTTAGTTTATTTTTCTTAGTAAAGATTGTTTACGAATTACAGATTAAAGAGTACAGGTTGAAAATTTTGCAGACCTGTTATGAAAGAGCATATGCAATATATCACTGACCATGCTGAAGAGATTGGGAAACTTTTAAAAGTGAAGGCTCAAGTTTCAGAAGTTAAAAGCATTATGCTTGAAAATATTGACAAGGTACTTAAATTTAGTGTAAAAAGCTGCTCTATCTTAAAGATTACTTGTGGATCAAGCTCAGTGGTATATAAACATTAAGTTTTTAAATCTATGAAGCACTGTGTATGTATGCATTGTTTGGACTTTTGCTTCACGAGTTTCACTGTATGTGTTTCTTGGGCTGTAATCTCTAGGCCTTTCACTATGTCTTATTCTTTCAAGAACCTTGCTTACATATTGTACTATATTCACCTGGGCATACCTGTTGGGGACGAATGTGCAACCATGAGGAAGAAACCAAGTAAGCAATCGCATACAACACAAGGAAAATTAATGTGATTCGGCACGAGCCTACATCCACCCAAAAAAACTAGAGATTTTTCACTAACCAGAAAAACAATCTACTCTACTTTCCACCTCACAATGTGATCTCCCTTGCTTGTATCTAGGGTTTTCCCCACAAGACAATATCTAGGAAACCCTAAAAACCCTAATCCCCACACAATCACAATTTTACCCAGGTACATGTAAATGATGTAATGGACCCAAAACCTGACCCAAACATATACAAGCCCAATAATTAAATGGACCACTACAGAATACAAGACATAAAAATCTAACAATCTCCACCTTGGCTTGGTTCTACAAGTCACCTTGACGAAGACCGGTGTTGATGTCGATTCTTCAAACTCTGCCATTGTCTCTGCTTTTCATCATACCCAAACCGACATGGCCCACAACCCCGCTCGGGGTGCTCCGCGCAACTCATTGCCACATGATGTGACTTGGCTCCACGTCTCCTACCGCTGCAACCTAATCGGATAGATCACTACTACTCGCAAGATTCGAAGTGGCAGAGTCTCGCTTCCAGATCTGCATGTGTTCACAATCTGAATTGTTTGCAGTCTTTGTTGTCATACTGTACTTCTTGCCTGAGTTCCAACAGTAGCTCTACTAGTTTCAACACTCACTACAAGTTTGTGCATATTATCAGTCATCCGTCCCTACATCACAACCATGGCCCCTCTAGAAACCCTGAAAACTCCACCTTCAAATAAGCATATGAAACCTCTCGAATCTAGTGTTTCTAGTGAAATTCAATGTTTTTTCCTTAGATCCGGCACATGTCTAACCCCATTTAGAGTTTGCACAATCTCATCAAACATGTGAATCCGTACAATCCCAATCCTAACAATTTTGCTTTCAACATTGTTTTCTATTTTGACCGTACCACTATCACATGCATGATATAGTTGGAAATGGTGTAAGGATCGATTCAAGAGAGGAGAGGAGAAGGTAGGAGGTGAGAAGAGTAGAAGAGAAGATGAGGAGGGAGGAGAGGAGAAGAAGAGAAGAAGAAAAAGATGTGCAGCCAAAAGTTAGGGAGAGAAGATTCCTCTCCCCTATTTGATTTACTAACATGAAGTGAGAATTACATACACCTCCCTAGTGAGGTAAAAGGTGAAAAAGTAAAATTACAACATAAACTCGAACACTCACTCTCAAGCTGGAGAATAAATGTCATACATTCTTAGCTCGCATAAAAGGGCACTCAAATGATTAGGGATGAGCCCTTTGGTAAAGATGTGATGCAGATTTATCACCAAACTGGGCTTCTTTTATTAGGAATAAGTCTAGGGTTGGGTTGCATACATGTTGGGCCTTTTATCCCATGGGTTTCTAATGTAATAGGCCACTTTTATGGGCCTAAAATATGGGTAAATAGGTTGTATACGGGATTAGCTCTCATACTTAGTTTTATTTCCATACTTAGCTTTTTATTTGGTGTTTTAAATTGAACCGGTTCAACCCATGGTTCAATTTAAGTGATTTTATTAGTTTTTCTTTTAGTTGTTTAGTTGGGCTGGATTAGGACTTTATTTTGAGTCTATTTCAGTTTCCTAGTCAGTTTAAGTTGGCTAATAGGTTAAGGATTGGGTTATGCCATTTTTTTTTAGTGTCTAAGTCTATTTTTGAGTCTTCTATATAAGTTTGTAAGGGAGGCCAGCATTGGATACGAATTTGATTAATAAAAACTCAGCTTTATGCTTGCTGCCTTTGTTGCTGCCCTTGCTCCATCGTGAGTGTGCCTTGTGAGTAATATCAAGGTGAAGGGATTGGTGGATCTCCAATCGACTCCTTGCATCGTGAAGATCGGGAGGGCTGTTACTTATCTCCTTGCATCTTGTAGATCGGGAGACCCCTTTGTTCATCTTCAAAGGTGCTGCCATTGAAGATCTCTTCAAATCCAGTAAGTTTGAATTTGAACTTTGTTTAAGCCTTCTTCTTCTCACTCCTCCCCTAAGTAGGATTCCTCCATAACTTCAAATCTGTCCATTAGTTTCAAACCAAACTTTCAGCATACATCCCTTACATCATTATTGACACTTGATCCAAGTTTCATCAAACTCCCACCACCCTAAACCCTAGAATCCCCTATTCCTACCTCCATTTGGAATTGTCTCCAATAACCTTATCTTGCTGTCTAACTCATCTAACCTACTTCCATTCACTCAAACATCATAAAACCTATACCATTAGACTTCCCTACACCTGCCTATCATTACCATATAAGACAACCCTAACCCTAATTCTTCCCTAATTAGCCTAAGCTGTCCCAATCAGCCAGCCTTGTTAGGTGAACCCATTCCCCTGGCTCCTAGTGGGATTACTCCTCCCTAGGACTACATTAAAGTGGTATCAAAGCCATGGATTTATATGGCAAACCAGTTCTGCCCCCTCCACCTGATCCTATGGCTGCTATAATGGAGATGCTACAGAAGTTGAATGAAAAGGTGACACGATTGGAAGAGAAGAGGACTACCCCTCATAGGGACAGCAACATTCTCCTAGAAAAGGACAGATATCAAGTCAATTCGGTAGTACAAAGAGCCCCAAGGAGAGATCAATACAGAGAAGACAGAGAAAGGTACACAGATCATAGTGAAGATAGGAACAGAGGATACAGAGATTACAGGAGACGCCGTAGACCTCCAGAGACGTATGAGTTGAGAGACTATGATGGCAGACCAGATCCACAGGTATTTTGTGATTGGTTAGCTGCTTTAGATGATTATTTTAATTGGTATAATTTGCCTTAGCATAGGAAAATGAGACTAGCACATACCAAGCTAGTGGGACCAGCACATAATTGGTGGAGAACCCAGATGGATTATCCTAACTATCGTGGTAGAGAACCTGTTACATGGGCAGAGATGAAAGAAGATCTGAGTAAAAAATATTTCCCACGGACGTTCAGAGCTCTACAACAAGGTAACTTAAATTCCCATCGATAACATCACCACCAAAAGGCCTTCAAATCTGAAGACAACTTGAAGCCTCCATCAATGAGATTCCGTTTGCAAGTTGAAGACTGTTGGAAATCTGACATTACCAGTGTTAAATCAGCGGCTGAATACAAATGTACATTGCCAACGGAAATTGAGAGAGCACAAGTTGAAGACAAAGCTGAAGTGATCACAGTGAATTGTGATGAAAAGAAAGAGACAATGCCTGGAGCTTCAAAGATGGAAAGTCAACATGTGGAAGATTCTACTGAAGAGGTCTACGTTGAAGAAGTCAAAGTAGACAAAGCTGAAACAGCAGAAGATGAAGAGGTGGTTGAGAATATTCCACAGGAGATCAATGATATTCAAGATGTTGTTCTTGAAGAGGTGGAGCTTGTATCTCAAGTATTAGATGAGAAGGTTGCTAACACTGAAGACTCTATGGATAGGGCATTCACAGTTGGTGCTGATTCAGAGGTAGAGCACATAGATTTTGTTATGCCACCATGGTTCTTCGAAGAGAAAGCTCCACGCCTTGAAGACTATATTCCTAATGTTCCTGCTTCACCGGAATTCTGTTTGGGGATGGTCAAAGCTGCTGATCACATGTTGATTCCCCCTCATCACTACAAAATTCGAGGATGAATTTTTTCAAGCTGGGGAGAGTTGATGCAGATTTATCACAAAACTGGGCTTCTTTTATTAGGAATAAGTCTAGGGTTGGGTTACATACATATTGGGCCTTTGGTTTCTAATGTAATAGGCCACTTTTATGGGTCTAAAATATGGGCAAATAGGTTGCATACGGGATTAGCTCCCATACTTAGTTTTATTTGCATACTTAGCTTTTTATTTGGTGTTTTAAATTGAACCAGTTCAACCAATGGTTCAATTTAAGTGATTTTATTAGTTTTTCTTTTAGTTGTTTAGTTGGGCTGGATTAGGACTCTATTTTGAGTCTATTTCAGTTTCCTAGTCAATTTAAGTTAGCTAATAGGTTAAGGATTGGATTAGGCCATTCCTTTTTAGTGTCTAAGTCTATTTTTGAGTCTTCTATATAAGTTTGTAAGGGAGGCCAGCATTGGACACGAATTTGATTAATAAAAACTCAGCTTTATGCTTGCTGCCTTTGTTGCTGCCTTTGCTCCATCGTGAGTGTGCCTTGTGAGTAATATCAAGGTGAAGGGATTGGTGGATCTCCAATCGACTCCTTGCATCGTGAAGATCGGGAGGGCTGTTATAACTTCAAATCTGTCCATTAGTTTCAAACCAAACTTTCAGCATACATCCCTTACATCATTATTGACACTTGATCCAAGTTTCATCAAACCCCCACCACCCTAAACCCTAGAATCCCCTACTCCTACCTCCATTAGGAATTGTCTCCAATAACCTTATCTTGCTGTCCAACTCATCTAACCTACTTCCATTCACTCAAACATCATAAAACCTATACCATTAGACTTCTCTACACCTGCCTATCATTACCATATAAGACAACCCTAACCCTAATTCTTCCCTAATTAGCCTAAGCTGTCCCAATCAGCCAGCCTTGTTAGGTGAACCCATTCCCCTGGCTCCCTCTCTTGCTGCCATGCATACCAGGGGGACAGCCATAAAGCATCCAACATCTCTCTCTAGAAAAAAATTCCAGCAAGTAGATAACCATAAAAACCTTAAAGAAAACCAACTCACATACACCCTTCACGATTTAGCTTCATTCCATAACGACATATAAGTCTCAAATGATGTAACTCACCAACCAATATCAATCAAACTCACCATACACAACATTTCAAGCTTCTTTAAATAGCCTTCACAATCTTGGAAGCTTCAAACATCTCATAAAAACTTGAAAAATCTCCAATCAAGTGAGTATTACAAAGTGTGAATCCATTGTATTTTAACTTGAAAGCTTCACATACCATAACCAACAACAAACAACCACTGAATAACTCAAGCACAACACTGACAGTCCAAACTTGGTGGTAAAACAGAGCAGCAAAGTTTGATGTTGCAGAGAATGAGGGCTAGGTATTACCAGCTGAGCCAATATAGGCTTGAAAATAGACCTTAGGGCGACTCCAAGGAACCTGGTTCCAACCTCTACAGATCTCAGACGAAGGAGAAAAACTGACCCAAGCCAATTTTTTTCAGAACTGGCGGTACTGTAGCAGTGGCTGAAAAACTGAGTTGCAGACCATGAGCTTCCCTCCTTTACAACCAAGCTTTTGGGGGCTTGAAAGAGAAGCCTAGGGTGACTTCAATGAGACAAGACCCAACTCAAACAGATGCTGGATGTGAGAGAGAAAGAGACATTCCAACACCGAAATCACTGTTCACGTGAACAGTATTTTGAGCTCCTATTGCTCCACATACCTCCTTTTGATGTTCCTATGACCCTCTTCTAAGCTTATCTCATGGTTCCTTTGAGTTTTTCACACAATAGTCTCTTCCTTTGGAACCCCTTTATAACCTAGGGTTCCAAAGAGAGAGAAATGGAAGCAGAGTACCGGTAGGACGACTCTCAAACCAAAGACCTGCTCTAATAACAAGTTGGAAATGGTGTAAGGATCGATTCAAGAGAGGAGAGGAGAAGGTAGGAGGTGAGAAGAGAAGATGAGGAGGGAAGAGAGGAGAAGAGAGAAGATGATGTGCAACCAAAAGTTGGGGAGAGAAGATTCCTCTCCCCTATTTGATTTGCTAACATGAAGTGAGAATTACATACACCTCCCTAGGGAGGTAAAAGGTGAAAAGTAAAATTACAATATAAGACAATAAGATACTAAACTAGTGCCCAAACTACCCTTATTACATAAACTCTAACAGATATGTAACAAACTAATCCCTGTCTGAACACATGAAATGAAAGACCATAATCTAAAATCCAATCTGAAATTTCCAAACCTAATAAAGAAGTGAGAAAGATATCTCGTCCTCCAGGACTCTTCTGTGACAACAATATTGGATGATTTATCTCCATTCTCCTTTTTATCCTCCTTATGCCCAAGACAATTCCTCTTTAAATGACCTTCCTCATAATAATAACAAATTATTTTGCGACTTTTCGACTTGGAGTGACCCTTACACTATTCAAACTCCTTTTTCATTTAATCCACCTCTACCCTGACCACCACCTGTAACCAAAGCACTACCCTCCTTGACGTCCCCTCACCGTTATTTTTCCGTCGTGTCTCATTTATCAACAGAGTAAGAATAACCTCGTCAAGTTTAAGAGTATCCTTACCAAACAGTAATGTTGTCACAATATGATCAAATGAAGGAGGTAGTAAAGCCAACATGAGACGTATCTCTCCTCCTCTTCAATCTTAACATCTAGAGCCAACAATTCCATCAGTATCCTATTAAACTCATCCAAGTGCATCTCAAATTTCGTTGCTTCTGACAACCGAATGCCATATAATCGTTTCTTAAAAAATAGTCGATTTGTCAACGGCCTAAACTTGTACCTACTCTCTAGTTTTGCCCAGAATTCCTTTGGATCCACCAACTTGATGATCTCATGAAGAGTGTTATCCGCAAGATACAATTGGATCGTACTATTTGCTAGATCCCTCAACTCTAGTTACTCATCTTCCATTATCTTGTCTGGTTTGTTCGACGTCTTCCTAAGAGCCTTGACAGTCCCCTCCCACTTAAGAATATTTTTCACCCATTGTTACCACAAGGTGAAGTTATTATGGCTATTGAAAGGTTATATGGAGAAGATTGAACCTTTCATTGCCATCTGATTTGCCTGATCACTTGACTCTGTGCCCGTTATCAACCTCAACATACCTGACCACCGTTGATCTTGCTGGAACCTGCACGATCTACACCAACGGAGTGGAATTTGTTTGATTCCCACTGTCCACTGTCCATAGTGCCAGAAAACCTTGGGACACGTATTTTGCAAATAAATGCTGGAATTTTCATTATTTACAAAATAGTCCCCCTCGCTTTACCAAAGCTCTAAACAGCCCTCTTGTTCTTGCCATACTAAGTTTTCATTGCTAAACTATGGGATCACTACTAAACCGATCTGAATCCAAAATAAGAACACCAATGGAAAGATCTTCAAGAACCGAAGAAGCAAAACGTCTATACCCTTTGATGTGAGAACTTGTAAGCCATAAAGGATGATGAACCCTACCTTGGGTAAGACAATGAAAAACTACTTTTTCAGTTCTTTGATCCACGGTATGTCTTTTCCTATCATTCAAGGAAAGCGTGCCATGTGACAGAAAAAAAGTGAAGAGAGATTCGCACTATTGAGTTGTGTGAGTTTTCTTTCCCTGTTTTTTTTTTCCTTCTTCATTCAACTTCCTTGTCCCCCTTTTTTTTCTTTCTTAGGCTATGCACGGCTTTTTTCTTTCTTCCCGCCACACGCCTTCTCTTATCGAATCTAAAGAAATTTTTTCGTAGCAGGAACTTTCGTACCACCTGTGTCTTTTTTCTTTACCTCCTTACTGGCCATGAGTTTCACCATACATTTCCTCTTCCAGTAGATCCTTTGGTACTGCTTGTTCCCCAAATCTCTATACACCACTTGTGACGATCTGCCGAACGTCACTCTGATACCACTTGTTGGGGACAATTTGCAATCATGAGGGAGAAACCAAGCAAACAATCACACACAATACGAGGAATTTATTATGGTTCGTCATGAATGCCTACATCCACCGAGAGAACTAGAGATTTTTCACTAACCAGAAAAACGCACTACACCACTCTCTACCTCACAATGTGATCTCCCTTGCTTGTATCTAAGATTTTCCCCACAAAGACAATATATAGGAAACCCCAATTCCAGTTTTGTACCACTTACATGAAATAGACCCAAAACCCGACCCTAACATATACAAGCCCAGTAATAATTATGTGGATCACTACAGCATACATGACATAATAACCCAACAATACCTTTACATGGAGGTCTGATATTTTCTTCAGGCTGAAGGATCTGCCCATATTTTTCCATTATCGCCTTGCCCATACTTCCCTACATCACTGCACTTGAAAATATATCAGTGGTGGGTATTTCATGCAGGGTAAGGTGCAAGAGATGCTCTCTTGGGATATGTGTGTGTGTATGTGCCTAAGTTTAATTCTGTATGCACAGAAACCATCTATTAAAAGAGTACATTATAGGGGTTGATCCTTGTCAGAGATACACTGTTGGGGTATGATTTATTATTGATCATTCAAGGGTATGGGTACCCTTGGAGAGTGTCATATTACCTTAAGACAATCTGGGGAGTCGGCATCCAGTTAGGACACCCATTCCAATCCAGGGCTTGGTCAGGGAATGACATAGCAGACTCTCTAGCAAAGAGTGGAACTTCAGGGATATGTAATCTGGGGGAACAATCATTCTATTTGTAATTTTGGTGTCTCATCTGTTTTTGTTCATGTTTTCTTCTCTTTCCCCTTCTTCCTCCCCACTTGGGGCGGCAGTGTCACTATTTCTTTCAAGAACTAGTGCCTTTTAAGCTTGATTTCTTTTGTTTTGATTGTAAGTTATTTTGTATTCTTTTCCTGCATCTAACCAATTGATCTACGGTTCTAGTTGGCTGGGTCAGAGCCAACTAAGCATTGACTAGTACCAGGCTGTTGGTTCACTGTAATGGTTTGACTATGTTGCGTATGCTTTTAACTTGAGGTAGTGTCCTGTTGTTCTGCTCCTTATATCACTTTGCTTTTATTTATGCGATTTAATTATTTTGCAAATACTTTGAACATGAGGCAGTTAAAGCTATTTCTTCATCGTGTGTATGTTGTCCCTTCTTGTGTGGCCTTCTGTTTTTCATTTATCTTCTCCTCAATGTACATGGATAGAATATGTAGTTGACCAATGCCGTGGTTGTTGAGATGAGCTTCTGTATGAGTCACGTAGCATGTTGGATGGGGCCCTGATTTTGTGGGGGAGGTGGACCCTAAGGTCCCCCGGTCACATGTTTTAGTCAGAACAAAATCCACCAAGTGTCAAAATAAAGTTTTGAAATCCAGGACTACCAAGAAGGTGCACACAAAGACAGACTACAGAGTGCATGCTAAAACAAGGGAGCATGCTGATTCACCCGGGGGGTAGAATTTGGGTCTGAAATTTGACATGTGGCTAGTTCAGAACTTGCCTTATCTACCAATGGTCAGAATTGCTGCATCATCCTGCCACGTGGTAGAACGAGGTGGACTGTGGAGAGAAGCTTGTCTACACTGAACCATGTAGCAGACATTATGCCTTAGAAAATGATTTTACTGGTGCTTTATTATATGATTTTATTATGTATTGGGTATTTGATTTATTCTTATCTGATGAATCTTGTTAATATTTGTTGCCTAGGAAATGTCTAGTCATTTGCTAGTTGCCTTAACGACACAGTTTCCTGCATAACCTTTATTCCTTGAATTATGTATCTTAATACTGATTGCAATATTTTTTATGGGAACTACTTTATATGATGTTTGTGACCTGGAGAACACCTTTCAGGCTCTTGATAGAGGTGAGAAGCTAGATATTCTTGCTGATAAGGCAGAAGATTTGCGTTCTCAGGTGAGTTAAACTTGGTAGTGTTTCTTAGTTGATCATAATTCATGTATCATTTTACATTCTCCAAGTGCTCAAGAAAGTTTTTCCCATTTCTTCTGTCATTTTGAAATCTTATTGAGCAAGAACTGAAAGACTGTGTTGGGTGATGCTTTCAGGCACAAAATTTTAAGAAACAAGGAACAAAAATCCAGCGAAAAATGTGGTATAAGAATATGAAAATCAAATTGGTTGTTCTAGGGATCCTCTTACTTCTAGTCCTGATCATCTGGGTTTCTATTTGCCATGGTTTTGACTGCACTAATTAATGTTTCTTAAGCATTCAATTGGACCATACAAGCATACAATTCTGGATTGATGCAAGCAGATATTCAATCAAAATGACTGAATTCAGTGGGGCAGGGCAGAAATTTGGTTTTGGAGGAAAAGTTCTTTATGCCATTCTTTTTTAACTCTCATATAGCAGAATTCCATTGGAGGCATCAGTTTTGTGTGAGATTTATTTGGTGGAGTCAGCTGGTTGGGTCTGTTTCAGTTCCTTTTCTTTGTTTCGCTTTTGAAAACAAAATACTTAATGTAATGTGGTAGCTCTGCAGCGATATGTTGAGAGTTTGTCTGGTAAAGGACATTTTGTTTTTACAGGAAAGCTAAGCTAATTTATTGGACCATTGTTTATGTAACTCTACATAAATTCCAATTGTGGAGTTAGAAAGACCTTTTCCTCTGTCAACGTATCTCTCTAATTCAGAATTTTTTTTTTTTTTTGGATGACTGTCCTAGAAGTTAAGATAAATTCTATTGATCTCTGGCATTAAATCTGTTCAGGAATTAGGCTGGATACAATATGTGTAGAGGACTACAGGGTCCTTTATTGGGACCTGCTTTTATGAACAATGCTAAAATGTGGAATTAGGCTTGTGATCACAAAAAAGGTGATGATGGCAGGAAATGTATTATGGAAACTTTATCCCTGTTTAACTGGTATTATGCTAGCCTGAATAGGTATATTTTCTTGCTAGTTGCATTCCAGCAGGGGAGAAAGAAAAGGTAGATAAACTAATTTAATTCACTGTGACTGGTTTTGGAACTTCGCATTCTTGTGATCTGAAGTATTTTTATAAGCTGAATACTTTTTTGAGAGATAAATATTTATATATGCTGGACTTTGTGATTTGTTATGCACTATGTATTTTATTTTCTAGTGGCTTCTACTCTCTATCCCTAAATGGTAGTATTTCACTAAAACTGCATTATTCAAGTTAAAACACAGGTCATACAATCACTGTTAAAACAATCACTGACCCTTTCCTCACCTGAAAAACTTTCTTTCTAGTTGAAGCTTTAGAGATGTCTGTTAATGAATCGTTAAGGTTTGTATTGCTGATTTTCAGTAAGTTTGGCATGCAAATCAAGCTTCATGTCTGGCTAATTTGTGTTAATAACAGGAAGAAATGCCACAACTCTGTGATGACAAAAGGATCAAGATTAGAGAATGTTACTTTCCTTTTTGGAAAGCCCATCCTTTATAAGGGCTATCGCTTAAAAAAAAATAGTTTAGGCATCCCAAGAATTGGAGTCATTCTTATTATTGAGGTTATCTTACTCTTAGCTTCTCCTCCTCTCTTGCTTTCTTTAGGCATGTTGAACAGCAAATATGATAGCTCACTCTGGCCATGTTTGGGTTAAGGATTTAAAAACCAGGAATTGGGATCTGGATCTGGATCTGGATCTGGGTCAGAATCAGTGGAAATCAGCCTAAACTCTAGCATCCCCGTACAGGATTGGTCTGATCCAGATCGGCCGACTTAAAAGATCTGATTTTTATTTGTTTAAATTTTTTTTCTTAAATAGAGCAGGATTTCATTCAAGTGATTCACCGACTTTTAAGTATGGATCACAACATCAAGGAACTTTAGCATGGCTTGAACTTTAACACTAAAAGTTAAGCCAAACCTAGCCTTCCTTCAGTGGGCCCAAATGTGTTTATTGGGCTAGTTTATAGACTCAATTCCTCTTATAAATTACGAAACCCAGCTCTGGCGAATTGGAATTTCTGGCCCATTAAACTTAATTGGGCCTTTCTTACTGGTTAAAGCCTGGGCCAGGCCAACTCGTATATCAGCTTTCACCTCAACCAAACCAGAGTTGGTGCTCTATCAAAACGGTAGGCTGAACAGGAGAAACATCGAGCAGCAAAAATTTAACTGTAAAAGAGACATCTGATGTTCTTGAATCTAGTTCATGTAAAAGAGTGACAAGTGGTATCAGGTTGGGTCATAACTCGTACCCAGGAGGGAGGTGAAGCCGGTGAAAGTATTCTGCTATTGTACTAATGAAAATAGTTATTTCGGTTTTCTACTGGCGGCTTCAACTATAACCTCAGCTCTATTACTCCAAGCCAGACGTCCGGCTTCGTCAATAAAATCACTTCCTCATCCAAGCCAGACGTCCGGCCTCGTCAATAAAATCAAAACCCTATTCTAGTTGCTCTCTCTATTATCTCTCTTTTTCTTATTTTCTCTTGCATGTAACTTTCTTCAAGATTAATGCCTAATTCCTGGAGACTTAAAGGCAGTCCTGTCTATTTAATATGCTTCCTCCTATATTGCCATGGCCTGGTTGGACAGAAAGAAACCTGAGTTTTTTTTAAGAATAAAACTGCACAAAAACAGAAGTTTTTGAGACTTATCTGGGATCTCTTACCCCATTGGAGCCAATCTTCTAAAGAGTTAGCTTTGATTACATCTTTTTCTTCTGTTCTTAGCTGTAACCTATCTAGAAAAAGCAATATTAATGGCAAATAGGGATTGGTGAGCTCTCCCTTGCATCTCTGTAGGTGTGTAGGAGGAATTAGATAGGGATTTCCAGTCTAACTCTAAAAAGGAATGGCATCTAATAAAGTTTAGATCAACATGATCTTTATTAGATCAACATGATAACTGAGACTACAAACCCTATATCATTCCTCACACTCCTCTTTATTCCTTTTCCCTCTTGTAACTAATCATCTTCATAGAATTATTATTATGTAAATACCCACCTGCAAACAAATCTGTGAGTATCTATATATGAAAACTAGGAATCAAAATCTAATTAGCTAGAGCTATCTAATACCATGTGAGTCATGGTTAGTGTATGTATTACGAATCCTAATCTCTATCTTAAGTTCAGTTTGATAGCATTAATCTATCTTTACTTGGAGAATATTTTAATATAAGCCCATCAAGAAAGTCTAATGTGGGAAGGGACTTTATTCTGATATTAATCAATGCAAATAAACTTTATACTTCATTTTTAATCAAAGTTTAACATAAACTTAGGAATAGAAAAAAAACAATTCTTTCTGATTTCAACTTTAACCATATTCTCTTTACAACAAAAAATCTCATTCCCCCTTTTTCTTTAGCAAAATTCCTTTTGAATTAATGGTATATCAAATGTAAAAGTTAAGACTCATTCATATTATGGATTGGCACTGGTTCAAATATCATGGAAAATGACCTCAAAGGTTATTCTGAATGGTACTCAATCAAATGTCTCTCACCATTTCCAATTCCAAAGAGGTTCTTCAGTTCTTTATAGTTTCAATATTATCTAAAATTTGATTATCTCTTCCTTTGTTTGGTATGTGCACTTAAAAGATGTAGCCAAGTATCTTTCTTGGTTGGATGGAGAAAATAAGGGTGTAAGTCAGTCTGGAACCGGGTATTTGGTTCAGTTCCAGGGAGTGGTGGTGTGATCTGAAACTGAACCAAGTCTCACCTCGGTTCTGAAAATCGGTACTCAAATCAAACCTGGTTAGTTAGTTTGGTTTCGGTTCTTATCTGGTTCTGAAATTCGATTTTTATTCGGTTCTTACACGGTTTGATTCTAGTTCCAGTACTTAGTTTATACTATAATATAGTAGTATATTAGTATTATAATGTACTAATATACTATAATACATTGGTATCCAAATTCAGTTTGGCTTTGATTCGAACCATCGGTTATTATGCTGCAACCCAAACCGAACTGAATTCAATTCTTCCATCAAAGTCTGGATTGCAACCAAATTTAATTTTATTCGGTCTGGATTTGATTTCGGTTTTCGATTCCAGTGCTAATTTGTCACCCTTAGTAGAACATAAAGATTTCGGCTTTTCAATGGGTTGGGCTTGGGCCAATTAGGTCAAGGATTAAAAACCAGAAATTGGGGTCCTGGATCAATCCCGGCTGATTCTGATCCGATCAGTCAAGAATCAAGATTGGTGTAGAATCGGTCCCCATAAGCCCTAACCTTAGTTTTTGTATAGGGATCGCCGATCAGGATCAAGTATAATGGGAATAGGCTTGGCTGATTCGAATCCATTCGGTCACGATTGGTGAACAATTGGTCCAATAAGCCCTAACCTTAGTTTCAACATAGGGATTGGCCGATCCAAATCGATTAGAATCAAGATTAGCCTTGGCCGATTCCAATCCCAATCATCCGATCTGGCCAATAATCTTGGGGCTATCATACACATTGTGTGTCTGGATGAGAAACTCTCTAGTTTCTAGTCTCTCAATTCATGGGGAGCCTACTCTTACTCTGATTCTCTAACCCTATTCTACTGGGATAGGGACCAGGATCCTCTGCAGTATCGACAGGGTAGTGGTGCACATCCGACGGCATAGCAGAGGCCAGATAGCACACATGGTACCCATGACCTCTGTTGTTCCGCCGGATGTGCACCGCCGCCCCGCCGATACTGTAGAGGATTTTAATTCTGGTCCCTGATAATAGCTAGCATGACACACAAGTTAAAGGTGGTTTAATGGGTTCTAAGAAATTTTCTCTCCTTGAATAAAACTTTAGCTGAAAAGATATGGGGAAAAAAGGTTTTGAAATAGGATTTGGCAGCTGATGAGGTAAGTACTGGAACCATATGGGGTGGGTAATGAGGTCCAGTGCCACCTAAGTGCTAATGTCTTTTTCTTTGCTTTGTCTTGTGTTTCTGTTTTCCTTTTTGGGTTGTTGTAGTAGAGGTATCCAGTGATATTGATTGAAGTAGTAGTGTAGAGAGAGAGAGAGTCCTATATTAATTTCTGTTATGGAAGGAATTAAAAACAATAGAGATTGAGTGAAGGGAATTTCTTCTCTTTTTTCAACTTTTATTCCTTTTGTAACATTTTCTCAAGATGGGTTTGTTTTGTTATGTTTTGAGTAAAAAATAAAATAGTGGTCCATGCCAACTTGATTCTAAGATGATTAAGATGGGTTTTTAATGAAGAGTACTGAAGAGGAAGGGACAAAGCCTTGACTTATAACACAAAACACTGGATGAAGAGAGGTGGTCAAGTCTGTGTCGGGAAAGAGAAGCAATAGAAGAAAGACAAAATTAAAAGGTGTCTGTGCTTGTTACATTTAAGGCGTATACGAAATGTACATCTCTCCTCCAATGGAATCACCATTTCATTATGCAATAATTATGCTTGATCATTATGCAATAGAGACTTCCACCTTAACTTTTATTGGATTTCTTATCTTTTCTTTTGCATTGTTCAGAGAGATCACTTTCACTTACAAGTTTCAAAGGGAAAGAGATCTACTTTTTTTGTTCCCCTCCAAATCTTCATTTGTTTATAACCTGAACTGTTTATCTATTTGCCAGAGTTTTAACAGTAATTCTATCTATTTCGATAGTCCTTATAAGTCAGTTTTAGAGATTCTCTATCATCTATCATTTGCATCACAATTATGATCCCTCTAGAAATCCGAGCACTTTACCTTCCAATGTTTCTAGTGATATTAGATTTTTGTTTCTTGAAATTTGACACGTATTTGCCGTCAAGTCAAAGTTCACACAATCCCATCAAACAAGATAATCTGTATTGTCTAATCCCTCTCTCTATCATCTGTCATTTGCATCACAATTATGACCCCTCTAGAAACCCGAGAACTTTACCTTTCAATGTTTCTGGTGATATTAGATTTTTGTTTCTTGAAATTTGGCACGTATTTGCCATCAAGTCAAAGTTCACACGATACCATCAAATAAGAGAATCTGTATTGTCCAATCTTGACAACAACAAAAAAATTTGTTCAAATCCCACTAATCTTACTTTCAGCATTGTTTGTCATCACATGCATGA
The DNA here is from genome assembly GCF_018873765.1 of Telopea speciosissima. Taxonomy (NCBI): domain Eukaryota; kingdom Viridiplantae; phylum Streptophyta; class Magnoliopsida; order Proteales; family Proteaceae; genus Telopea; species Telopea speciosissima. The sequence goes on from NC_057919.1 coordinate 62,185,518, forward strand.
TATGCGACAAACTGGTCCCTGATTGAACACATATGAAATGAACCATCCGAATCTTGTATCCAATCTAAAGCTTTCATATCTTAAAAAATAGTGAGATAGATATCTTCATAACCCCAAGACCCTTCCAAGATAGAAATCTTGGATGCTTTTTTATTTTTATTTTTATATATATTCTCTTTTATTTATCCCCCTTACGCTTTAGATAATTCCTCTTTATCACAATAATAACAAGTTATTTTGAGATCTTTTAATTTGTGTAGCGATCCTTATTCTTGTTGAGCTTTTTTGCCTTTCAACTAACCTGTCTCTGCCCTTATAACCAAAGCATTATCCTCTTTTGATGTCCTATCAACACTATTTCTTTATTTTCTCTCATTCATAGAAAAAAGTAATAACTTTTAAGAGTATCATTATCAAATAAAAGTGTAGTTACAATGTGATCAAATGAAGGAGGTAATGAAGCCAACAAGAACAATGTCTTGTCCTCCTCTTTGATCTTAATATCTAGAATAAACAACTTTGTTTGCATTCTGTTGCATTCATCAAAGTGCACTTCAAAATTAGTTCCATTTGACAACCGAAGGTTGTATAATTGTTTTTTTTTTTTTTAACAACCAGTGTATCAGTGACCTAAACTTGTATATGTTCTCCAGCTTAACCTTCACTTCCTCCAGGTCCGCCAACTTGATGACTTCGCAAAGAGTGTTATTCATAAAATACAACTGGATCATGTTGTTCACTTAACTCAAATCTAGTCACTTGTCTTTAGCCACCTTGTCCGGCTTGTCTGATTTCTTCCTAAGATCCTTGATCGTACCCTCCTGTATAAGAATACTCTTCTCCTGTTGTTACCATTAGGTAAAATCATTAGGCCATTGAAAGATTTTATGGATAAATCTGCACTCTTCGTTGTCATCTAATTTACTCGATTTTTAACCTTTGTTCCTGTCATCAACCTCAATGAACCTGATTAGCCTTGATCAATATTGATCATAAACAAATGCACAATCTACACCATTGAAACGAAACTACCAGATACTTGCTATTCACAAAATTCGCATTACCAGAACACATATTTTTTTTTAAAAAAAAAAGACCACTAGTGTTTTTTTATTTGCGAACTGATGAACCATGAAAATGACCACCAATTGAAGGGTGACACATGGCAAATTCAAAACCGGATGGGAGAACCCGGTCCAAGAAAGAACCAGGCGTTGACCATATAGGATCGGATGACGCGAGGCATTGCCAAGCCGAGTCCTTTAAGCTTGGACACCAGCCCAAGCATACCAGGCCAAGTCTTGTACACTCGAGCACCAAGCCGAGCCCTTCGCGCTTGGACTTCAGGACGAGCTTGGTGAGCTCGGATGTCAGACAAAACCCCCTTGGCACTCGGGGGTAAAGACGAGTTCTAATAGCTCAACCTCATGGTGCCAACCATGGTCACATCCAGGGATCACCTAGGCATCCGAGGCTTAGCGATCGGATGTACTAAGCCGAGTCATGGACTGAAGTGATAACTGTTACTCCCGTAAAGCGAGGAGCCGGGTCAGCAAATCCCTATATTCTCTGGATAAGCTAAGTCAGCAGATCAGGCAGTTAGCGATCCATGCAATTGTCTCCCATCTAAATAAGGACTCTTGCATAACCAAGAGACACTCTCCGAATATAACTCTGCTGAGAGGTCTACCAATGGAAGTCGGACTCTTGCTATACAAGGGCTCTCCTTCACTGCCAAAGTTGCCCCATAAATACCCAGGTATGGGCTCTAAATGAGGGATCGATTTTTGCTAAGTTGAATTGTTGCTAAATTGGAGACCTGACTTAATCATCGGAGAGTCTTCGGCTAGAGTCACACCGACTCTCTTGTGCTAACCTAATTTTTTGCAGGCTCATCCATGAGCAGACCGGATGAAAGTTTCCAGTCCCAACACGAACCATTTCCTATCACTTTACCTAAGCTCCATATCTTTTGCATTTTACACCATGGGTCCACCTTTTTTCCTTCTCTCTCCTAAGGTTGCGCATTTTCCTTACTTCTCTTTCTCCTAGGGTTGCACCTTCTTTGAATGAAAATGAAAAAAAAAAAAAAAAAAAAAAAAAAAGTTGGATACTTACATTTTCTTTCTCAAGTGAGATTTGAGAAAAGATTCAAGCACCTCTCTCTCTCCTTACTTCTCTTTCTCCTAGGTTTGCACCTTCTTCGTATGAAAAAGAAAAAAAAATTAATAGTTGGATACTTACATTTTCTTTCTCACGTCAGATTTGAGAAAAGATTCAAGTACCTCTCTCTCTCTCTCTCTCCTTGGGCTGCACGATGCTCTTTTCTTCTCTCCTATTTAAGGCTCTCGTTTCTTCTTCTTGTAAGATCCTTGAGCACCACATGTTCCCTAGATCACTTCACACCACTTGTGAAGATTTGCCAAATATCGCTTTGCTACCATTGTTGGGATAAGAGCATAACCATAGAAAAAAAAAAATGCATACAATCACACATACACAAGAAATTTACCGTGGTTTGACATAAATACCTACATCCACTCAAGAGAACGAGAGAATTTTCTATTATCCAGAAAAAAAATTACACATCTCACCACTTTGTTATCTAATATGATAAACAAGGGTTTTTTTCTCTTCCAAAAGACAATAAATAGGCATCCTATGAACCTTGTCTCCCACGCAATTATAATTTTACCCCTATATATAATGGACCTAGAACCAACTCAGTAAAACAAATATAGGTCCAATGATAACTGTGTAGGCTTAGAGTATAAGACACAAGTCACACAACCCATTAGATCCATTATATGGGGGGGGGGGGGGGGAGGACAGTCTAAGTCAAATTGAATAAAGTTTGACTGAGCTAGGATCAGGGTTTTAGGAATCAGTATCTAGATCGGACAAATTTATTCCTATCTTTCATTTAAAAGGCAAGGTTTTTTATACTTTTACCCTTCATCCATATGATCCATCGATACAAGGTTGGCTAAGGACAGGGATTGGAGACCATTGATACTGATCCAGATCAAACAATTCTGTTGATCCGCTAGCAATCCCTAAAACCATGGCTGGGATCATTCAGACTTCAGACTTGGGAATCCTAGTTTGGCAGGGAGCATTTGGGAGAAAACCCAATAATAAACTTGTAGCACCAAATGATGTAACAAAGGCAACTATTAAAGATGTATTTATCTTTTAGGAGAGTAAGAACTTAAAGTTTTGATGAATTCAGTAAGATGACAGAATAGGTTGAGGTGAACCAATAGGCACTCTCCTTAAGACCTTAATCGCCCCCTACAAGTGCAGTCGGGTGTATGCGAGTAGGCCTCCAACATATAACAACTATGTTAGCTTTCGACAATAATAGTGCACTCCACTACTACAAACCCCTTCGAGAGAACTTCAGAGTTGTATTAGGCTACACTTGTAAGCAATGCAATTGTGAAGATATTGTATTGGTTTTTCAAGTTAACTGGCAACGTAGTAGTATAAGAGAGAGAGTATAACATGAACTTGTGCATTTTATTTTGAAGGCACTCACTTCCTCTATTTATAGAAGTGGATGCATCTCTTCAATGATCCCCATGGAATGGGTATGTCCATTGATTCGGACGGATTGGATTAAAAGATTTCAATTCAAGTGCTAGGAAGTAAGTGTCCCTTGAAAGTATCCCATGGAGTAGGTGTGACTCTTTTCCTACAGATTGAGTTTAAGTTTCAAATCCAAGTGCTAGGATCGTACTTGTGTAAATAGATGTCTCCTAATAAGCCATGTCCTTTCTATATGTACGGGTATGATATACTCCTTGCCTTATGGGCCCGAGTACAAACCCAAAACAATTAATATGTGACCAAGTCCAAAATTGGCCCAACAGTAAATAAAAAGATAATTAATGGGCTGGGCCAAACACGCCTCATCTCACTACGATCGGGCTTGGCCCGGCCCGGTCTGCTCAGTGCGTGCATGTGTGTGAAAAAACACCCGAACACCCCCCCCATTAAGTACACATGGGTGAAAGGATAGTCTCTCCTCTAAGAGGCTCACACCACTATAGAACCGTAACCTATTTATATGCCTCTTATCTTTTCTCTTTCACTTCCAATGCGGGAGTAAATATTCTACATAAAAAGTGAATTGCCTAAAAACAAAACACATGAAAACAAGAGTGCAAGTTCTCGTTAGAGGAAAAACCAAATATTTAAAAAGAAAAAAAGATAAATATTTTAAAACTAATTTATTTAAGGGAGAAAGTTCTCTCGTTGAGGGGAGTGTGCGCCTTGTATCAAACACATAGGAGGCAAATGACCACCTTGCCTTGCATAAAAGGTGATAATGATCACATGTTGATGCCGCCGCACATGCTCCCATTGGCCCCATGCACATACAAGGGCCACGCTCCCCACATAGAACTTTTGCCCTTTATTTAAATACCATTTAATACAACAAAAATGCAAGAGGAGGGAGAATCACTTTCGGAGTGGGTGGCTCCACCAAATGTTTCTCCGAAGCCCAAACATATTGGATCTTTTTGTTTCTTTAATCAGCTCTCTCTCTCTCTCTCGATTCAGGGAAAAATTCGAAAATGTGATAGGGGTTGTTACGAATCTGTACGGTTCACATCTTTCCCATTATAGAAAAACTATTCCATAACCATTATCAATCAATTTTAAAATCCAAACAGAACCTTCACTAATCACTACCATATATGATATTCTGTAACCTCACAATCATAAATTGAATACACGCTCACGTATCAGAGCAAAGAACGAACGGTGCTGATCTTTCTACTGAAAATAAAATAAAAAAAAGGTCATTTTCTGTTTGCTTTTTTGTCTAGAAAATTCTCGATCTTAGCTAGGAACAAAGATCCTTAAAAGGACCCACTTAGCAAATATGGGCCCTACTTAAGTTAGTTATACGGGCTACCTGTATGGAAGCCCAACAACACTAAATCTTTGGACATGCTGTTGTGGGCCACACAGCCCACTACAAATATCATTATTATAATTATTTTTTTATATATTTTAATCTGAAGCTCACCAATATATAGATGCCACTTCACTCTCTCTCCCATTCAGGGCTTCTCTCCTTCTATTCTCTTATCAGAGCTAGCTTCTCTTCTCTGTCTCTGTTCTTACAGTTACAGCTTAATTCCTTCATTACTCATCATCACTAAGCTCTTAGAGATGTCTGGAGTGTGGGTTTTCAAGAACGGCGTGGTTCGCCTGGTCGAGAATCCGGGGACGGAGACATTGGACGGCGGTCGTCAAGCCTCAAACTCCGGTCGTCGGAATAAAGTTTTGGTTCATACACCCAGTAACGAGGTGATTACTTCATACTCTGTACTAGAGAGGAAACTATTGGGGTTAGGGTGGGAAAGGTACTACAATGACCCAGACCTGCTTCAATTCCATATACGTTCCACGGTTCACCTCATCTCTCTCCCTAAAGACTTCACCAAGTTCAAATCCATGCACATGTACGACATCGTCGTTAAGAACCGTAATTGTTTTGAAGTTAGGGATATGTAGCTCTTCTCCAAGAACCCTAACTGTGTCTTCTTTCCTCTTCTCTCTATCGATCTCCTTCTTTAATTTGTGGGTTTCTTCTTCTGAGAGGCTTAAGTTGTTGTTTCATGAATTCATGTGTGTTAGCTCTGCAAATTCTTGTAGTAAAGCTATAGTTCAGCAATGAAATATGGGTTTTAATTTGTGGTTATTGGTTGCGGGGTAAGGCTATGTACATTTATCCCTCTCAGATTCTCTGCAGTAGTGGGAGCCCTGTGTACTGGGTAGCTCTCCCTCTTTCTCTCTCTCTTATTAAAAATTTCCAATTAAACCATTAAAGTGACTTACTACAAGCTAGCTATTCTGCAACAATACAGATCCTTTACGGCGTGCTGCTTGTAGCGGTCGGTGCAGCTCAGATAAAACGCCATGTGCAATGTCCGCCTTGACGGCTCGGACAGGAGTAACGTGAACATTGTGTGCGATGCTCTGTCTAGGCTGCACAGGCCGCTACTACGCGCAGTGTGCTGTAGAAAATCACGATCCAGTCTGCAAGAGAACATTTATTGCCATTCATTTGAGTTGGCCATGAAGACATTTTTTTTCCCCGAGGAAAGGTCAACATCAGAATGTCAATTGGGATGTCAACACATGGCATACAGACGTGAATAGTAAGCAAATCCAATGGTTGGCTTGAAGTGATTTTCCCCGTCAAATCTCACAGAGATGAGATCGCAATGTCGATCTCAGGTCTCACTCAATCCATTGTTAAGGTCTAAATTAGCTGCGTTTGGTATGCATTCAATGTGGATTTCGCTTTCTCCGTTGATAAAAATCAACTTAAAATATCAAACACATTCTAATTAGATAGACAATATTTTTATCACTTGAGAATATGAAATCGATCTATAATGTATTCTTAGAATACAAAACAAACACAGTTTTAGAGGAAAAAAAGACTTGCTACTACACTTATAGCAGGAATATTCCTGGTATAAGGCTAGCAGCCAAGGAAAGTGAATAATTCACTTCCCTTTTGGGTTCATAAATACCCTCCTAGTTTTTTGTATTTTCTAAAATACCCTTTAAGATCCCATTTCCTTGGCTGCTAGCCTTAGCAGGAATATTCCGCTTTAAAGAACCCAATCAACCATTCTAACTAGAAAAATAGCAGGAATGTTCCGGCTACAAGGCTGGCAGCCAAGGAAATATAATAAATCACTTCCTCTTTGGAATCATAAATACTCTCCTAGGTTTTAGTATTTTTTGAAAGAGAAAAAGTTTTCTGTCCGAGAGTGTGGCCTACGCCAGCACTCCCATGAGTCTATATCTCTCTTCCCCATGTGAAAAGACATCTTTACCCTTTTGTTTTGAGGAGGAGAGAGATAGACACATTGGAGTGCTGGCGTAGGCCACACTCCCGGACAGAGAACTACTTCCCTTTTTTAAATTACCCCTTAAGATTCCATTTCCTTGACTCCAAGAATATTCCTCCTACAAGTGTAGCACCAAATTGATGTATGCTCTGCATTTGTCCGGTCCTGCTAACATTTCTTGCCAATAGAAAGTTTCCAAGTTCATTCTCAGGTACTCATTTGTTCTTTGGGTAATAATTGCTGTCTTTTTAGGTTCAGTGTCTGTGATTGTTATGAAAAACAAAACAAAAAATACTTTCTGAATGTCACTCCTCTTTGTCTTAAGAAAAGAGAAAAGAAAAGAACCGTACAAACATCATTCCCGTGTAGGAAAAAAAAAAAGGGCTTGATGGCAACGTCTGGGACTCGCCATTCACTGAGGCATGGTCGCTACGGATCTTTATCGTCTCCATTTGTCTGCCCCTCCATTTCCTCTCATAGGGGGGCAAAAATGACCACCCTATCTCCTGCCCGAACACACTGTTTGGGTGAGATCCATTTCCCCCCAATTAGATAAAATGGAGGAAATGAAAGGCCAGATAAATGGAGACGATAATTTTCCTGGTGGCCACCCCCTCCCATCCTCCTAAGTCGATGAGGTACGAGTGTATAGAAATATTGTATGAGCATATATAGAGGCTAGGAGAAAGGTCAAAAAACACCAGAACTTATTAGTATGGACTATGGAGAAATTTTCATGCATGAGTGCAGGAAAAGTACAGGAATCTATAGGGTATGTTTGCCCTTACTGTATAGGATCATTAATATTCCCATAATGTTCCCCTCTAGAGACCATCCGAAACGCCTCCATCTCCTTGACCATGGCTGAAGGAAAATTGTCTCCTAACTAGTAGTATTATTAGCTGGAGAAAGAGAATGTTATCTGGGCGCATGCAGTGCGCTGCACCCAGACACAGGGGCATGCGAAATGATCACCACACCCCATAAAAAGATGGAAAATCCAGAGATGCGAAGGTCATTTCATGTGCCCTTGTGTCTGGGTGCACCACACACACCTAGGTAGCATTCTTTCTGTCAGGTAGCATTCTTTCTCCCTATTAGTTGGAACTCAACAACATTATTGCATAAAAGGATCAAGGTTCCCTTCACAAATGGTGAAGAGAGAAAAAAGCCTTTATGCCCAGGATCTGATCCTTTGATTGGAATTTTTTTTTTTGTTCAAACCCTTTGATTGGATTAAGAAAGGATGTTTTGGATCTTCAAAAAGAAAATAGAAGGCGGAATTATTGATGACATTCATTATTCCAAGAAGCTATTCATAAAATCAAATCATATTGAATGAAGAGATTCTCTCGTTACCATGGATAATGAACACCGTTTGCCGCCGTTGAACTTTCTTACTTCTTTCCATTGGGTGCCAACTATAAAGCAAATGGTCCCGACTCATTCAGGGTTGACTAGAATTGGTGGTCACCAATCACCTCCTGGATGGTCTATGGAAACGGCAATAACCATTTCTAGATGCAAAAGCGAGACTAGACTTTTTATCAGTCATTACCATTCAATTTGGGATTTGGGCATATACACTAAGGGTGTTTAACAGTATTGTTTGATTCACGGTGTCAGAGGTAGAAGCCAAAATTGAACCATTTATTAAATAGTTTTATATAAAAAGGCATAAATAATTATTTAATATAAATCTACTCTCATATAAAAAGACATAAATAGTTATTTAATAAACATATTTTATCTCTTTTTAATTTTGAATGATTAGTTTTAGAAAAAAAACATAAACAATGTCATCAATGTGGAGTGAGGCTATGTGGATGTCGAAGATTCAAGAAGGTGTTATTTCTTTAATATATAAATCAAAATTTAATTGATCTAAAAAATTTAAATGGTTAAAATCAAAATTGAACCATTTTATTAAACGGTCTCATTTTTTAAACTAAAATGAACCACATATTAAAAAATGTCATGATTTTGATGTAAAAAACTCGGTTCGATTTGGTTTTGACACCTTTACTTGTCACCCCCCCTAAGCCCTCTTGGACTTAGAATTCTAGGGACCTTTAAGGCTGTAGCCCTAAAGTTGTGAAAAATCATTGGTTTAACATTATTTACTTATTTATTTATTTTGGTAAAATTGGTTTAACATTATTTCAGTTGCTTTCACATTGGAAATTGCAAAGAGAAAGAAACTGGACATTATATGGTTTGAAAGTGATTCTCCGACATTTGTGAAGTCTCAGGCTCTCAGCCTTTCCCTTGGAAATTTGTTCGATAGTGATAGAACCTTAGGGATTATTTGTTTTCGTGGTCATGTAAGATCTCTTATTGCTATAGTGAGATCAATGTTATAGTAGATAATCTTGCAACTATGGGTTCAAATCCAAGATCTTATTGTGAGCGGGGAATCTTTACGTACGTGAGTGTATGTGAACGACTCATAGTCGTTCAGATGGAATCCAATTTGTGAGAATATTCCATTTGAACGGCTATGAGTCATTCACGTACACTCACATACGTGAAGATTCACCGGACTCGATCTTATTTATATCATACTTGATTTAGAATAGAATGGAAGTTATGTCAAGACCTAGACAAAGATTTTTATTAGCATTTGGCTTTTTGTTATATGAAGGGAAAGCATGGTATAGCATTTAAAATAATAACTCTAATAGACAAAAGATTGGCCATATCTACAAGGAGAAAAGCTCTCTATGGAGGAGTGTATCGCCCATGTCCAGACACAAAGGGGGCGAAATGTCCCCCCCCCCCCCATGATGTATACGCTTGCATTCTCATTGGCCCATATGCATGCGCAGGAGCCACACTCCCCCCACAGAGAACACCGACCAATCTATTATTGGATCAATCTAGAGCTGTGGATGGTATTCATTATCTGAATAAATTCCAAGTCTAGAATGCATTATGAAACGAGAAAATAAAGAAGGGTTGAGTTTCATCATACATTTTAGACCTAGAATCTATTCCAAGATAGATACCAAACACAACCCTAGAACTAATATTTTCCTTTAGGAGCCATTCCTATACATTAAAAACACACTTTTTGTTTTCTTTTTTGCTAAGGACTCTCAATTCTATGGATCTGAATCATCTCCAACTACTTGAGCATCCAACTCCTCTCCAATCACTCATCTAACGGCTATGAGGATTTGAACATGCATCTTAACATCTATCAATACCTGAGGATTGTGTGTTCAACTCCTCCTCTTCATTAGATGGGTAATTGAAGAAAAATTAGATTTGAAGAGGACCTTTTTCCCAAAATCTATCAGACCCCATTACTCGTTGACCTTTCTCCCACACATAATACAGACAAACAAAAAAAATAAAGAATGGCTGCTCTTCCAAGGTAGTGTGACATCATAGGCTCAAAACAGTCCACGTAGACAATGGATAACCAAATAATGGTTTTCCCTCTTTGGGCTGCCAAATCACCTGCCATATGTCAGATTTTTTTCAATGAATATAGGCTACAAAATTTTTGCTGGATTTCTGGAGTGAGAATTCTAAAATCTATATAAGGGTCTGGAAGAGTATGGACAAAGAAATTAAAATTGGCTTTTACTGGTATGGATAAGGGTCTTATCAACACATTCTTAAAATTCTAATTGAAGAAAGCTTGGCCAATGGGCCATGGAGAAACTAAGGATTCTCTTTGCCTCTTTGCAGGTTTAGCCCATTCCTCCCCCTCTCTCTTCCTCTTGAGTAGTCACTACTAAGACTCCTGGACTTGCCTTTCTAAAGAGAAATTTGTTCCTTAAAGTGTTTTTGGATTTGTCTATAGAGAAAGACAGGTCCCATGGACCCCATGGACCCATGGACCCCATGGACCCATGGACCCCATGGACCCATGGACCCATGGTCCCATGGACCCATGGTCCATCCTATCCATAAAGGATGAGGACAAGAGATCCCATTTTTTGTCTTCTCATAAAAGCCTTTGTCGTATCATGTAGATAGTTACTCAACTTTAGGAGAATTAAGCTTATAATTTCCTTTTACTTTGATCAATCATTGCTTAATGGTAACTTCTAATGTTCTTATTCCATTAAAGTGGATATGTTCTCTATAAGCCATTAGCACACTTGAGGAGGGTGCTTAAAGCCTTAAACACTTTATTTTTCTCCTTAAAGTATTGGGTTTAGTTTAGAAGACTAATGTCTTAGAATCCATTAAAACACAAGAGGGTATCAACCATCACTGATTACCAACTACATCGATGATTCGAAGAACCAACCAAGTGCCAATTACGACTTAATTGTATGGTTAGATTGTAAAAAAAATAAACATATTTTCCCTCAAGTATGGGTTGTTCGAATTCCATAACAACCTAATTGGTACTTTCGATCGCTTAAGGTGAGATGATTTGGTGTGATGATTAATAATGGAAGAACAAGAGGTGTATAATATATACTCTACCATCCCCTTCAAGATAAAGAGTGGTTGACAGCCGATGGCTTTGGCAAGTCCTTTATAAAATGTGTTCTAGACCCAGAATCTATTCCGAGAATGCATACCAAGTGCAGCCTAAATGTTCACTATTTCAAGTTTCCAATAACAACCAACTTCCATAAACACCTTTCTCGTCAAGCTTGGATTGCTTCTATGCATTAAGTCATGGACTGAGATGAGTCCTGAAGTCTGGGCTTAATGCATTTCTGCTCATGTTGGATAAGCCCATTCTTACTATTACCGGCCCAGAGAAGTTATATTACTTGGATCTATATGGATTAGGCTTGGGCTTTCATTGTTTCGGTCTAATGGCATGATGGGCCATGTTGGGCTAGTATTTGTGGAATCTATCATATGAAGTCACAACCAGCTTAAGACATTTTCCCATTTGTGTATCACATCCTAATAACTCCTTATTGATCAATTAATATTTAAAGGAAAATGAATTTTTTTCAAAACTAAAATCAGAAACTTTTGTATTCATAATCAACATGATTGTATTAACCACTTAAATTTCTCAATATATTTAGTGATGATACGTTTTAAGTGTAATTTTTATTTTACTTTTTTTAACCCAAGTGATTTGGATGTAAAGTAAAATAAAATAAAATTTAATAGTTAAATATGGAATGGTTTGGAGTTAGCTAGTGTTATGATCATATGTGGTAATGATTATAAAAAGGTTTGAAAATTTTCACTTCCCTTCCCTTCCCTTTAATTCCCCTTGCAAGTTGCAACCAAACGGAGCTTTGGAGCCTTAGGATCTCAATCAATCAAAATTCTACCCATTCTGGTGGGTAGGATAGTAAATGGGCCTGCCTGGTTCTATGGGCTTTGTAAGCCCATCTTCTGTAGGATTGGTCTTGGTCCTACAGTTAGGGCCGAAGGCCTAGCTTGGGCCTCTCTCTACTTCTAGGCTTTTCAAACTTCCAGTTTTGGGCTTTTCCGGGGCCTAAAACTATTGTCCTACGGTCCTACCACCCATTTGGATATGGCCAATTCCAAATCCACCTTAATGCTTAGCCAATATCCAAACTCATTTAAAGGGTAGATTCTGTTAGAATTGAGGCCATAAGTTATAATTATTCTTCCCATAAGACGAAGTCCACGACTGCGGCAGTCGTGATGTCGGTATCGGCTGGATCGGGATCGCCCAAACTCAGGTAAATATGACACTTTTGTCCTTGTTTTCTTATAAAAAAACTAATTTTTTATATTTATACCCCTGTCCGTACAGCTGGATCAGATCAGTACTGAGATCGGTCTCGACCAATACCGATCCGATCTAGCCAAAATCGACTGATCTGATCCAATACCTTAAACCAAGGCTTGGAGTGTCAAAGCATCCTATACCCCCACTCCCAAGCGAAAAGGCTCCTGTCCTGCAGTGGTGGGAGCTGGAGTGTCCAGCCCAGCTAAACCACAACAAAAACAGGGGTGGGGTGGTCATTTCACAGGTGGTCCCACCTGGGCCCCACATGTGATATGACCACCCCACCCCCTATTTTCAGGTGGTTTTGCTGGACTGACTCCCACCACTGGAGGACAGGAGCCAAATCCACTCCCAAGTCCCAACCCTATAAGGCTATAATAAGGTAGATTGAAGCTCAGTTGCGCGGGAAAAACTTCGAAGTTCAAATAAAAACATGAAACCGTAAGAAGGAGAAAAACAAAAAGGTTGGCGCAAAGCATCCCAAATTAGCCAAGTTTGAAACCCACGGATTGCCAAAGTGGCAGAGTTCTTTGGTCGTTGGATCAACTATCTTGAAAATGTTCACGGATCGAGATCGCTCCCACCCTGCAACTATAAATAAAGCGGCAAAGTTGAGAAACAGATATAGAGAAAGAGAGTTTGAGACGGAGATGAGCTCTTATCGGCCACTGATTCATCAAAAAACTAACGAGTAGGAGAGTTCCGCAAGGAGCTCAGCCTGTATGTTAGTTTCTGGTGAATTATTGGTGCGATTAGAGCTTAATTCTGATATGGGAGGAGGAGATTTGAGCGAAGATGACGACGATTCATTTCCATTTGTTTGTTTCATTTGTTGGATCATGTTGTCACCAAGTGATAGATCTAGCTCTGTCTAACTTGAAATTGAGTAGGTTCTTTTCCATACCTGAGGGAAATTAATAGGATTCTAGACAGTTTTCTGACTTGTTTTGGTTGAATTTTCTGAAATTACTTTGCTGCTCTGTGGTTTTATTGGACATTTGATTCTAGAGACTGACTACTAATCTCTAGAGTCTTGAGGAGTTTGAATACCGCTTGATTTCTGTAGGATGAAATAAGTCCTGGTTTGTTGTAGAATACTTTTAGTTTCTCTAATAACCTTTACTGTTTTGTTAATGTCCAGTCTCTGAGTATTAGTTGGTCTCCTAGAGAAAATGGGAAGTCACCGTCAATCTTTAATTTTCTGTCACGAATTTGTGATTCTAACATTTCAGTCAAGTGACAGATGAATTCTAAATTGTGGTTGCCAGTTTCAAAATTAAAATTAAATTGGAATTTGGGGTTACCTGGTAATTGTATTTTGTTTTTGAAATGCACACCAGTCGAATAACCCAATTCCAGCTGTCTAACATGAATTGAGTGTGTTCTTTTCCATACCTTTGGAAATTCTAGGATTATAGACAATTTTTTCTGACTTGTTTTGGTTGAATTTTCTGAAATTATTTGCTGCTCTGTGGTTCTGTTGGACATTGGACTGTGGATTTTAATAAAATTTACTAGTGATTAACTACTAAACTTCCGAGTTCTTGTGTAGTTTGGGTACTGCTTGCTTTCTGTATGATGGAAAAAGTCATGGTTGGTTGTAAAATACTTTAGTTTCCCCAATAACCTTTACTGTTTTGTTAGTGGTCAGTGTAAGAATTGATTTCAAATATGTATGAAGAGTTTGTGAAAGATCAAACTGCAAATAAAGGTGGAAAAATATGTATGTCATCTTCCTTCCAGTATTGTGATAATCCAGGTAGTAATCCAAGAGGGAGTGAATGTAATTCAAATATTAGTAAAGACATTTCTTTTTAAGGCTGAATCAGTTACAACCAAAGGAGATTCTGTCTTTTGGCTTTCCATTGTATCTTGATTGCCTTCTAGTGGCAATCAGACCTTACAAGTTTCTCTTGTGATTACATTGGAGACACTTAATCTCCAACAACTTATATGATGAGAATGGATAGAACTAAGAACTAACAAAGCCTTTTAAAAGGCAGATATATAAATTAAAAACTCTAAATGACTCTATAAACACTAATGCCCCAAGTAGATGTTTCCCAAGTGTTTTTTTTTTATCTATTTGAGAGCTTGCTAAAGTTCTCCTTAAATAGAGAAAATTCTGAAAGCAAAAAAAATAGGACTAGTTATTATTGCTCCCATATACTTGCTGTATATTTACTTATTCTCACCTACCCCAAGCTTCTATTTTGATCATGCACTTGCTCTTCTCACCAATGAAAATGCAATGTTGGATGGTGATCTTCAAAAGTTGATGCACCTCCTCTCACCAGTGGTAATGCAGTGTTGAATGGTGATCTTCAAGATGTTGTACCTGCTCTTACTAATGATGATGATGCAGAGCCTGGCTGAACCCCAAGTATAATTAAAAGATAAACTTGCTGTTGACACCCAAAAAAAAAGTGGAGACATTACCAATAATCAGTTCAGTAAACTTGCTGTTCCCATGTTTTTTTTATTAAGTTATTATCTTTTCTCAGTTCCTTTTATCTATGTGGTGATGTTATCTATAGACACTTCGCTATAGGAACATGGTCCCTTTAATTTGACATGAAAATTTTGTGACTGACCTTTTCTTCTAGTTTATATAGTTTGATAGCTTGACTGTTAGGTAAAAGCCACAACTGAAACTATAACAGTCCAAAATGAAATTGATGGCTCAGGTTCTAAGAAAGAATTCAAAATTTTTTTGCCACGAAAAACCCTGCAAGCGGGGCGATAAAATAAAGCTACTGGAAGGGGGAAAGAGAGTCTATTAAGGACCAAAACAGAGAAGCCATCACAATAGAAGGCTTTGCAAACTGCTTCTTCTATGGTTAGAACTTTGAAACAAGAAAATTATTTGATTTGTGATTATAAATCTATATTAATATTATTAAGTACATACTTTGCCATTGATGGTCTCTCTTTTAGTCTAAGAGACAGTCTGTGTATGAACAAACCAAACTTGAGTGCCAGAGTTGAAGTTTGTTGAATTTGTATAAATAGTACTATTGAAAGTATCCTTTATAAATAGTCATTGTAATTATTGATACAGTTTTGGTCCAAACTAGATAGGGTGGGTCGTTCGAGCTTATTGGGGGGTAATTTTGTAATTTTTTGAATTAAAGCTTTTTTTTTATAAAGTGTTCTTATCTCTTATAAGAGCTATGGATGAGAAGTTGAAGATTGAGATCTTTAAATCGATACGTATTTTGACATATGTTTAGTTTGGGTCTGAACTAGATTTGATGGCTTGTTTGGGTTTATTGGGGGCATTTATGTATTTTTTGGGTTAAGGCTGTTTTTTTATAAAGTGTCCTTATTTTTTATGAGACATGTGGATGAGATGTTGAGGGTTGAGACTTTTGAATCAATATGTAAATTGTTTTTTTTTACATGTCTAGGTGTGTTCAACATTCACATCTGAGATTTAGAGCAAACAATTTGTCTTGAAAGGAACCTTAGTTTATGTAGACTGGCTACCATATTATGTTGTTTCACAATGGTAACAAGCTTGAGAAGATGACAGATCAGTTGAAACTTGAGAGTTTGGTGGATAGAACCCAATTGTTGAAATCCATTTTTTATATTTTCCTTTGCAGTTGCATTGATCCATATGTTGTAATTCTTGAATCTATGGTCCTGAAAATTAGATTATGTTGTGGCAGGAGAATGGATTGCTTTATATTCCCAAGGGGCAGGCTTCAAATGCCTGGACACAAATGTTTCTCTCTGATATGATATGCCATGGATATGATGAAGAAGAATCTCTCAATGATCAGACCCCATTATCAAAATTGTGTAATCTAACACCACCATGTAAAAATTATCAGATGTAACCACTGACAATCATGTATTGTTCTGTTCACATATGATAACAATTGATGTGGTGGGTGAAGAGATTCTTCATCACCAAAGGTCAAGGAAAATCATTTAAATCATGTTTGGGCCGTTTGGCCCTTCTGTTATGGTTTGTATAAAAATTTTTAGAGTAAATTACCCTATAGTTATTGTCCCAATCTTATGATTTTCAGTTTTTTTTTTTGGTAAGAGAAATTTTATTAAGGATAATGTGAGAAATTGATGGTTGAGATGAACAAATATCTCGTAACCACGGATCGGATATAGGCCACATCATTGTACACGTAATCGATAGGGCCCTCCTTGCTAGGGAGTTAGCCAGGTTGTTAATCTCCTTAGGAACATAAGTGAAAATGTAACTAGCAAAATAATTTGACAAATGTTTGACATCCTCCAATGTAGATCGTAGATATGGAGGGGAAGTAGCGATTCTGCAAGTAAGAAACCACATCTTTGCAATTTGACTTAAGAAACTCTTCAAAATCTTCAAATAGTGCATGTAAAAGAGTACTATGAATGGTCATGGCTCACTTGTTGCCACAATAGAGAACTTCTTTGGAATTTAAATAGGGAGAGGAGTACCTTTAAAATCCCGACAAATCAATTTCAAATTGCCAATTGATGTATTTGGGATCAAACTTGCATCACAATTTATCGTTATTGTACCTAGTTTCGGAGTAATCCAAACTGCTGGTTGATGTATTTGTGGTCAAACTTGCAATGTTCTGATTCTGCTACACCTCATTGTGCTATGTTTGCACCATCGGCCTTTACGGGCCAAGCCTCTACTATGTCTTGAGGTAGGGGTGTCAAATGGTCGGTTCGGCTAGGTTTCGGTCTCTGAATTAGCGAAACCAAAACCAAATTGTTAAGAAATTTTGGTTTCAGTCCGGTATGGTTTCGATTTCTCAATATCGGGTTAATACCGGTTTTGATCGGTTTGTTTTCGAGTGTGAACCACAATGAAATCTTATATTCATAATTTGTAATGAGGAAAGATTTGATAAAAATACTTTAATTCACCTTCCCCTAGTCAAAACAAGTAAACAATCATAAATAAAGATATGTTCATGTTATAATTCAAACAAAGAAGAATATAGAATAGTTATTAAGAAGATAACTAATATTGAAATCACAAAATGAACCCTACTATGAAATCATTTATTTGACAACCAACTAATTTTATATAGTGAAACAAGAGATCAATGGAAGAAACATTGTTAAAAATCAATTTCCTTATTTTCATAACCTCATACTCATTGATTTGTAACAATTTCCCTTACAATCATAAATTTGCTCACTCATATTGAAATCAATGGATAATCAATTCATTTATTCATAGTTTTATATTCAATGATATTTTTTATCGATTTTATTCAGTTTGCTATCGGCCAATCCGATACGGTCCAATTGTCAGTCGGCCCTATCATACCTCAGTCCAAAACCAATCAAATAAGGATCGATTCGGTTCAGTCCAGTTTTTTTGAATGATTTTGATCGATTTTACCGGTTCAGGCTAGGTTTTGACACCCTTACCCTGAGGTAGGTAACTCTTCTTCCTCTCGAGGTTTTAGGCTCTATAGCTCGATATATAGGGCACTGAAATCTTCTTCTTCTTTTTCACCAGGTGGTGATGATGGATCCTTATCTCTTTTGGGTTCTGCTCAATCTCGGGGATGTAGACCACCCCCCTTTTCTTTCTTCGGATATATTATTGGTTTTTCCAAGCCTAAACAGAGATGTGCACAGAGATTTTTTGGGGTCCATCACTAGGTGCTGTTTTTATTTATTGCTATGATAAAGGGAGCTTTTTCATCGAATTCTTTTCCTTCAAAACTAAAGATCATGTCTTTGGTCACTCACCATGGTGGTTTGGGTAAAATCTGTTATAAGTTGTTAGTCAACCCAAGATTTAAATTTAAAGTATCGAATCGAAAGTATGATTTTAAGAGACATATTGTATTGTATTGGAGAGACGTAAGATACACTTTTGATTATGGAAAAAAGTTCTCTGTCTAGGAGTGCTGGCGTAGGAGTCTATCTCTCTCTTCCCCATGTGAAAAGACACTTCTGCTCCCTTGTTTTGAGGAAGAGAGAGATAGACACATGGGAATGTTGGCGTAGGCCACACTTTCATAAAGAAAACTGCTTCCCTTTGATTATATATAAGAGATTCGATTTCTTATATGTACTAATACCAGTTTTTTTAGGTATTGTATCGATACCTTAAAAGTAAGATAGGTATTGATTAGTATCGATAGATACGAAAGGATATCGGCTTGGATTGGCTGTATCGGACAAAAATACCCTTGAATTTCCTTAAAAATGAGTTTTCTGATCATTTTACCCCTTGCCCGTACCATGCTACCAGTATGGTATCGGCACGATATCGATACCAATAATTTGCAAAACCGGTACGTATCGCCCAGTACGATGCCGATACTTAGAACCATGCTTCTGAATGTTTTTATGAAGAAGCCTTCAGACAGAGTATTTTGTGTGGGAAAATTTATGGCAAGAATTAAGGTCTTTCTTCAAGAAAAAAATACCACCTCTCTTTTGCTCAAGTACGAACCGTACTCAATCTGTTCCTTATGCGGCAGAGCATTCACATTAGCCAAGTTTGAAACCCACGGATTGCCAAAGTGGCAGAGTTTTTTCGGTCGTTGGATCAACCATCTTGAAAATGTTTGTGGATCGAGATCGCACCCAACCTGCAACTATAAATAAAGCGTCAAAGTTAGTCTCACGCAAAAATGCATTCGAATTCCGACAAAAAAGAAAGACCAACCAAACTCCTTTCTGTTTTCTCCGTTTACAATCAAGAGAGGGTTTTGTGTTATGAGTGCGAGACAGAGATGAGCTCTTATCGGTCAGTGATTCATCAGAAAATAATGAGTGGGAGAGTTCCACAAGGAGCTTAGCCTGTGTGTTAGCTTCTGGTAAATCTCTGAGCCGTTTAGAGCTTAATTCTGATGTGGGTGGGAGTAAGGGATTTGAGCGAAGATGAGGACAATTCATTGCCATTTTTATGTTTCCTTATTTTCAATTACTGATTATTATTTTTTTAATTCAATTTATGGTTTCAATTGGTAGAAATGGTGGCTGGATTCCTCATACACAGACAGTTTTGATTGAAAAAAGGTTAATCAAGCTGAACTAGTCTTCAACTTTATCTATCGATTTAGGTAGTACCATTGTTGAAAAACCTGGTTTTCTCACTCGGCTCGTCTTTTAAAAAAACTTGGTGACTCGATTTTCCAACAATGGTTCTACCTAGATTAATGAATAAAGTTGAGGTTTTCTTATTGTTTTAGATTATGGATTTACTATTTAGTTAACTTTGTTTCTAAGTGAATTGGTTTTATGACTTTTTTTTTGTTTTAAATGACTAAGTTTGCCGATTTTTTCATAATTCGGGTAAAAATACCAAGTCTTATTTGACTTGAACCATTTATGACCTAGTCTCGTCATTTTTTATCTTGGCCTAATATACACAACTCTTGACTAGGTTTTTAAAATTTTGACTCGACTCGGACCATTCACCCCAGTCAAAACCCGATTTTCCACTATGGGTAGAACAACTACTTCTTCAATGATTGCGCCAGCAACACAGGTTCCTGTTTCCATAGAGAAGTGGCATATTTGCTCAGTTGCATGATCTGGTTGTTCTTAACATTTCAGTCAATTGATAGAAAAATTTTAGTTCTAAATTATGGTTGCCAGTTTTAAAATTAAATTTTAAGTTCGAATTTGGGGTTTTCTGGTAATTGTTTTTTTGTTTTTGAAAATGTGCACCTGTCGAATAACCTAATTCCAGCTCTCTCTAACATGAAATACATGAAATTTAGTGGGTTCTTTTTAGGGGTGTCAATAAAGCCCGGCTGGCCCGAACCCGCCCTGAGCCCGGCCCGGACCCGACCCTAATTTTTCAACCCTGAGGGCGGGTTTGGGTTTAGTTATAGCCTGGCCCTGGCAGGGTCGGGTCGGGTCAGGGTTTAGATCCCGGGCTTAGTCCGGCCCGGCCCGGCCCGACCCTGTATTTTAATTATAAGTATATATATATATAGATATTTATATTATAATAACACTCAAAAATGGACAATAAAAAAAAAACACCTCAAAACACTCAAAACCCTAAATCGATTCACATTTCACAAATGCTCAACCCCTTCTCTTTAACTTCATCCGCCGTTTGCTTCAAATCTTCTCCAAACCCCATCTCTTTCCCTTCATGCTCTGTTTGCTACAATTCTTCTCCAAACACGATTCTCATAAGCTCGTTCCCTTCTCGAACAAGAGAACCCTAAAGGCCGAAACCCCATCTCTTTCCCTTCATCTTCTGTTTGCTACAAATCTTTTCCAAATCCAAATGAAAATGAGAGTCGAACCCTAAACAGCCTAAACCCCTTCTCTTTCCCTTCGGCCTTCCCACTTTGCGATTTTCGCAAATTATCCCCACATCGAAAAACAAAAGGAAAGAATCGTTGAACTTGAAGGAGCTTTGAAGTCGAAGTCCGAACTCGTTGAACATCTGCGACTTTGAAGGCGGTTTATAGAACCCCCTGCGGTATCTGTCTCCTTTCCTATCTATTCTTATACCTATATTGCTAACAGAGAATCGAGTCGATCAATTCAACTCAACTACCCTGCGGCTATCTGTTCTTTCAATTTTCAGATTTGTTTAGCTTATCTGTTTCTGCTATTTAGAGTTAAACTCATTTCTTCAATAGTCTCTAATTTTTTTCTCTCTAAAGTTATTTTTTTCTCTCTGAATCTTCTAATCAATTTTCAACTCTTTTCTTAGACTCAAGTTCTATTGCATTTGATAAGACCTGCTCTTATCTCTTAATTTGCATATCAACAGCTTCTATATTTTGTGATTCCATTTTGAGTCTCTATAAATTTCTTTTTCTATTGGTCAATTAATTCAATTTTGTACAGTAGGATTTCTCAGAAAACTACTGTTTTGTTATCAAAATTTTATCCTACTCTGCAAACCCATTGATTGAAGTTTCATACCATTTTGATTTGATTTGGTTTGCTGAATTTATTAAATTATCTGAGTTTCTGATTCTTTTCCATGTCTATTTTTTCTTCTATTCTTCTTTTCGGATTATTGTTGTTGGAACTTAGAAACCCATTACTTGATCTAGCTTCAAGTATTAATTTCATGGGATTAAAACACAAAAATCAGGGTCAGGGTCAGGGTCAATCAGGGCCAACCCGACCCTGACAGGGTCGGGTCAGGGTTGAGGGTTTCTTGGCCCTGCCAGGGTTGGGTCAGGGTCAGGGTTTAGGTTAAGGCCTCTAGGGTCAGGGTCAGGGTTTAGGCAGGCCCGGCCCAACCCGACCCATTGACACCCCTAGTTCTTTTGCATACCTAGGAAAGTCTAGGCATTTTTTTGACTTGTTTTGGTTGAATTTTCTAAAATTACTTGCTGCTCTGTGGTTCTGTTGGACATTGGACTGTGGATTTTGATAAATTTTTCTAGTGATTAACTACTTTACTCCAAAGTTCTTATGGAGTTTGGATGCTGCTCGATTTCTAGAGGATGAAAAAAAAAAAATTGCAAAGGATGGGCCTAAGGGTGAGAGAGATTTCTATAGGATTAAAAAACAGTTGCAAAGTTGCTTTGTGCTCCACATCATGGGTTGGAGCCGGAGGTGATGGCGATAATCAATGGTCTTAAACAAGCATCCAAGATGGGCCTAAGGGTGAGAGAGATTTGGTGTTCAAACAAGACAATTCTAATATATGTGCCTCAGCCTTCCCAAGATAATTGGCTGTGGGCTATTTTGCCTTCTCTTCTCGAACTTAATTCACTTGCAAAGGATGAAATTAATTTTTTGATCCCTCTTGATAATTCCATTATTCTTTTGGTAAACAGGATTGCTCGTCTAGCAATCCTAAGTCATAAGAATCTTTGGTATACAAAGGACAATGTAGATATTTCTCTCTTTATTTAATTAATTTAGTTTTCGTTTCATCGGCAAAAACAAAGAATGTGGCCTGTTCGAAATTCCATGGGTTTTCATCAAAACCCCATTCCAAATTTATGTATGAATTATTAGAATATAGTGGGATAAATAAATAAATACAAGGGAGATGAATACCTTTCACCAGTGTATGTTAATGAAGAATAATAACTTGATGAAGAACAATTGCAAATCCTCAAATAATCTTGGATAACCGTGAAGAGGATCTTCTACAGTCTCCTAGACTTCCGTAGAGCTCTCTTTCTTGTGAAGAAAAGAAAAAAGTAACTGTAGAGAGTAGAAACCCTCATCAATAGTATTTATAATACTCCACAAAGTCCCAAACCCTAATCTACTTCCACAATGGGCCGGTTCAGTCTATCTCACTAAAAATAAGTAGCAAGCCCATGTATTTTAATTCTCATCAATGATCGATCCAATCATTCATCAAGCCCACATATCGTCATTGGAAAATATCTAACATAGCCCTCATGCGCCCCATCATTACCCCTCATTAGACTCATCTATGGTCCCTTGTATGGCCTTGATGGATCCCTTGCACTCAAAAAAAAAAAATTAAGGGAGGAGAAGAATGGAGATTGTTGAATAAATAATCCTAAATGGAAGAATACCCACTTAGGAAATCCATCAAACACAAGATTTGGAATAAAAACACATAAAACAATAAAATGATAATTAAATTCATAAAGATGAAAGAGTTCCTAAAGATAACGGCTAAATATATGCACAAAAGATTGCTGAATCGAGTACTATGAATAACATAATAAAAGGGAGAATTAATTTCAGAAATTATTGGAAGTAGAAATCATACAAAATCAGGCCTTACTCAAATTGCAGGACAACTAGTTCCATTGAAAAATTTACACAAAATGATAAATTTCTTTTCCACTAATCCAAAGGATGTTCTAATAACTTGATCGGACGGTAGTAATTAGTCGATTATTTATTCACCTAAAAAACATAAAAATAGTCGATTCTTGGCTGCTTCCCTTGAACCGTGTGGGTGAAGAGATTCTTCATCGCTTTAAATCGTGGTTGGTCCTTCTGTTATGATCCCACTCTAATAAATAAGATGGACGGTCATGATTGACAATGTTTACCAAGATTCTCAGTTGCGCGCGAAAAACTAAAAACTCCAAAAGTTCAAATAAAAGCACGAAGAATCGCGGGGCAAAGGACACCCTTGCCTTCTCTCCTAACTCAATACCGAAAAAAAGTTGGCACAAAGCATCCCTATTGGCCAATTCCAAAACGCACGGATCGCCAGCGTGGCAGAGTTTTCTTGTCGTTAGATTAACCATCTTAAATATATTCTCGGGGATCAAGTTCTTTCGGTGCCCTGTAACTATAAATAAAGCGGTAAATTCTGATCAACAAAAACATTATTCGAATTAGAAATCAAAAATCGAAACCAAACTCTCATCAGTATTCAATCGAAGAGAGGTTTTTTAAGTTTCAGAAGCAAAGTGGGTCAAGAAATGGAAGGCGGAAAGACAAAGGGAGCCGGAGGCAGAAGAGGCGGTGAGAGAAAGAAAGCAGTAACGAAGTCTATTAAGGCGGGTCTGCAATTTCCGGTGGGTCGTGTTGCTCGTTTCTTGAAGAAAGGTCGTTACGCTCAGCGACTTGGAACTGGTGCTCCTATCTATCTCGCAGCAGTTCTTGAGTATCTCGCCGCTGAGGTAGATTCAATCCATCGTTTTTTTCTTGATTTGATATTTTTTGTTTTTTCATTTTATTCTTATTGTTCTAATTTATGTTCATGGATGAATAGGTTCTGGAATTGGCTGGGAATGCAGCGAGAGATAACAAGAAGTCCAGAATCATACCAAGGCATGTGCAGTTGGCAGTGAGGAACGATGATGAGTTGGGAAGATTGTTCGATGGTGTCACCATTGCTAGCGGTGGTGTTCTCCCTAACATCCACGCTGTTTTGTTGCCTAAGAAGACGGAGAAGAGCGACAATGCTTCTCAATCCAAATCTCCAAATAAAGCTGTTGCTTGAAAGGATTTACAAAGCTTTCACTAACATCGTAGATATTAGGCTGTGTAATCTTCCAGAAATGTCTTCCTTTTGTTAAATGGAATGGAAATTTTGACTTATCTTTTGCCCATGTCCTGATTTCATCAAATTCGGTTCTTGCGTATATTTCTGCCAAGGAAAAGGGCTTGAAAATACATTCCTCTTCGATCCAGAAATTTTCAATTCTGAAAATGGATTCCTCTTTCGATCGAAATAGGGTTAACATGCAAGACGAATCCTTAATAGAACTTTCACAAATGGTGTGGCTGGTTTGATGTTTAGGTTTTTTATTACAACATTTGAACTGTAGATCAGGTGTTACCTTGGTGATCTGAGCTTCCCTGAGATGATCTAGCCTGTGATAAAACTCCATAAATTTCACCTTGGTAAGAGCGTATGATCGCCATCTGCATTTGCCGAAGACTATTGGTG
This sequence comes from Telopea speciosissima, assembly GCF_018873765.1. Lineage (NCBI taxonomy): Eukaryota > Viridiplantae > Streptophyta > Magnoliopsida > Proteales > Proteaceae > Telopea > Telopea speciosissima. The sequence continues at coordinate 62,210,416 of NC_057919.1, forward strand.
TTTTTCATAGCTTCGTCCATTGCAGTTCGAGCTCCTGCTAGGGCTGTGACTAATTCTTGGTTGCAGAGGTAATATGAACAGATCTTGTCCAGTATACGGTCGTGTCTTTCTTGGTACCTTATCAGCCTTTCCTCAGCTTGTTTCAGAGCCTCATTAACAATTCTCAGTTTTTCTACGGTTGCTTGTCGCTGTTGCCATTTTCTTAAATTTGGCATACAGAGGAAGATTGATGCAGAAAAACCAACCAAAACGCTTAAAACGTGAGAGTAATCCATGGAGTTGTTGGGGCTGGAAGCTGAGGCCATGGAAATAGAGAAATAGTCCCAAGATTCATTGCTTTGTCTAGGAAACAATGTTTGGGTTACTTGTTACTTTTAATTCAATTCTCTTTATCCTTTCCCTTTATGAGAAGCATAAGTTTCTGCACCATTTTGCTATTCTCACTATCAGATCCAACCAAGCTTCGATTCCATTTAAATGAAATTTATGGAAAATCAACCCAAATTCCTGCAATCAATAATTCATAGACATGCTTATTGGGATCTTTTAGCTCTACTGAACTAGAACCCAAATCTCTTCTAATTGTTCTCTCTTTCCTCAACTGCCTTCCTTTGTCAAATCTCAACATCAATTCATATACCCATCTGCACATACAAGTTGGACAACCAAATTAGTTCCCACCTCGGTTCATACACAGTTTGGAGATATTCAATTAGTTGTATCTCTTCTCTTAAATCTATTCAACAATTGTTTGTATACTGTTTTCATCTCTATCATAGTTTGTTAGTATTTGTGAGTTTCTAAGTATAACCTTTGGATTTCTCTTTGTATTTTCATTTGATATTGCAATCCATGTGATTTGAGAATGGTTTTATTTTGGAGGTATAGATGTATGGTTAACCCAGATTGTAGAATTGAAGCATTTAAAAATTTTGAGGAGAATATTATTTAATGTGATTCAATTTTACTGTTTATAATTTGGGTATTACAAGAGGACTTGTATTGGTGTACATCTTTCTATAAGAATATTTCGGTGTCATACTATTAACCATACTAATCAGACTAAGTCTTATACTTTCTGCCAATCATATTATTTTCGAACAGTTTTTATTTGGCAAGAGTTGGGATGGCAAATGGTGTAAGTGTTCAGCAAATGGACAATTATGCTTCCTAAGTTGTGAAGTTGTTGAGGGATCTCACTCTCATCAGCTGATGAGAAAAGATCAACTTCAGAGAGGATTGAGAGGTGTAACTTCCAGATTTTCACTATTTCTCCCATTGTTGAAATGGACAATTCTGCTTCTTAAGTTGTGGAGTTGTTGAGGGATCTCTCTCATCAGCTGAGAATTGATCGACTTCAGAGACGTTTCCCCCATAGAGGTCTAACTTCCAGATTTTCACTATTTCGCCCAAGAAAGGTGTAAGGTGAAAATAAAAAGCTAAAAACCATGCGCATCCAGGGAATCGAACCCTGGTCAGTACCGTGGGAGGGTACTATGATACCACTACACCAGATGCGCTAGATGAAGAACTACATTGCTTATATAGTTAAATCTACTTTATTCTTGACATCGTGGACCCAACATCATGTATCGATGTTCCCATATGAGTCCAGAATCCAGATCCTCTCCCCTGTAGGTAACCATCTTAACCCATGTTACACCGTCCATGGAATGTGGGGATAAACTTTGGGGTGGGTGGAACGAAATTTTGCTGCTACATCTGTAGTAGGAATGTACAGGAAAAGGGTAGTTTAAAAAATACTAAAACCTAGGAGGGCATTTACGAACCCAAAGGAAAAGTTAATTATTCCATTTTCTTGGCTGCCAACCTTGTAGCAGGAAGTGAAACAGCAAAATTTTTGGTGGTTACCTACCCGGGAGGGGATCCAAATTCTTCCTATATGATTGTGTTACCATGGATTGTGGTTTTAGTTATTGGTATCTTTCAAATACCAGACATGAGTGTTTTGACATGCTAATTTGATGTATCCCATTTGCATACCTTTACCCAAGAATTGACAAATTCGACTCCACATTATTTTACAAAATGTTTGGTCTTTGATTTCATCCCTGATTATTTGATAATTTCCACAATATTGATCATTACTTATAGCAATACTAGACCCATACATATGCGTATCAGCTGCGACTGGTACCAATACATACACATATCAGTCTCAATTGATACATATACGTATCAGCCACGATTGATGCCTATACTAGACCGATACATATAAATATCAGCCTTGATTGATACCGATAGAGACTAATACATATATATTGTATTGGTGAAATGGCTTTAAACCCTAGATTTTAGGTTAAAAAAATAGACTTTAATCTCGTATTACACCAATACTAGCGATACATATTGATCTGTATTAGTAGTGACCGATACTTGTGCTGGTAACATATACTAAAACCATGCCATGGATACAAAAAAGTACAGTAACTGAAGTGTTTACTCTTTACTTAGATGAAAGTAATTAATAAATGGATCTATGATCTTCCCCTTTTGCCTCTTTGTCAATGTCCAAGTTCACCCATCATCTCAGAGAATGATAATGTCTTAGCCATTAATGAGTACCAAAAGTTGTCAGGTGGAGATTCTTGTATTGTTATTTGTAATGGCAGTTATGAATCCAATGGCGGAGCAGCAGGTTGGGCATCTGTATTATTATTATTCTAGTCTCAATTTGTGATTATTTTTATAAGCTCTAGTTTTGTAGGAAACTCTCAAGAATCATAACTTTGAAGATTGAACCATGGTTTGAGGGGAGCATAAGAACTTGGATGAACACATGTAGGAGTATGGACGGATTGCCAAGAAATGGGACTGGTTGACACAGGAAACATACAAGGGATGGCCATGGGAAATTTTTATAACATTTCGTGTTTGATGAAGGGGTTTGCTTCTATATGTATATTTAAAAAGGATAGACAAGTAGTTTCTATTGCCCACAAGTGGGCTGTTGAGGCTGGAGAGACTCTCAAACTCGATTAAGGTTATAATGTGATGAACTATTTATTTGGTTAATCTATTTTCTTCCTTCCGCTTAAAAAAGGGGATGAAAGGGGGAAGGGGGTTTCCTTCACCTATAGGGTAGGATTTAATCACCATTCTAAGATCATTAATACACACCTCCTATTGGATGAAGTCGATAATACTCGCACCAGCCCTTGCACGATACCCTCTCAATACCATCCGATCTCTTGAATATGGTTGAAGGAAAATTCAGTCCTCCTAAAAACAATATCAACATTTTATAAGAATTTGAAAGAGATTGGAGCGGCTTGAAATAGAAAAATACTAAAACAGTCAAGATGGACCCTACCCTTCCCCATGTGGGTAGTAGATCTAAACTTACTAATGTATTGGATGGCAGGTTGGCATCAGGTATGGCTTTCTAGGAATAGTATTTTACCATAATGCCCCTGAACTTTAGGCATATAATTCCAAAAATTTGCTGTACTTTTTCATATTTACAGATGCCCTAGCCCGGAAGGCCCTGTCTGTTATGTGAGACAGTTTGGTCGTTTTCCATTCCGTGGCTTCACAATCTTTGCCTAAGTGAAGCCACTAGTTGTACACATGATTATCATCAGTAAAATCACTTCTTACCAAAAAAAAAAAAAAAAAAAGAAGACGTCTTGGGACAGCCAAAGATAGTCACCTAAAGGAGCTCTTAGAAAATCCATAGGAGGGCCTCATCGGATCTTGACAAGAAGGTAGTGATCTATCAACTTAGCATCAATCATTAAACATACGGGGATAGCTCAGTTGCTAAAGACAACACCTTACAATTAGAGGTCATGAGTTCAACTCTCCTTGGTGGTCTACCTATCAAAGAAAAAACTCAGCATAAATCATCAGTCTGTCCAATCTTTAAATAATAAATTAGTTACCTGCCGATAAAATCAAAGGAATGATAAATCTCCTTTTCTTCATAAAATACAAGATTGAAGCAAGTGTCAATGTAGATGGATTTATATTCTTTGGAAACCCTAGCCTTGTTATTCTCTCAATTGGTTGGAGGAAATTTCATTTGACCTTTGTTGAGCAAATTGGCCTTGATTTTTTTTTTTGGGGTGAATGGAGAATAAATTAAAAGAAAAGAGCAAAATACAACCAAAAGCCCAGAAGGCTAACCACTAGGGGATCCCCAATTGGGGTAAGGAAAACAAGAATCAAAAGAATGATACATAAAACTGGCCTTGATTTTAATGCTTCTTTGTGAGTTTTACTGCTAACCTTCCTCGAACTGTTTTCAGATCAACATGGCGGCTTGAAATTTTCTTCCTACCCTTTCTTGAACGTCTTCTGTGTGTCTTTTTTTGCAGACGCTGCCGACGTATCTCAGGATCTGCCCAACCTTTCCCCCACTCCGAGAAAGTGGAATACGATTTTTCTTTTGTTGAGAGTAGCATGTCTGCTTCAGGGTATATGCAAAAAGGTTGATCCATCCCAGACTGAAGAAACTTGAATCCCATATCTGTTGGCGCAGGGAATTTTATACAAACCCTTGTCTGCACAAAGGAAAGCAATTTAAAGCAAATGTCATGATAGCTGCAAATACCAATATATAGATGTCTACATGCTTAAGCATACATGCACAACCACATTAACGTGCATCTTACTAAGACAGTAAAAGCACAAAAATTGACCGTACAGCCACCATAACCATGTGATGACAACTTCCTTCTCCCTCTTGGGGGGGGGGGGGGGAGAGGATGGGGCATAACCAAAAACCTTATATTGGGAAAAGGACCTAAATGGACCATAGAACAAAAGAGTAGCCACCCCACTCTTTTCTGGTGGTGTTGAGATACAATCCAGTGTAGTGTAGACTGGACAAGCAATGTCCATCAAAAAGGGGGACATGAAAAGCCAAAAAAGGTGTCAGGGCCAATTACCTGACAAGGGTGTTGTAGTAGATACAGGAGGATAAATAAACTGCACAGTTATGTCAACTACCCTCTTCCATGCACTGATTGCATGTTGCATGCCAATTGATAATATAAGTGTTCCCTTCCAATCCACAATGGACGGAACCTGATCTCCCTTTCTAAAATTGTTTATCATTAAAAAAACATGGCATTGGTTTGGTAAAATACGACCTCATTGATTAGTTTCCAAAAATTAATAAGATTAGATCTAAGTCATAAATTCTGCAATGTAAATAGCCACCAGCAGGGAAACACATAGACGAAGAAATATTAGTTTCCACTATTTGTTATGAACTGAATATGCATATTACAAGTATGTTCTGACTTATTTGCTTCTTTTGGAGTGGTTCCTTTATTTGCCTCTTCTCTGTTTCTCCTTTTCGATAAATTCATTGGGGTAAAAAAGAAAACCCACAATCTCCATTTTGTGTATAACATTTTTATCTGCCTTTATATATATAAAAGGACAGAGAGAACTGTTATGTATGTCTCAAATTCTTGTACCCGTTTCGAAGATTGACCCGCTCCGACATTTTTTGTGGCGACCCAAATGGGAATTTTTTTCCCCCCGAGGTCTGTGATGGTAGCAGAGGGCTTGGGCTGATAGGATCGGCCTGCTTAGAGGAGAATTTATATGTTTTACCCGTCTTGTTGTGTAAGCAAGTGAAACAAGTGAGATTTAGGAATTTTTTCAAGCTAGGGTTTCTGAGTGACAGTTCTTGCGCCATTTTGGGTGTTCTTGAGAGATCTCCATTTGTATCTTCTTCCATTTACATAGTGAATCATCTTCAGCTTCGCCTGTGGATGTAGCACATCGTATGGGTGTGTAAACCACATTAAATCTGGGTGTCATATTTGTTTGTTCTGTTTTCTTTATTTGTGTTTCTTGGTGTTTGTTTTAACAAAAACATTTTGTTCAACCACATCCTAAGAAGACTAACAAGATCATCAATCGATAGGCAGCAACTGTTTCATACATCAGAATCCCTTTCTGAATTTTTTTCCCATCTATCAACATTCCCTTGCTAAAGTAATATTCCAATTCACCCAAAAAAAAAAAAAGTCCTAACTTAGACTGATAAGATAAGGACTGAGCATCCATGTCATATAAGCTTTCTCTAGCCAAGAATCAATTATTGATCAAATTGGAGAAATTCATTGGCCAATAATTTTTCATCTATCAACACTCCCTTGCTAAAGTTTGGTGAATATTCCAATTCGCACAAGAACAACAAATTCTAACTTAGGATATTACTGTCAGTTCTGGATGTTCTTGCATATTTCCTACACTACATTCGCTATAAAATTGTGATGATAGTTGCAAGCATTAACTTGTGTATCTAAATCATAACATGAACATCAATCACATTTAAGAAAAGGAAAGCGAGGGGGTTATACATTAAATACTGCTTCCTCAAAGATTTCAACAATAACTCCTAACTTAGACTGATAAAATAAGGGCTGAGCATCCATGTCAAATAACCTTTCTCTAGCCAAGAATCCATTATTGATCAAATCGGAAAAATTCATTGGCCAATGATTTTTCATCTATCAACACTCCCTTACTAAAGTTTGATGAATATTCCAATTCGCACATGAACAACAATTCCTAACTTAGGATATTACTATCAGTTCTGGATGTTCTTGCACATTTCCTACACTATATTCGCTATAAAATTGTGATGATAGTTGCAAGCATTAACTTGTGTATCTAAATCATAACATGAACATCAATCACATTTAGGGAAAGGAAAGCGAGGGGGTTATACATTAAATGCTGCTTCCTCAAATATTTCAAGATATTAACTGCAGAGAATGCTACCAAACAATAATTATGCATCATGAGATTTAAAAAAAAGAAAAAGGCATGTTTTTGAGTGCTCACCAAGCCATCCCCCTCTTTTATGTATCCCTTGTCTTCTAATATGCGAGCAAGCCCTCGCCACCATAGCTGATCACTTGCAGCAAATTTATGACACTGTATTGAGCATCATACAGAAAATTATTCACAAACTAAACAAGAAAATTGGAAGCAAGTCTAAACAAAAAATGTACATATCTTTTTTTCTGGTGTAATTATAAACTGAGAGAGAGTTTGGAACTACCTGTTCTCTTATTTTGCTGACCACCATCTTAATGTTTGGCTTCTCCATTAATCTCCCTCTTTGAATTTCACCATCTACTGCATCATCATAAGGGCTAGTCCCATAATTGATCTGCCTCTGAACATGACAAAATTTTCAAAAATGAAAGGATTTGTGATTGGTGATATCCACAATATATACATAAATGAAAGAATATCTATGCAGCCCTCTTGAGTATTTGCTGCGTTTCCGTGAGTATGTATTTAATGTTTTTTGTACAAAAGCTTCTTGCTACTTGTGTTTTTGTGAGTGCTTGATGAATTGTTCACTTGTGGCGTGCAATATCTAATGTTCCTACCTGCTGCTGCTCCCAAAGTTCAGAAAGACATTAAGACCTTCTATTTTATTTACTGATGTTGGCACACCACTTAAATGTGCGAATGTATTTGTCTATTTATTCTTTTGGACTAATCATTTGTAAGACCACATTTGTCTTTTGGATAAGCAAAGCAACTTTTCCAAGCAAAGAGAGAGAGAGAGAGAGAAAAGGGGGGGAGGGGGGGGGGGGGCAACAGTAAAAGGGGGTTGTAAGACTGGAAGTGCAAACCACAACCAAGTGAACCAACATCATCTCCTACAGGCCTAGACCTTCTCACAACTGAATGTGCATAGTTACATCTGAAGAAATTGTTGATGTATACATTGACGCTGCCCTTCCCTAACAGTTTGAGCTTTTAGGTGAAACGGTATCGAACATGGTATCAGAGCAGGGAGGTCAAGTGTTCAACTCCTGCGAAGTGCATCGGAAGAATTTTCCTGACATTTCTTCTCCCTTGGTGTTGCGCAAAGGAAATGCCGCATGAGGCAAGGACCATAGGATCTTGGCCTACATGTGCGGGGGAGTCTTGATGTATACATTGACACTGCCCTTCCCTAATAGTTTGAGCTTTTAGGTGAAACGGTAGCGAACAAAAATAACAAAATACCCTCAAAATCAACCAAAGAAGAAACCTAGAGGTACAGCATTGAAAATTAATTATAAACTGGATTTTCTGGAGAAGAACCACTTCGAATATCCTGGAATTCACTTCTTTGCGTAAAACCCAGCAAATGGGAAAAAGCAAATATCACACTGCCCTAACAAGTAACAACTACACATAACTCTTTGTCTCTACTGAACAATAAACACAACATTGTTCAACTTATCTTTCTATGAGCTACATGATCTATGTTCAAATTTTATCCCGCACAGTGACCAACATGAAGAAAGCTACCTACTCTATTCATTCGTCGATTGCTCTTCTAATCTGCTACCAGTGGCATTTGATAGGACTTGGAGTGGCCACTTCTCGCCTGAAATTTCAGGCCCATCCATTGCTTAATGAAGGAGTTCGATTGCAAACTCCACTCAATCTGATTTTGAGTGGTATGAGGAGGTATTGGTGGCACAGTTTCACAATGGATTGCACCCTCAGATCAGTGTTGCATTAGCATCCAGTCAACTGCCTACAATGGAGGATGTTGTACAGATGGTATATCAGATAGAAGAAAGTCTAAGGTGGCCCTACACTCCAAAGACATTTATAAATAATTTCTCTAAAGGTGATAGTTTCAGTCAGCAATAGTCTTCTCCCTAGGGAAAATCATTCAGCAAGCCACAGGTTAGCGGTTCATCTATGGCACCTTCGAGGCAAAACCAACCTTATTCTCCGCCTCGGCGTGGTTCAGACAGATCTCCTATGAAGCCACGAGTTGATAATGTAAGACTAGATTAGGGTTAACTTAGTCCCAAAATAACCCACAATAGTTCACAACAGTCAGCCAACAATCGACCCTAACAGCAGGGTGTAAACCTGATCCAAAACCAGGCTTAGGGTCCAAACTAGAACTCAAAATTACAGCCAAGGATAGATGCTGCAACAGAGGTCGAGTGCAGGCCAAGAGATGGCCAATAAACCATCCAAACTAGGGCTGAATAGGATGACCAGAATCACAAGTAATCAACATGTCACAAAATTAGAAAGTAGGAATAGGTGTGTAAAAACCAAACCAGCCAATAGAATGAAACCAAACTCAGGTTGAGTGGAGCTTGCAGTGGTGGGAAGCTTTGCTGAAAATCTCATTCAATTCTGACGGTTAGGTTGAGAGATTTAGGGATAGAACCAAAATAGAAGGTTAAGCTCTGCAGGCCAAACCAGCCAGCAGACTGGGCTGGAATTGGGATCGAGTGGAGGCCTTCGTGTGAGTGTTTTAAGCTCCAAAACTCAGCAGGTTCTGATGGTGCAATCTCGAGTTATGAAAGCCAGAAGTTTGCTGCAAAACCCAGGGCAGATCTGGAGCCGCAGGTTGTATATAGCCTTCTTAATGTTGGATCAGCAGCAGCAACAGTCTGGAATACTTAGAGAATGATTGGAGCCTTCGAAGGATCTTCTCAGCACTTGCAGCAGTCACAATATTGTAGCAGTACAAGGGGATCGAGTGAAATAGAAGAGAAGAGAAGATAAGAGAAGAAAGGGAAAGGGATAAGGAGATTCGGCTCTCTCAGCCCTTCATGGGTTTCGACTCTCACCAGCCAGGCTCTCTGCCCTTCATCCTCACAATAGGATAAGAAACTTGCTCAAAGCAATACTCAATCAGTCACTAAATTGTTGGGGAGCCTCTATGGCTGTTACATATAAATACACTAGGGTTGAGTCAAAAATAGAAGGAAATAAAATAGCAGTCTCTTATATGGCTGAGACTTGCTTAACAAGTATTAAACTGAATTAGAAACTAACTGAAATAGAAAACCTACTTGACTAAGTTACTAAAACAGAAAATAGAAACAAAATAACTACTAAAATAGAAACTAAACTAACTCCTAAATCCCCACACACAGACATAATTGACCCTTCTAAAAAAGTCTCCACACGATCTGATCTTGGGTCCCACAGGTAGCATTCACACCAAGGCAATATAGGGGCTGTGACACTGTTCACGTGAACAATGTTTTGGCCTCTCTTTCTTCATGTTTTGTCCTACATCAGCAGCGCTACAGTGCTTCTCATGCAAGGGATACGGGCACTTTTCTGCTCAGTGTCATAATCGTCTAGTTGCTTTCACTGATAAGGAAGAACTCATGGCTACTGCTTCAGAAATGAAAAAAAAGGAACAAGCTAGTACTTCTGAAGTCAGAGCGTGATTGTGAACCTAATGAAGTCAATGATAGTGATAGTAACGAAGAGCCAGCGAACCGCAACATTGTTACGTTCTTCATCCACTTTTGGCTACATACAAGGTTTCTAACGAGGACGATTAATGTCAAAATAGCATTTTCCAGACCATAGTGAGATGCAACAATAGTCTGTGCACCATGGTAATCGACAATGGTAGTTGTACCAATGCCGTCTCTGAAGAAGAAGTTTGCAAGCTCGGTTTAAAGGCAGAGCTCCATTGTGACCAAGTGGTCACGGGTTCTGATGCAGGACAAAACATGAAGAAAAAAAGCCAAAACACTGTTCACGTGAACAGTTCACAGCTCCTTATTTTGCCTTGGTGAGAATATTATTAGAAGATCCTTGGTGGGGACCACATGAGAATCCAAGCTTTGACACGAAAGAGGATCGGCTGCTAAAAGACTTGAAGATCTGATCTTATTTTGTTACTATTCTCTTAGTAGTAGTTAGTTTCTAAATCTATTAGTTTCTATTTTAGTTATTCTTGCATGTGGTTGAACTATAAATCCTAGTAGTTTCTAATTTTAGTTACTTTCTAATTTCAGTTAGTTTCTATTTTTATTGTAAGCTTGCCTAAGCTATTAATAGGCCCCCATTGTAAGGAAGGAGCAGATTTTGGAGAATAGAATTTTCAGGCTATGTTGTCATCGGTTATGGGAGTAATTCCTTGTTTCAACAGCTGGGAATGCTGTGGGTGAGAAACCCAAGCTGAGAGAGCCATTCCCCTACCCCTTTCTTCTTCTATCTTCTCCTCCATTGCAATCGATCCCCTATTGTGTTGCTGCAACCACTGTGAAGAACACTCAAAGGCTGCTACCACTCTCCATCCAACATCAAGGCTGTTGCTGCTTCTGCCGCACTCATTCGAGTGAGTCTGCTGCTGGTCCTGAGGCTTGATTCCTGCTACAACTTCAAGGCTATGTATCTCCATTCCCCTTCATCAAAACCTGCAGAGTTTTGGAGCATCATCTCACACCATCATTCCCTCCATTCGATCCCCACTTCTACCCCATTAAATTGGCTGGAATCCTCCATATTCACAAACCACCTTTTTTCATTCCACCTTCATAACTTCACTTCCATCCATCAGAACTTCATCAAAATTGCAGCAAAGCCTTCCCTCAATAGGCCCTACACTCGATCCAAACTTGAGCCCCAACTGGTGGCTGGTTTGGCCTGCAGAATTTTATTTCTATTTTTGTATTGCTGCCATATCTTCCAATTCAACAATCAGTTTCAAGTGAGACTTTCAGCAGAGCTTCTACTCCATACAAGCATCAATTGATCCAAGCTTGGTTGAGTTCCAGTGGCTGGTTTGGTTTGATTTACTAAACCTTCTAATTCTGCACTTGTTTCTATTTTAGAATTGTGGGTTTACATGGGACTAGATTAACCCTAATCTAGTTTTACCTTAGGTTCGAGTCTGGAAACAGCCTCTCTTCGAAAGCAGGGGTAAGACTGCATACATTATTACCCTCTCTAGACCCCGCAGTGGCGGGAGCCTCGTGCACTAGGTGTTGAGAAAAATACTTCCCTCCCTCCATGATTGTTTTGATGATAACAAACGTATTGGCACAAACCATTGTGTATGACTATGTCAACAGGTTTGATGATGGAATAAAGAAGATCAAACCAAGAATGAAAGGACATAAAAGCACAAGAAAGATCAAGACTCTGAAGACTTGCCAAGACTCTCAAGCAAAGAAGATCTTGAAGAAAAAATCTTTTGAAGATTGAAGAACATCTCTTGAAGAAATCATGTTGAAGCTTCCTCCTACATGAAGATGTTCGAGTGCATATACATAGACACACTTGCATACTTGTAATTGCATAACATAAATGAAATTGCATTTGCATCATGTAGAGACCTTAGGAGGTTGATTTGAATCGCTCTTGACCTTAGAATAGGTTGGAAAAAGATTGGAGCGAAACCCGGCGAAACCCCCTCAGCCAAAATGTCGGAGATAAGCCAAACAGGTTGTCTGGACTGTGATCCAGTCGACCGGATCCCAGGCCATTTCGTCTGGATGCTGGCAGTACCTTAACGGGTACATACCAGTCAGATGATCCGGTCAATCGGGTCAGGTGGGACGATCGTCCGGTCGACCGGATGACCCAACATCCCTCCAACGGCTCTTTTTTAACGGCTATAATTCCACCGGCTATTTTATCCGGTCGACTGGATCGTTCTTCAGGTCAACCGGATGGACTAAAAATAGATCCGTTAAAGCACATTTTGCACATGTTTTTAGAGCCCCAAATGAGCTTATAAATAGGGAACATGTGTGAGTTATTCACCCATCCACTACAGTCCAAAATACTACTTTTGTGAGAGGAGAAAAGTCATTCTAAAGTTCTATTGATTAAAGTCTAGTAGTCTCCATTAAGATCATCCAAGGTTGATTTCAACATTCAAGACCTTCATAAGCTTTGGTTCTAAAGAAGGTTAAAGGTCATATGCATTTATTTTACATCATTTAACACTTGCAAGGAGTACAATGTCACACTCCTTGCCTAGGTAACTCTTATCCTTTTCATTTGTAATTATTTATTGTTCTTGCATTAGCCTAGACTGTACTTAGGTTGTGCAAGAGATCCTCTTATCCTTAAATGATTAGGATTAGCTTTTCCTGGTAAAAAGAGTGTTCTTGTATTAACCTAGACTGTACTTAGGTGGTGCAAGGGATCCTCTTATCCTTAAAAGATTTAGGATTCTCTTATCCTGGTAAAAAGATTAAGGATCCTCTTATCCAGAGAAAAAAATTATAAAAATGTTCTTCCCACCTATTGTATTGAAAGGAAGATACTAGTGAAACTCTCTCAAGGTTGAGAGGAGTGGATGTAGGCTGAGTTAGCCGAACCACTATAAATCCTGTGTGTTCTTCTTTTTGAGCATTTATTTACATGTACTCTGTTTCAATCAAAGAAAATTTAAAAAGGTTAATATTTCACTAGTGATAACCTATTCACACCCCCTCTAGGTTATCTCATACTAGATTGCCCTTTCTTTATTATCATGTTGTTTTGAATAGGTTATGTAGAAATAGGAGAAAGATTTGGGGTTTTACATTCCAGTTAGGAGTCTTTGTTTCTTATCTTTATATACTTGTAATAAAAGACAGATTTTAGATTTGGAATAGAAAGTTATTTGAGTATACTCAGTGTGAGTGTGGCGTGACTGTGGATGCGAGATTCTTTTCCTTTCTCCTCTTGACACACATCCTTATCTACCCATTCTCCTTGGGCCTTCCACCACTCTCTCTCTTTCTCTTCATCGAAGAGGATTGGTTTCTCTTTTTTCATATATATTTTTATTTATTATTCTGTTATATTCTAAGAGGGTCGTCACTTGGTGTTATGGCAAGGTCTCGTTACCGTCAGTGTAGTGGCGCGGGTTTGAGTCCCTGGGAATCAGCCTCTCCGTGAAGGGGGTAAGCCTGCCTACCATCTACCTCTCCCAGACCCTGCGAAACGTGGGAGCCTTGTGCACTGGGTACGACCCTTTTTATTCTGTTATATTCCAAATCCTTCTCATACAAGTTTCTTTACCTTTCTTCCAATTTCATGACAAACAAGCACGTCTGGAAATTTTTTCATTTTTTCCCGCCTTCTTTTTGTTTCCTATGGTTTGAAAAGTACTAGTTTAATGTTTTTTATCTGTATCTTTTGGTTGACTTTCTGAATCATTAGGTACTGAATGTCGAGATTACCAATTTGTTTGGAGAGTGGCTTGTTATGTAAGCTACCTACCAAGCCCACTGTCTATGTTCAAATAATGAAAATAATGAAAATAATGAAAAAGATTTCTGAGTGAAAGAAAATTACAGACTAATTTAGATCACACCAAAAGAAAATAACAAAAAGAGTAGCGGCTCCATGAACATTAATAGTAGAAAACACTTATAACACTAAACAACACTTACATACTGAGTGGCAAGAATTTGCATAAAATTAACTGCCTCCACCTTCAAATTCTCCATTTGGGGAGGTCCAACAACACATATATCACATCTGCACATTAAGAGATCATAAAATATAGGAAGAATAGTTTAGTCGTTAATGGTTCTTGGGTATGTGGTTAAGAGTTACAATCTTCCTCCATTAAGGAAGCATCACATTGAACAAACAAACTCACATCCATGAATTTCTAGGAATTCTAGAACAAGAAACTGAAAGAATAGAAGTATAACGTACAAAAAACACTTCCCGTAAGTAAAATCCTCTCCGAAGTATTCCACAAGTGTCTTCGCTCGACAACATGCACTATTCATTCCATATCTGCAAATGATGAAAGTAACTGAGATAAAATGTTTTATAATGAAAGGTTGCTTGCAAAATAAATAAATAAACTGAAAAAGATAAAATAAATGTGCACCTGAAGCAATCGGCTAACATTTTATATGCCTGTTTTGTCTGTTCATCACTCCGTTGACTTGGCAAAAGTGTTGGAATTCTTGATAGGTTTGCATACAGAACTGCTTACAAAAATACAACAAATTAAAAAATGCAGAAAAGAAGGTGAGGGTGGGGGTGGGGGTAGGCTATGCTGATAACAGAATTTTGAGACAAAAAAACTATTCATAATTCTTATCGAGGAATGTTGGTAATAGCTGAAAACATAATTTCTTAATATATTTTAAGAAAAGATATTTGACTTCTCCATATTAGGAAGGAATAGTATAAAGCATATAAGAACTCACCACAGTCTGCTAATTTACCATCCCTGCCAGCTCGACCTGCTTCCTGGTAATATGCTTCCAAACTCTGTTAAGTAATAGAATCAGAAGGTGCTGCAAGATCTTATAATGGCAACTGGAACAAATACAACATTACATAGATTTTGTGACGCAGAATGGAAGCAAAACCCCTCTACCCTACCTCCACCCAAAAATTTTAAAGAAATGATGATGATGCAGGAGTAGATCCATAAAAAGTATCAAAAATAAAAGAAAGAGTAGGATGCACAATTTTCCATGTAATAAGAAAACACAGTAGCAAGATGGATGAGTTGAAATTTGTACAAGAAAAAATGTAGACACATCAAATCCAAAAGATAAACCTGTGGCCAACCATAATGGACAATTCTTCGGACATTTGACTTGTCAATACCCATTCCAAAAGCAATTGTTGCAACAACAACCTGAAGGTTCAAGAAAACAGAATGATCCTTAGTTCTAAAATTTAGAATAATAACCCCTCCACACACACACACACACAAGAGAAACAGAGAGAGAGAGAGAAGCGATTTGGAATCCTCTCCATGGATCAATTCAGGAAATTGATTTTTAAAAAGTGTGAATATGGGGGCCAACCTACAATTCGGAAATCTCACCAACTTAAGATAATAGCACTCATTAAAACCAAGCTACTTCTATTTATACCAGAATGGTTGACAAAATTAGTTAACGACATTGCTCTCATGATAATGTCTACTATGGAATAAAAATGAGAAAGGACTAGGAATAGTGGAATACATAGCCCAAGACTTTAATCCTGTCATGTTGGAGAAGAAACCCGCACCAACACCGAGAATGGTGCTACAGATCATCTTCCCACAGCTCAATACACACTTATAGGCCTTCAATTGGAGCTCCTTTTGGATCATGTTATGGGCCTATAGTTGGGCGCCTCATAGCCTACCATTGGACCCTGTTAAGTTATCTAGAATTAGACAAATAGTTTTGATCTTAGAGTTCTACTTGATATCAGATCTTAATTTATTCATCTTACATATCTTACTAGAATTTTTGTTAACTAAAAATGGTTGAGTGTTCAAGAAATTAAGTTTCTGAATGTCCAAGTCAGTCGATTTTAACAGTTAACAACTTTGTAAATATGAAGTTGCAAGAGTGATGCAGTTGGACATTATATTTGAATTAAATCCAAATCATTCTAAATGCACAATTTTTCTTTCTTTCAACCGATAAGTTCCATTATTTAAGTCACTATCTTGCTTCTACCTTAAATTCAGGTCTGGTATTTTACTCTTGCATGTAAAGATCTTCTGTGTCTGTTTGGGAGAGTAAGATATAATAGCTACCCCCAAGCTTCAACTTTTAGACATCATAATATTCCTGAGACAGTCCACAATCCATTAAAAAAAAAAAGAGCGTACCCAGCGCACGAGGCTCCCACCACTGTGGGGTCTGGGGAGGGTCATAATGTACACAGCCTTACCCTTGCTTTCGCCGAGAGGCTGTTTCCAGACTCGAACCCGTGGCCTCTTGGTCACAATGGAGCAACCTTAACCGTTGCACCAAGGCCCGCCCCACAGTCCTCAATCCATCATTTCCCTCAAAAAAATTGAAAAAATCTATGCCCCTGATCCATCTCCCCTATAAACTCTTTAATCAACGAATAACCCATCATCTTTTTCCTTAATATTTGACAACCACCTTAGAAATCCAATTAACCCTTGTCCAGTCACTTAACTCTAGCCCAAATTCCCCATTAAATCTTCCCAAAGCCATTACACTGATGGAAAACACATATCATCAGACATCACAAGCTGCAAATTGTTGTTCTTTTGCCTTCTGAAAATTTCATTGCGTCTTAAACGAACCCAAAAAAAAGGCATCCATAAAACTTTTACTGAATATGGAAGGGTGATGTAGATCAAAACATGAAGAAGAAGAGGCCAAAACACTGTTCACGTTACTTTTCATGTGAACAATGTCACAGCCCTGTATTTGCCTTGGTGGGAATGTTACTAGGAGATCCTGTGGGGCCCAAGACCAGATTGTGTGAAGACTTTTTAGAAGAGTCAATTTTGTCTATGTGTGGGATTTAGGAGTTTAGATTAGTTTCTATTTTGATACAGGCTTAGATTCTATTTTTATTAAGTTGCTTGTTTCTCTTTTTTGAGTTTCTCTTTTTTTTTTCCTTTTTTTTCTTTTTTTTGGTGGATAAAAAAATATATTACTAAAGCCCGAGAAGGGCAAGAGGGAAAAGAGGGGGGGGGGGGGAATATACAAAAAGGGGGGAGAGAGAAGGAGGGGGGGAGTCCTGAGCCCCACTAAGGGGAAGAGCTAGGGCGTAACAAAGCTGTATCTAGACCCCAGGATACAACAATGTGCCTGTTCCTTGGGGTATCCCTAAAGGTCTTGTGAGGCAAAAGACTAAGCTTAGAGGATACATCCCAAGAGATGGCTTTCCAAATCAAGTCAAAAGAACGAGATTTGGAAGTCCATCTCCCAAGGTTCCCCTCCATCCAAATGTGATAGATAGTAGCGCCGAGCACTAGCTTGCCAATGGTGTCACAGGAAGTACATCCAGGGAAGGTAAAGGCCATCCAAGACCACTCTCAAGCGAAAGGAAGAATGCTCCTGCAGCGAGGCCAGATGAACGACAGGGCTTTTTTCCAGATGGTGGAAGAAAAGGGACAGGGCTTTTAGAAACCTTGCAACTTAGAGTTTCTATTTTAGTTTCATTGCTTGTAGTCCAAGTCTCAGCCTTATAAGGGACTTAATTTTTAGTTTCTATTTTAGAGCTCAGTCCTTGAGCCTTTAAATATTGTAACCTGCCCATAGAGGCACCCAATGATTTAATGAAGTTAATTATTATTGTGTGTGAGATGAAGGGCAGAGAGGCCTGGCTGTGAGAGCCGAAATTTCTTATCCCCCTTGCCTTCTATTTTCCTATCTTCTTCTTCTTCTCTGCCTTCTACACCCAATCGAGCCACACTCCTGCTGTGCTTTGGGACTTCAACTGTGTGCAATCAGCTGCTGCTGAAGAATAGAAGTGATTCTCAAATCAAACTCTTGACTTGCTGTTGCTGATCATCACCAGTGAAGGATCGAGACACCCCCAGCAGATCAGTTTTCTGCCCTGCTTCTCCAGTACCTTCGAGTCATCTTTTCTCTGAAGTCTGAACCTTGTTTTATCAGGGCTTTGGAGGATTGAATCAGACCAACAAGAGGCCCACTTGATCCCAGTTTCAACCACAGTTGCTGGCTGGTTTGGCCTGCAGTGCTTAACCTTCTAATTTGGGGTCATCTTCTCCTCACTGCAAGCTCCACTCGATCCAAGTTTGGATCCATTCCCACTGTTGGTTTGGTTTCTACACTCAGTTCTATTCTTTCTAATTTTGGTGCTCTGTTGGTAGTCTTGTTTCTGGCCATTCAAATCAGCCCCTACTTGGAGGGTTTGCTGAGCATTTTCAGGCCTGCACTCGACCTTGCTTATAGCCCCTTTTGGTGGCTGAAAATTGTGTTCCAGCCTGAACCCTAAACCTTACTTTTGGCCCTGGTTTATACCCTGCTGTTGGGGTTATTGCTAGTGGACTGCTGTGAATTATTGTGGGTTATTTTGGGACTAGGTTATCCTAATCTAGTCTTACATTAAAAAGGACATGTTGAAAACATTAAATAGATCAAATGTTTTCACCATTTTATTTTGTAACAATTTTCAAGAAAGTGTAATTTTGATGGGAGTTTTAACTTAGTATCAAATAAAACTCATTACAATTTACAATGATGGAATTTATACAGATGTTCAAAATTGAAGGTAGTCGTAGAGAAAAGGTAATCAATGCATTTTATGTCAATATAATAATTCTTTTAATAAGTGAATCTATAGAGTGTATATGCATACCACTCATTAAGAGGGGGAAAAAAAAAAGACAGCTAGAAATTGGCTACTTCAAAGAAGTACTTCAAATTACAATATAAATGAAGCAGAATCATCAAGCTACTTTTCAGAGATCATCGACAATGGAAGACCAAGCAAAAGAAAAATCCATTTCAAGAATCCAATGTCCATGCCTGTAAAACATTTTGATGGAACTCCTTGTGGACCCGCCTTAAATGTGCTCTCGGCAACTGAAAGGAAAAATTATGTGTTAATAGGGAAACAAATCAAATTGTAATTTAATTTTCATTTTCCAAATGAAAGTATTCAGTTCATTGGAGGGGAATGAATTCAAATGGAGCTTGCCGCAAAGAAAATATCTTGTGGGGCATTTTGCACAAATAAGTATAGGAAGGGCGTTCCCAGTGCACGAGGCTCCCGCTACTGCAGGGCCTGGGGAGGGGCAGATGTAACCAGTCTTACCCCCGCTTTGAAAAGAGACTGTTTCCTTGAATTGAACTCACGACCACCAGGTTGCAATAGAGCAACCTTACCGTTGTTGCACATATAATTATATGTAAGGCAAATTATTTGATGTATGACCCAGAACCATGCAGAATCAGAAAAGAATGTGGATGTTTGGGAATCAGTTTCCACTTGCCTGCATGAGCCTCGCCCAACTTCCATAACTTTTGGTGTTTCTACATTGTAAAGGTTCCTATGGCCAACCATTGGCCTATTGTTGAAACATTGACCCTATGACAAACTATTTAATCATAGGCTTTCCAGAAACTATTTTACAACCTAAAGAAGTGTTTGCTTGGTGCAGGACTTCTCATAATAAGAGGCTGAGATGGTGGGAAAAGAGAAAACCAGTGAATCCTAAACAGTAAGAAACTAAAATATAAAAGTCAGTAGTAGAATAAAAAGACATGGTTAAGATAAAAACTAACCTTGGCATTATAAGCAGCAGCTTTTACACCAAAACTACAAAGAAATTTTGCTAGTTTTAATGTCTCTTTTCTAGTTGGCACATAAATAATAGTTGATCCTTGTTCTAAAGGTGCCTGTTGAAGTTGTAGGCATTCTTCTGGTTTGGTTGGTGGTCCAAGTGTCTCAAATGACCCACACACATCCCCGCTATCGCCAGGAGATTTCCCAGAGAACTCACCACAAGCAACTGCACAAATGGGGATCAATGAATTCCTTTCCTGAATAGCTATCGAAATTTTAAGAACTAGAGGACTCCAGAATTTATTTATTTAATTTTTTTTTTTTACTTTTTTTGAAAAGGCTCTTGGCAAAAGGGGAAAGCTGGAAGAGTTGTAATGAAGTCCTAAGGAAGATAATGAAGTTCCCTCCTTCGATCAATACGGTAGGATTTAAACCTTTTTCACTTTGAGATTGATAGGAGACATTGAAGTTCTACCTTCAGGACTGTAGCCCTACACAAAAGTCATTGGTTTGGAAACGTTTAAGAAAAAAGTCACAGCCCTAGTCATAAAATTCCATTGCATCCTCCATCCCCACAGGGAAAAGTTCTCATCCAATGATTTTGGCCTCATGAGGACAAATTCTGGCTACCACAGTAGAAAATCAGCACTACTCCAAATGAAATGTGAAAATTGACTTGTGCCTTAACTGTAGGAGTTACTAGTAGACAATAAATCCTGGAAACAATGCAAGAATGGTACCATCTAAATCATTCACACTCTGAAATGTGTCTAGGTCATCTTCAAGATATTCTACTGACAGTTGGTCTTCCATTGAAGCAGCTGAAACATTTGCATTCACTGAACTTACTCCAGCACCGTTTCCATCTAAGTCATCATCATAAAGATCCTCGGAATCATTCAAATGCATTTCATCAGTATCAGAATCGCTGGAATTATCAGAATTATTCTCTGAACCACATGAGGCAGCATTTTTTTCCTTTTCAACAATCATTCTCTTCCTGGTGTAAGTGTCTATCAATTCACGGAAGTCCTTCTCATAAGATGACATGGACGATGTTCTACTATGGTTCACCTGCAAATAATAGAAAGTTGAATGAAAAGATTGATACAGCAGTGGTATTACAAGAAACTAAAAATAAGAGAAATTACTAAGCACTGCCCTTAGCATAACATGCATCTAAATGCATACGAGAAAAAAATTGCAATTTCTACGATGAAAACCAAATAGGTCCCAGAAATATAACTCAGACACAAGATCTAAAACTCACTGAAAACCGAAGATTCGGTCTAAAGAACGAAGTAAGCACAATCTTCGTTTCCTCTGACATGCAGAGTGACTTGACAATGTCTTCTCGAACCCGGATTGTAGCAGTAGCAGTCAATGCCATCAGTGGGATATCGAACTTCAAGAATTTCAATTTGCTGGCTGTGAAATTTTCTCTTAATACAGACAATCGCCTAAAACAAGTGGAATATGGGGGAGGGGAAAACAAGGACTTTGTCAGGGGGAACAAAATGCCAACTTAAAATGTAAGACAGTTGGGGAAAAGATAAATAAGCTAATGCCAATTAATCAACAAACAGTTTCTCCAGATGATAGAGGTTGGAACCAACATCGTATGTACATTCTCTTGCATTCATGTTTAAAGTCACAAGGGAATTACTACCAAGACACCAGTGATTGGATCCTAGGGAAGCAGGTTTTCATTGATGGACCCACTTCAATGGGACCCATGTACTGTGTACCTGCATGCACTTAGTGTGTAGTAGTGCCACAGTTATAGATGGTAGTTTGTGTATATCAATAGTATCTTATAGAAATAATCCAGTCATGTTGCACCAGGCATTATTAGTACTGGATTAAAAAAACCAAGAAGGTGGTCAGGGCATGGAGGTATACCTGTAGTCAGGTCGAAAATCATGGCCCCACTTAGAGACACAATGTACTTCATCAATGGCGAATAATGCAATTCCACGATTTTCTGCAAGTCTCTGAAGTGGTCCTATAAGTCTGCTCAAAACAAGAGAAATAGCAATTATTTTTCTCACAAGACTTGGATACACCTCCCCCCCCCCCCCCCAAGCAGGTGAGGAAGGAAAAGAAAGATGATGGGTTAAATCTCACCTAAGTACTGTCTCTGGGCAAACATAAATTATCGCATACATGCCACTCATTGCTTTCTGTTCCACACTACCATCACTTTGTCCGGAACCAAGGAAGCAAGCAGAGACCCCATGTTCTGCTAGCTTTAAGCATTGATCATGCATCAAGCTTATCAAGGGTGAAACCACAACCACGACCTTCCCTGTCAAAATTGCAGGAATCTGAAAACAAAGAGATTTCCCTGCAGAAAATGTATATACTAAATCAGCTACAGCCTGCCAGTATACTTACTACAAAAGCCATGGGTTGAGAACTGGATACAAGCAAGCCAAACGAGAATACCTGATCCTGTTGCAGCAAGGACAAGACAATCTTGGTGGGCTAACCAAGCCTCCAGGGCTTCCTTTTGGAAACTCTTCAAGCATGAAAAACCAAAATGCTTCATTAAGACATTATTAACTCTCTGCTCCCAATCTGATCCAATCACGTGGTCTTCTGGCCTACAAACTGGTGCTATGGACAATTTTGGTGCAGGTCCCAGATCATGATCCGTGTATGGAAGAGGTGCTTTCTGCTCCTCCATAGGCTTGAACATCTCAGAGCCAGAAATTGACACACCGGATGCATCATGAGTCTTGCTTCTTTTGAGTCTACCTGATGATTGGAGATGTTCCATGATACTAGACTGTCTCATCCAACCCATAGCATTTGAGGTGGGCGTAACACTTTTACCTGAAGTGTGTCCATTACTGGTAGAAATATCGGAACCATTTGATTGAACCCTACTATTTCCATTAGAACCATTCAAGATAAACTCAATAGCATTATTGAGAGATGGACCCACGGCTCCTATGGCTTCCATGATTAAAGAATATTCAAATCCCATCTCAATCAGCTCCGCAATGACATGGTCAGCAGAGACATCATTCCCATCCATTGCATGAAATTGTGAGTGAAAAGTGTGTACAGATATCTGAAGGTCATTAAACAATGAACAATACAGATAAGTACCATATACCCAAATTGAAAAATCTCACGAATGATAAAACAAATGGGATTACAGAAACAACATAATACTTTTACAGCAGTAAGTTACTATGCCCAAATTAGACTTCAAAAACGTCCAGCAGTTGATGTGCTCAACAAGGATTACTGATTTTGCAGGCTCAACCTAGCTTTCCATGATTGTTCAGACAATTTTTAACATTTTCAATGCAATATAATGAAATAAAATTAAGTAAACAAGCGTAGTACAACGATTCACATTACAAGACAGATTAGTTCTAGCAATGAGATGAGATACAACATAATGACCAAAAAAACATTTGGGACAAAATAAAAAGGAATCATCTAATGTATGGGGACGAAAAAATTACCGAAACTTGTCAATCCATACCAAGAATTTCAAGGTAGTCTCTGCGAAAGAATTCTGCAAAGTGGTAGAAGATGAGAAGAACTGCTAACGTGTGATTGAAATCGCAAAATTTGAAGAGAAAAAATAGAACGATTCATTCACGGGTTTGAAGTGCTTCTACTCTACGTAAAACAGATCAAACAACATGTCGAAGATTCCCACTCCAATTTGATTAAGTGAATAGAAATGTTAAGTGGAATGAGATGGGAAGAAGCCGAAGTTCCGCATATTCACAATTCGAGATCGAGAGAGAGGGAGCTAAGGAGGAGGGGCAGAGGAACCCGAAATCTCTGGTGTTCTTGGCAAACCGCGCGAAACTTTAAAACCAAACCTATTCATGAAAGGGGTTCAACCTAATTGAGTGATTTTACACGGAAGGATTCTAAACTCGGAATCGGTGATTTGAGTTTTTTCAAAAACCAGTGGGTGGTCTGAGTTTCGTTTAAAAACCAGGGTTGAGGTGTAATTTACCCTTTAAAAAATTATATAAAATGATATTATAACCAAATTGGAATTATCCAACCCCTATCATATAGTTGTGATGTGAATTGGTCCGATAGACATATGGGCCATAGTTGATCCATCGATCATCAGGCAACAAAAGGGCCTCTGAAGTTGTGGAGAATTTTATTAAACAAAAAAAGAGAGAGAGATTTTTACAAGGGATTTTTTGTATTAAAATCCTCTGCAGTACCGGCGGGGCGGCAGTGCACATCTGACAGCACAACAAAGGCCATGTGTGTCATGTGTGTCACCTGGCCTCTGTTGTGCCGTCGGATGTGCACTGCCGCACCACCAGTACTACAGAGGATCCTGGTCCGGATTTTTTTATGGTCAAATTATGTGTAAAATTCGTCAGGGCAAAATCCAAAAAATGTGTGTGCCCTATAAATATTTTGCTATGGAAATTTTATGAATTTAAAAATAAACAATGGAAAATGGAAATTATATTTTACGGTAAAATTTTATTTTCCAATTATTTATACACCTGACCAAAAAATATATTTTACACCAAAACAATAGAGTGTTTGACAAATATACATCTCACCGTTCATACTCTATATAGGGATGTAAATGAATAGTCAAAATTCGTTTTTGTATCCGTGTCCATATTCGTTCAGCACTATTCGAAACTGTCTGAAAGCTAAATGGATATGGATACAGATAGGCTATAGCTAATCGAAAAGCTATATTTACATGTAAACGAATAAAATATCCGATCCGTATCTGTGTCCGTATCCGTTTAACATTATCTGAATCCGTCCGAAAGCTAATCGAATGCGGATATAGCACTATCCGAGCCGAATCCAATCCGTTTACATCCCTAACTCTATATAGAGCCTGGATCAGCTCACGGTGCGTGAACTTTTCACATATGGTTTCATGACGACACATATTCTTTTGCTTTCATAAACACCCCTTCACAGTGCCATTAAGAGTGTTTAGAGGGACATTTATGAAAGAATAAGACGTATTGCCACGTAAGTAAAGAGTTATTACACTCCACATAAGGAAAGAATTATTATAACGTTACTAAATTTACCACAAAATAATTATACCATCACTAATGAGAGGATTTAAATATCATCCTTTGTTGTAATTAAGAAGCAACACATGGCCAATAAGCCCCAGTTTAACTTTCTTTATTTTTTTCACCTACACCCTCTGCCCTGCAAAGTATAGTTAGGGGTGTAAATGAATAACCGAAATCCGTTTCCGTATCCGTTTAGTACTATCCGAATCAGTCCGAAAGCTAAACGGATGCGGATACGGATAGGCTATAGCTATCTGAAAAGCTATATTTACATGTAAACGGACAAAATATCCGATCCGTATCCGTGCTCGTATCCGTTTAGTACTATCCGAATCCGTCCGATAGCTAATCGGATGCGGATGCGGATATAGCACTATCCGAGCCGAATCCGATCCGTTTACAGCCCTAAGTACGGTTGTTGTCTTTCGTTCATTCCATTACATGGGAGCGTAGAAATTTTATCCTCCTAGGAGTTATTGTATGTTATGGAAAAAAGTTTTATACAACGCCAGCTTAAAGATAAAATTGCAAAACCTCTCACATATCACTGTTAATGTGAGGAGGTAATTGTCATAAATGCCCCTCCCATTTTGCTAGATTCCAAAGGGTTCCCTTATTCGCCTGAAACTGCACTCAGGCAGGGTTGGGAACCCTCTCCCATATGTTTTTATTATAAGGAAACCATATTTGATTGGGTGTCCACACTATGATCTAAGCTCCCATTGGCCATAGGCCCATAGCCACCTGCGGCTATTAGCCCACCTCAATGCTTGAAGTGGGTCCCATTTTTTCATTGCCAAATAGATCAATTTTTTTATAAGCAAATTAATTTTGATTGGGTGTCCAAGTAGGGGTAAGACGGTCATTCATTGTCTCGCTGTGTCTCGGCAGTACCGTCCTGCCAGGCAGCTCGGCAGTAGAGAATCCAAATTGTCTATTCTTCCATTGGTCAAAGCCACGAAAGGCAGTCAGACCCACTTCAATGCTTGAATCGGTTACCATATTTTCATTGCCAAACAGATTTCGAACTAATTAGGAAGCAGAATCAGGAAGACAGACATTGAGAGCCCTTTTCATGGTTTACAGAACCATTTCCATTGCTTGTAGCTTCTGTTCTTGGTACTTATTTTATGATCTAGTTTCTGTTGATGCTTGAAATCTTGATAGCTAGGCTGTTTCAACTTTGAAAATTGTTTGGTCTTTGCTTTCTCATGGCCTATTGGCAGAAGAGGCCATTGTGGGTTTGTAACCTATTACTCTTGTTATTCTTCATTGTCTTCAGAGTTTCAGCCTCCAAACCAAAAGTGGTAAGTCCAGAACTCAATTTGATTTTCCTTTTGAGGGTTATAAATTTAATTTGATTTTACTTGTTGGTTGATCTTAATTTTGGTTAGTGAAACCTGCTTGTGACATTACAAATTATTCAAATCTGAAACTTTGCTTCTATGGTTTAGTTATTCTATGAGCCATTTGATGAGCCATTCGAGGGACGATGGATTGTGTCTGAGAAGAATGAATATGATGGTATATGTTTCCAATTCAATCATCTGCTTCAGTTTCTTCTATCTGATTTTCTTTTCTCACCATTGTTCATATAAACCATACAGTGTAAAAACTTATTGGATGGCCTTTCAGGGGAATGGAAGCGTGAGAAGAGCGAAGGGCATGGCGATTACGGTCTTGTCACCAGCCAGAAGGCAAAGAGATATGCCATATCAAGACAGTTAACCAAGCCTGTAAAGATAAAAGAAGCATCAGTTGTAGTGTTTCAATTCGAAACGCGTTATCAAAGAGGGCTGGAGTGTGGAGGTTCCTACATTAAGTTTCTTGGTCCTCAGAAACCTGAGTGGACTCCAAAGGAATTTGACAGTGAATCTCCTTACTCCATCATGTTTGGGCCTGATAAATGTGGTGACAAGAGCAAAGTACATTTCATATTGAAACACAAAAGTCCTGCTACTGGGAAGTTCCTTGAGCATCATTTGAGTGAAACCTCAGCAGCTCCTTCAGACAACCTCACTCATATATACACAGCAGTTCTCAAACCCAAAGAGAATGAACTTTTAATTCTGATTGATGGGGAACCAATGCACAAAGCAAACTTCACTTCCGACTATGGATTCGAACCGCCAATCATCCCGCCAGTCACAATTCCAGATCCTGATGACAAGAAGCCAAAGAAATGGGATGACAGAGCTAAGATCCCAGGTATCAATGCTGTTAAACCGGACGATTGGGATGAAGATGCCGTGAAGCCAGAGGAGTGGTTGGATGATGAGGCTCAGGAGATTGATGATCCTACTGCTTGCAAACCAGAGGAATGGGATGATGAAGAAGATGGGGAGTGGGTGGCTCCAAAGATTAGAAACCCGAAATGTGAAACTGCACCAGGTTGTGGTGAATGGACAAGGCCAAAGAAACCAAATCCTGCTTACAGGGGGAAGTGGTCTCCTCCTATGATTGATAACTCGAACTACATGGGTGTCTGGGTACCTAGGGACATACCAAATCCTGAGTACTTCCAGGCCAAGAGTCCCAATTTCGAACCTGTTACAGCCATTGGTATAGAGATTTGGACAATGCAAGAAGGAGTATTGTTCGATAACATATTGATTGCAAATGATGAGAATTTGGCTAAAGAATACTTAGAGAGGACATGGAGACCCAAGTTTGAGGCTGAGATGAGGGAGGGGCAGGGTGAGGGCAGGGCGAATGGCTTAAAGGTGGCTCTTCCTTCTGGCTTTCTAACATGATCCTCTACAATTTTACTTACATTATTCCATCAATAACTTTTTCTTTTTCTTTCTTGGCAGAAAACAATTGGAATCCTTCTTTCCATTGTGCTGGTTTTTGTCTCCATGAATTGGAGAAATCTTCTTGGACAGAAGAGAGCAACTGTGAGTTAAAAAACTTAAATATTGCTTTGAAAAGAAAAACTGAACTTCGAGTTAGACAAAATTCTCATGGGTCTATCTTGTTTTTTTTTCCCCAGGTTGAAGTCAAAGGAGAAAAGGGTGAGAAGAATGACAAAAATGAAAAGAGCACTTAGAAAGAGGATAACAACATTAAGCAGACTTGCTACAAGAAAAGCAATAAAAAAATGTATGAAGGGATGAATATTTATGCAGCTTGACTAGGGCTTCAGATCTGTATAAGTATTACTTGTCAAGTGTTTATAGATAGTTTATATCATCATAATTCAAAAACCCTGGCTTCCCTTGTTTCTCAGTAGTTTTAGAGAGATTGTTGCATTACTTGGGATTGGAAAGCTAAGGTTTTCAAAACATGATCCCACCTGAATTTTTTAGGTTTTAGGCCCCTCACCTTTTTTAATTTCAAGGATTTTGTACATTGAAAATGGATGATCAGGTGCAAATGGAATGTAAGTGTTTGGAGAACCTGATTGGGTTGATATTAAACCTCTTTAGTCTTCCAGGTGTGATCATGGTTAGCAGTGCAACAATGGAAAAACTTGAAAACTTGCATTCCATTTATGTGCAGTCATGGTTGTCCAAACAAAATCCCGTCGTCCGACCTGGAATCATTCCTAGTGATTTTCATTCTACTGTCTCACCACCATTCCCAATGATTCAGATTCAGTGTATAAAAAAAGGGCATAACAAGTGCACGAGGCTCTCGCACTGCGGGGTCTGGGGAGGGTCATAATGTATGCAGCCTTACCCCTGCTTTCGCACAGAGGCTGTTTCCAGACTTGAACCCGTGACCACTTGGTCACAATGGAGCAACCTTACCATTGCACCAAGGCTCGCCGTCTAGATTCAGTATATATATCAGTAAAATTAATTTCCATCTGCATACTCCAATGGTCCATGAAAGTTGAAATTCGAAAACACTCTTGAAATAACCCAAAAAAGTATATATATTAGTTCAGAGCTCCTCCATCCTTCTTGTAATTCGCAAAAAATATATACTATTTTAAGTATAATTTTGAATCAGTATGTGCCCATTCAAAGTAGTGAGCCTGAATTTGAGCAACCATGGACATGCATGAATAAGAGCAGTTGGAATAGAACTTAGATTGTGAAGACAACCAAAGGAAAGGCAAAAACCCAAACACAAATTTGATCCAACAACTTCCAAACATCTCACTTAATCCCTATAAGATTCATCATAACCAATAATCAAACAAACAAAAAGATAAGAAACACTTATTTCATTGATGCTAACAATTGAGATGCAAGTGAAGTAGTAGACTAGTTGTATACTAGTATAGATGATGAAGATGATGATGATAATGGTATATATTTCTTTCTCTATTTCTTATCACCAAAAGTCATGGCCTGAGAGACCTTCTGAAAAGCAGATCTAGAGGAGATGTTATCCCACCAAGCCTTGACATGAGGACGGGAGTTGATGAGTGATGCCCATGGAGTCTTCATGAAGTAATGGGTATAAGAGAGATGGTGCAGATCGGCAAGACTGTAGAAGTCGCCGGCCAAGTACTTGCTCTGACACAGCCTTGTTTCATACACATCCAATACCTTCCCAAACTTCTCCACCCCAGCCTCAATCACCTTCTCATCTGGTGTCTTGCCGTGCATTGGAGCCAAGAAGTACTCAGAGATGATTGGGGTAATGGCAGGGGAGTATTGCTGTGATTCCACCTCTACCCACACACCTACCATCGCCTGTTCCTTCAAATCATCTCCTTTCAGCCTCAACAGATCCTCACCCTTCTCCTTGTACTTCTTCGACACATACATCGTTATTGCTCTTGATTCGAATAGCGTCAGATCACCATCTTCCAGTACTGGAATCTGACCAAATGGCTGCAAAAACCCAACAAAAATTAACAATTAACCCTTATCAGGTACAGGGGAGGGAAAGAAGAAGAGATTGAGATTATATACATTCTTAGAGAGGAAAGGAGTTTGCTTGTGCTCGCCGACGGAGAGATTGACAGGGGCGAGCTCAAACTCTAAGCCCTTCTCGTGTAGACATGTTAGCACACGCGCGGTACAGGTTGACATGGGAATTCCATGGATCTTCAGTGCCATCGGTGGATTGATTGATTGATTGATGAAGATGAATTTGATCAAACTCTCTAAAAGACCTCCAATTTCTCTGCAAGTTACTTTGAACGAGACTACGGGAGGTCTTTATATACAGGGTAAAGCGCCAAATGCGGCTATCTTCCCTTCATTTCTCCATATTTTATTGCAGAAGAAAGACTGAGATTTCTCTGAGGCTCAGTATTAGTAATTATAAAATGGGTATCTTCACGTGATAGATCGAAGAAATCGAGAAGTCAAGAACATCAAATATTATTCAATGCTAGATATTGCGACGATTTTTACAGTTGAACGTTCTGTAAGTTGTCGTCAAGGGTTGATTTCCTTCTTTCTTTATAAAGTATGGTTTTGTCGTCAAGGGTTTGATTACATGGCCCTGATGTGGACTTCTCAGTTCGGGCGTTGGGACAAGGTCCAAGAACCCAGAAGAACATGGAATTAAGAAGATAAGATTTCCCAAAATCTATATTTTTTAAGTTCTTTATTCAATAGATCTGAGAATTTTTGCTAAAAAAGATGAATTTCATTGATTTTCGGTATTTTAGTAGCTAAAAGAAGGAAGAATGGGAACACATGAAGATTAAACATGAATAATCCTAGATGATTCAAAAAAGGATTGCAGGAAATGAAATTGGTCTCCACCACCGATTTGATCTATTTGATTTAGATTCCTCAAACCATGGTTGAGACTTTGGAAATTAGAACACTGACTTACCACATGATTCAAGTTGAACCCCTGTTGAATAGTCAATTCAATTCAATATATATCATCCACAACTGTGCCATTGTAATACAGAATTGATTCTATCTCTCGATATCAGGGATCTTCGTCTCTGCTTAACCTGGGTTTTTCTGCAACTAACAAAACACAATTGCTATGGGTATTTTTTTGATAAAAACACAATTGCCATGGTTAGCAGTTGTTTTGTGTTAGTTGCAGAGATGCCCAGGAGTAATGTAGGTATTCACGGAGGACCTCCCAGTCCCCTCCCTCCCCTGTCTTTGGATAAGTTTTATAGGGTAGATTTGAAACACTGTAGAAGGTAAAAGGGTTTTTATTATGTGCGTCCTACTCTAGTGTTAAAGGGTTTGATTTAACGTGTTCCATCAGTTTTGGAGTTTTTGACATATCGGTCAAGTACCTAACATCATGGAAAAAAAACTCGGTCGAAGTTGATCGAAATCACCGAGTTATCTTGGTTTCGCAATGAAACTTAGTGGGAATTTAAAAAGTTCCAGGTTTCGGTTGGTATCGACTGGTTTTGACATGTTTCGACCATATTTCGATAGTTTTCCTTGTGCTAGCATACATGAACTCAGTTTTTGGTTAGTCGAAACCTAGTTGAAACCCGAGTTTTAGAATCTTGCCTAATATTTGGTATCTACTGGACACCACGTCAGGGGTTCGAGTAACAGAAAGGGCTACCTGGAATAAAGTGAAAGCTGTTAAGAAAAAATTACCTGCCGCCAGACAAAAACCCTAGAGCAGAATAGAACCGTTGAAAAAGACTACCTATGGCCAAAGTAAAAACTACCTAGAGTGAGAGCTGTTGAGAATGATGGATGCGGAAGTGTAGTGGACTGTTATGTGTCTAATGGGTCATACTCTAGTATATGAGCGTTAGATTGGGCCAACCTAGTATAAAATAGGTTAAATGCGTTCCTTACGCTTCCAAACTTTTGACGTATCCATCAAGTACCTAACAGTTTCTTTTAAATTTCACTTTAGAACTCATTCTTAATTTCTTATACTTAACTTGCTCCACAATCAACATCCCATCGTCTATAGAGAGAGCTGTCTCATGGAAAACAATTCCATTGGTCTAGATTCTTGAGTCAAGTCACAACAACACAAGTACACAACCCAACTCAATTAGGCAATTTATTTATATGTAATTTACAATTAAGAATCTTGTGTTTTCTGTGCTGTTACTGATGTAAGCATACATGACTTTCTGTGTATCCTCCTCTTCGTTCATGACTCCTGTGACTTTGGGACCTGTGAACCACCTTTTCTTGAGCTGTTCGAGCTTTGAGTTTGACTGGTCTTTCTACCAAGCTTGATTAAATTAAATTAGTAACTAGAACCAGATGTATAATATGGGTATCAGTTCATCACAAGGTGCTAATTATTATTTATGGTTTCTAATGAAACAATTGTTTAATCGTGTACTGAAATTTTTGCTTCTAATTTAATCCAACAATAGTAACAGTACAGCTTCTCGTTTTTCGTTTTTCTATTAATAGCTGAGATTTTACATTAGTAGTAGAAGTCAGAACCTGTCCATAATTGATTATTTATGTGTTTCTCTTAATTTTTTTAGTTGAGATTTTTTATCGAACTCATCCGATCATAAAATGCTCTATATTAGGGTCTAACCCATGGTTTAAGTGCACGGTATTGGATCGGAGATGAGTCACCTTGCATGCAAAATGATCTTATTCGAATGGTATCGTATCAATATCGGCTGAAAAATAGTATGGCCAGGCGATTGGACAACTGAGTTTGATCCCAATTCTGGTAAATCCGAAACGGCTGATTCAAGTCAAGAAACCCTAAAATCTGTGAGTTTTCAGATCTAAAGGACGGTTTTTGATCCCGTTTTCACCCAATTCTGATCGGATTTAGATTAGAATCAACAGGGACCGATGCCATGAGAATTCAGATCCCGGTAATAAGAATGAAAACGTCTGATTTTCTACCTTGGAATATCAAATCTTACTGCAAATTAAGAAGTCAAAATCTGCCGACCTTCAATTACAAATGGACAAACAAGACATGCATGAACCAAACACTCGAGAAATGTATGTTAAAGGATCACAGAGAAGAAAGAGAAGACCGCTGCACACTTGGAAAATTCCGCCTTTGCATGGGGTGCAACGATCATTTCAATCCACCCTTTGTGTTTGGGTGCATAATGGCAGCGCACCGCACACGCCTAGGTAGCGTTTTTTCTCTCATATATAGTTATATTACATGACATAATATGTACTTTTGCGCTAATGAAACCTTGCTTTGCATATGATTTAAGCTAGAAAAGGTTCCTTACCCAAAAAAATGAAAAGCTAGAAAAGGTTAATGACATTTGCAAGGTCTCAAATTGTAATTGTTTATGTTTTTTATTTTCTTTGGGACCCAATTCCCCTTTACCCATGGTGAAGAGAAAATATATTCACCGATGGGATCTTTTCTTTATACATTCATATTATTTTTTTTTGGTAATTTTACATTTTTTATATTTATTTAAAAAATTCATCTCATTTTAACACATGACACACTTTATATGGCAAGGAAGGTGGTTGCTCTCACATTCATTGTGCTTTCTCACACCATTTTCATTCAATATTTAGAAAAGCATTTTAAGTGAAAGATTTCACCTTTTACCTGCATCGTGTAGTGTAAATTACTATAAAAATATCATGTTATGAGTGACATTTTCTTTAGAAAATAATACTATAATGTTGAATTCATGAGTTTTATGCAAATGTAATTTTTTCTCAAGAAATTTTATGTTGTGAGATGTATAATTTGAATTTTATATGTCTCTCTATAATTTGAGAAATTGGAGGAAATTGAAAGAATATTGATGAGACAAAAACTCCTAGAGCTTAACGTCAATACTAAACTTGTAGATCAACAAATCCATCAACATACATTTGAAGATTTAATGATTACATAGAGGAGAGGGTGATAATTGTTTCTACATACCTTCAATTACAAAGGCAGCGGTAACCTTCAATTATAGCATCAGTGGTAACCTTGATTACCGAGAGAGGGATAGACTGGCTCGATCTCTAACAATGCTAACTGTCTGTGCCTACGTCCTATTCATTGACGGATTCTGTAATGCAACAAGTATCATAAAAATAAGCTTATTAGAAAAATATTTTTTTCTGCTTTGCTTTTTCCGTGGATTTATTTATTGCCTACTTTGGCTGGCTGTATATTTCTCTGATAGATTCATGGATGTTTGAGGAATTAGGTAATTGTGGTTGAATAAAGTTCCATTTTAATTTTCAAGTCTGGGTTTCT
Source organism: Telopea speciosissima (assembly GCF_018873765.1). Classification (NCBI taxonomy): domain Eukaryota; kingdom Viridiplantae; phylum Streptophyta; class Magnoliopsida; order Proteales; family Proteaceae; genus Telopea; species Telopea speciosissima. Next base: position 62,244,303 of record NC_057919.1, read on the forward strand.
ATGCAGTTCTAAGACGGGTGTAGACATTTCCTTTTTAACTGTATTAACTTGGCGAAGAAAGAGGTGTTGGGACAATTTGCCCTTTTCCTTCTCTAATTTTTCATTTTGGAATTCAGTAGCTTGTAGGCAAGCTCAGAAGTGAGGTATGAAAGAAAAAATTTCCTATCTATTCGATCTGTTCTTTTTTCTCCCCACAAGTTGTATTGGATGTAGAAACCATATTAGAAATTGTTTTTCTCAAAGCTCTAGGACATTGTGGGAGAAGAACAGCTACAGCTTCATATGTTTTTTTTAGGAAGAGGTGGGCTTCTTTGATATGGAATGAAAATGCTTTTAGGCACGAATGCTTATTTGATGACTTGTAACAGAATTTGGATCATTGCAATCTGGGATAGGAAATATGTAATTTACATCGTTAGATGTTCTTTCCCGTAAAACAAGGGATATCTGACTAGTGAGATATTGCTTCCCGAGCCCCTACCCCACCTTCTTTTCACGAATTTTTTTCATGTGCGGTTCCCTTAAGGGTGTCAATTGGGACGGTTTCCGGTATTTGGGACGGGACGTTACCGGTATCGGTACCAAAAGTGCTAATCCCAGTACCGTCCCATTTAGTTAACGGGACCAAACCTAGATCCTAGTCCCGATTACTAGCGGGACGGGACAGTACCAGTTCTTAAACGATTCTCGACAATGTAGAAAAAGGGAGAAGAAGTTTAATTTGTTTCTAACAAGACGGGTTTATTAGTGTTGTGGAATTTTTTCACTATCATAAAATCTAAGTTGTCTACTGCTTTTTATAAAGCAACTTAAATTATGAAATCATAGTTTTACTTCTTCACACTCCCTAAGATCACATGTAATAAGCTTCCCATTTTTTTAAATCTAGAGAAGTCCTACAAAATGGAAGAATCCCGTTGTATTTCTTCTTTGACTTTCCCAAACAAAACTTTATTTATCACACATGTCACATGGTAGTATGGTACGAAGTATGAAGTGCAAAAAGGAAGAACCTGGTAGATGTAGTTAGTCGAGGGAGGAGGGAGGAGGGAAGAAGGAGGAGGGAGGAGGGAGGAGGGAGTAACACTGTAGCAGGTTATGTGAGGAGAGACTTCAAGCTATGGCTGTTGACCTATTGTTCTTCTTCATATGCAAAAGGTAATTAGTGAAACCCTAATGAGTCGTAATTCTAATACCTTTTCTTCTTCTTTTTTTTTTTTTAAAAAAAATATCTTATATACTGTTTCTTTTTAAACGGTACTAGTAGTTTCGGTACCATCCGGTACCTACTTGGTATTTCGGTATTGGTACCGTTGGGAGTCCCGTCCCAGAACCGTCCCGTCCCATTTATCATTCGGTACCAAAATCAGACACCAGTACCATCCCATTCACTAATGGGACGGTTTGATACCAGGTTTTAACGGGACGGTATTGGGATGGTTCCCGGGTCCGGTCCTAAATTGACACCCTTAGGTTCCCTAGTGCCTCTCACAAGAGGAGGGTGGACCCCACCCGGGACCCAACACTTTGCCCGGGTGGGGTTCACCCTCCTCTTATGAGAGGCACTAGGGAACCGCACCGATCAAAGAACCGTAGACGATGTGAACTCCCTTCGTCACCCTTCTCAAATTTTCCTGGTGGGTGTTGTATAGATTGTTAAATTGCATGCAGAATAAGTAGAACAGAAACGCAGATTGTAAACTAGAATCTCCAGATATTACGAATATATGCCTCTGAGGAGAAACAAAAGAATCTTCTTCTAAGATTTTAAAAAAAAAAAAACAATACAGTAGATCGGATTTTTTCTTGTTAAATTCACACAAGATAAAAAGAAAGTGATACAATGAGATTAAATTGAAAAAGCAATAATAAGACCAACAAAAGGATTAAAAAACCTAACAAAGGCTAAAAACTCATCTAAATCTAAACTCCATTCAAAACTCCTAGCTAGTTTAAGAACAAATAAAGCAAGAAGAAAAGAATCAAACTGAAACAACAGAACCCATATCACAACCCAATGAAACAGACAAAGAAAGATTAGGCATATGAGAGAGAGAACCCAATCTTCGAGGGGTTCGGAGGCGTCGGATTTGTTGATGAAGTTGCAGAGGCAAATGAGGGTGCTCTTGCGCTCGAAATTTCCGGCGGGTTCTCCGGCAAGAGGCAAAGAAGAGAGGTTCTCCGCGTGAAAGAGGCAAAGAGGGGAGGGGAAATCCTGAGAAATTAGGGTTGAGATGCTTGATTTTTGGATTTTCAAACCTAGCCGTTGGATTCACACATGACAAGTGTCGACCTCCCAGGGATGCAGTAGACGTGCACTAGGGTATCATGCACTGTATGAGTCGGTTGGAATAGCAAGGGTGTGTGGGTTTGAAGTTTGTGCTTTAATTTCACAAAAGACGATTGGGAAAGAGGGCTCCTACAGAGACTAATCTTCGCTGAAGAGTTGCTAGGCACTATGTTGTCCGCTGGAAACTTCTGTCTTCTTCACCTTGGCTGAAGATGGTGTATAGCAAAACCCTTGAGCGTTGCACCATATTTGAAAAGTGATTTGGGGATTTTAGGTTTGAGGATGTAATATGGTAAAAATGATATTTAGATTTTATCATTTTAGTTCAAAATATAATAAGGGTAAAATTGTCTTTTACATTTCAAAACTAATATCGCACTAACACCGTCAACCTTCATGAGTACGGATGTAATTGTTCAAACAACGGGGGTTAATTGACCCAAACTATAGGGGATGTCCATGTAATATTATGCATTTAATATATATATGTATGTATATATGGCACAATATTTTATTTCACACTAATTAAACCTTGTTTTGCACAGAGTTTAAGCTGGAAAAGGATAATGACATTTGCAAGGTCTCAAATTGTGATTGTTTGTGTTTTTTTATTTTCTTCGGGATCCAATTCCTCTTTACCCATGGTGAAGAGATCATATATTCATCGATGGGGTCTTTTCTATATACATTCATATTATTTTGGTAATTTTACATTTTTTCTTATATTAATTTCGAAAATTCATCGCATTTAACACATGACACACTTTATATGGCAAGGAAGATTGTTGCTCTCACATTCATTCTGCTTTCTCACACCATTTTCATTCAATGCTTAGAAATACATTTTAAGTGAAAGATTTCACCATTTACATGCATCCGCGTAGTGTAAATTACTATAAAAATATCATGTCATGAGTAATATTTCTTTATATGTTAAATTCATGAGTTTTATGCAAATGTAAAAATTTCTCAAGAAATTTCATGTTGTGAGATGTATAATTTGAATTTTATATGTCTCTATATTAAAAATTTGAGATATTGTAGGACATTGAAAGAATATTGTTGAGACAAAAACTTCTTAGAGCTTAACGTCAATACTAAATTTGTAGATAAACCAATCCATCAACATACAATTGAAGACTTAATGATTACACAAAGGCGGATGTAACCTTCAATTACAGAGTCAGAGGGTGATCATTGTTTCTACATACCTTCAATTACAAAGACAGAGGTAACCTTCCATTACAGAGCCAGATATAACCTTGATTACAGAGAGATGGACAAACTGACTCTCAAACAGTGCTAATTGTCTGTGCCATGATTCAAGGACCTTTATCCCTTTATCCGTTCCAGTACTGAAGGCGCTGCTGTGCGCATCGTGTGGCGCAGCAGCGCTGCAGTGCACAGCAACACGGATAAAAATTCCATGATTCAGTCTGTCATTTTGTTTGTTTCTTTTCTTTTTCTTTTTTTTTTTCTTTTCATTCTCTCTTTCTCTATTTAGGAATCCAAGTAAATGTCAGATTCTGTTATAAAACGAGTATCCTAAAAATGAGCAAATTAACAAAATCTTTCTTTTTTCTCTCTCTTCTCTCTTCACTTCCTCTCTCTTTGCGCAAAAGAACTAGTAATAAATGTTAAGAGTTTAGTACTATAAGTGATGAGCAGACCCTTCATTCAAACTTTTCTTTTGTTCTTAATTTAAGTTAGACAAACTATAAGTGATGAGCAGACCCTTCATTCAAACTTTTCTTTTGCTCTTAATTTAAGTTAGACAATGATATGCTGTGTAATCTCTTCTATTCTCCTCTCTAATGGGATGGGATGGGTTGGTGAAGAAGATATTTGTTGGAATTTTTCAAATAATAGATGTGGGACTTTATGGAGAAGTGTTTCCTTTGGTTTATATGTGACTGTGAATTATTATCATATGTTTTGTTTGGAAAAGATTCTACAGTACGCTTGCGAGTCAGGACTGTGACCGTTCGTGCGTGTGCGCGTGCATGAGGCGCTTTGATGACGTACTTTGCATTTCGCACGTACGCATCTGAACAGCCATACGAACCTATGGGTGTCCAATATATTAAAATCTCTGATAGCTTCACAGTGGTTACTGTCTCTGTAACCAGTAACAGTCCAGCCTGATTTATCTTGGGAGGTAGGTTTGCTACAACCCTTCGTAGAAATACGATAGTGTCAATACTGTCTTAAGAACAGAATGACCTCGTTCGACTCAGGCCATAATTCTGTCATCTTCTTTTTTATCCCAATTTTCTAACAATATTTATTCTTGTTTTCTTCATAAACCACATAGAGTAATTTGGATCCTTTGGTCTCTCTTTGATTCTGTTTCATCAGCTTTAATGATATGGAGTTCAAGGTCTAGCTAGCCTTCTCAATATCATATCTTCTGCTAAATTTAGTTCCACCGACTATATATAAGATTCACAGCCATGGTTCTAAGTATGGGTATCGTATCACCCGTATCGGGCGATAGGTATCAGTTTTACTAGTTGTTGATATTGATACTGTGTCGATACCGTATCGGTAGAACGATACGGACAAGGGGTAAAATTGTCAAAAAACTCATTTTTTAAGAAAATTCAAAGGTATTCTTATCCGATACAGCCGATCCAAGCCGATACCGTATCGATATCATATCAGTTTTACATGTTGCCAATATCCGTTCCGATACCGTGCACTAAAACCATGTTCACAGCACCTCACTTTCATCATCTGGGTTGACACTCATATTTGCCTCAAGGATTTTATTTGATTTAAGAAAACTGAGAGAATCTTAATTATTCATCTCATGTGTAGAACCTTTAAAGGCTTATTAGGTGACTCTTGATTTGGCTTCCTCAACCAAATGAATAATGACCATTTCTGCCTTGAATAGGAGCTAACCGGCATTCAAATGACGGGCAAATTTATCATTTAAATGACGTTTTCAGTTTCCTATTCCATAACAAAGAAATTCCGAAAAGAGAGGGATGGTTAGTCCTCTGTCAATGGAAATCACTCCCACCAGAAAAAATGATAAAACACATTATAAAAATCGGCCGAAAAGGTAGTATGGAGTTGACAAGTGGATCCAGATCCTCTAGTGCCGAGCTGTCCGGCAGGACCGTGCTGTCTGGACATGGTGAGGTGTGCAATGACCGTTTTACCCCCACTTAGGCAAGGCGCTTGGACAGGGGTGAGGCAGTCATTGCACGCCTCACCGTGTCTAGGCCGCAAGGTCTTGCCAAGCAGCTAGGCAGTAGAGGATCCAAATTGCTGACTGTACAATATAATAGAGGACAATTAGATGTGAGAGAATATGGATGGAGTTCCAAGGCTAGAGATTTGTAGATGGCGTTAGAATTATGTCATGCAAAGCCTGTGAAGCATTCAAATTATGAATATTAGTCCATCTCCATCCCCAGTTATAGGAAACTTTTAAATCTTGGAAAGCCTCTAGCTTCAGCTTCAATGGATTTGTTTGTCAATGATCGATTTGTTAATATTAAGGCTGTCAATGGATAGTCCAAAATTCATATTCAATCCGTGTTCGTATCCGTTTACAAGGATCCGTATTCGGGAATTCACTATCCAAAAACTATTTAAATCCGTCCGAAAACTAATCGAATACAAATATGATAATCTCTGTTTTCAACAGATTATTATTCGATTCGTTTGATTATCCGACGATATTAAAATATTCGTGTCCGTTTATCCGATTCGTTTAACTGTATTATAATAAACTTTCGGTTTATAACTTTATTTATTATATAAGTAGAACACCTAGTGGACATGACCATTTTATAAAATATCAAAGCTTTATCTATAAATATCAAATTTTACACTTCATCCATAACCCTGATTTCTTTTTGGTTTCTCATCTCATCCGCAGATCCACAGGAAAGGACAAAGGATATCTATAATCTCTCTATGTCTCTTCTTGCTTTGTTTTTCTCTTTTGAGTTCTATTCTTGGATGCCGATTTCTCGTTCAGTTGTTCTATGCATCAGAACACAAAGTAGTGAATGAATGTCCGATTCATAATACTACGCAACTTTTATTTGTTTGATTGCCTGATTTTATGAACATAGCATCCCTATGGTTTTCGTCTAGGATTATAACCTATTTGGTTGGTGTTTTCTGAATCGTCCTGAACTTTTTATTTTTTGGTGCAAGTCCTAGACTTTTATTCGTATGTAAGCTATTCTTTCAATATTCTCAGACAACTCCGAGCACAAGCTCAAGCTATAAAATTTCAATCCTTAATCCCAAAGGTCCAGCAGCCCAATTTTTTTTTGGCAAAATCGTAAGAAAATAAGATATGCCAAATTGTTTCATGATTGGTCTTATAGAGAGGGCATCAGGTACCACTCTCCATAGGTATAATTTGAATTTTGAGTGAATACTGAGTTTCCAACAAAATGTCCACCATTAGGAAGATGAAGTAGGAAAAAATAGACCATTAGAGTGAGGTTAAGGAGAAAGACATTTGTCTTTAATTATGAAATTAGCTACCAATTTGGTGATAAAGTGACCAGAGTTTGAAAGATGACACCACCATCGATCCAAAGATTGTGATAAGGGAATCTTTATTAATATTTCACAAATTGAGGATGGAGAAAAGAAAAGATATAGAAGTATTCACATTCCAAGAATTAGATGGAATAAAATCACTTTACCTTAGCCAAGTGGTCATGGTTGAATTGAAATGATAGAAAAGAGTCCATTAGCTGAGGGGAAAGCCAAGGATCATTCCAAAAAAAAGGTATCATGTCTAGATCCAATTTTTTGGGAAACCATTCATTTAAGGAGCCAAGTGGTCATGGTTGAATTGAAATGATAGAAAAGAGTCCATTAGCTGAGGGGAAAGCCAAGGATCATTCCAAAAAAAAGGTATCATGTCTAGATCCAATTTTTCGGGAAACCATTCATTTAAGGAGAGGAATAATGCTTGGGAAAATTATCACCTCAATTTGCCTGTCCGTCAATTTCCTCAATTCCTCTAATAGAGGGAGGTGGACCTCACTCGGGCAGTGTGTTTGGGCAGGGGGTAGGGTGGTCATTTCTGCCCCCTTATTAGATGAAATTGAGGAAATTGAGGGGATAAAGATCCATAATGCTTGAAACACTATTCCTAAGTCCAACACCCTTTTTTGAAATTGTGTTTTGGTCAAAGATGGATTTTTTTTTTTTTATAGAAATATTTAGCAAGCAAAGATTTGGATCCTAGTTTAGTTATCCAACTATCTGCGAAGTGAAGGATTAGCATGAGTGTGTCTTTCTTTTGATGTTGGGTGCATTTGAAAGAGATGCTTTCTAAAGGGTTTGAAACCACAAACCCTTAATGCATGCAAGCTTTTCTTTTGCTCTTATTTATGTACGAATAAGACAGTGATATGTTGTCTAATCTCATATATTCTCCTCTATAAGTGGACAACAAAGAGAGAACCTATTACATGAACAAAGGGAACCACCTCAACCTAATCTACTTTTGTAAAGAAGAAGATATGTTAATTGGAAAGTTAGGATGAGTTGGTTTAATTACTTTCCTTCTTCATCTTTCATTTTCATGGATGATGGGTGGGTCAACAAGAAAAGTGCCATCCACCCATGGATGTGCGGACTTATATAAGGGAAGTAGACAAGTGGAAATATTAATTTTATGGGAGAATGTTCTCTGTGCCGCGGCACAGACTGCGCCCAGACACATGGGCCTGTCACTCAGGGGGACAGGGTGATCATTGCGCCCTCCCCCATATGCCTGGGCGCAGCCTGCATTGTGGCACAGAGAACAACACCCCGTTATGTTATACATATATATGTGCCTTATTTTTTTCAACACAAACTAGAAGAGTAATTAATTTGGATCATTTGGTTCTCTCTTTTGATTATCCAAACTGAAGTAGCTAGCTAGGTTAATCATAGACCACCACAACACTACTTTCTCAGGCATGAAACAAGAGAAAGCTCCACAGAAAAGGATGTCATCAAGCTTTAGTAATCCTAAAACCTGTTCGTTGTAATAATAGAATTTGTTTCTGATCTCATTGACCTTCTATTAGGGAATGAAAATTTGACCTATTGTCTTCTATCTTCCTATCAGATTTTCTCTTGTAGTGGCAAGAATTTCGTTGATATATATATATTTTAATGATTGTTGGATCTGGATCTTTGATAAATAGGGTGTCTTTTCAGTCAAGACAGCTTATCATGTTTTCAAATCATCTTCTCCTTCTTCAACATGTAGTCGACCGAACCCTCTCCCATTTCTTGCACTAGAAAATCTATTTGGACTTTAGATTTGCTCCCCAAAAGTAAATCCTTTGTTTGGAGAGCTTCTCATGATGCTCTAGCTATAAAATTCAACTTGGTTGAAAGGAATCAAATCTTTGGCCCTTCTTGTCCATATTGTAATGAACCTATTGAAATTTTTGCTCATGTCCTTTTATCTTGCAACCTTGATAAGCTAGACTGGTTTGGTACGGTTCAACTTTTAGCCATTGAGGCTTTGACCCTCCATGTCTTACTGTTTATTTGGTTAGAGAGATAGCTTCGATAAAAGAGGTCAAAGGAAAAAAATCGCAGAAGAGTTAACTTGGAGAGTTCAGTAGACAAAGGAAGATAAGGTTTCCACCTCCCTCCCATTGAAAAGTTCAATATAATAAAATTAGATTGCTAACCAAATTTTATTTTTATTTTTGACGATGTTGATCAGCCCAATATGTTATAAGGACTAAGTTTCCTCCACCACACGATGAATGGATTCCCACCATCTTAGGGTTTTAGAAACCCCTCCTAGGTTTTAATATGTTCCTCAAAATATCCTGTGACACCTCCTGTGCCCATCTGAAGCTGCGCCGAAGGAAAACTCTATCCTATGCTATAATACAAAAGATCTTCCTCACTCTTACAAATATTTATCCAAATATTTATCTTCACACAGGTTTTTCTTACCTCGCTAATCTGATTCGATTCAACAGAACTCGCTAATCTGATCCAGTAGCCCCATCTTCAATAGTTTTTGTAAGGATTTGGATTTCGTTGCACTCGTCTCCGGCCTTAGATTTGGGAAATTTGCAGTGTTGCAGAAGAAGGGGAACAGAGGATTCGAGATCTCTCTCTCGTTCCAATTGCTCCTCTCTCTTCCATCTTGGTGGACTTATGACATAGAGCAAAGGCTATTCGGTGAAAAGCTGCATTTGATATAATGGTGTGAGAGCAGGATGTTCCATGGGAAGTTGCTGGAAGAGCAACTGGCACTAGTGTCTCCCTCAGAGAAGCAAGCAAGCAAGCAATGATGGTTTCGATTGGGGTATTGTTAAGGTCAACAATCTGAGAAAAAAAATAAAAATGGTTTCAATGTCTTTGGGCCTGAAGCCAAGATTAGAGAAGGTGGAGCTGGTATCCAAAACTGTGGAGCAAAAAATAGAGGAGACAAAGAGGAAAGACGAAGAAGTTGAAGATGGAGGAAACCACGCTAAATTTCCACACTTTTTTGACATTCTTTCCTCAGTTTCTTATTCTCTCAAGGGTACATTCCACTCTTTCTCTATTGATTTCTCCAGTCGAACCCTCGCCATCTGTCATCTCCCACGATGGCATAACCTATTGCTCCCCTGTCGTGCTCTCCGACTTCCGAACCCTGCTACAATAGAGGTGAGCCTCCCACTTCTGAACCCTGCTTCCCTTGTTGTGCGCTCCTCTATTGCGGACCACCTCACCCCCAACTCCCCTCTTACGTGATCCCTCTGCTGCCCACCCCCCACCCCCGGAGCCTGAGACTCTTGGATGAACAGGAAGGACACTGCGACGGAGTGCTCGAAGTGACACCGAAGAGAGGAGACTATTGCTTATTGAGAATGGGAAATACCGAAATACAATCTGAATAAACACATTTTTAAATTACAAAATAACCGTATATAATACTATATTTAGATATAGGTAAAGAAATGATTGAACGATCACGATTATGAGATGCTTTTTCGAGGGATGAGATTACTCCCCCTCACCAATACGGTTACCTACCGACCAGCAAACGTTTGCCATATAATAATATCAAATTTTACACTTCATCCATAACCCTGTTTTCTTTTTGGTAACTATCCATAACCTTGGTTTCTTTTTGGTTTCTCATCTCATATGCAGATCCGATGGAAAGGACAAAGGATATCTATAATCTCTCTCTGTCTCTTCGTGCTTTGTTTTTCTCTTTTGAGTTCTATTCTTAGATGCCGATTTCTCGTTCAGTTGTTCTATGCATCAGACCACAAAGTAGTGAATGAATGTCCGATTCATAATAGTACGCAACTTTTATTTGTTTGATTGCCTGATTTTATGAACATAGCATTCCTATGGTTTTCCGTCTAGGATTATAACCTCTTTGGTTGGTGCTTTCTGAATCGTCCTGAACTTTTTAATTTTTTGGTGTAAGTCCTAGACTTTTATTCGTATGTAAGCTATTCTTTCAATATTCTCAGACAACTCCGAGCACGAACACAAACCATAAAAGTTCAATCCTTAACCCCAAAGGTCCAGCACCCCAAAATCTTTTGGCAAAATCGTAAGAAAATAAGATATGCCAAATTGTTTCATGATTGGTCTTACAAAGAGGGTAGCAGGTTCCACTCTCCATAGGTATATTTGAATTTTGGGTAAATCCTGAGTTTCCAAAAAAATCTCCACCATTTGGAAGATGAAGTAGGAAGAAATAGATCATTAGCGTGGGGTTAAGGAGAAAGACATTTGTCTTTAATTATGAAATTAGCTGTCAATTTGCTGGTAAAGTGACCAGAGTTTAAAAGATGACACCACCATCGATCCAAAGATTGTGATAAGGGAATCTTTATTATTTCACAAATTGAGGATGGAGAAAAGAAAAGATACAGAAGTATTCACATTCCAAGAATTAGATGAAATAAAATCACTTTACCTTAGCCAAGTGGTCATGGTTGGATTGAAATGGTAGAAAAGAGTCCATTAGCTGAGGGAAAAACCAAGGATCAGTCCGAAAAAAAGGTATCTTGTACGGATCTAATTTTTCGGGAAACCGTTCATTTAAGGAGAGGAATAATGCTTGCGACACTATTCCCAAGTCCGAAACCCTTTTTTGAAATTGTTTTTTGGTCAAAGATGGATATATATATATATATATATATTTTTTTTTGTAGAAATATTTAGCAAGCAAAGATTTGGATCCAAGTTTAGTTATCCAACCATCTGCGAAGTGAAGGATTAGCATGAGTGTGTCTTTCTTTTGATGTTGGGTGCATTTGCAAGAGATGCTTTCTAAAGGATTTGAAGCCACAAACCCTTAATGCATGCAAGCTTTTCTTTTGCTCTTATTTAAGTACGAATAAGACAGTGATATGTTGTCTAATCTCATATATTCTCCTCTATAAGTGGACAACAAAGAGAGAACCTATTACATGAACAAAAGGGAACCACCTCAACCTAATCTACCTTTGTAAAGAAGAAGATATGTTAATTGGAAAGTTAGGATGAGTTGGTTTAATTACTTTCCTTCTTCATCTTTCATTTTCATGGATGATGGGTGGGTCAAGAAGAAAAGTGCCATCCACCCATGGATGTGGGGACTTATATAAGAGAAGCAGACAAGTGGAAATATTAATGTTATGGGAGAATGTTCTCTGTGCTGCGGCACAGGCTGCTCCTAGGCACATGGGCCTGTCACTCAGGGGGGTAGGGTGGTCATTGCGCCCTCCCCCATGTGCTTGGGCGCAGCTTGCGCTACGACACAGAGAACAACACCCCGTTATGTTGTTTGTTATGTATATATATATGCCTTATTTTTTTCAACACCTACTAGAAGAGTAATTAATTTGGATCTTTTGGTTCTCTTTTTGATTCTGTTTCATGACCTTATATTATCCAAACTGAAGTAGCTAGCTTGGTCAATCATAGACCACCACAACACTACTTTCTCAGGTATGAAACAAGAGAAAAAGCTCAACAGAAATGGATGTCATCAAGGTTTAGTAATCCTAAACCTGTTCGTTGTAATAATAGAATTTGTTGCTGATCTCATTGACCTTCTATTAGGGAATGAAAATTTGACCTATTGTCTTCTATCTTCCTATCAGATTTCTTGTAATGACAACAATTTCATTGATATATATATATTTTTTAATGATTGTTGGGTCTGGATCTTTGATAAATAGGGTGTCTTTTCAGTTAAGACAGGTTATCATGTTTTCAAATCATCTGTTTTTTTTTTTGATAGTTGGTACCAAGGAGAGTTGAACTCATGACCTCTTCTTTGCGAGGAGTTTGTCTTTGCCAACTAAGTAATCCACTTGGGATAAATTATACTTAATATGTTGCAAACAAGAATTGAACCTTGTACCTTCCACAAACAAATGAACTACACACCCATAAGCTATGACTACGTGTATTAAATCATCTTCTTCTTCTTCAACATCTAACCAATCGAACCCTCTCCCATGTCTTGCACTAGAAAATCTATTTGGACTTTAGATTTGCTCCCCAAAAGTAAATTCTTTGTTTGTAGAGTTTCTCATGATGCTCTAGCTATAAAATTCAACTTGGTTGAGAGGAATCCAATCTTTGATCCTTCTTGTCCATATTGTAATGAACCTATTGAAATTGTTGCTCATGCCCTTTTATATATCCTGTGACCATGCTAAGCTAGACTGGTTTGGATCACCTTTTAGCCTTTGACCCTCCATGTCTTCCTGTTCATTTGCATAGAGGGATGGCTCCGATAAAAGAGATCAAAGGAGAAAAAAATCATAGAAGAGTTAATTTAGAGATTTCCAAAGACAAACAAAGATAAGGTTTCCACCTCTCTTCCACTGGAAAGTTCAATATAATAAAATTTTAATTGCCAACCAAAAAATTTTTAATTTCTTGGATGATGTTGATCAGTTCAATATGCTAAAGGACTAAGTTTCCCTCCACCACCCGACGAATTGATTCCCACCATCATAGGGCTTAAAATCCCGTCCTAGGTTTTAGTATGTTCCTCAAAATACCTTGAAGCTGCACTGAAGGAAAACTTGATCCAATGCCATAATACAAAAGATCTTCCTTACTCGTACAAATACATGTCTAATTTTATCCAATTGTGCCCAAAATTTTGTAGATGGATAGACCCGAAGGTCCCCGCCTACAGGCCTAGTTTTACTCAAAAGAGGATTTTCAAGTGTCAAAATAAAGTATGAAAAATCTAGGAACTACTCAATGTGCATGGACATGCACTCGTATGACTGAAAAATACAAGGATGCATAGACATACATAGTACGGTATTATACTATTATATTAAAATTGAGTATGAAATTCAGTCCCCTCCCCTATCTTTGGATAAATTTTCTAGAGCTGATGGATTGATACTCTGCAAAAGCCAGAAGGGTTTCTATCAAATTTCACAGCTCATTCTTAATCCCATTGGGTCATTTTTTAATTTAATGGTACTTTTAATCTAGATTCTAAATAGAATTATAACAACCCAACCCAACCCAACCCAACCCATAATATAATATACAATTAAGAATCTTGCTTAATCAAAAGGGAGATTTTCTTCATGGAATTGGATCAGGGATAGGTCACCCTAGAAACAAATGCCATGCCTAAGATTTGGGCTGCTCTTAAATTGCAAAAACAAAGTTATATTACACACAAAGATGTTAACTATTGCTACGAATCATGAATTGTCCCCCACATATGAACAATTAACCATATACAGAAAAGGCATTCACTAGTGATAAATAATCAACTAAACAAAAGAAATAATGAAATCAGTGAGTCTGCTTTACTAATTCTGCTCCAAACCTTCTACTTGCCTATCTTGTTTCTCTCCTTTTTGTTGGAAATCAACCAAAGACACCTTATTCAAGGGCCAAGGTTTGAAGCCTCCTCTAAGCATTTCTTCAACCTCCTCGAATTGCAATCCTTTGGTTTCCGGAACAAAGAAATAGATGAAGAACAATGCAATGAAAGCAAAGCAACCAAACAGCAGAAAAGTTTTGGCTGAGCCAAGGGCATGGGTTAAAGTTAAGAATGTTTGGCTCACAATGAGGTTTGAAATCCAATTAGCCATTGCTGCCATTCCACCACAAAGGCCTCTATATTTCAAAGGGTATATTTCTGAATTTATGATCCATGGAACAGTTCCCATCCCTGGTGAATAAGCAATGATGTAGAATGCTAAGCCAAGTAATGCGACGACGCCAAAATTGCTTGGGCATCCTCTAGTGAACCATTCGCGATGCTCCCCATGACATTCGCTTTTTGTAATTGTATTCGAAGCTAGACATGCACCTGGTTTAACCTGAATATATAACAAAATGTAATTGAGTAATTCGAAAACCATTCTCCCAAACATAAATTAGTTCACAGTTTGTTAATTAATACAAAATCTTAGCTAGAAAGGAAAAACTTACTTTGCTAACTCCATTAGCACAAAACCCACAAACTGAAGAAGCCTTCAAGCAACTCATGCAGTTCCAAGACGATGCATCATTGGCAGTCAAGTAACTTGAACATGTAGCATTCAGGCCAAAATGGGAGGACTCTAATTCACTAACCATAGGAGCATGGATTGCAGCTTGATCAAAAACCACGAACAACATCACAAGAGAAGCCACCATGCCAATTGTACTGATAATAAGCAATCTCCTCCTCCCAAATCTATCTACAAGGAATATCAATAAAATGGTACCAACAGCATTGAGACCTGATGTAATGAGAGAAAGCGCTAATGCCGTATTGTTCGAAGCAAAGCCAGCCAACTGAACTATGGTTGGACTATAATACATAACTGTATTGATACCCACAAATTGCTGAGCCACTTGAATACCAACCCCTGCGATAAGTCCTCTGCGGACTATCACATTACTCCATGCATTTCTTACTTTACTGAAAATGTTTCCTTTGCCAATGGAAGATTCCTCTGCTATTTCAGCTTCAATTGATAACCGCAAAGCTTCTACTTCACTGTCTACATCTTCAGGGTGATATATTTTCCTCAAAATTTTGACAGCTTCTACTTTTTTATTCTGTAGAAATAAGAAAGAAAATACATAATAATAATAATAGAAGGATATTCATCCCCCGCTCCCCCAAAAAAAAACCTAAGCATTTGGTACGAACCTTTCTATAGAGCCACCTAGGGGATTCTGGAAGTAGCCACATCAATATGAATTGAACAAAAGCTGGAACTGCTGCAACTCCAAGCATCCAGCGCCAGGTTCCCGGTACCTATGTATATAACAAAATCCTCCAAAGGATGGTTATCCAAGTAAGAGAAGGTATCATCCAAAGGATGGTTATCCAAATTGAATTGATATATATAGTGGTTTTCGGGTAGCATACCTTGGTGAAACCAAGATTAAGAAGGTATGACAAAAATTGGCCTCCTGTTAGTAGCAAACCATTTGTGCTAACAAGGGCACCTCTAATTCTAGCAGGAGAAACTTCTGAAATATATAGAGGTGTAGTCATGGAAGCCATTCCAACTCCTAATCCCACAAATATCCTCCCCAAAAGTATCACCCATGGAGCCCAAGCAAGAGCCATAATTACTGCACCAGCTATGAACAAAACATCAGCTATTAAGATCGAATATCTCCGTCCAAGCTTATCATTTGTCAGTCCACCAAGTGCAGCACCGACTATAGCTCCTGCGACGGCCATACTGACAATGGTTTCCTGCCAGCAGCACATAGATGAAGTGAGAAGTTATAACCTTCTTTTGATTGCCTCTTGTCTTATTAAGAAAAGTTATTTAAGTGTCATTTTCAAAAGCTATCAATATCTCTATGAAATGACAGGATTTACCCTCATTCAAGAAAAAAAGTATTATACTAAAAGGGAAAAAAAAAAAAAAAAGGTTGAGAAAGAGAGAGAGAGAGAGAGTTTTACTTGCAGAACTGTACTCCTATCGACAGATTGAAAATCATCTCGAATAAAAAGAAGTGCACCAGATATGACTCCTACATAGAAACAAAAAAAAAATGAGAGCTTGTTCAAATTACTGTTATCCATACAGGACTATGATTTGAAAAAAATCAAGTGAGCTTAAGTAAGTTGGGTGAGAGATACCACCTACTTTAATTACCAGAAAATTCTGAACTGGACAAGACAAATTATGTAATAGAATATGATACATTTTCTACTGACTTCGAAAATCAAATCAAGCTATGTTTTTTTTTTAATAGATCATATATTAAAAAGAATGAAGAGAACCAAAAAACAAAAACAAAGGGCCTAAGCTACGTCCCAAAAAAAAGCAAAATGTTTTCCCCACCTTCGGCAATGCCATTAGCAGGGAAAAACAAAAAGCCAAAATAATAAAAGACATAACGAAGTCAGGGATAAACCAATCTGAATCTCGGTCCTGAGCATCTAAAACAAAGTCATCCTATATTGAAGACCATTAATAGAGAGTACAGAGGCAAGTTAATATTTTTCCTTTCTTTTTGGTTGAAGGGATCAATTGCTTCATTCAAAGAAAAGAAAGAGCCTACAAAGAAATCACAATGTCCATCAACCAAGCGGAAACATCTAACATAATAAGCCCCAAGGTTGTAAGAATTTATTGAAATATCAGAGTGAGCAACAACAAATAAATGGTTAATTAGCACACCACTTAATAGACACACCAACAAAAATAAATAAATAGAAATAAAGGGAAACAGAACCCTAAAAGGAATGCAGCTAGCCCTTGCACCTAGACACAAAGGGGAGTAAAATGACTGCCCCCATCCCTCATGAAAGATGGAAATCCAACCCCTGTTGATGCTTCTGTGCACCATGCTGCCTTTCAAGGAACCCTCTCCCATAAATAAATTCCTAAAAGTTTTAAACCTATCTCCTAGAATTTTAAAGCTTAATCAATCAATCTAACTTTTTTCCCCTTTTTTGCTATAGAGTATACAGACAAAGTGGAAGTAAAAAACTTGTAACAAATAAGTTATGACCAGAGATTTAGAATCAGAAGAAAATTAACAAACATATATAATGCAACAAAAAATATAAAAATTTAGGTGATCAAGAACAGTTGAGAATACATATATATACCAGTGTCATAACCAAAGAGGAATCCTCCAATGCCTGCCGATAGGGCGAGATTCATGATGTAAGGCTGCTTCCAAGCTGTCAAACAACATTCTCTGAATTCTGTTTTATCTGGTTTTTGAACTCCACCTTCCACCATTGCATCCAATCTTTTTAAGATAAAGAGACACAACAATAATCCAACTTTTAGATTAAATTTTTATACAAAAGAAAATCGAGAAGAAAGTTTGATCTTATATCTCCGGAGCATAGTAATCCTTCACTAGTAACATCCAGACCTAGAGCCCTCTGGTTTTGTCGCCGGATTACTATGCTCCGGCGACTGCGATGCCGGCATCAAATGCTCCCCTGCAGATTCCAAAATTGGCTGGCTTCAACCAATTTCTACAAAATCTTCACTCCAACATGGCCAGAAAGGTGGCCAGAAAGGAGAGTGCGCCAAAGAGATTTTCAATTCTCAAGCTTTTGTTTTGCAGATTAATGGTCCCATCTTGACCTTCATTTAAATCCTCTCTCTCTCTTCCTTGTTCTCTTTGTTGCCCTGCCTTTTTTTCCCCCCCTCCTTCCTCCACTTCTATTCACAGAACTTTAAACAACGAAAATTGGGTCTTTTTTAAACAAAGCAGAGAAAGCATTATTTAAAAAAGCAGACTCATGCACATGGCCACCCTCCAGTCTGCGCAGCCCTCTTCCCTATTCTCTTCAAAGACGCCAGCCATCAGATGAGATGCCTTTGAAGTCTCAGATCTATTGCCAACGAAAGTGAGAGGAACCGGAATGGGTTTAGGGTTTCAAAATTACAGGTGGAAACCTGTAACTTGCGGTTAAACGTAGTAGCCATATGCTCCACAACTTCCGGTGAACGACCTCTAATGTCCAGCGATTAAAATCCTGGCCTTAGATGCTGGTATAACTAATCGGCTACTGTGAATCAGGGAAAAAAACTTTTTAGGGTTTTCAAAAAACAGAACTAGCTGCCTCTTGCTGATTCTTCTTCTTCTAATTGATAATAGCCCTTACCAAATTAAGTTAACGAGACTCCAGAACGCCAAGAAGGGAGTGAAGAGGGTGGGAAGTGAGAAATTCTCTAAAACAAGATGTACTTTGGTGGAGATCCAGCGGAAAAAAGGAAAAAATTGTGTACTTGTATCGCTTTTTTGTTCTTAATCCTATATTTAAACATTCTTATTTACGCTCTCACTCCATTAATCATTCCTTCTTATTAAATTGCTTCTTCCTATTCACATTTCTGAAAGTTGAAACTCAAAGAGACTCCATTGTATATTTGTATTTGTCGAAGGAGAAAGCAATAGGAAGATTCGCTTACTGAAGAACCGCTTTATTCTTCTCTGCAACATCTCTTCGGCATTTTGATTTAGTTTTTGGGGGTGGGGCTGGGTTGCAGGAAGGATACAGGTCGCTGGAACATGGTTACCACTCGTCGGAGATCTAAAGGTCACTCGTGAGCTAATTTGGCCATGGCTGGCGCTGATAAGCAACGATCAAAGGGGATTTTCCCCTATTTTCCTTTCTGGTTCCTTATTTCACGTTTAGGATTGAAGGGTTTCAAACCCTAATTTGGGGAAGAAGATGAGGGCAATTTGGCCATTTAAATCAAAATTCTAACGTTTAACGTCTACAATTAACCGAGCGGGTGTTTTTGTTACTTGGTTTGGAAAGCAAGGGAGGTACATGGAATTTCCCAAACTTCATGGGTAAAAGTGTACATAAGTCATACCTCAGGGGAGGTACGCGATATTTTCCCTAATAAAAATAGGGTGAGAAGGTGGGAGTTATGACTTTTCCAACTCTTTGTGAGAGACCCTCTCACATACACGGCTGTGATATACGGCTTGCACAGCCGTGTATGAAAACTTTTTTCAATGAAAATAATTTAATAATATATTATATATATTTATAAAAATATTAAATTAATCGCATTTTACAATTAGATAGTAAATTATCTAGATATTATTCAATCTCAAATGAAACAAAATATTTTACATGGTTAGTCTTATCCATTCATGGATAATTCAAAAAACCCAAAAAGGAAGAGATGGCTTCCGATAAAAGAGGGAAAGAGGGGATTGGGCTCCTGCTGAGAAGCCCCGACCCAGACGCCATGCACGTCGGGATCCAGAAAGACGGGGAAAAAGGAAAACAAAATAGTAGTTAAGGGATAGAGTCCCTCAATTAATGGAAAAGAGGATATCTATATCTATATATATATTTTCAATAGATCTGACTATCTGTGAATCTGTACTTTAAAAAAAAACAAAGATGAATTTCATTGATTTTCTACTATTGTAGTATCTAGGGGGAGGAAGATCTGGGTTACGGAAGGCAGAGATATAAACGAATGATCAAAATTCCGAATCCGTTTAGAGGTATCCATATTCGGCCAGAAAATATTCAGATCCGATCACATTTGATCCGTATCTGATCCAAATTCCGTCCATTTACATCCCTAGTTAGGAATTTGGAAATGAAAACATTGAGACTTTACCACATGTATATAAGATTGAATTTCAATTGGTAGAGATTTCCATCTTAAAAAAGTTTAGTTGTCCGAGGATGGGCAGGTTAGTGGAGTGTCTCACCCAGTCACCACAGCTCCGTAGAGGGGAAAGAGGGGAATATGGATAATTTGACAATAAAATGGGTGATTTTTTTTTTTTTTGATGATAAAAAAGAAATTTATTAAGCTAAAGAGAAGGATAAACATAAGTATTGTTTGTTTCTTGGGCCTTTTTAGCTAAGTTAAACACCACTGGTGAACAGAATGGATCCCCCAAATTGCTAAAGCTCAAATCCTGCCCTATAGAGTCAATATCCAAAAAATAGTGTAAGAGCGGCCAAGGCCAAAGCTTCGTAGTTGGAGATGGAAGAAAATCAGAGATCTGCCGATCCCAATTCTATATGGATACTATATAGGTGGGGTCCAGTTCCTCTACTTCTGAAGTTGGTACTTCCATCCTATTTCTGGGAGCTCATAGTGCACCACTTGGCTTGACATGCACCCAACGGTTGATGTTAAAAAAACTCAAAATATTTTGAAAACCACATGAGATGGTTGTTTGAACCACCTTGAACCCCAAACCAAACCCATCAACAATCCGAGCTCATTGACCCATTTCGTTTTCTCGAGCTCGGCACCGTTGGATATCGCATCTGTCAGGTGTCGACCACTCCACCCCTAACTGCATCACACTGCAGAGGATTTTTGGGAACCCAACTGGGTTAGGAAAAATTATTTGCTCCATTTCCTATCCGATCCATTTTCCCAAGTCCCTCTTATAGGAGGGGATGGACCCCACCCGGACAATGTGTTCAGGCAAGCAGTAGAGGAATTTTTATCTCTTCTAATTCTGACACCCTCCAATTCCCCTACAATGCCTCACATGAGAGCTGAAATGACCACTTACCCACTACTTGGACACACTTCCCAAGGCAGTGGGTAAGTGGTCATTTCACTCCCATGTGAGGGATTGTAGGGAGTTGGAGGGTGTCAGAATTATAGGTGATAAGGATCCGGCAGTAGAGTGGTCATTCCCATCACC
Organism: Telopea speciosissima; assembly: GCF_018873765.1. NCBI lineage: Eukaryota > Viridiplantae > Streptophyta > Magnoliopsida > Proteales > Proteaceae > Telopea > Telopea speciosissima. The sequence goes on from NC_057919.1 coordinate 62,265,211, forward strand.
ACTATTAGAGGAACTTAGGGAAATGGACGGGTTAGGAAAATGATCCGTTGGCTTAGGGAGTCCTTTTTCCTTGGATAAAAAGGAGGTCTTAAATCTTCATATTGACCAAATCAACATGGAATCTCTCTCTCTCAGCCCCAAATTAGATACCAAATAAGTTATCGATAAAATGCACGATTGAAATGAGTAATGATGACCATGGTTCTAAGCAGCAGTATCGCATATTCGGTATGGATTGGTTGTATCAATTCAAATATTAGCCGATCTGTATCGATATCAATCAAAATGGCTACAGAGCATGGAATCAAAACTCGACCAAAACCTATCGAAACCACCAAATTATCTTGGTTTCGACAGGTTTCGAGACGAGTTATGAAGGGAATTTAAAAAATCCATAAACTCGACAGGTTTCGATGGTTTTGGTCCAAGTTTTGACCAAAACAATGGTTCGATCGAAACCTGGTCGAACCATAACTTCATTTGGTCGGAATCCACCAATTTGCATCCCTGCTGCTCCTTCTTATCCTTCTTCAAAAACAAACAGAAAGAAGGGACTATTTAAAGTCGAGAATAAAATCCAGATTTTGAATTTTTGAATAGTGGTTCCTTCTATTTAGGTTATAGGGGGTGGTTTCACAATCTGCAAAGGCAATGTTACTCAAAGATGACCAATCTGGATTCACATATTCACAATACAATCTGGGAAGAGAAGACATCTTGAAAAAGAAGCCATTTTTTCACCCAATTTTAAGAACCCATATCGGATTCTCTAACAGACGAAACCTTTGTCATGTTCTATGAAGCCAATTTAGACTCAAAACTAAGAAACCACATCGGGCCATTAATCTTTTAAGAGTTAACCAGGCCCACAACCCGGTTAAGGCCTAGATCATCGTACCCGATTATAGCCTGAGATCGATGGAGTTCGTTCTGACCTGACATGATTATCTAAACGGACGATCACAATTCAGGGCTTGAAGTTGATTAAGCATAGTTAGGTCCGGCCAAAACGAACCAAACCCGCCCGGTTGACACCCCTTAATAAGGACATCAGTACTGGTCGTGATTTAACATGTGGTGTACATATTATTTGGATAATATGTATAATTTAGGGTTCATTTACTTTAAAATTATGTGAACTAAGTATTTATAATACCACTTTAGTGTCTGTATCAGCGCGTACATTAGCAAGCTTGGGTCAATAACCACAAATACCATTTTGAGTGATTTTTTGGTGAAATTAATTCATAGATTGTGTTGGAAATGTCAAAAAAATATGCAACCTGCAAAAAATCAGACCTAAAAAGCCTTTTTTTGGGGGTCGAAACCTTGGTTTCTCCATCAATGGGAAAAAATCCCTGGTTTCGACCAAAACTCAGTCTTGACCAAATCGAAACTTGGTCAAAACCTAAGTTTTTTTTCCTTCATACGGAGAACCCATCAGGCCCCACATGGATATTATCAACCATTCTTACCCCCTCTCATCAATGTTATTGCAATCTATTTGCACAACATAAAATGCCTTATCTTAGGGGTTTAACCTGTGGTTTAAGTGCATGGTATTGGATTGGGGATAGATCACCCTGAAAAAAAATACAATAGTGATACAGATCGATTCGGATTGGACGATTTTGCTCTTGGTTTTCCTTAAAATTGATTGTTTTGACAACTTTAACCTTGATCTGTAACGTTCCACCGATACAGGCCGGATCAACTAAGTATCGGGATACACATTCAATGAGGGAGGGAAGGTATGTGGGATTAATTGATAAAGCCAACCAATGGGTAAACACACTAGCAATGTAGGTCCCAATAGAAAAATCTCCACCGCTCTCCCTTGAGCTCGCTTTGTTTGTTTCGGCGTAAAATTTTACTTGAAATTTTCACTTGTAAAAATTTGACTTATAAAAGTTTGCTTGTATACAAGTTTTCCAATGCTTGTTTTTTTTTTTTTTTTTTATAGAAACAAACATTGGAAAACTATTCAACATGTAAAATTTTACATTTACGAAGTTAAATTTACCGCATAAAATTTTATCCGAATTTTTCAGGTAAAATTTTACGCTGAAACAAACGGAACCGTTAAAAGTTATATTTTGAAACTCTTTTTAATTTAAAATAAACCAACATCCCTTTTCTAATGGTTAGAATATGAGACACTTTATAATGGTACTGATTTCTTGTGTTTAATATTCCTTGATTATGGATTTCATGTTGGATGGAGTTGGTTGTTCTTGATTTGCATGGATTCCAAGATCTTAAAACACAAAGAAGTTAATTATTTCCACTAATCATGAATTATTCCCCAAATATGAACAATTAACCATATACAGAAAAGGCAGTGACTCGTGAGAAATAATCAACCAAACAAAAGAAGTAATGAAATTAGTGAGTCTGCTCCAAACTTTGCACTGTCCCCTTCTCTTCTTTTTCTTCTTTTTGTTGGAGTTCACCCAAACAGACCTTATTCAAGGGCCAAGGTTTGAAGCCTCCTTTAAGCATTTTTTCAACCTCCTCAAATGGCAATCCTTTGGTTTCCGGAACAAAGAAATAGATGAAGAACAATGCAATGAAAGCAAAGCAACCAAATAACAGAAAAGTTTTGGCAGAGCCAAGGGCATGAGTTAAAGTTAAGAATGACTGGCTCACAATGAGGTTTGAAATCCAATTAGCCATTGCAGCCATTCCACCACAAAGGCCTCTATATTTCAAGGGGTATATTTCTGAGTTTATGATCCATGGAACGGTTCCCATCCCTGGTGAATAAGCAATGATATAGAATGCTAAGCCGAGTATTGCGACGATGCCAAAATTGCTTGGGCATCCTCTAGTGAACCATTCACGATTCTCCCCATGACAGTCGCTTTTTGTAATTGTATTCGAAGCTAGACATGCACCTGGATTAACCTGAATATATAACAAAATGTAATGAGTAATTAGAAAACCATTCTCCCAAACATAAATTAGTTCACAGTTTGTTAATTAATACAAAATCTTAGAAAAGAAAAACTTACTTTGTAAACTCCATTAGCACAAAAACCACACACCGAAGAAGCCTTCAAGCAATTCATGCAGTTCCAAGACAATGCATCATTGGCAGTCGAGTAACCTGAACATGTAGCATTCAGGCCAAAATGGGAGGACTCTAATTCACTAACCATAGGAGCATGGATCGAAGCTTGATCAAAAACCACGAACAACATCACAAGGGAAGTCACCATTCCAATTGTACTGATGATAAGCAACCTCCTCCTTCCAAATCTATCTACAAGGAATATCAATAAAAGGGTACCGACAGCATTGAGACCTGATGTAATGAGAGAGAGCGCTAATGCTGTATTGTTCGAAGCAAAGCCAGCCAACTGAACTATGGTTGGACTATAATACATAACTGTATTGATACCCACAAATTGCTGAGCCACTTGAATACCAACCCCCGCGATAAGTCCTCTGCGGACTAGCACATTACTCCATGCATTTCTTATTTTACTGAAAATGTTTCCTTTGCCAATGGAAGATTCCTCTGCTATTTCAGCTTCAATTGATAACCGCAAAGCTTCTACTTCACTGTCTACTTCTTCAGGGTGATATATTTTCCTTAAAATTTTGATAGCTTCTATTTTTTTATTCTGTCGACATAAGAAAGAAAATACATAATAATAACAATAGAAGGATATTCATCCCCCGCTCCCCCAAAAAAAAACCTAAGCATTTGGTACGAACCTTTCTATAGAGCCACCTAGGGGATTCTGGAAGTAGCCACATCAATATGAATTGAACAAAAGCTGGAACTGCTGCAACTCCAAGCATCCAACGCCAGGTTCCCGGTACCTATATATATATAACAAAATCCTCCAAAGGATGGTTATCCAAGTAAGAGAAGGTATTATCCAAAGGATGGTTATCCAAATTGAATTGATATATATAGTGGTTTTTGGGTAGCATACCTTGGTGAAACCAAGATTAAGAAGGTTTGACAAAAATTGGCCTCCTGTTAGTAGCAAACCATTTGTGCTAACAAGGGCACCTCTAATTCTAGCAGGAGAAACTTCTGAAATATATAGAGGTGTAGTCATGGAAGCCATTCCAACTCCTAATCCCACAAATATCCTCCCCAAAAGTATCACCCATGGAGCCCAAGCAAGAGCCATGATTATTGCACCAACTAGGAACAAAAAATCAGCTATTAAGATCGAATATCTCCGTCCAAGCTTGTCATTCGTCAGTCCGCCAAGTGCAGCACCAACTATAGCTCCTGCGACGGCCATACTTACAATGGTTTCCTGCCAGCAGCACATACATGAGATATAAGGATTAAATGATAAAGGGTGTAACTTTAAGTCACCAAGGTGGTGAAGCGAGAAGTTATAACCTTCTTTTGATTGTCCCTCGTCTTATTAAGAAAAGTTATTTAAGTGTCATTTTCAAAAACTATCAATGCTTATGTGAAATGACAGGATTTACCCTCATTGAAAAAAGAAATGTGTTAACACTAAAAGGGAAAAAAAGTGAGATTACCAATTTTGTTTACAACAAGATTAGATTTTCCCAATAATAAGTGGGGTATGTATGAGAGAGAGAGAGAGAGATTTACTTGCAAAACTGTATTCCTATCAACAGATTGAAAATCATCTCGAATAAAAAGAAGTGCACCAGATATGACTCCTACATGGCAACAAAAAACATGAGAGTTTGATCAAATTACTGTTATCCATAAAGAACTAAGATTTGTGAAAAATCAAGTGAGCTTAAGTAAGTTGGGTGAGAGATACAACCTAGTTTAAGGACAAAAGATCTCTGTTCGGGATTGTGGCTTACGCCAGCATTTCCTTTAGTCTATCACTCTCCTCCCCATATGAAAAGACACTTCTGCCCCCTTGTTTTGAGGATGACAAAGATAGACACATGGGAGTCCATACTCCCGGACAGAAACCTACTTCCCCAAGTTTAATTACCAGCAAATTAATTCTTGACTGGTCTAGACTAATTATGTAATAGAATATGGTAGATTTTCTGCTGACTGTGAAAATAAAATCAAGAAAGTTGAATTGAAGACTGATTTGCGTAATCTATTGGTGACCACCCTCTGTTGAGGACCATTAAGAGGATAGGCCTTGGTGCAACGGTTAAAGTTGCTCCAGGTTTGAGACTGGAAACAGCATCTCTGTGAAAGCAGGGGTAAGCTACGTACATATATTATGACCCTCCTTAGACCCTGCAGTAGCGAGAGCCTCGTGCACTGGGTATGCCCTTTTTTTAGAGAGGGATTGATTGCTCCATTCAAAGAAAACATAGAAATTGTAAAGAAATCACAATGTCCATCAACCAAGCAGAAACATCTAACAGAAATAAGCCCCAAGATTGTAAGAATTTAGGTGATCAAGAAAATTTTGATATGTACCAGTGTCATAGCCAAAGAGGAATCCTCCAATGCCTGCAGATAGGGCGAGACGCATGATGTAAGGCTGCTTCCAAGTTGTCAAACAGCATTCTCTGAATTCTGTTTTATCCGGTTTATGAACACCACCCTCCATTGCATGCAATCTTTTTAAAACAGAGAGACAAGTAATCCAACTTGAATAAACTATTATACAAAAGAGAAGAAAGTCTGATCTGATATTATCTCTCTTGAATAAAATCAGATCCTGGTTTTCTCTGAAATGTCATGACAGAATGCCCTTCAATTTCATGAAAAAATGTAAAAACAAATGATCCAATTTTGGTCGATTCATGCTGAGTTTTCTGGTCTGAGAACCAATTCTAAGGTTCTTGAGACTGATGATTACTCTGGCTTTTGAAAAAAGTAAAAGGGCAAAAAGAAAAAAACTAAAACTCTAAAAGAAGTTAATTAACCAACTACAACTCAATTTATAAAATTAATTCCATCATAACAAGTAATAAAAGAAAAATAAAGAACAAAGAAGACATCCAGGAACTAAACTAACAATCTAGAAATGTTACCAGATCACAGACAGGGAGATATGAGAGTTATTGAGAGCTGTGGATGATTATTGTTTATACATACATTCAATTACAGAGGTAACCTTGATTACAGAGAGAAGGTAGAAAGTATGGATAATGAACTCTAATGGATATCTTTAATAGAGGTGGAGAGAACTACTTGTACCTGATTTAAGGGTGAGACAGACTAACTCTCCAAATGTTTACTGTATGTCCAAAAAAGAGATGTTTCTCTCCAATAAACTCTCACTTCTGTCTCTCTTTATCTCTGTTCTGTGTAATATCATTTATTCTCTTCTCTATAAATGGATTACAAAGAGAGAAGAAGATATGTTAATTGGAAAGTTAGGATGGGTTGAGTTGGTGAAGAAGATGTGTCTTCTTGTTTTCTTCATCAAACACCTTTGATACAATTCATCAAACACCTTGGATCCAATTCATCAAACACATTTGATCCAATTCATATTTACCTCTTAAGGATTTAATTTGATTTTAAGAAAACTGAGAGAGCCATTAATTAACCTAATCACCCACCCTTAATAAGAGGAAGCTACTGTTTCATGCAATACTACTGTTCCAGGTTTCTTTCCATTTTTCACTTCCTCATCCTTAGAACTCGTCACTTCTTTTCCACATGTCTTTTCCATTTCTGGCTTTGCCTCAACCGCACAGTTGAGTGATTGCAGTCATTGCACACATTCAAGCAGTTCAGTTTCCCTATATTCGAAGCGAATAATACTCCGTTAATGGAGAAGAGGATAAGCTTTCCACCTCACTCCCACTGGAAAGAGAGAGAGAGAGTGAATGACGGTTTTCGTAAACTTGAATCTTGAACAACTAAATGGAGTATTACGTATCAGCCACAACGTGGCAGAGATGAATGAGGAAATTTATTGCACATTTTGGACTTATTATTGGATTAATGATCATTTCACAAATGGACCCACCTGCATTATAATTCCAAATTACCATTGTTAAAAAAAAATAAAAATTAGACATGTATAGGGATATAGGATCGTCTCCATAGAGCCCAGCATGTTCAGGAAGCATCCAGTCGTTGGGTTGTGCCACACATATCTCTAGCCTCTAGGCATGCGCCAAGATGTTTGCAACACAACTCCATGGCCCACCCTTGCCCTAGGTGCTAAGCTTCCTGGAAAGGAGCCGGAGCCTAGATTACGGGAAAGGTATTTGTACACTGGAGATTCTCTCATCAACTGCATCAAACAAGGTGTGTAGGAGCTTTGTCATTTTGGATTGGCATTTATGTTAATCTGACTGCATGTTATGCATGTGGTGCACATACACGGCCATGCATGAAGGAACAAATTTGGCTTTCCTACTACCCCAAATCATAGGCGCAAACTTGGAAGAATCCCTTTCCCTCTTTGGGTTTACAAATAACCTCTTAGATTTTAGTATTATCCAAAATACCCTTCTGGATTCTAAATCGACACCTACAATTGGGGCAGTAGGAACATAGCTACAACCCGTGGCAACAATCAATTTTCGTCCGTGCATGAAAACTTTTACCATAGATTATCCCAAAAATTGTATTTTGCAAGTTGTAAGTACCGTGGTCCTTTGCGATGAGGGTTTCCTCAGTCTTATTGACGACAGGCTATTGGGTCTGATAAAGTGGGGTATCGTTTTGACACCTCATCATGGGGTAGGGGTCATGCTTCATAAAATATTAAAACAATGAAGAGTCGCCACCTAGGTTTAGGGCCTAGGACCCACAAGATGTAGCCCTATCCATTATGAACGGAAACGGGCTACAGAACTCCATATGGTTTGGTCAGAGATTCGGGTAAGGGATCAGGTTACAAGCATGAGAAGGTGTTAGGCACCCATCTTGTCCGGCAAGAGCCAGTCTTTCTGTTATAGATGCTAAAAGGAGAGAATATTCTCTCTATATGAAGTTACATAATGTACATTATACATGCATTTATAGTATGTACACTAAATGATAAATCACAAAAAAAAACTACATTGTAAATGATGGAAATGTACTAAATGTACCTCTATGCGAGTGTACCTCGGATCTCAACGATTCCCTGGCTCAGGGGAGACGGATGAATGGGCCAACACGGGCTTTTCTGAACAGAGTAACAGCTCTTTTTGAATGTTCTTTGGTTATCTGTATGCGGACAGAATAACGGTTGCGAAGAAGATTTTCGCTATCCGTACACTGACGGGATAGCGAGATAGAGAGGTGGGAACCGCTCTTTTATTCAAGTGGGTAATCGACAGATCTACCCATACATTCGGAGTCTCGCTCCAACGAACACTCAAGAGGGGAAGAAATGGGGGAAAAAAGACTAAAAAACGAGCTGGGAGGGTCTCTTTGCCCGAAAACCTCTGATTTGGGGGGAGGGGGACCCTCTTATTTATAAGGAGGGAAGCCCCTTCAAAGGCCATGTGGAGACCACCATGGCGTCGTGGTGGCCCCTGCCACAGTGTTGTGGCTAACATCAGCCGGTCGACGTCAGAAACCCCCCGGCACCGTGATTTTGTACTTGGGTGTCGTGGGGGGCCTCCACAGTGCCGTGAGGAACTGTCACAATGCCGTGATCGGTGAGATTTCTCTCTTTTTCACTTTTTTGGGCCAAAATGGGCTTTTTTGGGTGTTGGGGTGTGTTTGGGCGCATGGGCCCTGTCTTTTTAGGTCTGGGAAGGGAGGAAGGTGTGGCGTTCATCGTCCGTATCTCGTCGTCATCATCGCCAAGGGGGGTGACAAAATTTAGTGTCTACACAAGTATATAAAAAATTAGGGAAAAAGAACTCTGAGGAGTGTGGCTTGTCGCCACCACTCCCATGAGTCTCTCTCTCCTCCCTACATGAAAAGACACCTCTGCCCCCTTGTTTTGAGGAGGAGAGATATAGACACAAGTATAGAAATTGCTTTCTTAAAATTAAAAGAAAAGGATTATGGAATAGATTTTCTCCTTTATTTCTCTCCTTCCCATTAAAAAAATTCTCCGACGACATGATCAGCCCAAATGCCCAATGTATGCTATAATAAAAAAGATCTTCCTCACTCTTACAAATGCGTTTTTAGTTTTATCCAGATGTGCCCAAAATTTTGTGGATGGGTAATGGTTTTTGGTATTGTTATCAGACGATCTGTATCAATATTGCTAGCCACTGATCTCAATACTATGTCGATATCGTATCAGTGAAACGGTACAGACCTGGAGTAAAACAGTAAAAAAAAAAATCCAATTTTTAAGTAAATCAGGGGTAAAAGAATAAAAAAAAATCTTATTTTTTAGGTAAACTAGGGGCAAACTTATCTGATTGATCTGTATAGATATCGTATCAGTTATGGATGTAATCAATACCCAATCTGATACCGTGCACCAAACCATGGAATGGGTAGACCCGAAACTCCCCTGCCTACATGCCTAATTTTACCCAAATGAAGTTTTTCAGGTGTCAAAATTAAGTTTGAAAAATCTAGGAACTATGCAAGGTACATGGATATGTTCATATGACTTAAAAATACAAAGATGCATGGACATACATAATTGGATATTTGATTAAAGAGAGAATGTTCTATGTGCCGCAGTGCAGCCTGCACCCAGGCACATGGGCAGTCTGTGCAGGGGGTAGGGTTGTCATTGCACCCACCCCCATGTGCCTGGGTATAGGCTGCACTGCGGCATAGAGAACAACACCCCTTGATTAAATTTGAGTATCAAAATTTGACACATGGCTAACATATAGGTGTAGAACTCATCCAATGGTCAATTGGGGAGAACCAACTCCACATGGATTACAATGTTGGACCATTCACATAGGCTCTGTTTGGTTGCAAGGGGAATTAAAGGGAAAGGAAGGAAACTTTTCATACTTAAAAAAGGAATTATTATAATCATTACCCCATGTGACATCATGTGACAATATCAAATAACTCTAAATCATTCCATATTTGGTTATTAAATTCCACTTTACTTTGCTTCTAATTTCCTTTGGTTTAAAATAAATACCAACAACTACCTAGCTCAGTTGGTGAGCCGTGGTGTGCTTCATGCCTATGCTCACCAGGAGGTCTCGAGTTCGAGTCTCCTGGCTGGTGGTACCTTATCCCCTCCCCGATTCAATCTCCCCTTATACAAAATATATATATAAAGCTCCCAATTGCACAAAAAAAAAAATGTAAAATAAATATTACATGTAAAATGTATATTTACTATTTATGGTAAGAAATTGAAATAGTTTATACAATTACATGGGGTAATGATTACAAAAGTTTCTTTTTTAGGTTTGAAAATTTTTCCTTCCCTTCCCTTTAATTTTCCTTACAACCAAACGGAGCCATAGTTCATTTGCCTGTTCCAAGATACAAAAGGGGACGACAAGGTGAATCACCCACATATGTTCTTCATAAATCACAAGTGGTAACAAGTACCTTTGTTTCCAAGGTGATTTTTAGGATTTTTAGCTGTTGGATAGATATTTCAATGGTTGGACTAGTCATATGTTGAATTTCAGCCTCAAAGTCCAGTAGAAGAGATAACAGCATAGTTTCTAGATTTCCTGTACCGACAGAAGGTGACCCAGTCCGACAGAAAGTACTAAATATTCAAGGGCTAACTTCCCGGTGGCATACATCTACCTATACTAGTCTGATTCATCATTATAATATGTTTTTGGAAATGGGTGACCGAGATCTTCAAGCTTCCGGTTCAGCTACATCGTTCTTCTGAAATTTCCTTCATTTTCAAGGCCATTCGGGGTTCCAAAGATTTTTTTGGATTTTGAATTTTAACACACTTTTTGAATTTTGACACACTTTTGCGTGTTCGTAAAGTCGTTTTAGAGCTTGTAATCTTCATCTTGAATTTTATGAAATCAACTGTTTCTTACTTATTTTCATTTATCTTCTACTTTGTGGATTTGAGGGTTCATTTGAGCTAAAATAATTTCCTTCATTTTCAAGGCCATCCGGGGTTCCAAAGTTTTTTTTGGATTTTGAATTTTAACACACTTTTTGAATTTTGACACACTTTTGCATGTTCGTAAAGTCTTTTTAAAGCTTGTAATCTTCATCTTGAATTTTATGAAATCAACTGTTTCTAATTTATTTTTATTTTTCTTCTACTTTGTGGGTTTGAGGGTTCGTTTGAGCTAAAATAATATCTAACACGCCCCCCCCCCCCCAACCCCCAACCCCCCAAAATACTTCTCGTGCGTCAAATTCAATTAGTCATCCTTCAGTTTAATGACATACCACTATGTTCATGAATTGTTTCATGTTGTTTTCAAAGCATGTGAGATTATGGAATTCATTTTGGCACCCTTGGGCGTTGAAAACAACAATATACTTAAGTGTGTTTTTTTTTGTGGGTAAATGACACCTAGGGTATCTAACGTTTAAACAAAATTATAATTTAGACTTTAGATATCCAATGTTTCACATATTGCGTTTGGTTGGGATATCTAAATCAGATTATAACAAAATCAGATCAGTTATAATCTCATTATTCAATTTTTTTTCTTTTTCTAATTATACCCTTTTAAATAAATATTTTATTTTTTAATATAAAAAACAATACCCACATCACCATCCCCTCATCTTCTTCTTCGTCTTCCTGCAACCCCACCGACCCCAACCCTACAGTCGTTGGAGTAAAAGGAGGCCACTGTAGTTTCTGCAAATCATCAAGTGGTTCTTTTGGAGGTTTTAGTCAGCTCTTCAAATCATGTAGTTTGATTTTTTATTTTATTTTTTAATCATCACTTGCTAAGGAAAACTGAGATTTTAGAGTTTAGACAGATAGAAATCTGGAGTCCAAGACTATATGAGGTGACTTATTGGATTAGGGTTTCCTCTTCAAAGTGGAAGAGGAAAAGAAAGTGTGAGTGTGATTAGAACGAGGAATTTGAATTCCTAGATATGGTGAGAGATTGGAAAGAAGAGCGAAGAAGTAGGAGGAATGGCTAACTAACTGGAAAACAACACAAATGGGACGATTGCAAGGGTGCGGCGGTAGGAAGAATAGGGGAGGGGCTTGAGGAGGGTGGGGCAGGAAGTTGCAGAGGTGAGCGATCGATGGCAGCAGGGGAGGACGAACAGGGGTGGGGTTGTGGGAAAGAAGGGGTGGGGGGGGGGGTGGTTTGGGGAAGGAAAAAAGGGCGGGGTAGACGGTGAGGGTAGGGCGTGATGGTGGGATTAGGTTGCAACGAGGATTAGCGGCAGATCAGCTTGAATAATTATGGATGAGATTTTGCTGCTACACTTGTAGGACAAGGCTGGCAGCGAAGGAAATGGAATCTTAAAGGGTATTTTAGAAAATACAAAAATCTAGAAAAGTATTTATGAAGCCCAAGGGGAAGTGAATTATTCCATTTCCTTGGCTGCAAGCCTTGTAGCAGGAACACGCCTTGTAGCAGGAACATTCCTATTACAAGTATAGCAACAAATTTTTTTCGAATAATTATCACCTCCAATTCGTGGGTACTTCCAATTCCTCAAATTCCTTTAATAGGGGGAGTGGACCCCACCTTGGGCAATATTTCGGGTTGGGGGTAGGGTGATCATTTCTACCCCCATGTGAGGAATTGGAGGAATTGGAGGGAATAACGATTCGATGGGTTTGGGTTGAAATCGTTATCCCCTCCAATTCGCTGCCCCCTTCAAGTCTTCCAATTCCTCACATGGGGGAAGAAATGACCACCCTGCCCTTTGCCCAATAACACTGCCCAAGGTGGGATCCACTCCCCCCTATTAGAGGAATTGAAGGTGCCTGCGATTTAGAGGTGATAATTATTCGTTGCAATAGGGGCTTTGGATCAATGGGGTTCAAGGAAGAAGAAGTATTAGAAGAGGGACGGTGATAAGGGTTCCACATAGGTTTTTTTTATTAAAAAGTAAACATAATTATTCAGAAGCGTAAAATTGGAAAAGAAAAAAAAATGAGTAATCAGATTAATTATAATCAGATTTAGGTATCCCAACATAATATGTGAAAAGTTAAGTATCTAAACTAAATTATTTTTTTTTGGATGAAAGTGTAATCACACAAACCACACACCAATCCCAAAAGATATCTAAACTATAGTTTGTTAAAATGTTAGGTGCCCTAAGTGTCATTTATCCTTTTTTTTTTCTTTTCTTTTTTTAAAAGTGTAATTACACAAATCACATAGCATTCCCAAAAGGTTAACAAACACTTAAGTAGATTATTGTTTTTCCCTGCCTAGCTGCTCCCTTTGTAGGAAAGGATAGGAGTGTAATCCGTTTTGCTCAATAGACTATCTTTCTACCCAAAAAAAAACTAGATTATTGTTTTCAATACCCAAGGGTACCAAAATGAATTTCATAATCTCCACCCAAAAAAAAATTGAATTTCATAAGCGCACATGCTTTAAAAAACAAAAGCATTGAGTCAATTAATGGATTTCCAATACGGCAATACCCATAGCACATGACATATTGTCTATGTCCACATATTGCTTAAATTTTGTTTTAAAAAAAAAAGTCAAATTTGCTTAAAACTATTTGAAGAATTATCATTATTGAAAAATAAAAGAAAGTAAAATATCCATGAGAAGGGCCCCACGGTGATATTGAGGGTTAAAACGACTACAACAATTTCATTTTTTGGATCTACCGATTAAAGTTATTGGTCTAGTTTTGGATTTATCGATTAAGTTATTGGTCTCCCACCGGTTCTAGAACCGATAGATCAACTAGAAACCAGTATAAATCCTTATCCTAAACTTATATACTATATAATTCTTAAAGACTTAAGATTATGATAACTAAGGAACCGGACCGATAACCTAAAACCGGACCAATTGACACCCTTAGTAATGACCAGCCGCCAATTTGTACTTAAGGCTATGTTTAGATGCCAAGAAAATAAAAGAAAAAAAAAATTATGATGATGCAATGATTGATTTATGTCTCTCTTTCTCTCTCCTCAAATTCAAATGCACAGAAATCAACTGGTAATTTACAATGAAACACCGTGTGATCAAAACTGTTTTTTTACGGAAACAATGATCAGAATGCTAAGATCTCCTTTATGTTCAAAATATTACGAAAAAAATGAGAAGATTCTCTAAGCAAGCAATATTGATGAGCGATGAAATGATTTCACACATAGACAGGTAGTGAAGTCATTTCATATTCTCTCTATTTTTGATAGAATTTTCTACTTTTTTTTTTTTAGGTAATAGAATTATCTACTTTTAAATTTTAACCAGATTACTTTCAAATTTCAATGCACCTAATGTCGTGTTTTCAAGTTCTGATTCTTATATTATACGCAAACCCCGAAATAAATTTAAGGGAGATTTTCTATCATTTCTTTATATATTTGACCTATATTTATTCAAAGTTTAAACTATACTACTTAAATTGCTTTTCTGATTCTTCCACACAAGCAAAGTTCCACCTCTTTTTCCTCTATTAATTCTTAATCCCTAAACTAACCCTGCTCCCATCTCCTTCGACAGCCCATTCTGATGACACCCGACTCCCATAGCCTCCTGTCACCCCCGCCTTCCCCTTTACCGTGAACCACCCCTCTCCACAACTCCTATCCCAATCTCTCCTCCCCCCCCCCCCCCCCCCAACCCCCCCGGCGTGCGCTTCATCTCCACTCCTCAGGCTCGATTTGTTCTGCAATTGCACATGATTCACAATTTGGGGGCTTTAGACTTGATGAAACAAAACATGCTGAGGAAGAAAGCCATGATCATGGGGGCTAAATTTCTCCTTTTTGTTTTTGGCTCTTCATTTCAATCTCCATTACTACTTACATAAGAACAAGAAACTAACGAATAAAAATAAGATAAGTCCATCGTCCACGGTCCATTAGATTACCCCAATGCAGAGAAACATTAGGTGAACAATGAACAGGGCCTCTATTCTGGCAAACTCGAATTTCACAGCCCCTGCTTCGTACCAAACTGATAAATTAAATCACCTTTTGATTTGGATAATGGAGGTTACAATCAGTTGGCACATTGCAAAGACCGTAGAATTGTTAGTTTATAGTTTCAGGTTCTATGAGCTCGACTTCCACAGCTTCTACTCAAACAGTACTAAAAGCCTCACCATAATATTCACGCAAAGGGTGGATGAAGGCAGAGGCTAGGTCCGAGGGGAGATGGGGATTGGTGCCCCTGTAGTCTGCCAACAATACAAGAGACCACAAAGACGGTGGAAGATAAGAAAGCAGAGAGAACCCTAGAATCAGATCTCTGCTCTTTGCGTCAATCTTTGAAACCCTTCCCCTCCCAAAAAAAAAGATGTATTTTAAGTTGATTTTACATTCTCAGAAAATAAAAATAGTAGTTTTTAACGCTCAGAAATGCAAAATCGACCTAAAATACATACTCAACACAGCCTTTGAGAAGGTAAAGCAAGGCAGGACAACTTAGCTTGGTCGACGAGGTGGACCTTGACAAACTAGTCTACGACAGTGGCAAGATGAGAAGTGGCAGCGGGCGGACGATGAGGACTATGCTGTGGAGGCTGTGGGAGGGACGCAGGGGTAATTTAAGGATTTAGAATTACATTACCAAAGGGCAAAAAGGCCTAACGTTTGCTTTATCTAGAGGAAACTTTCCCTAAATTTAAAATGGACTAGACTCTAAGGAATCAAAAAGGAACAACATAGCGCCACAACAGAGGGGCTGATATCAGGGACAACGTTGTGAACTATCTTCTTTAATTTAAGGTAAATTTACACATACCTCCCTGAGGTTTAATGAAAGGATATTTTCAACCCCCAGGTTTGGAAAATTCTGCATACCCCCCTGATGTTTGCAAATGATAACCGATTGTCCATTCCGTCAGTTCATGATTAACACTATTAAAAAATAGACTTGAACTGACAAAATTGCCCTTACGCAAATTTTTTTAAAAAAAAAAAAAAAAAAACACCTGCAATTCATCTTTCCCAAACGATTTTGGGGAAGATGAGTTGTAGGTTTCAAAACCCTTTCAACCCTTATCGAAATTAGGAAAATTTTCAAATCCACTCCACCTGCAACTCATCTTCCTAAGAGGAATCTCATCAGGAATGAAGTGAAGACATGAAAAAGAGAGAATTTAACAACTTCAAGATTGCCATGCTTGACACAAAAATCAAAACAGATAGAAGTAGGCCAATGTCAGATTAAGAAATAGAAGAAGCTTTCCAGAAATTAGAGATTAAGAAATAGAAGAATCTTTCTTCTTCTTCCTCGATGAAAGACCAGGCGGTAGCTCCAAACCTCGAAGAGAAGAACTCCATGCTATGAGGTTCACTCGAGCGAAATTCTGGACTCAAGTACTAAAACCCTTCTCTATTGGAACCAGCCAACAAACTTGAGGTTCAACAACCTAAAAAATCAAGGGGTTAATTTGACAGGAAAGACTTGGCGGAAGATAAAGAAGAAACGGTTGCCATTAGCTATAAGGTTTTCTAAGCAAAGGATTTGGGAAGGTCAATCGAAGCGATCGCAAAGATTTCAAAATTTGGAAAATCCAAAGCAAAGATTGCATTTTTCGTCCCTTTTCCTTTCAATTTGTGGGAGAAAGAGAACAGAAGAGAGCCCAAAAACCAAGGAAGACTTATCCCTTTTATGAAATTCGAGATTCCTGCAAATATTGGAAAACCACTTAGCTAGTAAAAATTTACAATGTCAGATCTCCAGTGATGCTGCCCTTTTCGCCGGTTAAAGATCTCGGCTTTACAGTTTTTGGCTCAGATCTCTGCTTCCGAATGGAATGGGACTTATGGTTTGTATCGAAGGATACAAACAAACCGTTAAGGACCCACTTTTTGTGAAGGGAAAATATCTTCTCCCACGGGATCTGACCCTCTGGAATGGAGAATGACATTTTTTTATTTTTGGTGAAGATGGAGAAAGATATTTCAGACAATGATCTTGAATCCAGGATAGAACGACTGCTTAAATAGTAGGTGGCGATGGTGGAGCAGCAATTTGTTTAGGTTTTAGAAGAAGAAGGAGAAAAGGTAATGAAGGGGTGAAGAGATTCAATTCATTTATTTAATTTTGGATGCTCCCAATTTTAATGGTTTTTTCCTTGAATTAGTGCATCGACAGAGCAAAACCTACATATCATCTTCCCCAAAATCGATTGGGGAAGATGAATTGCAAGTGTTTTTTTTTTCAAAAAAAATTTCTATAAGGGCAATTCCGTCAGTTCAAGTCTATTTTTTAACAGTGTTAGTCATGAACTGACGGAATGGACCTATCTGTTACCATTTGCAAACCTCAGGGGGATATGCAGAATTTTCCAAACCTGGGGGTTGAAAATATCTTTTCATTAAACCTCAGGGGGGTATGTGTAAATTACCCTTAATTTAATTATATTTTTTCTATTAACCCAAAAAAATAATAATAATAAGGCACAACAGGGAGGCTGAAGAAATCTTTAGGTAATCACAGGAAACACAGTTTCATTTGGATGGTTAATCAGGGTAAACAAGGTCCAAACATACAATATACACGCATGTCCTCTATAAATAATAAATACTTATTGGTATAGCTCTTTTTTTTTTGGAGGGTTGGGCTATATTCACAGGTATTATCTACAGATGCCATTTATACTAATATATTTACAATTTATTTAGTCTCAAAAAGAAATTTCCCTAAGATAACATCATAAAACACTAGACAAGCTTGCCAAAATTAGAAAGAAGACATGCCTTCGGCTTTGGTCTAGAAAGTGTCTTCTGGCTTCAGGAAGTTGTAATATTCCAGTTGACTCATCTCGCCACCGGTCACCGGATCAAACTGACATCGATAGAAGCTGCACATACAATCA
Organism: Telopea speciosissima; assembly: GCF_018873765.1. Classification (NCBI taxonomy): domain Eukaryota; kingdom Viridiplantae; phylum Streptophyta; class Magnoliopsida; order Proteales; family Proteaceae; genus Telopea; species Telopea speciosissima. The sequence goes on from NC_057919.1 coordinate 62,282,969, forward strand.
CATACCATCACATACCATCAAATTACTCATCTTTGAAGGATGACAATAACATTTCAAATGTTAACTTTCTTTCCTCGTTACTTGCCAAGGGAAGTTATATATTTGTTCTCATTATTTGCCCTTAACAAAAGTTGCGACCCGGTCAAGGATTCTGGTATCTGTGTCAGGGGTCAAGTTGGTCAAGGCCAATCTGGATTGGTCCAGATAGGATTGACCATTCCGACAATGAAAAAGGGCCAGGGAATCACCTGTTCCAAAAAATTTTATATCCATTGATACCTGTATATGGTATACCACTTGAATGCAAGTCTTCCGCTGGCAAACTTGGGTTCTAAAAAATAATCTCATCAAAATGTAAGATGCCCATCCTATTTGATCTGGCTCTGAATTCTTGATCCTAGGATGGCCAACTCACTTGGCAAGGCAAGATGAGTTGTCAAATTGGGCCATGTGGAGGCTGATAATGCCGATCAGCCACACATTGGATAGACAGGATGATACCCTCTAAAGTTTATCTTGACATATGCCAAATTTTGTGCCTCTCAGAAGGCCTACAATACATTGGCCTTTTCCCTTGTATTTTCAGACATCCAACTGTTTCTCCAAATAAATTCCTCTACAATTTTTATTAGTTCCATCGGGCTTACATGAGTGTATCAAGTTGGTGCCCAGGTAAGGTGTCATGGGGCTCTAGCAGCGTTACACTAACCATGGAATTTTAATAATTCAAAGTATTACCTTCCATCCATGCCGAGTACAACGATTGTATCCTTTTGATGGCCAAAAGCAACAATGTACTGAGAACCTTCATGCAGGCGGAATTGCGCAACTGACCATTCTGAGCTAAAATACTTAGGCAGCACCCCTGCACGTATAAAATCCAACCAAGTTTTAGAAAAGCTTTCGGCTTCATTGGTTCATTATTATGCTAAAAAAGGTAAAAACAAAAAAAAGTAAAAATGATAATATACCCCCCCATGATACTCAGTTTATTAGGGATCAACAAAGATACCATGAGTTTCTCAAACAGGTAAACAGGTTGTATAACCATTCCAACTGAGACACTTAATACATATTTTTAATTATTCTATTAGAATGATTTAGTAAAAGTAAAGAAATGTTACCTTTAATGAAAGAAAGTGATGAACCACTTGATGCAGCAGCATTATTGGGACCAGATACAATGCGTGTATTATCATTTCCTGGAGATCCTGAATTAACCTTGAGATTGAAAACATGAACAGTGCCCTTGTCACTTGACACAGCTAGCCACTCTGCAGTAGAAGAGAAAGCCAAACTGTAGATCTCTGCTCTATCAGCACCCCTACGCACCTGCATCATATATCCAATGAATCAAAAAGTAAAGGGAAGGTGCATTAAGCATGTAAAAATATACCGAATGATGAAGACCAACATTTGGAAGTATGAACTTCCTTTACTTCCAAAGGAATCATATGCCGAAAGCACGCATAAACTAAAAAGAGGGAAGCTACCACAATTATCTGTCCAAAGTCAATAGGGGCTCCAAGAAATGAATTTCCAAAAAACAGCCTCAAAATGTTGTATATGCTCCCCTCGCTGTTCATTATTAAACTTTCTAGTGGGCAGTTGAAAAGTTTAAAGTACTCTACAAGATTTCTAGATATCTAGTAAGAGTTGGCTCTTATCTACAAATTAAACCATTTGGAACAATGTCCTGCAAAAACTTAGCCCAAGGGTGACAATGACCAAGGATTGTCCAATGTTATATTACATGACAATGCAAGTCTAAAATTGGAGATTTACAGCAGTGGAAGGCCTAATTTTCAAGAAACCCACCAAAATTTTGTGAATGTGATGCTGTAAAATAATAATAAAAGAAAGGTGTTTCAGGCTCCTGCCTTCAGTTTATAAAAGGTGGCTTGCCAAGGTGACAACCAACAAACACATACCTTAAAACGATTAAAAAGGACGACCACAAATAACCCCACCAAAAAATAACTCGATTCAAAGGTGTCTAACCTAAAAGCTGCTTGATCAAGGATTAAATGCATAGGCAGACACCAGTCAGTTTGCAGTTACAAGTCTCAAAATATTGGTCCCACAGCCACAATACAGGAACTGCAAACTGATTCAGATTTTTTTTTGGTAAGAACTGATTCAGATTCATCACCAAATAAAACTTGTTTTATTAGGAATAAGTCCAGGGTTGGGTTATATACATGTTGGACCTTTGGTCCCATGGGTTTTCTATGTAATAGGCCCCTTTTAGGGGTCTAAAGTATGGGTAATTAGGTTGCAGACGGGATTAGCTGTTTTAGTTCCATACTTGGTTTTATTTTGGTGTTTTTGTTTTGTACCACCAACAGAAGGCAAAAACCAAAAGATACTAGTAGTAAACTAGTAATCCTTTTGATTAAAAAATAACAATATTGAAGTGACCAAAATCATATGGACAAAGAAAAGATTTTTTAGGAAGGATATATTGTTCATAATGCAGATCCTGGGTTTAGAAGACCCAAATCAGATTGCTTGTGGCCCACTAAAACGTGCAATAGCCAAATAGTAAGGAATGATGGCAATTCTGTAAATATGTGGAAGTTCATATAACCAATGGCAGAATTATAAATAAACATAAGTCTATAATAAGATGGCAGTATCGTAATTAAAAGGAATCTCAAAGGGGTAATTGGTAGTTTTAAATGGGTGATAGGATATGAAAGAAAATAAGATTTCTTGTAAGAGGGTAAACTTCGAAGGGAAGGCAAAATTAGGATAAAGTTGAATTACCCTAAAGGAGGGTATTTCTGGAAGATGAGGTTTAATGGATTAAAACATAAATGAATCGACTGTCTCCTTCAACCTCACGTTAGGAATAAGAAGAGGCAGAAAACCAGATTCGATTTTGAGCGATGGAACTCATCGGTACCGCCTTAGACTCACCTGAAACTTCGGTGGAGGTCGAAAACTGAAAGACTTGCTGATTCCACTCAAATAGAGACCTAAAGTTTGAAGGAAATGAAAACTGCAACTCAGGTCCAGCAACAAGTACGAACCAGAATTTGATTTCTGATTCAATTTTAGAGTAGAGGTGATATCAAGGCATTTTGTTCTAAGGCTTGATTCACCTCAGGGTAGGGAACCTTCAATCTAAGCCTAAGTAGACTTGCTGATTCCACTCAAATAGAGACCTAAAGTTTGAAGGAAAAGAAAACTGCAACTCAGGTCCAGCGACAAGTACGAACCAGACTTGATTTCTGATTCAATATTACAGTAGAGGTGATATCAAGGCATTCCGTTCTAAGGTTTGACTCACCTCAGGGTAGGGAACCATCGATCTAAACCTAAGCTGAAAAGGAGAGGGTAGGGAAGGATCAATTATCAATATGGCTGGTTGCAGGTGTTGCTGGAACAAAGGTAAGACTAGGTGCGTTTCAGGGATTCAACGGGAAAAGTAGGGCGAAGGAATAATAGAAGGAAGAAGGGAAGAAGAAGAAGATTACAGGGGAGGGGAGAAGAGGTGGTCACACGACCATTGTTTTGTACCAATCGGTACCACAAACAACTCAACAAAATTCCATTCACAAATCTACCCAGCAAATTGGGTTACAATCATATTTATGTAAAAAAGAAATTAAGTTTCCTAATTGAAGTCTAAAACACAAATAGAGTTAAAATCTACTAACTAAAACAGAAACTCGATAAAACTCAAATTGCTAATTCCCTAATTGCTACCCAAATACAAGATTACATATATTTTCCAAATAAAATAATTCCTAAATATCCTGCTGAACCTAAGAACCCACTTGGACCCGGTTCGTCTTCATATGAGTCCCCCAGCGGGTTTAGCCCAGTCCAAAAAATTGCTCCTGCATTAGTTCATTTATTGTTCATTCATCTTTCTAATAGATATTTGCATTTTGTTTTTGGCCATTAAACAGAGTATATTCGTTGGTATTTTTAAACAAAAGTATACAATATAAAAACAGAACTATTTTTCCTCAAAAGAAGCTAAAAAAATGCCATGCTTGGCTGTACATATATATGCATGCAAGTCCACAAAATACCAATGCCTGTTAATGTTTTGATTTTAGCATTCAAAGAGCATGTTTTTATTTTTAAACAACAGAATTTTTTCAAGATAGAAACAGAAAGGACAAGGTCAGATGGTGTGACATCAATATGACCAGGTTTTTTTTTCCAAAGCAGGGGCTGGCTCAAATCGGTGGAAGTCCATTTTCTTGTAATCATGTGGAATCAGCCGGAGATTTGCTCATTCTTTTCCTTTTCCTATGAGTTCTAATAACATTTCATGCATAAATTTCATATCTTAGGACCAATTTTTGGTAGTTTCAGTGGTGCTTTGGCACTCTAAATCCAGAAATCTGAATAAGACTCAAGCAACAGTCTCATGCTAAAGTTTGGATTCTCTGAATGGAAAGCAACCTCAGAACATTTAAAGATTATTTTATGAATGCCAAGGAGCTTCTTATGATCTGTGGGATGTCAGTTCAAAAAATTATGAATAGAGTTTCTGCTCGCTTTTTGAAGAACAATAGTTTGGATCTTATCAGGATGTAGTTTTCGTTTGAGAATATGTTCTATCCTTATTTAGGCTTCAGCCTATTGGTTCTGTTGCAGCCCAGTGGTGATTTTTTGGCGCATTGGCCCTTCTGCCTTCTTCTTTCCCTATCCCTCTACTCAATTCCCTCCCCCACCCCCAATTCCACCTCCCCCAAAAAAAAGGCTGCCATTAACATCCAAAAGTTTCTTCAAATTGATGCATAATAAATCGTTTAGCAGAACCAATAACCAGAGAGAAAAATGACTTCCGGGAAAAGGAACCAATAATAGCACATATCAATGGGCAATGCCGTTCTTTTCCGAGATTGTTCTCGAGAAAATAAGAATACAAAAATATAGAGAAAAACAATGAACAGAAGAAACAGTTAAACTGCTACATACCTCTTGAAGAAGAGTTCCATCCAATGTATTGAAAATCCGAACCAGAGTGCCCTTGGTGCTGGCTGTAGCGAGCAATTTACCATCCTGGGTGAGTGCGAAACACGCGATCCTCGAATCATGAGCCGTGATGAACTTTGTTCTCTTAGACGCATAATGCTCAACCCTAACCTGACCCTTCTGCAGCCCAGGGCAAACCAAGACAAGTGAACCAGACACCTGTGACACCGCACAAAGCCCCTTGGGATTGGCAATCGTCTCAATTTGGTGCAACAGCTTCAGGTCGGCGAAATTGTACACAAATATCTTCTGTTCCAAAACGACAATAATACGATCACGCCGAAGCCGTACGGCACGGACCTCAGATCTAAATGACAACTCGCCGATGCAACGGCTCTGGTGATCATCCCAAATCATGACCTTGTTGATCGGGTATTGCGGATCAGGTCCGCCCCCGACAAGTGCAAGAATATTGCATCTAAAGAGCATCTCCACAACACCAATACCGCCTCCATGATCGAAGTCTCTCCGGAAGATTTCACGAAAAGGATCGCAGTTGTAGATCCGGAAGCCATGATCTGTTCCGGTGGCAAAACATCCATGGTCCTGATTAAAGGAGAGGTGAAGGAGCGTGGGAACAGAAGACGCTGACGGAGACAAATTTTCATGGAGATTGGGGTTAGCGCTAGGGTTTTGAATGAAAGGAGAGGTGGAAGAAGGGGAATTGAAATTGGAAGGAGCTTCCGCATCTTCATCTCCATCTCCATCTTCGACGTTCTCTTCCGTTTCATCTCTTCGTTGTTGCATAGCAAAAGGAGGCTCTACTGCAATCTGAGATTCGTCCGATATCATGGCGCGTTCGTCTGAGGGAAGAGTGAGAAAATTCGAATTAGAATTAGGTTTAGGATTTGACTCCGGAAGCGGCCATGGAGGAGAAGAACAAGCGGAGAGAGCTGCCATGGATGGAAATTGTTACGAAATTATGAAAAGGTTTCGTAGAAGAGAGAGACTCATAACCATCGAGAGAGAAAAAAGATAGAGATAAAAACGAACACAGCTGCCTTCAGATGTCAGACTCCGGAACGAAGGAGTTGTATAGTTCGCCTCTCGCAAGCGTAAATTACGATTGCATCCTTATTGCTGATGAAAATGGACAATGTGTAAGGGGGTCCTTTACTTCTTGGGCAAGTATTGATATTTCGGTTTTTTATTGAGGGTATTTATGTAGTTTCGATATATGAAAACTGACGATGATCTTCTTCTTATTGTCAATCTAGGAGAGGGTTACCAATACGCTAGTTTGGGAAGAATTTATACGTTACGCCAATGGTGGTATAGATAATGGAATCAGTATACGAGATCCACATTGTTCCTGGGAAAAATAAATATGACCCATGGGAGGATGGGAATATGATGCGCTTATCTTGGCGGCTTTGTTACGCTTATAGGAGATCGAAGGACAGGATTTTCATCCTTTTGTGGTGGTGCTAGCTGAACTCTTTTTTTCTTTTTGTTTTTTTTTTAAATTTCTTCTTCTTATTATAATCAAGTTTTTTTCTTTTTTTTCAATCTTTATTCTTTGATTTGGGGACAAGAAACATGAATGGACGTGGGAATGGAGCATTGATCCGTGTCAGAGTTGGAATCAATTTAGGCTGCGTTTGGCATGCATTCTTGAAATGCATTATAGATTGATAATGTAATTCAAGATTTCATATCAAATGCAGCCTTCGTTTTACACTCATATATAAAAAGGCAGCAAAGTCAATTTATGTGAGGAAAGAGATAGACACAAAGGTACTAATGTATCCTACCTTAGCGGTTCAAAGAAAAAGTTGACACAAATGTGCTATTGTTTCCTACCCTAGCGGTTCAAAGAACATTTTCTTTAAACATTTAAACCCATTATTTCTTTAAAGGATGTGACTTCTTGCTAGGCTGCATGTCCCCTGTGCCAGTGCAAGGTCAATAGGATCACGCACATGGGCATCCAAGGGGAGGTGCGGGGTGGTCATTTCATTGCCTCATATGAGAGGCATAGGGGAACATTGTCAGGCAACTCATTTCAATTTCTCAAACTCAACATTTTGTGGCTCTTTGGCACCTCATTCTGTGAAGATTTCAATTTTGAACCGTGGCTAAAGATAATTAATTATACATCTATACTTTAAAAGCATTTGGAAATTGAAATCATATAGTGGATTTCTTGAAATTAAGGTGTGCGTTCCAAGAATGAATACCAAACGCAGCACGTACTAGTTTCCAAATAATATTTTATTAAGGGCAAGAGATCATTGTCTGATAGCGCAGCCCCTACACCAACACGAGGGCCAATGAAGCACGCACAAGGACATCAACATGGATGAGATTTATTTAGGGTGATAATTTTGCACTACCCTGTGTGTGGGCGCAGTTTCACGCAACCAAACAATGTTCTTTTTCCCTTTTATTAATTTTACATTATGTGGGCACAAGTTCACGCAACCAAACAACGTTCTTTTCCCCTTTTATTATATAGGAGGAACCAACCAGCCCCCCTCCCCTCTTCCCAAAAGAAGTGGTTTTCTTGATAGGATATATTTTCACATTGACTTTTTGTTCCATAGAATAATTTGATAATTTTAGTCGTTTGATATGTTTTTAAAGAAAATAAAAAATTAAATAAGCCCCATGTCAAATTTAATGGTCTCATTTAAAAAACATTCTCTACCACATAAAACAAGTTTTAAAATGTTATATTGGCACATCAAAAGGTCAAATTAGTCCAAAATTTTACCACTAACAATACAATAAGATGAGTAACACATTCATAGGATTTTGAACCATGTGTATTTTAAAAAAAAAATGCATTGTTGAATTTATAAGGATTAAATGATTTTTCTAAACTTCAACAAAAAATAAAATGATTTTTATAAACAAAACAATAGTTTTCTTAACACAAGCAGCCTAGTGTTGTCAGGTGGCATGTATAATGGGTTGAAATTTTTTGGATAGTAGACATGAAGGTCCCTAATTACATGTCAAGTTTCAAATAAATATTTTTTTTCCTAGTTTCTATACATATTGAACCCTCCAACAAAAAAAAATTATATCTGCGACCCCAAATTACAAGACTTGTGTGCTTAGAGCTTATGGAATGACTAAAGTACCCATAGTAATGCCTTTTATTTTTGTGACATGTTATGTGAATTTATCAATCTATATATGACAACCATAACTTTCTTTTTTATGGCAGAGAGAAATTCTATTAAAGAAATAAAAAGGGTACAAGATTGTCTGAAACACAAGTATTAAGTTTTTCTACTCTCGCAGAATTAGCCATATTATGAGTTATACTTAAATGATCCATACTCTGTTTATCACAGACACTTAGAAAATGGCATAAGAGCACATTTAATGTCCAAGAGAATAGTAAAATGCTATGAAATTTCTGTACATTCGCCCATTCATTCGATTAAAGCCTCGCAATCGGTCCAAAGAACAACATTTGTGGCCCCAATTTGCTTTCTTTTGAAGCCCTTAGAGTATTCCCCTAGTTTCGGCTTCTTAAGCATTCCCAACATAACCGAAGTCAATAATAATATTGTAGATACTGAAATTTTGCCACCGCCTTTGGCAATGATGACAACAGGACACGGATGGAAAGCATCGCACCCATACCCCCCTTGACAAACCCTGAAGCCCAAAACTGAGCCCCAAACTGAGCCCAAACTGAGCCCAGGAAAAGCCCATGGAACACGGCGCTGTGAAGGGCTGTCCATGGCGCCGTGAAGGACTATCCACAACGCCGAGGAAAAGGACAAACGTCATCTGGGTGACGTCATCCACGGCACCATGGAAAAGTCTCCTACGGCGTCGTGGTCGTCCCCCACCGCGCTGTGATCTATGGGACACCCCTATAAATTGGAGGGCCCCCTACCTTTATTTTCATGGAGAAAAAGCCAAGGGAGACCCCCCCCAAGTCGATTATCCACTCCCTTTCCCACTTTTAGACCATTTCGAGTCGTTGTGATACACATTTCTCCAACAAATGGATAGATCCTTCGATTATCCCACTTGAGCGATGAACGTTCCTTCCCTAACCTAGCCGTTACTCCGTTTGCATACGGATAACGAGAATCTCTTTTATAGTCGTTATTCTGTTCGCGTACGGATAATGAAGAACATCCTTGTCAAGTCAGGACTCTGTCCAAAGAACCAACGGTGATGCGCCCATCCATCTCCACCTGAGCCAGGGGACCTCTGATGTTCAAGGAATTCTTGCGTGAAGGGTATAATCGTTGCAATGTAGTCTTTTGTGTTTTTCTATTTTAGTGTATATATGGTAAATAGAATGTATCCAAAACAACCACTTTAAACATACTTTATGATGAAAGAATACTCGACATTCAACATCTAGAATAGAAAGACCGATTCAATCGGGCAAGATGGGTGCCTAACAGCTTCCTATACTTGTAACTTGACCCCTTACCCGATCTCTGACCAGATCATATGGAATCTTGTAGCCCATGTCCACTCCCGTGGGATAGGGCTACCCAATCGGGTTCTAGGCCCTAATCCTAGGTGGCGACTCCATCCTTATGAAGCATGACCCCCATCTCTACATTAAGCTGTCAAAAATAATTGGACAAAAAAATCCCTATCATCCTAAGGCCAGGTGGAACCTTGACCCCTGAGGACCGCGGTACTTACAAATATTGACAAAAGTTTTCCTATAGGCAATAACCGAGTCCCATTCTGCTTTATATGTTTCTTTAACAAAACATCCATCACATATAAATTGTGTAAGTACCAAGGTTGAACAGCTCATAGCATGGTATTCTGTAAGGCTTAATTCTTGATGCATGGGAGGAGAGAGGTCAACAAATGGTTGAAACAAATTCGGGTCAGCAATTCATTTGTCAACATTCTTCATAACCAAATAAGGATTAGGACATCATTTATTTCTTAAACAGTGGTTCCTAGCAGTCCATAAGAAGTAGCATGTCATGGAAAAAACCAAAAAAAAAAACATAAGATCTTACTTTGGCAGAATTGATGAATGGATCAAATTTTCAAACAAATTTGAGAGAGATGTTGCTTTGAGGAATTGTAGTTCTTAGACCTAGTTTTCTTGTTGCCCAGATTCTGTTGGAAAAAGGGCAAGACAAAAAAGGTGTGAATCCCTTTTTTTTTTCTGGGCAAAAACATAGTTGTCATCAATATTAAGAAAGTGAAATAACTTATTTTAGTAGTTAGGCCACTCTTAAGTAATCTCCACATAAATAATTTAAATTTTGGATGCATATTGAATTTCCATAATATGGATCAAACACTTGAAAGACTTCTCAGAGAGAAGACCACCAACAGAGGCTCCGTAATATTATTACAAGATTGCACAAGCTGCGATCTTAGTAGTTAAGATTACATTCTTGGTAAAGGGACAAAACAAAAAATCATCATGAGAAATCAAAGCTAATGGAATCTTAACAATAAGAGAGGAAATGGAATATAGAAAAATAGAGTTAATTAAAGAAAGATTCAATCTCCTTCCCACAATCAAGTCCCCAAATTTCTCCAAAGAAGGAATAGGGTGCATGTTGCTACCAATATATATTTGAATCCATCGAGGAATACAAGGGTATTCTCATATGTCAGTGGAAGTTCCAGAACTCACCTTCCAGCAAATCGATTCTCTTAGTTTCAGAACAATATGAGAAATACTATTCCACACCCAAGAGTCCTTTTTTAGCTTAGTATTTAAAGCCCGAAGAATGGAATTAGAAAAGTATTCAGCTTTAAGAATTCGACTCCATAAAGAAGCAGGGTTATTTAGCATTTGTTATCCAAGATGGAGTAATAAAGCATGATTATAGACAACATTTAATCTAAAGCTTAATCCCCCTTCCTTTTGAGTTTACAAATATCAAACCAAGAAATTAGAGAGACTTTTCTGTGCTCCTGAGACTCCCCTCGTCAAAATTGACTACTGATAGCATCTGAATTGGAGCAAATGGTTTTTGAGAACAAAAACTAAGACATAAGGTAGGTTGGAACCAAACTAAGGACTAACTTAATTAGGATTGAACATCATGCCTATGATAGTAAAGACAACTTTCAATTTGCGAACTTATATAGAATTTTATTAACTATTAGACAATGCAAGTGCCTACTTTTGGCACGAGAAATCAACAAAGGAGAGCCCAAATGAAGAGAAATTAAGGACATATCTTTCATTCCTAATTGAGTACAAATTTATTGACACAAGAAAGATGGGATATTTTTGCTAAAGTAAACCTTACTCTTATTTGAAATGATATGCTGACTACCATGATCTTAGCATATCATGAAAGAGTTGAAGAATGGCCTGGATAGATCTAATATCATCTATATTTGCATGACAGAACACAAAAGTGTCATCCGCAAATAACAAATGCAAAATTCAGGGGCTGACCTAGCAATTTAATGTCTTTGAACATGTTAAGGATCCTATAATAGAACAAAAGACGGGGAAAAACCCTCAACCAAATTGAAGATGCAAGGATCGAGAGGACACACTTGTCTAATACCTCTAGAGTGCTCAAAGAAATTAAAAGTTGCACCCTTGAGTTTGATGGAATAAGAGACAGAGGAAAGAAGAACAATAACTAAATCACGCAATTTATCCAAAAATCCAAGAATTCAAAGAGAGCTCGAACATAATCCTATTTCAAACGATCAAATGCTTTTGACATATCGAACTTAATGGTTGTCCAACCCTGTTTCCTTTTGTAATGTCACGTGTAATGGATAATCTCATGAACAATGATGAAATTACTGAAATTTATCTTCCTTTAATAAAGGCAGGCTAGAAGGGGGAAATGCAACGTCCCATTAGCCCCTGAAGTCTTTTTGTAAGAAGTTTAGAAATGATTTTATAGGGAACTATACAAAGACTAATTGGATGGAAATCCTTCAAGGCAACAACCCTCTTTTTTTTTTGGAACAAAGCTATAAGAGTATGATTGGTTCCATGGGGAACGCTAAAGAAATAAAAAAAATTATGAACAAAAATGAGAACATCAAACTATACTAAATCCCAGTATTTGTAAAAAAAGAAAGCAAGGATACCATCATGTCTTAGAGCTTTATAGGCTCCAATACATAACCCAACATTCTTAACTTCCTCTATAGATGGTAAAGAAATTAACAAGTCATTTTCTCATAAAGGAGATTATCAAGCAGAATAACGACGGCAACAGATGAGTGTCGTTGGAGTTGGAGGTAGAAAAAATAGAGATGAAATGCCAAGCAAAGACGTTAGCAAAAGAGGGGATAACATTAATAAAATTTTCATCAGCATTTTAATAAAATCAACCAATCTAACCCGTTAATTCATTTTAGTGATGGAATGGTAAAATCTGGTATTCCTATCCCCTCAATCACATATAAGTGTCGACTTTTGAAACCAAAATAATTCCTCAACTTCTAGTACCCAGTTGAAAGGTATTAGATATCTTTGAAGTTTTGAACAGAACTTCAGGTGATGGGTCCTATTGTGGGTGAAAACCTCTGATGCTCGGTTCGCCCACGGATGAGCCTGTAAAAACCAAGCGATGAGCACAAGAGAGCCGGTGTGGCTCCGGCCAAGGACTCTCCGACGCTCAAGTCAGGTCTCCAATGCAACAGCGTAACTACGTAGTGAAAGCAAGATGAGGAATGGTGCTCCATACCTGGGTATTTATAGAGTGAGGATGAGATGAGGCGGTTGGGAGAGTCCTCGTATGGTAGGAGTCCTTCTTTTGGAAGGCTCCCTCGAGTAGAGCGGAGTAGAGAGCTATTTTCGGGGTCGGGCTCTTATTAAGGTAAGAGTCCATGCAAAGTGTGATTTCGTACTGCGCTGGGATCGCGGCTCGATCCTTATCCCATGATTCTCGGGATGTGCTGACGCGGCCCCGCGATCCCCGGTGGGGCGCTATAGTAGCCTTTGTGGAGGAGGGCTCGACCTCGGAGGTCGGCCTGGTCGGGCGGCCTTAACAGTCACCTCGGCCTGGGAGGTCGGCCCGAACGATTGGTCTTGGCAGTTAGCTCGGCCAGGGGTTTATGGTTGACCTGTGTGAGCTCGGCTTGAAGCTCGGCCTCAGCCACCGGCTAGCTTGCATGAATCTGGCTCTGTCAGGTGACTTATTGGAGATGGGGTCGGCCCGATTTCTTGCTCGGCTCAATTCGATTCTTGGACTGAGGTCAGGTCGGTAATGTGGCAGCCTTTGATAGGTGGGGTGTTTTATGCCTCATCACAGGCCCCCCCACTCATCAGGGGTCGGCTCAACACTGATGAGTGAAGTTTCCAGGTCTGCTTGTCAGGAAGATTTTTACGGCCGAGCCGAGCTTATTTTTGTCACGGATTTGACGCTGCACGGTCTGACGGTTGGGTATCAGTGCCACGTCAGCGGAGTCATTATGGCAGGCTCGGGAATTCAAAACGTCCTTTGATCTGGGCCGTTGAATTATGCTGAGCTCTGATCGATCGTTGGATCAGTTCAACCCAAGAGTTATAAATAGGTGACTCCTAACTATTCATTCTTCACTGCTCCAAGTTATTGACTTCTCGGTAAGCTCGGATTCTTTAGCTCTGTAGCGCTCGGTGCTTTCTGGTTCGTGATCAGCTCGGCCTTTGCTTCGTTCGCGCTCAGCTCATCCTTAGCTCTTCTTCAACCAGTAAGTCTTCTCCGCCCAGTATGTCAGTTGGTAGTAGTCCCATGGGCGAGCTGTTCGTCGGGGCGGCAGAGGGCTCGAGTCCGAGCCAAGAGCTCCCCGCTCGTTCTCCCACTATAGACCTGTTGGGCTCAACTTCGGATGAGCCCGATGTAGTGGAGCCTCGTCAGGCCGAGGTGGCCGAGCCTCCGTTGCTCCTGGAGTTCAACCATGTGGCCCAGCCAATCACCGTAAACCGAGCCAAGAACTCTGGGTCGTCCTCATCCGATGAGGAGTCAAGTGAGGGAGATTCGTCCGAAGTGGGGGTTGGCTCGATCAACTCGTCCGCTGACGCCCCTGAGCTTGAAGAAGGGAATGTCAACACCGTTCTGAGCACGATCACGGATGCCGACCTCGACTATCTAAGGATTACTTATGCCATCCCCGAGGATATTCAACTCTGAGCTCCTAACCCCGGGGAGATGGCCTGCTTCATCAGGCCCGGTGAGGTGGCTTTATACGAGACGCCTTTCAAGTATGCGTTCAGGCTCCCCTTCCTCGGCTTGGTGGACCAGAACTTGGACCACTTCCACCTATCCCCTGGTCAGCTGGTGCTGAACTCTTGGCTGGCCCTGTACGACTTCTACGTCCTATTTTACGAGATGGGCCGAGGTGCAAGCATGACACTTTTCTCTCGGCTCTTTTTCTTGAAGAAGTCTCCAGAGAAGGGGTGGTACTACTTCAGTCGCCAATCTGGGAAGAGTGCGGCCCTGGGCAGCCACAAATTTTTGGTCGGCACGCTGACCTTCAATAAGTATTGGAAGCCTCATTTTTTCTTTGCTTCCATTCCAAACAGCCCTCTCCGAACCGAGTGGAAGGAGATGAACTGGAACTACGTCAATAGGGTACTGCCCCTAACCGAGAATGAGCTGACCTCGCTTGATCTAATCCCCCCGCGTCCGCCCTTTGACGTCCTTCGGCTTCAGGACAAGGGGTTTCTTCAAAGGTGGCACATGACCCCTGGTAGGAGCCCGAGCCGAGCCCATTTTCGTTCCCGAGCTGACCTCTTTAGTTAGTCTTTATTTCTTTTTTAATTTGTTTTTGACGTTTGGTTTCTCTTGCAGTGGTCGACCATATTCCCCCTATGGATATAGCTCGGCTAAGGGCCTAGACCCTTGCGGACTGAAGGAAGAAAAATGCAGAGAAGAAGTCCCGGGGTGAGTCCTCCAAGGCCCCCAAGGGCAAGGCCGTGTTGCCCAGCCCGCCCGACGCTGTGGTCGGCCTTGAGGCCCAAAAGAGTACGGGCCCAGCGGGGTCTCCAAGGAAAGGGAAGGGCCGAAAAGGCGAGAGGAGCCCGTCGAAAGTGGCCAAACGTCAGAAGCTCTCGGTCAATCTGACGAGTGGTGGTCTTCTGCCCGTGGCTTCTCCCCCCAACATTTCCCGCTATGTCTTAGGGAGGGCCTCAGCCAGCAATGTTCCGGTGAGGCCGACCTGGTGCCTCTTCCCAAGGGACTCGGCATTGACGTCAGCTACGCATGCCAAGGAATGGCTGGATGTAGGTCGACTCCCGGCCGACAGGGAGAAACTCGAGGTGCTGTCAGACCCCGAGCTCCTCTTCACCCTGTTTCAGGATTTCAACATGGTAAGTTTTATGCTCGACTCTTATGATTAGATCCGACCTGTGTAATCTGTCTTGAGTTTTGTTCTCATGCTTTTTTGTAGGGCTTCACCAAGACAGTGGAGACTATGCTTCGCTTTGAGCGGCTCTTGACCGAGAACCACTCCTTGGGCGTCCAGTGCAAGAAAGCCTACCAGGATGCCCAGGATGCCGTTCAGAGGCGTCGGGAGACCCAAGAGAAGCTTACTGTGGCCGAGGCCGAGGTGGAGAGCTCTAGTGCCGAGGTGATCAGGCAGAAAGAGAAGGTCTGGGCTCTGCAGGCTCAGCTCATCGAGGCGAGGAAGAAGGCCAAGGAAGACTTGGCCCTAGCTCGGGATGAGGCGATCAGCGACTATCTCCAATCGAAGGAGTACACTGATGTGTGCCATGAGATCAGGAAGCCTCCCTTTGCCGAAGGTTTTGAGGCAGGCCGGGCTGATCTCTTGACCGGGATCAGGGAAGTCTATCCCGATCTCAATCTCTCTCGTTTCAACGACGATGCTACTACTTTTGCCGGGGAGTTGGGAGATGAGGAGGGAGCCGAGGTCACCCAGGCTCTGCCCATTGAGAAACATACGTGGACCGACCTCTTCATCCTTGACGCTGAACCCCAAGACCCCTTGCCGAGCCTACCACCGCGGATGTTGACGAGGTCGCCTCCAAGTCCACCGTCGAGGAGATTGAGATGTAAAAATATTTTTTTTTTTTTTTTGGGTGATCAAACTACCCTCATTGTAACCATGCCGAGCAGTCGGCCTGTACTGAATAAAAAATCTATTTTTGCCAGAATTTGTCCAAGTGTTTTAGCTCAGCACTCTTAACCTTCTCTTCCTTGTGTATGTTGTTCCATTTGGGGTTGTGGCCGAACTACCGAGTCGTTCCGCTAGCCGAGCTTAGGGACTTGTCTATTTTTTACCCATGCTTCACGTGGTCGGCGGCTCGGCCATGCCATGCCTGAGGTCAAGGTGATTTTTGCTTTGGTTAGTTAATTCGCCATTCCCATCGGTCCGATTGGACAGGCTATCATATAAGCGGACGCGTGGCCGAGCAGCCTTCCTGGCCGAGCGTAATGCCTTAGCTTAGTTTCAAACTTTATTAGGCTTGACCAAGGGGGGAGTTTTCTCTTGAGAGGTCGGCCAGGTCTATGAGGATCGGTCTTACGACTTGGTTGCCGACCTATGAGGGTCGGTCTTTGAGGTCGGTCAGGTCTATGAGGACCGATCTTATGATTTGGTTGCCGACCTATGAGGGCCAGTCTTTGAGGTCGGCCAGGTCTATGAGGACCGGTCTTACGACTTTACTGCCGACCTATGAGGGTCGGTCTTCGAGGTCGACCAGGTCTATGAGGACCGATCTTACGACTTGGTTGCCGACCTATGAGGGTTGGTCTTCGAGGTCAGCCAGGTCTATGAGGACCCGTCTTACGATTTTACTGCCGACCTATGAGGGCCAGTCTTTGAGGTCGGCTAGGTCTATGAGGACCGGTCTTATGACTAGGTTGCCAACCTATGAGGGTCGGTCTTCGAGGTCGGCCAGGTCTATGAGGACCGGTCTTACGACTTTGATTTAGGAGCTTGCAAATACGTTAAGTGGCGGAGAAAGACTTTATTTAATTGAATCAAATGTTGGGCCTGAAGCCAAATACACGCATGCTCAGTTATTGAAAAAATTTCTTCAAATTTTTTGAGTTCCAAGGTCTCGGTACCTTCTTGCCCCCCGGAGTCTGCAAGCGATATGTCCCGGGGCTAGTTTGCTTGGAGACTATGTACGGGCCTTCCCAGTTTGGTGCTAACTTTCCTTGCTCCCTTGGCTGGGATGCACTAAGCTTTTTGAGGACAAGGTCCCCATGACGGAAGTGTCGCTCTTTTACTCTTGAGTCATAGTACTTTGCCATCCTCTGTTGGTATGCCGTGTTCCAGAGTAGTGCATTTTCTCGAACTTCGTCGAGGAAGTCCAGGTTGGCTCTCAGTCCATCTTCATAGGTCTTCTCATCGAAGTTGAGCACTCGGTACGACGATGCCATAATTTCGACCGGGGCGAGGGCTTCGATCCCATAAGTGAGGCAAAAAGGGCTCTCCCCGGTTGGTGCTCTTACTGTCGTCCTATATGCCCATAGGACACTTGGGAGCTCTTCCACCCATCTTCCTTTGGCCTCATCTAACCTTCTTTTAATGCTGACGAGTAATGTTCGATTGGACACTTCTACTTGTCCATTTGCTTGTGGATGAGCTACTGAGACGGGTCGGAAGTCAATGTAGAAGTGTTCACAAAACTCTCGGAAGGCCGGGTTATTGAATTGCGTGCCATTATCTGTGATGAGCACTTTCGGTAGTCCGAACTTGTAGATGACCTTGTCTCGAAAGAATTTCTCCATGTTCTTCTCGGTGATGGTTGCAAGGGGCTCGGCCTTGACCCATTTGATGAAATAATCGATCGCCACTACCACGTACTTCCTGTTTCCTGTTGTCGGGGTGAAATCTCCGAGAATATCCATTCCCCACATAGCGAAAGGGATTGGGCTCAGCATTGAGGTCAGCTTTGTTGCTGGTCGGCTCGGGATTGGTGCAAACAGCTGGCACTTCTCGCATGTCTTCACATACCTCATGGCCTCTTCTTGCATTCTTGGCCAATAGAATCCTTGCCGAAGTATCTTGTATGCAAGAGCTCGGCCACCCATGTGACTCCCGCATATTCCCTCATGCACCTCGGCCAAGGCATACTCAGCTCCCTTCGGTCCAAGGCATCGGAGAAGAGGGGCCAAGATTGCTCTTTTGTAGAGCACTCTGTCGATCATGGTGTACTTGGCAGCTCGGATCTTGACCTTCCTTGCTTCGTCTCGATTCTCCGGGAGCAGGTCATTCTCCAAGTAGTTGACAATGGGGTCCAACCAGGTCGACCCATCCTCTTCAATGTGCTTTACGCTTTCTTCTTGTAAGGAGGGATTCTCTAAGATCTCTATGTACACTGATCGGCTCAGATATTGGAGGTTGGCCTCGGCCAACTTTGACAAGGAGTTAGCCGCGGCATTCTCTTTTCTCGGTATTCGAGTCATCTCAAAGTGCTCAAGTTCGGAAATTAGGTCTCGTGCTCGGCTCAGGTAAGCTATCATCCTTTCGTCTTTCGCCTCGTAGTCTCCATTGACCTGGTTGACCACGAGGTGGGAGTCTCCTCGCACCTTCAACCGCTTTACGCCCATTGCTTTACTGACTTGAAGTCCGACTAGGAGGGCTTCATACTTGGCCTCGTTGTTCGAGGTGAGAAACTTGAACCTCAGGGCATATTGGATCAGAAACCCTTCGGGGCTCACCAGGATTAGGCCGGCCCCGCTTCCTCCGGAGTTGCTTGAGCCGTCGACATTCATGGTCCAAGTTGGGTCGATCGTAGCCCCGACCTCTTCTACTATCTTTTCTTCCCCGACTTCAAGGTCGGGCCCTATGCATTCGGTGATGAAATCGATAAGGGCTTGTCCTTTTATCGTCGTCCTCGGATGATAGCTTATATCGTATTCACTTAGCTCAACCGCCCAGGTGATCAACCGTCCCGAAACGTTGGGTTTGTGCAATATCTTCTTGAGTGGCTGGTCGGTCAGTACCGCGATCGGATGAGCTTGGAAGAACGGTCTTAGTTTCCTTGCGGCCATAACAAGAGCGAATGCTACTTTCTCAAACCCAGAGTATCTTGTCTCGGCGTCGACAAGAACGTGGCTGATGTAGTATATGGGTCTTTGAGTTTGACTTTCTTCCCTAACAAACACCGCGCTGACCGGTATAGGGGTAGCGGCTAAGTAGACTTGAAGCTCCTCTTTTGGCTCGGGTCGGCTGAGAAGAGGCGGGTTTTCCAAATATTTCTTCAACTCTTCAAAAGCTTCCTGGCATTCATCCGACCAGATGAAGTCCTTCGGGTTCCGGATATTCTTGAGGGCCTTAAAGAACGGTAGGCACTTGTCGTCCGACCTTGACATGAATCGTGCCAACGCCGCCACTCGTCCGTTTAGCCTCTGTACTTCTTGGATCGTCCTTGGAGGGCTCATCTCTTGGATGGCCCTGATTTTTTTCGGATTGGCTTCGATGCCTCTGACAGAGACCATGAAGCCGAGGAACTTTCCCGAGGTCACGCCGAATGCACACTTGGCGGGGTTCAACTTCATTTGGTTCTTCCTCAATACGCCAAAGGCTTCTTCCACGTCGGCCAAGTGGTGTTCGGCCTTCAAACTCTTCACTAACATGTCGTCCACGTAGACTTTCATGTTTCTTTCGATCTGCTCGCGGAATATATAGTTCACGAGCCACTGGTATGTCGCTCTGGCATTTTTCAATCCGAACGGCATGACCTTGTAGCAAAAATTTTCTTGGTCAGTTCGGAATGCCGTGTATGACTCCTCCTCATGCATCATGATTTGGTTGTAGCCGGAATACGCATCCATGAAACTCAGCATCTCGTGACCTACCGTGGCATCGATCAAGAGGTCGATTTGAGGTAGCGGGTACTCATCTTTTAGACAAGCCTTGTTGAGGTTGGTGTAGTCGACGCACATTCTCCACTTCTCGTTCGGTTTGGGGACCATGACAACGTTAGCCAACTAGGTCGGGAATTTTTCTTCTCGGATGAACCCTGATCGGTAAAGCTTCTCCACCTCTTCTTTGATCGCAGTTTGTCGATCAAGTGCGTAGTTCCTTCTCTTCTGCCGAATTGGTTTTCTACCTGGATCTACGTGGAGCCGGTGTTCAGCTATATGCCTGGGTATGCCCGTCATGTCGGCAGCCGACCAGGCAAAGATATAAGCGTTCGTCCTTAAGAAAGCTCCGAGCCGATTCCTTTGATCTTCATTCAGTAATGATCCGAGCTGGACCACCTTTGCTGGGTCATCTTTGCTGAGATGAAATGGGGTCAGGTCTTCCATGGGTCGTCCTCTCCTCTCGATAAGCTCATCCCGCTGATCCTCGGGGAGGTGTTCGACGCACATTGCCATTCCTCGGACATTGCCTTTGTTTTGCTTGACAAAAGTAGCATAGCACTCCCGCGCCTTCTTCTGGTCTCCTCGGACCTCGTCGACACCGTTCTCGGTGGGGAACTTCATCTTCAAGTGCGTCGGGGAGATGATGGCTTGGAGAGCGGTCAATGAAGGACGGCCGAGTATGGTGTTGAAAGCCACTACCGACCGTACTACCATGAATTTAACATGGATCGTCGCCTGGCATGGAGCTTTCCCAATCGTGACCAGCAGGTCGATTGAGCCCTTGATGGTCGCGGCAGCTCCCGAGAACCCGTGAAGTGAGGTGCCTTCTGGCTTGAGCGCTTCGTCGCCAAAGCTAAATTGTCGGTACGCGTCTAGTGACATAAGGTCCACGGATGCGTCGGTATCGACCAATACACGATGGACGAGTCTCTTCGTAATTTCTACCTACACCACTAAAGCATCGTCATGAGGTAAACTTATACCTTCGAGGTCGGCCTCGGTGAAGGAGATCGTCGCCGCTGGCTTGAGCTTCTTGGTGGGCATCTTGCCAACTCCGATGAACCGTGCGTTTGCCTTAGCCTTTCGAGTAGTCTCTTGCCCGGGCCCTCCGAGGATAGTGTATATGGGAGCTCCCTTGTCACTGCTTGGCCCGGACCCATCCTCTTTCTTCTCAGCTCAGACTTTATCTTCATCTCGTTCGACTCGCCTATTTTCGGGCCTCGGCTCGGCTCTTCTTTGATCCTACTCTTCAGGCCACTGACCCCCACACTCTTCACGGTCTCCTTTGACATATCGCTTCAAATGGCCCGCTTTTATCAGCTCTTTGAATTCTCTTTTCAGCTGATAACAATCCTCAGTGTCGTGACCGGTGTCCTTGTGGAACTGACAATATTTGTTCGGATTCTGAGATGACCCCGCTTGCATCAATCGGGGTCGGCGGATGTACTCACCGTCCTGTATTTGCATCAAAATCTCCTTACGCGAGGTATTCAGTGGGATGTAATCGGGGCTCCGAGCTCGATCCGACCTGTCGGTTCGACGATCCATCCTGGGCCATTTGTCTTCCCTACGGTCGTCTGTTGTCGGCCTTTTCTTGTCGGGGTGGCCTTCGTTTCCCTTCCGAGCCTGGAGGACCTCGGCTATATTTGCAAGTTCATTGCATCTCTTCAAGAGCTCGGCCAGGTTTCTGGTCGGCTTCTGGGCCAAGTCCTTGATGAGGTCCATGTCGATAACCCCGTTGCTCATAGCCATATGGGTCGTGGCCTCATCCAAATCCTTGATGTCTAATGATTCCTTGTTGAAGCGGGAGGCGAAAGCTCGGATTGACTCGTTGGGCCTTTGCTTCACGCTGAGGAGGTTGACCGTTGTCTTCTTGTGTTTCATACTACTCTGGAAGCGCGTGACGAAGGCTCGACAGAGTTGAGCGAAGCTTGTTATGGAGTTCAGCGGCAACCAGGAGAACCATGAGGTCGCCGCGCCCTTGAGGGATACAGAGAAGGCTCGACAAGAAACGATCTCGGTTCCCCCATACATGGTCATCATCGCATTAAAGTAGTTGATGTGATTCGTTGGGTCGGTCGTCCCATCATATTGGTCGAATGGGGGGAGGTTTGAACCCGATCGGTAGCGGCGCGGTCATGATCTCAGGAGGATATGGGTGACGCCCGACCAGCGAATAGGCGTCTGGGGTCGGTTGTTTCTTCAACCCGTCCACTTGCTCCACCAAGTCTCGTAGCCATCTCTCCAGCTCGATTTCAGGTGCTCGGCCAACCGGCTCATCCACCCGATACAAATTATTTTGCTCGCTCGGCCTAAGTCGACCATTTGGCTCCTCAGCCCGAGGTCGGTAGGCTCAGTCATCCTGTTATGGTCGACCGTTCTGGTCAGCTCGATCTGCGCCATCCTTCCTTGTTCTTCTTTCCTCCTGGAAGTTGGACCCACGGGGGCTCCCCTGTTGTTCTTCTCGGGGAGGCGAGCTTTGACGCCGGGGGGTATGATGAGATCCTTCTCCTTGTCTCGTAGCGCGTCTTTCATTCGGCTCTTTCCCTTGTTCTCGGACTCTCCTCGGCTGTCCGTCCTCTCCGAGTCGTCCAGAGAATACCGACCTCCTCGCTACCAAGCCCGCTGGTTTGATTTCCTACCCTGTTCCCGGGCTTCGACGATGCTCTTGCTCATCCCGTCGAGCGCCTCTGCTAGGGCGCGAAGGAGGAGTCTTCTGACGAGACGGGTGTGAGGACGCGGCTCGGCTAGGCTCGGCCCTACGCCGACCACCATTTTGCTGTAAGTTTCTCTCTGCGCGGATCGGGGCTGGAGGGGGCGCGACCAGTGGTTGGCCCATCAGCCCGCCTCGGGCCATCTGGTTCATGAAGGTACGCAGCATCTCGTTGGTATGGAGCATCTGCAACTGCAAGTCCATAACTTGTCGATTATTTGTCGGAGCTTCGGGGTCCAAACTCTCCGGTAAGGGCGGCGGTGCAGGTAGGCCTAGCCCGCCCAAGTTTGGCTCGGCCTGTACCCGGTCAGTCGCAGCTGTAGCTAGCACATCTCCCCCATTCCCACCCTCTGGTGGGGGAATGGGACTGATCATGGTGCCCATGATGGGCTGCGCACCCCCTACTCGAGGGGGTCTTCTATTTATCCCGTACCGCCAGGCTTCGGGGGGCGGTGATCGCCTCGTCTGCCCAACGGGCTGTGGCTCGTCTGTACGGGAAGTCGAGCCATGCTGCCCTGATCTCGTGTGCACCATTATTGTTGCTCTTGAAGTTGGTAGAAACGACGATGGCCTGCTGATGTCGTTCCCATAAACGGCACCAAATCTGTTGCGGGTGAAAACCTCTGATGCTCGGTTCGCCCACGGATGAGCCTGCAAAAACCAAGCGATGAGCACAAGAGAGCCTGTGTGGCTCTGGCCAAGGACTCTCCGACACTCAAGTCAGGTCTCCAATGCAACAGCGTAACTGCGTAGTGAAAGCAAGATGAGGAATGGTGCTCCATACCTGGGTATTTATAGAGTGAGGATGAGATGAGGCGGTTGGGAGAGTCCTCGTATGGTAGGAGTCCTTCTTTTGGAAGGCTCCCTCGCGTAGAGCGGAGTAGAGAGCTATTTTCGGGGTCGGGCTCTTATTAAGGTAAGAGTCCATGTAAAGTGTGATTTCGTACTGCGCTGGGATCGCGGCTCGATCCTTATCCCGTGATTCTTGGGATGTGCTGACACGGCCCCGCGATCCCCGGTGGGGTGCTATGGTAGCCTCTGTGGAGGAGGGCTCGGCCTGGTCGGGCGGCCTTAACAGTCACCTCGGCCTGGGAGGTCGGCCCGAACAGTTGGTCTTGGCAGTCAGCTCGGCCAGGGGTTTATGGCTGACCTGTGTGAGCTCGGCTTGAAGCTCGACCTCAGCCACTGGCTAGCTTGCGCGAGTCTGGCTCTGTCAGGTGACTTATTGGAGATGGGGTCGGCCCGGTTTCCTGCTTGGCTCAATTCGGTTCTCGGACTGAGGTCAGGTCGGCAATGTGGCAGCCTCTGATTGGTGGGGTGTTTTATGCCTCATCAGGTCCATATTTTCCAACAGTTGAAATTGAAAAACAAAAAAAGAAAAAGAGATTCTTTACAAAGAGTCAGGTTCCCAAATGCCTCTTTGTTTTATTTTTTTAGGAAATTCATAATACCATTAACCTTAACTATAAGGTTTGAATTTCCCAAAATATCTCATTTTGAAAAATAAATAAATAAAAGAATATATATGACAACCATAAAATTATAAGAATTGAACAAGAGTAGGACTTTTCATGGGTAATTCTAACACATTGAATGATATTTTTGTTTTTGGATACTTTTGTCCTTTTATAAATCCCAAGAAAAAAAATGCTTTAAAGAGGGGTTATGATAGATTTTGTTTGGGGTGTAGATATAAAAGTTAAAATTTTGGGTTTTTCACGAGTCTTCTATTGATAGTTTTTTTACAATATTCCTCACTCATTCCTCTTGTCCCCCCTCTCCAAACAAAGAAAAAAAAAATAGAGAATGCATATTCAGTGGATTCAAGGTATTCAAGTATGGGATTGTCTAAATGACACATTTATAGGTGTATTTAGGACTAATTGACACCTTTTGTTTGATCCTTAACTAGTTCTCATAAGTTTTTTTAAGTAAGGGGTGAAAAAAGTTTTCAAACAGAATTTGAAAGTGATTTATCATTATGTCATTATCAAAAGTTGTGATTGTCTTGTACATTTTTTTGAATGCACATGTGAAATGACATGATTTACCCTCACTGAAAAACTAAAGTGTGATACTAAAAGGGCAAAAAAAATATGGTTAAAAATTATTTGACACATTCTGATGTGTCATTAAGAAAAACCCCATCAAGTATTAAGTTCAAGATTGGACACGTAGTCTTATCTACAATAGAGAGTTTTAAAGCGCAAGTTGCGCCAGACACATGGGGGGTGGGCAAATTGACCGCCCCGCCCCTCTAAATGGCAGAAATACTAATCCTATATGTCTGGATGCAGCTTGCACTACGGCACAAAGAACATCGACCCTATATATATACACACACACAAAAGAGAGAGAGAGAGAGAGAGAAAGAGGGATCAACATCATGAATGGAGGAGTATCACACTATCACATAGCAATAGATGGGTTTTTGACAACCAACTTGGATGTAGCTTGGGTGACAAAGACTTACACATGATGAACAGGATCCACACACAATACAAAAACATATTCCATCACCTGTTGAGTTCTACTTGAACTTCGATACCCAGGACTCCAGCATCTTAATCACAGATGGTAGTTATAACCCAACCTCAAAACAGGGAGGATGGGGATATGTCATAATCCACAATCATGAATTATTTGCATCGTCTATGAATTATGGAAATGCAGGGACAACCCAGAAACAGAGCTCAGAGGACTCAAAGAACGAATCCAAAAAACACTTTTACTGGAATGCAGGAAATTGATGATTTGGGCAGATTCTAAAGAGCTGAAAAATTGGGTGACTTACCCAGATGCACATCTGTGGCCTTGGGAACTTTATCATCTCCTTTTTTATATTAAAACCTTTTATGACTTATTTCAATCTGTAACTATTGTTAAACAATTGAGACATCTTATTCAGCCAGCCCATAATCTGGCACATATATTATGCTAGGACAGAACAATTATCATCGGATTGTATGACAAATAATATTGCTATTATGTTCTAATTAAGTTTTCTTTCATCAATATATATATATATATAACTATCACATATCCGTTAAATATCAAATTTGAAATTCAAATTCATATGGTCCACCTTATATTGTATATTTTTCCTGTTGATGTACACAAAAACAACCCATTAATGGGCGATTGACATGTGGTAGAAAACCACTCAAAAGAAATAACTACACCAAAGCTAATATATCCCATTCAAAATCGGATTCATTGGTAGTAGAACCTTGACATAGGAAACGTAGGTACAAGATAAAGCATTCAACAAATCATCAAGCTATTGCTCTTTTTGTACCTCCTCTTACTGTTGTTGTGGTTTACAATCCACTCGGGTTGAGATGATCCATATTCCAAATCAGGTTATGGCTCATGAAATGGTGCAAATTAATCTACATCACAGGATCTTTTTATGCCACGTGTCACACAAGGAAAGTGGTATTACTGGGAATTGCCCGATTAAGGAATTGATGAGGATTTTTATCCGAGCCACCATATACCGAAATTCCTCTTGGCCTGTAATGAGGCCCATTGGCCCAGGGTGTTAAATGGTTGATTCGATCCGGTTTGCCTTTTATGGCCTACCAAGCGGACTTTTTTATCCACTTTTCCTCTCATTCCCCCCCCCCCCCACCCACCCATTCAGACAGTGAACAAATTCCTCTTGACCTGTTATGAGGTAGATGAGGCCCATGGGTGTCAAATGCTTGGTTCGATCCGGTTTTTTACCGGGCTGAACTGATATTGGGTTGGATTGGGCCAATCCGAAGCCAACTCAATAAGGGAAGGTTCAATACTATATTTTATCCGGTTTGATTTCTTTGTTTTTTTTCAAGTTTTTATCATTTTTTATATCAAGTTTGGTCCGGTTCGATTTTGGTTTATCATATATTTATATATATATATATATATATATATATATATATATATATATATATATATATATGTATATATAAACAATTATGGGATAAAATGGGCTTTTCTGGTTTTTTTGTTTGTATCACTTTTTTTTTATTGGTTTTGTATGGATTTTTGTCCGGTTTTTAGTTTTGATCCGATTTTTTCTTGGTCCGATGTAATCCATTTTTCAACTGATTTCATAATACACCAAATCAGTCTGGTTCAGATTTGTTGTATCAGGTTCGATCAGTCTGATCTTTTTTTAACGTAAACAAATGGACGGTGCCCTAATTTGCTGTTTTCTAAATTGTTTTTTAATTTGCCTTTTTTGGTAATTATTCATGTAATAATAAAATGTGATGTTTTCAAAAATCACAAAATAAATATGAACCATCTATTTTTATAAATTTTTTAATCTAAACCGTCTATTCTCATGCAAAGTTGGGAAAATAATATATAGAGTACTAATACATATGATTGTATATATCCGAGATGTGTGTCAATACAAAAGAGGGTATTTGATTGTATTAAACTCTAAAGTTTGACATGTGCATAGTTAATTTTTCTTGGGAAAATTGCATTTTCCATGGCTCCATTAAGATAAGCTTAGAGAAACGATCATTGAATAGGTAGATGTCATCAAATATGGATTTCCATCTGTGTGAATTGGACTGGGTTCAGGCTCCATTTGGTTCAAATTTTAATTTACCCAACTTCGACCCAACCCAATTGCACTCTTAGTTCCATCAAACCATAAGGTTAAGGGTGTCAATTGGTTCGGTTTGATTTTTTTTGTTTTGTTTTTTATTCGATTCAAGATATAATATGTAAAAATCGAAACCAAATAATTATTCCTAACTTCAAAACAAAACGGGACTGAATCAGTTTGGTTTTATTTGGTTTTTATTTTTTATTTACTTTTTTTTGCGGTTTCATTTGGTTTGTATACAGTCCAAGATAATTCGGTTCAAATTCGATTTGAGTGGAAACAACCTAATGAGACAAATATAGTTAGGAAAGAAATAAAACCGATTTGAATTTTCACTTTTAGAAACAAAACCGATTTGAATTTCCTATTCGATTCGTATTCAAACTGCAAATTTCGATTTCAATTTTTTATTCTGATTCCAAATTGACACGAGCCGCACATAGAAACTTTTAGAATCGACACTCAAGCACGGTCGTGTGTGCACGAAACCTTGTGCCATAAAAACTAGCAAAAAGATATATGAAATTTGGACTACTTATAGATCGGATGCAAGCCATTTAATTGAATTTTGATCCAACATATATGTAAAAATCCTCTTCTTATCACTTGAATGGGAGAAAATAAAGAAAAAGGAAGTGA
Source organism: Telopea speciosissima (assembly GCF_018873765.1). Classification (NCBI taxonomy): domain Eukaryota; kingdom Viridiplantae; phylum Streptophyta; class Magnoliopsida; order Proteales; family Proteaceae; genus Telopea; species Telopea speciosissima. The sequence continues at coordinate 62,310,636 of NC_057919.1, forward strand.
AAGTGTGGATCATTGGGCCATTAGAGGAGTGCTGCTCTTTTATTTATTTTTTTCCTTTATCACTCACCAAACTTCTCTAATTACTAAACAAAAGATTTACACAAACCAAACTTCTCTAATTACTAAACAAAAGGTTTACACAAACTTGTTTGGGTTCCACGTGGAAGGCGGAAATAATAAAGCACACATCAAATGTAAGTAGCTAGATGTGGAGACTTATAGGTATTTTGACACCCTCTCCTTAACGGCTAACTTTTAAAGATGAGTTCTACTGAAGTTCCCTATAAGTGGTATTAGAGGCAGGGCACGACAACTCCAGCGTGCTCCCAAAGATGCATAAAAATCTTGCAGAGAAGATCTCAATCCCCACATATGCTCCCGTGTTGAGGGAAAGATTTTTAGCTTTTTATGCGAAAGCAATTATAAAGAAATTATCTGACATCATATATACGGACTTAGGCACCCTCTCCTTAATGGCTAGTTTTTAAGGATGAATTCTACCTAAGTCCCAAACAAGTGGTATCAAAGCCAAGGTTGTGACCATGCCAACATGGCAACCTGGTGTATCTCCAAAGATGAAGTTTAAAAATATCTTGGTTGCTCCCACTTGGATAAGAAGATTGTTGGGGTTCCACACGAAAGGTAAAGATAATCTCACATTGTAACCTAAAGTAGAGACCTATAGGTTGTTGGACACCCTCTCTTTAACAGCTAGCCTTAGGCAATCCTTTAAAGATCTATGTTGCTCCTGCGTGGTGAGAGATATTGTTGGGGTTCAACATAGAAGATGAAAATAATAATCTCACATTGCATGTGAATAACCGATGTGAAGACTTATAAGGTACTTGGGCACCCTCTCCTTAACTGCTAGCCTTCGGTAATCCTTCAAGATTGTTAGTGTATATGAGGGGTGTTAATGTATATGGTAGGACCGACTCAATATTAGTGTATATGGTTGTACATGTTTGGCACCGACTTTGACTTTTGTACAGAGTTATTTATTATCTTTTGGACTCAACTCTTGTATATATATCCTATACTATAATGAATGAAATACGCAGAGTTTTACACATTCTAACATGGTATCAGAGCTATGGTTACCCTGTTCGTCCAGAGAGCTCCAGCCCCTCTCTGCCACTTCCACCTCCACTGTTGTCTCAACCATTTTCTCTTTCCACATGTGGCAAGTGAGAGGTTCTGTTGGTGCAAAGGTGGTCGCGGCAAGTGAGAAGGTGAGTGTTGGATGCGGCAACTGAGAGATAGAATTTTTTTTTTTTAATAATTAAGGCTGATCTTAGACATGGGAAATAGGACATCAGCCAACGGCTTTGCACAAGCCATCGATGGTGAACTTTGGATAAGACAGGGCATCAGGCGGACTGCTGATGACAGCGGTGAAGATAGCAACGGAACAAAACCATGCAATAGCGGAGATCCGTGCAAAGGTGAATCCCTTTGCAGCGACAGACAACAATCAGGCGATCCCAAACAGGGATGGCAACAAGACAAACCCCAAGGCTGGAGCTCTATGGACTGACAATGAAGTCAATCCCAAACAAAGATGACAGCAAGACCGCTCTATGGAAGCAGAGCTTTGACAACAAGATGATGGACAAACGGATCCCAAACACGGAATCCCAATCAAGACAAATCTCATACATGGATTCTAAGGATAGACAGTCGGTGGACAGATGTCAAACAGGGATGGCATCAAGACAAGACAAATCCCAAATCGAGACTCAATGGATAGTTGATGGCAAGACGATGGTAATAGACGACAGGTTGAAGGATGGCAACGTCAGGTGATGGTAATGGAAGTGCTTGGAGGACGAAACCGCATGTGGAAAGAGAAAATGGTTGAGATGACAGTGGAGGTGGAAGTGGTAGAGAGGGGTTGGAGATCTCTAGACGCAGAGGGTAACCATAGCTCTGATACCATGATAGAATGTGTAAAACTCTGCGTATTTCATTCATTGTAGTGTAGGGTATATATATACAATAGTTGAGTACAAGAGATAACAAATAACTTTATACAAAAGTCAAAGTCGGTGCCTAACATGTACAACCATATACACTAATATTGAGTTGGTCCTACCATATTAACACCCCTCATAGACACTAATACAAGATATTGCTCATATCTCTTCTATATTCAATTTTCTTCCTAGGGATATTAATGGTATTGCTTACTCTTCAAACGAACTTGATCTTTGTATTAAGGATGCCTTGTGTTCCTCATGTCATTTTTCTAAATGAAAATATTCTTCAAATTCTACTCCTTGGCTACTTGATCCTTGCATTGGCTACTTAATATCTGCACTAGGATGCCTTATGTTTTTCATGTCATTCTTCTAAATGAAAATGCTCTTTACCGGGAAAAAAAAAACAATTGTTTGCCTCTAAGTTTATTCTACAAAACAATCCAACTCAATATCGTGATAGTCTTGGGAGTGGATGTTACATGTTAATATGAGTTAAATCTCTATAGATGATACCCAATGGCCAATGTCGAGTAGTTTGAATTTGTTTCATAAAGTAGGATTCCTAATAAATCCTATTTAAATATCATTCGAACTAAAGTAGCTTTTGGATCACTTGGCAATGTGTATCAGTGCCCAAATTTAGTGGCTCTATTTTCATAATCCACATGTCATTTTAATGTTTTTAGAAAATCACTTTGTTTCTCGAGATGAAGTATAAGAACCATTGAAAAGAAAAAGGTGAAATTAAAAGCCTTGCACATGGTGGGCATATGGTTGAGATTTAAATCACACACACATACGACATCTATAGAGAAACAACTTTAAGTTCTTAAGATCTATTTAGATATTTATTTGTCATATTCTTTAATCATAAGAAGTCGCAAACCATTTGAAATTAAAGTGGGAGGAATCCATATCTTCATCTATTACCTCTATAAAAAGAATGAATTTAATTTTCATTTTTTTTCCTTTGCCAAAACTCAACCCATTAATTTGACACATGTTTTCTAGACTCTAAAAAACCACATGATTAGAATTCTACTATTTTAATATTATTATTTTGTTGTTGTTAGTATACCAATAATATCGTTACTTCTAAAATATAATTTCCAACATATCTACTTCTATAAATTTATATCTAACATATTCTATATGCATTTACAATAAATAAAAAAAATGTATCCTATATCCCTAATCACAGTATTTCGAATATTTTTTTGCATATTTTATACATATCAAAATAACATTAGTCGTTCAAAATTTACCGCTTGTTACACAATGGTTGATTCAAAGTTTCTATATAATGGTTTTTTTTTTAGGGAGGGGGGTAAGGCCATAAGATATTCTGGTTGTTTATATATTCATTTGACCAAAATATTAGGGGATGATTCACCTATGTTATTAGGTTAATATTCATGAAAACTATGAAATGATACAATTCAATCATAGTTAGTTTAATTATTATTTTGTACCAAAAAAAAAACACAGCTTCTTATGACGTAATTGTGAAAAGATGTCGCGGTCAAGTTTGGTTTGTAGTTTGATAGAAAAAAAAGTATTCCCATAATCAACATTAAGCCTTAAATAGGAAGACCAAAATAAAGGGATAAAGTTCTCTGCACTGGGGCGCAGGGTGCACCCAGACACATGGGATGAACGGAATGACCGGTTGACCCCCCGAATGATCGAAATCTTGCTCTTTTCCCACCCCATGTGTCTGGGGGCAGTCTGCCCCAGATGTGCTCCCGGGCAGAGAACATCACCCCCAAATAAAATACCACATAAAATTGAAAACTTTTTTGTAGAGAAAAAAAATAGATCTACGATTCTATTCTATATGAAAAAACATATAAATTCTATTAAATTTACCAATATGCCATCAAATCTATGTTGAAGCACATTGATTAAAAAAAAATTGGAAAATATTGTATAGATAATTCGTCTCTATTTAATGGAAAAAAGATCATCTAGAATTCTATATGGAAGCTACCTTTTCCTAAAAGTTGCTATAAGAGTAAGCCACCTAGAAAAGGCAAAGCTAGATTGAAGACACACCCATGAATATGAAATTCAACCTTTAAATATTCCTCTTCTATTTACCTTCTTTTATCATGTAGTGAAGCATATGTTTACCTTCTTTATCATGTAGTGCAGTAGTGCAACAATGGATTCTGGTGAACTAACAGACTTCGAATATGCGTAACAGACAATGTTTGTGATTTTCTTTCTTTATAGTTTATATTTCTTTCTCACAAAAAAAAAATTTATTCATAAAGTTCAAAAAAGTTTTTTTCACCTAGTAAAAATATATATTAAAGGACCGACAAAGGAGGCCGTGAGTATTAGGGTAATGGATATGCACTAACATCATTATGAGAGGAGGGTAGTTCCAACTTCACAGGGGATCAGTACTACTACCCCTAGATGGAGTGTACTTTTCTTTCACCCACAGTGGAGGAAAACTTTCTCTACTCAACATTGCCCCCACTGCTCCATCAATGAATATGGAGATTTTGTTTCCAAGACCTTGCTAGAACCAGTTGAGGCCTTATCGACCAAAGCAATTCTACATAGTCTAACCAAAACAAGTAGTTTTTTTTTATTCCTTTTCTCCTATTCTCCTTGACGACTCCTCCCCCATCTCACCCCCTTAGATGCAAGGGTTTACTAATTCATAGAGGATATAAAATCCCAATTTCAGTTTTTTTTTTATTTTTTTTTATAGAATCCCCATTTTAAGTCCATAGCTTGATCTTTATTTCTTAATGTGATAAATTGATGTGTAGAATATTAATGTCTCTGGTTTTATACTTCCTTTTGATATATAAAAGAGTATACCTCCTGCCACTGCAGGGTCTGGGAAGGATCATAATATGCGCAGCCTTACCCCTCTACTGTCACAAAGAGACTGTTTTCATACTCGAACACGTGACCATTTGATCATAATAGAGTAACCTTCCAAGGCCCACCCTCATTTCCTTAACAGGTAAGCTAAGTTTGGTGGAAATAACCCACCTCCACATGGCCAAACAACTATGCCATCAACAACTAGATATGTTATTACTTGGATTGTCCATGTTATGTCAAATTGGAAAAGGAACATTGCACTGCCCTTCTCTAGATTCCTTATAATCTTCTCACATAATAAATAGTGGGGGTCCCACACTGATACACTCTTCTATCTTGACCATGTGGACCCCATATGGATGATATTATTTTCAAGTCCCTCATTGGTTAACGTGTAAATTCAGATTCTTACTTTTGTGATTCTTTCTTTTAAGTATCCCCCCTAGTAAGAAACCGATTTATTGAGAAACATCTCATGAACAACTTATAGCTTGATGAACATAGATCTCATGGAGCCATGGAGTGGAAATTGGCCATTCCGTCTCACACGAGATTGACAAGGCCTTCCTGGCTAGGGCTATCAACAATACCATTGCTAGTCCTAAAAATACAAGAAAAAGAACAGGCATGACAAGATGCAACTTTCCTAACTATATCATGGCATGATTGGAGTAATATGGAGATGAGTAGAATCAAGATTCGCCCTTCTTATTGAAGCTATGACTTCTGAATTGTCAGATTCAACCTGATTTTGCTCCAATCCCATAGATTGGGCATGAAGTAAACCTGCCCAAACTGCCATGGCTTCACCAACTACGGTAGATGTAAAGAACATCTTTTCGGAAACAACTACAATCTATACTCCGAAACTATCTCTAAAAATGAAATCAATTCCCGCAATCGAGCTATCAGGCTGAATAGAAGCATCACAATTTAGTTTAATAAAATCTGCATTCAGTGTTTACACTTTTGAGTGTTGTGGAGAGGGAACAACAGATGCAGCAGCTCCTTGTACCCTTCCCTCTTTCAATGCCTGCTGAAATTCAACAAAAGGTGCTTGGGTATATTGTATCACTTCCTCCAGAGTCCACTGTCTTCTATGGAAAACCTAATCATTGCGGGCTTTCCATAACCCCCAACATATAAAGGATGCAAGGGAGAATGATTTCCAAGCACCGGATTTGTTTGCTGCAAAAATATCATCTCAACCTTTAATCCAAAGATAAGTTTTAGGATCCGAGATGTCAGGAAGAGAATAGGAGAGTAAGCTACCAAACCAAATCGCCCTTGCAAAAGGGCATCCAAAAAAAAATGATCAACGGATTTCATCTGTTCGTTACACTTCACACAAGACGTATCCAGATTAATGCATCTTCTAAGCAATGCCTCATTGGATGCCACTCCTTGTGCACAAACACACCATGGAAAACTTCGAATTATTTGGCCAAATTCTTTTCTAAACCACATCATAAATCACATCTTAATTTTGATCAGAGAAATAATTATTAATGAGTTTGGTTACCTCACTAATGTTACAATGTGTGTGGTTGGGAAAGTGGGTTAGAGTTTGTAGAAATACCTTTCTTGAGTGCTAATAAGCTATAAGCTTTCACAATCCAAACCCACCTATTTCTTCTTCCCACCTTTGTATGGACACAAAGTATAAAGCATACACAAGAAGAAAAAAGAAAGGAAATCTATTAAAAATTAAGAAGACTGTTTACATTGTTCATATCAACACAAAGCTTTTTTGTTTCAAAAACTAGTGCTCCAAACTGATTTATGTTACATTCAGTTTAAACATCTAAGGGTTCAATCAATGGAGGAAAACATGCAAGATCTCCCTTCTTCCTAAATGCTCCACAGTAGACAGAGGAAGAAGGAGATGGAGGAAGTTTACCAAACGATTAAGCAATTATATGGAAAGATATAGATAAGGATCAAACTATAAGGTTCAAATTACATACAGAGAAAGAAAGAGGTTCAGAAAACAAATGGAAAAATCAGAAATCAAAACCACCAGCATCGTCATAACCACCATCATACGCAGCGTCAGAAACCATATCCCCTATCAAAAGCCCACCAAGCGCTCCTCCCAGCAACCCAGCTCCCAATCCCATCCCAAACTTATTCTTCTTCGGCTGTTGTTGCTGCTGCTGCTGCATCGGCGGGTACCCGTAACCCGGCGCCGGTGGATAACCATACCCTGGTGGAGGCGGTGGGTTTTGATAAACCCCCTGTGGTGGATACCCATACCCTGCCACCGGCTGCGGCGGATATGGATACGCATTTTGTGACGGCGGAGGATAACCAGATGCACCTTGCGGAGGATAACCAGAAGCCCCATACGGAGGATAACCAGAAGCCCCCGGCGGAGGATACCCACCGCTACTCGTCCCTGAGGACGCAGGGTAGGCGGTGACGGGTTCATCTCCCTTCGATACGGTCGGTGCCGGAACAGTAATTTTGTCGCCAAACTTGTAAGAGAAATTCAATTGGCCTTTGGGCTTACCAGAAGATGTCCTGACCTGATAGCTAACGAATTGGGCGGATTTTTCATCCCCTGCGTTAGCGTTATCGAGGAGCTCCTTGACAGGGACGTGTACTACGCCGATATCTTTATCGGAACCGATACTGCGATCACAACGGAGTTGAAAGATGAGAACAAGACCGCCCTTTAGAGCCGCGTCTTCGTCGATATTGAATTTCATCTGGAAATTCCATTTAGGATTCGTTCCACCGTCCTTGTCGATCGGAGTTTTCTGCTTCGTCAGGTTATCGCCGCTGAGGTTAGCAACGAGGTAGACGTCCATCTTGCCGAAGATATTGACATCTTTGATATCTTTTGCAGCGATCACGGTGATTTCTAATGGTCGGTATTCCATTTTTCTGATTCTGAAACAGAGAAAGAAAAACAAACAATACGAGAAGAACTCGGTGACGATGGGAGATTTATAGGGAGAGAAAGGGTTTCAGTTTAAAATTTAAAGGAGAGAGAATAGAAACTGGGAAATTTCCTATGTTATCTAATGTTTATGAGTTGGACCATGTTTTCGAAAACAAATTACGTAAATTGCCATCCTTTTTTTTTTGGGTAAAAAATAGAGATTTATTTGAATATGCAATAACTCAATGCATTGGGAGCAAAATATCTCTCGCAACTAAGGAGTGGAAAGTGGTCAAAGTATCGAACATAAAATTGAAAAAATTCGAATCAAACTTAAATCATACTAAATCTGACAATCATGTGTCAAACTGTATTACCGAGATAATGCACGAATTGAATGAGAGTGAATAAAATTAAATCAGATTCGGGTTTAGATTATATAATTATTTGATTTCGATTTGTATATATTGATATTTTGAATCGAATTAGACCAGACCAAATCAATTGTCACCCAATCATAATCTTTCAATGCTCATTTGAAGTTGGTATTTATGGGAGGGCAATAGTATAAATTCATTGAAAATAGTTAAAAATCCTTTTCAATTCTCTAAAAGTGCAATGTGAATTTTGAGAATTTTGGATTTGAGAGCTCGAATTTTGGATTTGAGAGCTCGATACGTGGAAGATACTAAATCCAATGGTGATTGTTTTTTTTTCCTCAAACTCACCACAATAGGACCCTCATTCCCAAACCGCACCGCACTTCTTGGGAATTGGGGAGGATTTTTTCCCTTGGTTATCAGGCGAGACAGAATACAGAGACATGTACAGTGAAGCAATAATCTTCCATTTACTAAAAAAAAATAGTAATATTCTTTTCTTTACCAAAAGTAGTAATCTTCCTTCGCTATTGAAAGTTCCAAATTCGTTCGTAAAGGCTAAAGGCGACAATTCCGTGTAAAATCAGTGTTTTATTTTTTTATTTTTTATGGAACCGTGTAAAATCAGTGTTGGTAATTGCGTTGTGTTCTGTCAGCAACTCAGCTGTGATATTCCCGTCTGACGTCCGTAACTGAATCCCACTTGATTTTACTTTAATTAGTTGGAACCGTATCGGTGGACGTATCGGTCACGGGTACTCCCGCTCCGTATCAATATCATATCGATATTTTTTTTTGTTAATATATCGTATCAATCATAACGATACAATATTGATACCTTCAACAGGCCCATATGATAATCTTTAGTAACTCACCCAAAGTGATCGAAGAGAGAATCTCTTCAACCATTGTAATTTGAAGTTATGGTTGGACTCTAACTCCCATCCTTTATTGGCGAATATCAAAGATATATTTTCTCGTGGTTGAAGAGATTGTCTTTTCACCTTGCCTGAGGGAAAACTTGAATATACAGACAATTTACCATTAAGAAGATTGATATGATGAATTGGTATACCTTTCTAATTCACGGTTGTGCATAGTACACAGTCATGCTTTCAATCGTTGGATAGACATGATCGTGTATAGTACACGGCCCTTCATCCCCATCCAATAGTTGCAAACATGATCATGCACAATGCACAGCCATGCATGAAACCTTTTGCCATTTAAAAAAAAAAAAAGGCAAAAAAATATATAAAATTATGACTACTTAGAGATTTTTTTTTTTTTTGGACTATCCTACTCAAAGGCCCATAGGCCAACTACAAGCTAAGGGGAAGGCTAAGACAAGCCCACAATCTATAACTAGGGGGGGGGGGGAGGGGGAGGGGGAGACAGGTGCCTTTTTTTGGCACAATATGCAATCCAGGAGAATCGATCCCTTAACCTCCTGGGGGGCATGCACCAACTTGCAATGCCACCAACCAACTGAGCTAGCAGTTGTTTGCACTTAGAGATTGGATGCAAGCCATTTAATTGAATTTTAATCCAACATATGTGTAAAAATCCTCTCTTTGTCACTAGAGAAGTAGAATGGCATAAAATAAAGAAAAAGGAGTGTGGGTCACAAGGCCATTAGAGTGTTGCTTCTCTTTCTTTCTTTTTTTTCACTCACCAAACTTCTCTAATTACTAAAAGAGACTTTACACAAACTTGTTGGGGTTCCATGTGAAAGGCGGAAAGAATAAATCACACATTGTATCTATGTAACTCAATGACGAGACTTATAGGTACTTCGACACCCTCTCCTTAAGGGCTAATTATTAAAAATAAGTTCTACTTAAGTCCCCAATAAGTGGTACTAGAGTTAGGGCATGACAACTCCGACGTGCCTCCAATGATGGATTAATCTCTCATAGAATATCTCAATTCCCACATATGCTCCCAGGTCAAGGGAGAGATTTTTAGCTTTCCACGCGAAAGCAATTATAAGATAATTATCTGATATCAGATATAAGGATTTAGGTACTCTCTCCTTAATAGCTAGCTTTTAAGGGTGATTTCTATCTAAGTCCCAAACAAGTGGTATTAGAGCCAAGGCTATGGTTGGGCCAGCATGGCAATTCGACGTATCTCCGAAGATGAAGTAGAAGAAGATCTTGGTTTCTCCCATATGGATAAGGAGATTGTTGTTGTTCCACGTGAAAGGTTGAAATAATAATCTCACATCGTAACATGAAGTGGAGACTTATAGGTACTTGGACACACTCTCCTTAATGGCTAGCCTTAGGCAATCCTCAAAGATCCCTATTGCTCCTACGTGGAGGGGGATATTGTTGGGATTCTATGTGAAAGATGAAAATAATAATTTTACATCGGATGTGAATAGCCGATGTAGAGACTTATAAGTATTTGGGTACCCTCTCCTTAACAGCTAGCCTTGGTAATCCTTCAAGATATTGCGCATATCTCTTATGTATTCAATTTTCTTCAAAGGGAGGTTAATTGTATGGCTTACTCTTCTAAATGAACTTGATCTTTGTATTAAGGATGCCTTTTGTTCCTCATGTCATTTTTTCAAAATATGCTTCAAACTCTATTCCTTGGCTACTTGATCTTTGTATTGGCTACTTAATCTCCGTATTAAGGATCTCTTGTGTTTCTCATGTCATTCTTCTAAATGAAAATGTTCTTTACAACAACAACAACAACAAAAAAAAAAAGGCAATCCACTACTATGTGCCTATGAAGTTTATACTATCAAGCAGTCCAACTCAATGTTCATGATAGTCTTGAGAATGGATGTCACATGTTAATATGAGTTAAATCTCTATAGATGATACCCAAGGCCAAGAAGTGTGAATTTGTTTCATAAAATAGGGTTCCAAATAAATCCTATTTAAAATCTAAATTTGTGAGGTGCTGCTATACCTCTCGCACTCAAGCTTGGTGAGGTTTATCACAGGGAAGGCCTCGAATGGGCACAATGGGGAGGGGAAGCCCGAGACGGAGAAGAAGTGGAAAAAAAGAAAGCTAAAACAAGGGTAGAGAAAGACAGAGAGAGAGAGAGAGAGAGAGAAGAGGGAGAGTCAATAATTACCGGTTTTCCTGTGATAACCGGTAAAGAAACAAAATGATGTTATAGGGTATTTTAGGAAGTTTAGTTATATTTTCTTGTTGAACGGGAAAAGAACTAACTAATCTGGGGATTAGGTAAATCTTTTCAAAATCTAAATTTATGGATGTAAAACAAATTTAAATTATAATTATCTTGTAATTCTTTTTTTAATCTCGTAGATCTAAGAAATTTCCCCCCCAAAAAAAAGGGCAATCAACTACTATGTGCCTATGAAGTTTATACTATAAAGCAATCCAACTCAATGTTCATGATAGTCTTGGGAGTGGACACCGCATGTTAATATGAGTTAAATCTCTATAGATGATACCCAATGCCGAGTAGTTTGAATTTGTTTCATAAAATAGGGTTCCAAATAAATCCTATTTAAAAAAACATTCAAATTAAAGTAGCTTTTGAATCACTTGACAATGTCTAACAGTGCCCAAATTTAGTGGCTCTATCCATATCATCATCACATGTAAATTTAATGTTTTTAGAAAATCACTTTTTTTCTCAAGATGAAGTATAAGAACCATTGAAAAGAAAAGGTGAAAAAAGCCTTGCATATGGTGGGCATATGGCTAAGATTTAAATCACACACAAACGACATCTACAGAAAAACAACTTTAAGTTCTCGATCAAGATCTATCCAGATATTTATTTCTCATATTCTAATTATAAGAAGCGGCAAACCATTTGAAATTAAAGTGGAATCCATATCTTCATCTATTACTTCTATAAATAAAATTACCTTAAAGTTCCTTAATTTTCATTTTGTCCCTTTTCCAAAACTCAACCCATTAAGTTGACATATGTTTTGTGGGCTCTAAAAACCACATGATTAAAATCCTACTATTTTAATATTATTATTTTGTTATTATTATACTAAGAATATCGTTACTTCTAAACTATAATATCCAACAAACCCACTTCTATAACTCTATATCATAGTATCATACCTACCATATTCAATATGCCTAATCACTACCTTGTATTTAGAATGTTTTTAGTCCTACAAAATCTACCATTTGTGACACAATGGTTGATTTGAAGTTCCCATATAATGGGGGTTTTTTTTTTTTTTTTTTTTTGGCGGGAGGGGGAGGGGGTTAAGTCTGTAAGATATATACTGGTTGTTTATATATTCATTTCACCAAAATATTATGGGATGATTCCACTATGTTATTAGGTTAATATTTATGAAAACTATGAAAAGATACAATTCTATCATAGTTAGTTTGATTATTATTTTGTACTAAAGAAACAATTTCTAATGATGTAATTGTGGAAAGATGTCGTTTAGAAAGACATATTTGATTTTTAGTTTGATAGAAAAAAAGTATTCACATGATCAACATTAAGCCTTAATTAGTAATATCAAAATAAAGGGATAAAGTTCTCTACATTGGGGGCACAGGGTGCACCCAAACACATTGGGGTGGGCGAAATGACCAACCCGCCCCCTTGAATGACCGAAATCTCGTCCCTGTCCCACCCCATATATGTTTCTGGGCACAACCGACCCCAGATGTGCTCCCAGGCAAAGAACATCACCCCCAAAATAAAATACCACATAAAAATTGAAAAGCATATTTTGTAGAGGGAAAAATAGCTCTACAATTCCATTCTATATAAAAAAAGCACATGAATTCTATTAAAAAATTATGAAAATTACTGAAAAGTGCTAATGAACTGGCATCCCATTGACTCGGAAAAATTGGATCATAATGTACGTAGCCTTACACTTGCTTTCATAGAGAGGCTATTTCCAAACTCGAACCTGTGACAAAAAAAAACACAGAATGAAAGAATGCCTAGCTTGAGGTAGAGAGAGAGAGAGAGAGCGTGTGTGTGTGGGTGTGAGCTTATTAACCAAAAGAGAACCTATTGTATGTACCGGAATGACGATGAAACATGACGATGGACTCCATCACTATTAATGTGGAATATTTTCCATCATTGGTATCAATTCTCCAATGGAGATTAAATAGAGATTACATGTGAGAGAATCATAATCAAATTATACAAGGTAAGAGAGGATAAAGGATACATAAAATATTGAGTTTACATCCAAGGGAGAATACGAATTAGAGTTTCTAAAAGAGGCTCAATCCATATCACATATGAGAAGCGATATGGAGAGTCCAAGTTTGGTAAGAAATCTATCACATAATACACCCCCTCAAGGTGGAGAGTCAGGCAACCGAATCTTCAGCTTGTCATGTAACAAATTGAGAACAAACAGTACCAAGGGCCTTAGTAAATGTGTCAGCGAGAACTTGCAATTGCTTCTTGGCCACACGATCACGGAAAAAATAAAAATCGTGATCTCCACGTGCTTGGTGCAAGCATGGAAAACGGGTTCGTAGAAAGGTAGGCGGTGTCAATGTTATCACACCACAGTATAGGAGAACTATGTAGAGGGTAACCCAATTCACCAAATAACGATTCCAACCAGATGAGTTCAGCCGAAGCATCAGCTAAGACCTTGTACTTAACCTCTGTAGAAGAGTGTGCCATGGTTTCTAATTGTGGGATGTCCAAGATATAAGATTCGAACGAAGAAAAATTGCAAAGCTGCCGGTGGACTTACGGTCGAAACCATCACCTGACCAATCAGCATCAGAAAAGGGTTGAAGAGAATGGGAAATCGACCTTTCAAGAAGTAAACCATGAGTGTGGGTACTCTTTAAGTAACGAATAATCAGTTTGACAAGTTGCCAATGATCAAGAGTCAGGGCATGCATGAACTAACAGGCACGGTTACCACAAATGCAACATCTGGATGGATCAGTGTGATATACTGTAGAGCACTCACAATCGATCGATACTCAATGGGTTCAGGCATTGGCTCACCCCCTGAAATCTAGGACTTATGAGGGGTAGCTATGGGAGTTTGCACCGATTTACAATCAACCATCTCAGTGCATCGCAATAAATATGATATATAGCGAGATTGGGAGAGTAAGAGTCCCTTGGAACGAGGGATGGCCTCAACGCCCAAAAAGAAATGAAGTGCACCAAGATCTTTAATAAAAAATTCACCAGATAACTACCGATGGAGAGACAACACCATAAAAGGGCACTACCAATGACAAGGATATCATCAACATATATATCAAGATGTAACTAACATCGATACCAACACGTCGAATGAAAAGACATATGTCAGCCTTAGACCCATGAAAGCCTAGCTGAAGAAGAAAGTCCGAAAATCTATGAAACCAAGCCTTGGACCCCTGTTTGAGGCACTAGAGAGAACAATGGAGGAAAAAATGTAAGATCTCCCTTCTTCCTAAATGCTCCATAATAGACAGAGAAAGGAGAAGGTGGAGGAAGTTTACCAAGCGACTAAGCAATTATATGGACAGATATAGATACAGAACAAACTATAAGGTTCAAAGCACATACAGAGAAGAGAAGGAAAGAGTTTCAGAATGATAGAGTTTGAAATTTGTTTGAAATTTGAATTTTCTCCTCTGCACCTTTTTGGTGTTTTGAGGGTTTGTATGTATAATCAATCTTTACAAGAAGATAATGATGTTACACGTAAAGATTAAGAGATAAACAAAAGAGAGCTATTAGCTACAACAGATAGCTGTCGGTTGAGAACTCTTTTTTATGAGCAGTGATTTTGTACCCGTTGAGTTGTTACGCTTTCAGAAATCACCGTAACCACCCAATCCCATTCCAAACTTATTCTTCTTCGATGTCGATGGTTGCTGCTTCTGCGTTAGCGGTTACCCGTAACCCTATTACGGCGCTGGTTGATAACAACCATACCCTGGTGGAGACGGTGGATGTTGGTAAACCCCCTGCAGCGGATATGGATAATAACCACCGCCAGACCAAGGTGGCGGGTGCGCCACACTTTTCCCGGCGGTGACAGGTTCATCTCCCTTCGATACGGTCGATGCCGGGGCTGTAATTTTGTCGGCGAACTTGTATGAGAAATTCAATTGGCCTTTGGGCTTACCAGAAGATGTCTTGACCTGATAACTAATGAATTGGGCGGATTTGCCATTCCCTGGATTATGGAGGAGGTCCTCGACGGGGACGTATACTACGCCGATATCTTTATTGAAGCCGAATCTGCGATTACAACGGAGTTGAAAGATGAGGACAAGACCGGTCTTTAGAGCCGCGGCTTCGTCGATATTGAATTTCATCCGGAAATTCCATCTAGGGTTCTTCCCACCTTTCTTGTCGATCGGGGTTTTCTGTTTCTTTTTCAGGGATTCGCCGCTAAGGGTAACAACGACGTAGACGTCCATCTTGCGGAAGAAATTGACATTTTTTATATCTTTTGCAGCGATCACGGTGAGTTCTAATGGTCGGTCTTCCATTTTTCTGAATCTGAGAATGTGAGAGAGAAAGGGGGAAAGACAAGCAATACAAGAAGAATTCGGTAACGATGGAAGTTTTATAGGAGAGAGAGACAGAGAAAAGACTCTGGAAATTTCCTGTGCTGACGAAACCGAGTTATCTATATTTGGAATGATTATTATCAAAACAAAAAATTTATAATCTTCCATTTACCCCCAAAAACAAAAAATATAGTAATGAACCTTCGGTATTTCATTCGTAAACGTTAAACGTTACAAGACCGTGTAAAATCAGTGTTGGTAGTTACGTGGTGTTCTGTCAGCAACTCAGATGTGATATTCCCGTCGACGTGACGTTCGTAACTGAATCCCACTTGATTTTACTTTAAAGGGTAAAAGAGGATCAGATCCTCGACCGTGCGATCTAGACAAGATGCTGTGGGTAATGACCAACTTATCTCTACTTGGATAAGGCGTTTAGGTAGGGGTAAGGTGGACAATGCACGCAATATCGTGTCTGGGCAGCACGGTCCTATCAGGCAACTCGGTAGTAAAGGATCCAAATTGGGTAAAAGGTGGCTGAACGTGGTTAAAAATTAGGGGTTTTTTCAAATGCCTACCTTCAAACTGCCCATAAGATCAAATGCCCCCTGAACTTTCACTATTTACAAATGCATTCCTATTTTCCAATCTGGGTAAGGGTGTTAAACGGCCCGATTTCGATTAAATAGTTTGGTTTGGTTCGATTTTAACTGCTTGAGGATAGAAACTGTAACCAAACCGTTTAACTAAACAGTCTCATAATCAAAACCTAGACTGTTTGGTAAACGGTTTCGGTTAAATGGTTTTTAAACGGTTTTAGTTAAATGGATTTTTAACGGTTTTATACGGTTTTGGTTAGGTGGTTACTAGATGTTTCATTAACCATTTACTAAAAAGTCTAATTTACACTGGTTACCTGCTGCATTTTTTAATAAAAAATGAAGGCTTTTGGGAGTGTACATAACCATTAAGGAAGAAACATAAAAATTAAGAATGAAATAGGAACAACGGAAGCCATGGTTAGAGCTTCAAAATGGAGAGACCCTGAAGCACATAACAGTACGAATCAATAGCTCCCCTGAAACTAAGGTTTTAAACGGTTAGACAGTTTGGTTATAATCGATTTTAATTGGATTACACGGTTTGAAACCGTTGAATTAATCGGTTTAAATCAAATCGAACCGATTAAATAAACAGTGTCATTTCTAAAACTATAACCGGTCCATTTAACTAGACGGCCTATCGATTTTGGTTTAAATGGTTCGATTCGATTTTGATAAACGGTTTCGATTTGTTTTGACATCCTTAAGTCTGGGACGTTAGACGTTAGTTTTAGAGAAACTAATGACCAAAATGCTCTTATGATAAACTTCGTTATTCCTCCTTCCCTCTTCTTCCAGTCTTTTCTCCCATAATTATATATGTTCTCGTGGGCTTTAACACAGGTCGTTGCATCATCCGATCTTTGCAATTGTAGACAACAGAGAGAGATTGATTTAAGATACAATACCACTCTTTCAGCTCTAAAACTTAGAGCAGAAATGGAGAAAAGGGGAAAAAAACCAAAATTCCTACCACAAGTCACAATGGGAATGGGGTCCATCACTAATCATTTGTCACCACGGAAGAAGCAGACAAAGCAAGTGGGAAGAGAGAAGGAAAAAAGAAACTGAAATGGTAAAACCTTAAAGGGGAAAAGTTTCATGCACGACCATGTATAAGAGGAATCCTTTACACTAGTTTTTAATAACCGCCAAAATAAAGTATTTTAATCTGAACTCCCTCCAAGGATAAAGTAATGATAAATACTTCTATAGAGAAACAATTTTAAGTTTTAATTAAAAGAAGCCTCAAATCATTTGAAATTAAAGTGTGAGAAATCCATATCTTCATCTATTACCTCTATAAAAAGAAAGAACTTAATGTTCCTTAAATTTCTTTTGTTTTTTTTTCCTTCTTCAAAACTCAACCCATTAATTTGACTCTGAAAAACCACATGATTATAATTCTACTATTTTAATATTTTTATTTTGTTGTTGTTATTATAACAAGAATATCTTTATTTTTAAAATATAATATCCAACATATCCACTTCTATAACTTTATATATCATACCTAACATATTTAATATGCATTTACTAAAAAAACGATGGTATCTTATATGCCTAATTACTACCTTGTATTTAGAATATTTTTTCGCATATTTTATACATACCAAAATAACATTAGTCATACGAAATTTATCACTTGTTACTCAATGGTTGATTCGAATGGGCTTTTTATTTTCGGACCGTAAGATATATATTGATTGTTTAGATATTCATTTGTCCAAAATATTATGGGATGACTCCACTATGTTATTAGGTTAATATTTATATATGAAAACTATGAAAAGATATAATTCAATCATAGCCAGTTTGATTATTATTTTGCACAAAAGAAACAGTTTCTAATGATGTAATTGTGGAAAGATATCGTTCGGAAGGTCAAATTTGGTAGAAAAAAAGTACTCCACATGATCAACATTAAGCTTTAAATAGTAATATCAAAATAAAGGGATAAACTTTCTTTGCATGCGATCGCCATGGGGATGCAAGAAAAGGATGCGCCCAGATGTATTCATAGGCAAAGAACATCACCCCCAAAATAAAATACCACATAAAAATGAAAGGCATTTTTTTTTTTGTAGGGGGAAAATAGATCTATGATTCCATTCTACATGAAAAAGACACATGAATTCTATTAAAATTACCAATATGCCATCGAATCCATGTCGAAGCACATTGATTAAAAATAATGGAAAATATGGTGTAGATAATTCGTCTCTATTTAATGGCATTCCCTTATTCCGAAAAAAAAAAGAAATTATATCAATCAACCTCTTCTTTTTTTTTTTTTTGTTGGGGGTGGGGGGAGGGGAGAGGAAGGCAATTCGACTCCTCTACTTTCACCTGTCCCTACTATCGTGTGCGGCCCCACACATAGGCAAGATAGAATGTATCGCCTTACCCCTACCCGAGCGCCTTGCCCAAGCAAGGGTAAGGCGCATGGCAGTACCAGACAAGCGAAAGTAGAGGAGTCGGATCTCTCGGAGGGGATGCGGGCAAAAAGATCATCTAGAATTCTATGTGGAAACTACCTTTTCCTAAAAATTGCTAGCATAAAAGTAAGGCACTTAGAAAAGGCAAAGCAAGATTGAAGACACACCAATGAAAATGGAATTCCACCTTTAAATATTCCTCACTCTTTTTACCTTCTTTATCATGTAGTGCGCCAAGGGTTTCTGGTGAAGCATATGTTTACCTGTTCACAAGTCTCCGGTGCCACTGTCATCTCAACCCAATAATTTCATAAAGTTTGAAGTCCTCTCATTCAGGAAGTGTACAGGAAGGAGTCCGAGGCAAGAACCATCTTCAGTGGATTCCACAGAGCAGAGGTTCTCACCTGATAAAGTTCTTTGCTTATCAAAACACCCAAGGGTGCTAAGGGCTTGAAAATAGGGGGAAAAAAAAAATAGGCTAACTATACTTTAGAAAAAAAAACATGAAAATTACTGAAAAACGCCAATGAATTCTCATTCTATTGACTCGAAAATATCGGACCATAATGAACGCAGTCTTACACCTCCATAGCTCTTACTTACAACAACCACAAATGATAAAAACCCATCAACTATCTACAGAACTTTGGGCCTCAACTTGGTATTATTAGAATCTGAAGATGCAAATGGAGGTCACCTTTGAAGTCAAATGTAAAAAACAAGATTGGAAGTCATTGTTTAGTCACTCTAGTGGACCATTGCCTTAATGGTGTGACACAGAGCATCTCAAGTAGTTATGTCCAGTAAACTCCCATTCCTTGCGTAGTTGGTTCTGGTTGGAACCCAACCAACAGATTGATGATGTGGAATCCCATTGGACTAGTGTGTGTATGATTGTAACCTCTCTCTCTCTCTCTCTCTCTCCCTACTCCCCCGTCCAGTGTTTTAAGAATCGGGATTGGATAGGTCAGAATAGCCAATCCAGATGGGTCAAGGCTGATCCCAATTCCAATTGATCCAGCTCCTCCGATCCTTGCATAGAAATAGTGAAATACCCTAAAAAGCATTAAAACACTGATTCCGGGGCCAATTCAAAAAGATTCAGATCTCGATTTCGTGTTTTTAAACTCTGCCCCAGCTTAATACTCCGTCAGACTCCACCATTAACTCAACATTCCACCCTTCCCAAAGTGACCTTTCAAACTTGCTTTTGGCCATTATACCTCACCTTTCTAACATTTCAATCAGCAGCCCAACCCAAGTCACCCCAAACCAAACCGGAGTTAATATCTTTCCGAACCAACCCCCTTTCTTTGAGGCCCATAACCCAAACCACATCACCCTCCTAACCCAAGGCCCATCCAAGCTAAATCTCACCAACCAGCCTCCCCATCAAGCCCATAGCCCATACCAACCAAGTGCAGTGACCCAAAGCCCATCCACACCTCCTCAAGAGACAACCATGGCTCCACAACAGGTTCCACCACCCCTAATTCACGAAAACCATTATCTCAACAGCTGTCTCTGGGACAATTGCCACCCCCCCCCCCCCCTCTGCTTCAAGTTACTCCACCCGTCCCCCCTCCCATGAAGAGCAGGTGTTCCTCAAGGCAGCGAGTAGGCAAGGATCAAATCACCCAGAGAGACCCATCTCAGCTCTCTAGGACTTCGAGTAAGAGCACTACCACAAAGCAGCGGCTTGCTAGCACCTCCCTGTAGGTGAAATCAAAATCTAAGAAGCAGAAGAGTATTGAGGCATTTCGACAATCCCAGAGTATCACTGAGCAAGCATTAGAGCATTTTTTATCCGTTACCCCCGTGGAAGCTGCAGAGTCGCAGCCCCACGGGAAGCAATGAAAATTCTAAGTTGGAACTGCAGAGGGCTGGGGAGGCCTCTGACAGTTCGGTCTCTCAAACACCTCTCCAAATCTGAGAAGCCAGATGTAATCTTCTTGATGGAAACTAAATGTGGGGACCAAAAATTAGAATGTATTAAGAGAAGTTTGCACCTGAATGGTATGTTTACTGTTCCGCCTATTGGAGCTTCAGGGGGATTATGCGTCCTTTGGAAAGATTCTTTTAAGGTTCAGGTGTTGTTCTCAAATTCTAGAATCATTGACTGCTTGGTTTCTTCTAGCAGCACCCCAAATTTCTTTATGTCCTGTGTTTATGGGGACCCTATCAGGGCTCATAGGCAGCAAGTTTGGGATACTATTCTGGGTCTGAGCCAGGGGAGGCGTGAAAAATGGATCTGTTTGGGGGATTTTAACTCTTTTTTAGCTTGGCATGAAAAGGATGGCGGCAACTGTAAGGGGAGTAGAGATGTCTTCCAATTTCGTAACATGGTTGAAGGGTGCCAGTTGATGGACTTGGGTGCTCAAGGCCCTGTATTTACCTGGAGCAATAAGAGGTTGGGTGCAGCGAACATTAGAATTTGCCTTGATCGAGCACTATCTAATGTCGAATGGAGGTTAAGCTTTCCTGAATCAATGGTTTTCACCCGTGCGGCGCTGGGTTGGGATCACTCCCCAATTTTGATTGATACTGAGGGTCGTCCGACAAAAGGACCTCATCCTTTCAGGTTCCAATCAACGTGGTTGCGCCATCCGGATTGTAAGACAATCATCTCCACTAGCTGGGAGAGACCTGTCCAGGGGGTCTCTTGCCATGTGTTGCAGAAGAAGCTTTCCTTATGTGAAGAAAATCTGGGGAAGTGGAATAGGGACACGTTCGGTCATCTCCAAAGCTCTATTCAACATTTGAAAAACAAATTGGCTGAGCTCCAAAACCTTCTGACGTGGGCTGCTTCTCAGGGTCAGGAAAATGAGCTTTCTATAAAGCTGGATGAGGCTTTGGCGCGTGAGGAGGAATTTGGGCGCCAAAAGTCCAGAATTGATTGGCTCCAAGGGGGCGACAGAAACACGGCTTTTTTTCACGCATCAACCATTCAACAGCGGCAACAGAACCGAGTTCTAAAGCTAAAACTCCCTTCGGGAGATTGGTCCTCATCTGAATCCGTCATTTACAAAAGCTTCATAGACTATTATGAGAATTTGTTCAAATCCGAAGGTACTGAGGAGGATGCTGCTATGACTGTTCTTCAATTGATTAAGCCCTGTATTAAAGATGAGGATGATGTGTGGCTGAGTGCTTCTCCCTCCATGGAGGAGGTCAAACAAGCTCTCTTCGATATGGGACCTCTAAAGTCTCCAGGTGTGGATGGCTTTCCCCCCCTCTTCTTCCAAAGATTTTGGGAGCTAACCCATAAAGACCTCTATGCCTTTGTTATAGATTTCTTCTCTACAGGCTCCCTCCCCCCAACCTACAATGAGACTCTCATATGTCTTATCCCCAAGTCTGCCTTTCCGGAGGAGATTGATCATTTTAGGCCTATCAGCTTGTGTGGGGTGGTGATCAAGGTCATTACAAAATTTCTTGCTTCAAGGCTGAAGTTGGTGCTCCCTCAAATCATCTCCCCCTCTCAATCGGCGTTTGTTCCGGGCCGACAAATTTCCGACAATGTATTCACCGCCCATGAGGTCTTTCATTATGTGAACAAGAAGAGGAAGGGCAAGGAGAAGCTAGCTATTTTGAAGCTTGATATGAGGAGAGCCTACGATAGAGTGGAGTGGCCCTTCCTTCACAGACTCCTTACCCGGCTCTGCTTCTCCAATAGGTTTGTGAGTTTGATAATGGCGTGTGTTACTTCAGTTCATTGTTCCCTCATTATTAATGGGGAGGTGAGAGGGTCCTTTGCGCCTTCGAGAGGGATTAGACAAAGGGACCCCCTCTCCCCGGCTTTGTTTGTTATTTGTGCCCAGGTTATGAGTTGTTTATTGGAGCAAGGGGAATCACAGGGGCAAATTCATGGCATTCGAGTGAGGAATAGAAGCAGGTCCATATCACACCTTCTCTTCGCCGATGATTGCCTTGTGTTCTCGGAAGTTAAGTTGCAAGAGCTTCATAATGTTAAGGAGTTAATTGATGTATACTGTAGAGCGAGTGGCCAAGCTTTCAATGCAAAGAAATCTAGTATGTGCTTCAGCCCCAATACAGCTCCTCGCCTAAAGAGATGGTTTTCTAGAATTCTCAAGCTTCCCTATGGAGATGGCCCCTCCAAGTACCTGGGGTTGCCCTCTATTATCGGTGTTAGCAAGAAGGATCTGTTTCATGAGATCAATGATCGTACGGCGGGTAGATTGAGTGGTTGGTCCAAGAGATTCCTTTCCCATGCGGGCAGAGAGACTTTACTCAAATCAGCAACCATGCCCATTGCAAACTATGTCGTCTCGCACTTTAAGCTCCCAAGCTCGCATCACTCTCGGGTCCGAAAGATGGCTTCAAATTTCTTTTGGGGTGGGGATGAGGACACTACCAAGACCCATTGGATATCTTGGGACAAGCTCTGTCATTCTAAGGAACAAGGTGGATTGGGCTTCCGGGATCCATCCCTTCAAAATCGAGCCCTGTTGGCTAAAGCAGCGTGGAGGCTTTTTTCTGATCCTAATTCACTATGGGGGCAGTTCACCAAAGCATTATACTTCCCCAATAGCAGTTTCATGGAGGCACAGCTTGGCAGCAGCCCCTCCTGGGCGTGGAGAAGCATTAAGGAAGGCAGAAAAGTCCTTGAAGAGGGGTTAGTCTGGAAGGTGGGATGTGGAAATAGGATCAACATATGGAATGACAAATGGATTCCCCTGCTTCCCAACTTCAGCGTGCCTTTACCTCACGATAGAAGCAGCCCTTATCAATTGGTCTTCGATCTCATCTCTCACGATACGCGGATTTGGAACAATGAAGTGCTAGATGCCTTATCCAGCAGCGACACTAAAAAAGCAATCCTTCAAATCCACCTCTCCCTGTTTCCTAAAGATGATGAGCTTGTTTGGGGAGGGGCCAAGAACGGGAAATTCTCGGTGAAGTCTGCATATCATGTCCTCCACAATAAAGAGGATAGAGGGGCTATTCATCGTCCTTCGTCACCATTAGGAGGGAACTGGGCTTCTACCCCTCCTGAAGTGTGGAAGCGTGTTTGGGGCTGTGAGACTCTTCCCAAGGTCCGTTCTTTCTTGTGGAGGGCAGCGGCGGATGGACTGGCTACGGGGGAGGGTTGCACTAAGAGACAGATACATGTGGATCCCCAGTGTATGCGGTGTGGAGCGCCTACTGAGACCATTGATCACATTTTGCTTCGGTGCCCTTTCGCTCATGCGGTTTGGTTCGGCTGTCCCCTCTCGCTCAAGCCCCCCATCAGTGCTACGAGTAAGCTTTCAGATTGGATCTCTCAGTGGAAGGACTTCTACAAGCCGAACAAAACTTAAGGAAGAGTGACGGAGGGTCTTGTTAGCTGGGTCGCTTGGTACTTGTGGAGGGCCCGGAATGACCTTGCTTTCGGTCGGCTAAATTGGGATCCTGTGGAGGTAATCGGGGCTGCCATGAGCGCTAACCATGAGCTTAGTTCAGCAAAGAAGCCTCCGACCACTTCTCCCGGGCCTATCATCTCCCCGCCTCTGGAGAGCCCCCATTGGTTACCCCCTGCTAGCCCTTACATCAAGATCAATGTGGATGCTTCCTTGGCTCTCGATGGGCACAAGTGTGGGATTGGTGTGGTCATTCGCGACCACTTAGGGAGGATTCTTTTGGCGAAATTTGAGCTGGGAAATTTTGGGGAGATAGTGGTTGGGGAAGCATTGGTCGTTCGGTGTGGTCTCCTTGAAGGAGTCGCTATGGCCGTCGATTAACTCATTTTGGAGTCCGACAACAAGGAGGTTGTCTCCTATCTGCAGGATGAGTCGAGGGGCGTGCCGCTGAGTTTGGACCCAATCATATCTGACATCAAGTTCCTGGCTACTACAGTGCCTGACTGCACGTTTGCTTGGATTTCTAGGGAAGCCAATGGATTGGCTGATAACCTAGCTCGGAAGGCCCTGTCGGTGCCGTATTTGACAGTGTGGCCGCTTTCCACTCCGTGGTTGAATGAAATTTGTAATTCTTCTTCCATATGTCTTTCACGTGCTTTTCAATAGATTGCTCATTAGTAAAAAAAAAAAAAACTCTGCCCCAGTCCCTTAAAAAAAAAATGCTCTCCTTGTACCAAAGGTCGTGACACCGACAGCCTTGACCCAAAAAAAAAAAGGGAAAAAAAAGTCCGATAGCGTGGATCATACACCCAGACACACAATCATACGAAATTACCAATTCATCCTTCTAAAATAAAAAATCTCATCCATCTTTCTTTCTTTTTTGGTAAGAATCTCATCCATATTATGTCCATGCACACGCTTTCATTGACCCCACGCTAGTGCATGGACCACAAGACCACGCAGCGATCACTAGCACACCAACACTCCCCTCCAAAAAAATTACCAGAAAATCTAGTAACCAATATATTTTTTAGAGAGAGTTTCTTTCTTGGGATCGATCAAGACCGAAACCGATCCAATACAGATTTGGATCGATATTGGATCGATCATGATTTGGTATTGATCTCGGTCAATACCGATCCAGACAATATCCACCAATCCTATCCAGATTATGAACCATGATTGGATCGCCTTCGCACCAGTCCAAGAGTCCCATCCTACCATCTTGGGATGGATCAAAACCAAAACCAATCCAATACAGATCTGGATCGGTATCGGATCAATCATGATTTGAGATTGGTCTCGGCCAATACCGATCCAACCAATATCCACCAATCCGAATCCAAATTACGAAACCATGTTTGAATCCCCTTCGCACCGGTCCAAAAGTCTCATCCTACCATGTAAAGTGGTGATGACAAGGTTCTCTATTTATAACAAAAACTGTCTAAATTTTATATAGAAGCTATTCCATGTCACCTACTTGGGATAATCTGCAAGTCACACCAATAACAATACGGAAAACGGTATCAATCACATAGGCCACATGGTGAAAACACAAATACATAATAAACAACAAAACGTATGTATCTGTAAGAGAGTGATAGTAGGATCCGACTCCTCTACTTCGAAAGCGGGCTGTAAAAATGAAGTACAACCTGCTTTGGAAGTAGAGAAGTCTCTTCCATGATAGTGGCGTCTTGGCCATCTTTTTCCCTTTTCATTTTTACTACTATCACGGAAGAGACTTCTCTACTTCCAAAGCGGGTTGTACTTTCGTGCGCCCAACATTGCCGCACATACAAGGCGTGCAGAAAGTACCACCTTTCCCCCGCTCGGGCAGGGCGCTCGGTCAGGGACAAGGCGGTACTTTCCACCGCCTTGTATGTGGGGCAATGTTGGGCAGAAATACAGCCCGCTTTGGAAGTAGAGAAGTCTCTTCCGTGATAGTAGCGTCTTGGCGATCTTTTTCCCTTTTCATTTTTACTACCATTAAATTAAATTATGATTGCACTACCAGTAAATTAGACAAAAGTATCCACAAGAGACACACGGTAAAAATATTGCCAAAGAAACAATTACATTCTCTAAACTATTCTTAAACTACAACCGCTCCCAACGTATCCACGGTCCAGAGGGGACCCCAACCTTCTTGCGTTACAGGCTCCCTCTCCTATGTTGCCGTAGCCAGGCTACATACAGTAGGAACCAACATGGTACCCCGGCATGCATGCATGTTTTTATGACCCGATCAGCACGCATTGCCCTCAAAGAGGATGGTAAGGAACATATCCTAATGACGACTTCACATCGGTTACTATGTCACTGCACCATATCAGAAGACTTAACATCTCATGTGATATGTCTACGTTGTTGGTAGCGGCAGTGGTGGTGGTGGTGGCGGTGGTAGCGTTGCCGATGTTGTTGGGGTTGTTCCTTGTCTCTACTTCGTTACGGTGCACATTGTGGTAATTGGGTAATTGAACTGTACGACTATCATGCACATCCCGAAAACTACGAGGGGGAAGAGGAAGGAGAGGAGGCAGAGGAACGACCTTTTGAAAGTTCTTGCTATTAACATCCATTGCAAGAGAAGATGCACCACCATCTGCATTACTACCATTGTTGTTGATGCTACTACTAACCACCAACTGTTCTCCCCTACTACTTTCTTCCCCTCCCAACATGAATTTTACACGTGGGCTCTCCCTCGGAACACTCACAATTGGCCCTGCCTCGTCACCAGTCGGCTTCTTCAGACACGACTTCAGCTGGACGGCAGGTTGAGGTGGTCGTGGCCGATATGCTGCTTGCCTAGGTTCTGTGGCAGACATGTTTGTGGACTGTACCCTCAACTGTGTGGTCTCATCAGCAGCATCTTCTCTCCGCTTGACTGAATCAGACGACACCTGCGTTGGTACTTCCAAACTCCTTAAGTGGTATAAGACCTTACCCCCAAATAGGGAGGAGCTATTTCGTACAGCATAGTCGTGTGCTGCATGTGCATGAGACTTGTGCATGAAAACAACACGGCATGTTGAAGACTTCCAAAGCACACGGATGGCAGAGTGATCAAGTGGCCCAAAGCGAACAAACCTTGCCTTCAACTGTGGAACGGATGGTAGTGTTGTTTTAGGGGGGAATTTCATAACCAGCATTGTAGGTTCCACCACCCTCAAAGGCGGCTCCGGCTTCTTTACAGAATCTGGCTTGATTGGCTTTGCTGACACTGCTACACCAGTATCTTTCACATCTTTCCGATCTCGTTGCATTTCAGAAGTCTTCAAGCTGCCAGCCTTCTTTTCCGCAGTCATTGACTTCAGATCCTTCAATTTCTTCAGCCTCTTGGAAGAAATCTCTTCCTGGCGCTCAGAGGGGTTACGTTTACGGCCGCCTTTTGTCGGATCCTTTGGTGTAAATAGTTTTTTTGTTGGCCTGGAAGCAGAGGGCTGGTTTCCCTCATCACCAGGAGGAACCTCCACAGCACCAGTAATGGCTGGAGATTTATTCCCTTGATCAGAAGCTCCAGGTTCAACTTTAGGTTCAGCTTCCGTCAAGGGTGATAAAATCAAACTTTTCTGATAGACAATGGATCTGAACTGCAGGAAAACCTGTCGTACAATAGCAGGGCTGTTCCGTTCTACACCATGAAAGGGATCAAGAGCAAGAGAAAACAGATCTTCCACTAACTGCGGAAGATCGAAATCCATATTCCCCATATCAACCACTGATGGTGTCATCAATGAGCCAGACGGGAAGATACTTTCGGATGCATCAACTTTTCTCTGTGGTTCAATACCAATGCCAATGGATTTGCCCGCAGATTTTCTCATTGATTCTCCATCTTTTACAGTTTTCAGATGTTTCTGTTGATGATTTATGTTTGTCTCTGAGCATGTTTCCTTTTTCTTTTTCTTCCTCTTTCTCTCCCCCTTGAAAGATTTGTCAGAGTCCAACTCCTCTCCAGGGCGTTTAAGGACCTTTTTTGCCTTCATTCCTTTGTCACTGCCCATTTTTATGACCTTACCAGCAGGATGCTTCACATCACTGGGTAAACAAGGCATACTTCTACCACCTTCCTGCACTATATCAAGTCTCTGGTGATTTTCAGAGGGCATTATGATTCTCATCCTCGGTGGTTCAAGACCTTCAACTGTGCTGCCAACTTTCACGTGCTCCTCAGGTTTCACATCAACCATGGCTTCTTCTTCCTGCCGAAAAGCCTGGTGTACTGCACCAGGATATTCTGACATCCCCATCGCATCAGATCCATGCATACCATCACTTATTGGACCCCTCACCACATCCACATTCACTCTTCCTTTCACCTCTTGCAAGAGACAGATCTCCTCATCCAGAGGTTGCATTCCATATTCTTGGCCCCCCGGTGCAACGGGAGAATCGCTTATGGCTGCAGGCTGACTCAACAATTGAAAACCAGCCAATTCACTAACCCGATTTGTGTTCATTGGTGAATCAAATGAGTTAAAATTAGCAATTACTGGTTTCTTATCCACTTCTGCCACCTCTTGCCCAGCTCCTCCTTGACTTGGCACTGAAACTACCCCACTGAAAATTTCTGCTCCTTTTCCTGGAGTATGAGGCTTTATTGATTCCCTTTTTTGCAACAAATAGTCCCCAGCTGCTAATGATGGCTCTGCCTCCTTGAAACTTGATGGTACCGAAATGCTTACACATCCTTCGCTGATGTGATGGGCCTTGACGTCATTCGGTCCCTCTCTCCTTTTCAACAAGTACTTGTCTTTCTTTGATTGATTTTTGCTCTTCTTTGATTGATCTTTGCCTTTCTTTGATTGGTCTTTGCCTTTCATAGGCTTTGTAGAGCTCTTCTTTTCACCAAGAGATTCAGCATACACCAGAGGACCACTCAAAGGAGCTGAAACAGTTTTAAGACTAGATAAGAGAGCAGGTAGAGCTCAAACATGAAAGAATGTTAAAAGGAAATCAAGGTTTATTACTTGCTAGTAAGACCTGCCTTTCAGAAAAGATAGACACAAGGAATGCAAGTAAGTGGGCGACATGAAAAGGAAATTGCCCTCCTGAAATGCTTACAGTGCCTCATATGGACTTGACAGCTAAGTACAATGCCAGTTCTTCGACGAGTACGAACAAAAGATAAAAACAACTACCACTCAAACATATATCAAATCAAAAGCCAGCTAGAATGTACAGGGGAGATGGGAACTAATACTACATTGGGCTATTTATTCCTATTAACATTGTGTTTAAACTCTTCCTTGTCATACCAAACAAAATAGATGCAGAGAAATAACTTTATTGAACCATTTCTAACCCCAATCAGCCAGTGACCAAATCACCTTACATTCAGTGACCAAAAGTTTATAAAACAAAACGAAAACCAGCATACAAATCAGATCATCTTAAACCAAATTTTAAGATATACTTACTTGGAACCAACACCACCGTTACCTTACTTCAAAAACAACAAACTTCAGTCAACAACAACTGAAAGCTATTGCCAAACCTTGGAATGTCGGAGCTAAATATTTCCACCACTCGACCACTTTACATGTTACAGAACACCTCAGCCGCCCAGGGGTTGGGATCATTAATATTAGTTCAGAATAAATTGGTAGAATAGATTACCCGTAAATCATGGATGAAGCCATAAAATAAAACAAATCAACCACATCCACTTGCCTTAAAAATTAGCAAAATGCCAACATCTTATCTATGGACCCTTGCAATTTCAAATATGGCATGATCAAGATAATTTCGATCCAAGAACAGTTAGCCAACGTACCAAACAGCAGCAGGGACATTCCACTGCAAGCAATGGAGCTTTCTTTTTCTTGGTTTACGTAGTCATGAATGTAGGCACACCAAAATATTGTATTTGAGGGGCATTAGATGATTTATTTTGTTAACTGACTTCTTTAAAAGTAAATTCATCCATGCTAACTGTAGCAAATAGCAATTAAAGTTTCACATTTTAGGTAAAATGTACACTACCATTTGAAGAAGTCCTACTTTACTAACTTATAGCAAGTCCATGGATTATAAATTAAACCAAGATGTGATGGAACACATTGGATCAGCTACTTAGAGTAAGTCATATTTTAAATCTTTGACCAGATAGCCAAGTTCATCCATATTCGATAAGAATTCAGCCCTGTTTAAACTGTTAATTAAATCTGATCTGGTTTATTATACTGCAACTCTCTCCTATAAGCTTATCTGGCTGGCCAAATGTGGCATGTCAGATGGGGACAAAAGTTTATGTACAGGTAAACCCCTAGAACTCATGCTCACATGTCAAGTTTCAGCCCAAACGGAGCTCGCCAAGTGGCAAAATTGAGCTTTAAAAATCCAGGGCTATGGAAGAGTGCACAGTAATGGTCAGAGAACTGTAGGTGTGCATGGATACACATGGGGATGCATGGAAATACATCGTGGAGTATACAGTTGAATTTGAGTCTAGAATTTGACAAGTGGTCTATCTAGACCATCCACTGTATAACAATCGAAATTGCCACATTAATTTTCCATGTAGCAGAAATAAGTGGGACGTTAAAGCTCTCTTTGGCATAGTTTATATTTATATTTATTACCTATTTATGAATAATCAATTATGATAATAGGTCATGGACTATAAACAATAATCGTTTGGATACTACTAGACATAATAGATTATATAATGAAAAATTAGGTTTGGTATACCTAAGCGAAGAACATGTTATGTATTATATTATTCATAATATAATATATTATATTTGTTCTAATATTCATTAATTTTACCATTTTACCCCCACTTAAGTAGCAATTCTGCACATGTTCATTAATGGTACTTGCATAAACAAACATTAACAATTTATGGTGATAAATCATAAAGAACTCTTGAACTATGCTTATATTGAAACTCAGCCTTATCCCAACTTAATGGGGTCGGCTACATGGATCCAAGCAAAACTATGTAGGGAAAACTGAGGTCTAAACAAAAAAGGGAATGAAGAGATGGGCAAAGAGGGATGGGAAGTGAGATGAGAAATGAAAAAAGGAAAAAGACAAATGAAAGATGGCCAATAAAAGGAACAATGAAATGAAGGATGGAAGTAAGAGGAAAGAGGCACAGCACAGCAAGTCAGACAATTTTTTAATGAGAAATAGGGATCATAAATCATACAAACACATCTATTTATGTTTGTGTCAGATAAACATATATTTGAACTATACCAAAGACAGCCTAAAATACGATTTATCTACACTAGACCATGAAATAGTTTCCTGTAATAGCAATAATTGATTTTCTTAAAAGGGATCAATCTGGCTCGATCTTAACAGGCATCCAACTGGTCCATATCTTCTTCCATAAATTGCCTTGTTCCAAATTCCATGAGATTATGTATCTAACATTTATGTTTCCCTCTCAGCCCTATATTTCATCCAAGTCCCTCTTCATTTTCTTGTTTCCTTTCTGTTCAAAAGTTTGCTTTTAATTGCTTACTGTATTATTTCTGACCTATATATGTAAACATCAAATCCTCATCCTCATAACCCACAGGGTTCAAATGTGCTACGAGCCTTCTTTCCTTGGCACATTTCGCCAATACTACAAAATGAACAAATGCCAAGATATATTGGCGGTACAATGAAGGTCGAAGATTGACATGATCACAATGGGGTTGATGTAGTCCTAGGTAGGAGTAATCCCACTAGGAGCCAGGGTAATGGGTTCACCTAACAAGGCTGGCCGATTGGGACAGCTTAGGCTAAATAGGGAAGAAATTAGGGTTAGGGTTAACTAATGGTAATGGGGTTTATAGGGTTTTAATATGCAGGTTTTAAGGGTCTTAATGAACTAGGTTTGGTTAGGTTTGAATAAGTTTTTTAAATTTCAGAAATTTAGGTTTAGGGTTTCGGGTTTTGGGAATGAAGGAGATGATGGGATTTAGGGTTTTTAGGGGGGAATTAGGTCAAGGGGTTCTGGCCGAGTGTCACTGGCATGGAGAGGGTAGTTTGGTTGAAGTTTGGTGTGGTTTGGATGGTAGGTTAGATCTGGGCAGATTTTAGAGGCTTTAGGTTTTAATGGGGAAGAGTGGGATTAGGGTTTAGCTGTAGGAATGGGGGCAGAATGGGGGATCGAGTGAAGGAGATGGCCTGCAGGAACTGTGGTGTAAAGTTGGAACAGATCTGATACAGGGAAGGGGCTGGACAGGATAACTAGTGTTTAAAATAATTAAGGTTTAAGGGGGATCGATTAGGGTTAGGTTGGATGGAGAGGGAGAAGAAGGAAACTTACAGAAACCGTAAACAATTACTGGATTTGCAGATCTACAACAACAGTAGCTTGGAGAAACTTGATTGAAGAAGAAGAAGGACCTCCTGATCTACAAGATGCAAGGAGTCACCGGAGTCCACCAGCCCTCACCCTTGATATGACTCACAAGGGCTCCTTGATATTACCCATAAGGAACACTCTCAAAGAGCAAGCAACAGCATAAAGAAACGATTTTTTTAAACAATAATTGGTGGGGGAGCCTCTCCCACGATTTCTTATTAATTAAGAGGCCAAAGGCCTTATCCTAAATCTATTATAAATCAAATCTCTCACTTAAATCATGGAGAGGTAGACCAATTTAAAAATAACTTAAAAACTTAAAAGAAAAAGACTTATCTACCCCTAATGACTTAAGACAACTTAAATAAAAGATGATTCCCTACTAGCCAATAGGATATAAGAACCTCTTAGCCAATAGGATCACTTCACTTAAATTAGACCAATTGAACCAATTGGATGCAACCAATTTAAGCCGGTTCAATTAAAAACACAAAATAAAAACTAAGTATAGAGCTGAAATAAACTAAACTAAGGCTCCTACTAAAACCTTAGGCTTAGGGTGGCTTCTTCAATTCGAGGAGACTAGGATCTGCATCAACTCTTCCCGATTTAGAAACATTCATCTCTGATGAATGGGTGAAATTCATGCAACACTCTGCCAACTTGGGGCTGAGCCTTTTAACATCATGAGTGGGAGCCCAAGTACTATGCATGTGTGAAGAAACTCGTCCACAAACCTTGTGATGAGGAAGAGTAAACAACATGTGGGCAGCAGCTTCAACACTTCCCTGGCAGAATTCTGTTGAGGTTAGAACAGTGGGAATATAGTCTTCAAGTCGTGGAGCCTTCTCTTCGAAGAACCAAGGGGGCATCACAAAATCAATGTGTTCAACCTCCATAGGGTCTTCAATACTGATAACCTTCTCATTCAGCCCCACTTCTTCAAGAACAGCAACTTGCTTGTCATTATCTCCCTGTGAAATGCTCCCAATTACCTCTTCACAATCAACCACATCATCCATGAGAACTGGAGCAATCGTATGGACACCTCGAGCACCACCATCTATGTCTTCAAGGTAACGTTCTATGTCGTCATCACTATCAGGGGGTAGTGCATATATACCTTGCTCCTCGTTCCCTTCAGGGGTTTCCTCTACCTTGGCAGCCACATTAACAGGTCTATGCTTTTGTGGGCAATCTTTGGCATAGTGCCGAAGCTCATTGCAGTGGAAACACTTGTGGTGTTCATTGCTGTCCATGGGAGCTTTACCTTTATGATCAGCACAAGAAGGGGCTGTAGGGCGAGAAGAACTACCAACAGAGTATCCTGAGCGAGTAGGACCAGCAGCAGAGTTTCCAGCTCGATTGTGACCATTGGTAGTAGACTTGAATGCTGAAAAAGCTATGTTGGTACCTTCCATGGAGGAATCAAATCTTCTATTTCCAACCAATAATTCTTCAGTCTTCAACGCCTTCTCGAAACAGTCCTTGATGTCCAGAATGTCAACAACTCCAATAGCTTTAATAATGTTTGATCTCAATCCCAACCGAAATCGAGACAACATCTGAGTATTACTTTCCCTGGTGTCAATACGAGAAGAAAGAGCATCGAACTGCTGCATGTACTCAGCTATAGTCATAGTCCCTTGCCATAGGGAGTTAAGTTGATCTTGCATCTGGGCTCTGTAATGTCAGGGCAAGTATTTCTCTCTCAAATCATACTTCATATCCTCCCAATTAGTAGGTGCATTACCTTCACGTTCCATATCTCTCTCTGTCTCTCACCACCATTCTCGGGCAGGACCAATCAGTTTGGTACATGCCAATCTCATCTTTCGATCTTTAGGCAAGTCAGACCAGTCAAAATAATCATCCAGGGCAGCAAGCCAATCATAGAACACCTGTGGATCACCATGCCCATTATACTCCTTTAGCTCTAGTTTGACATTCTGTATCGTACCTCCTATTAATAGCTTCATCTCCAGTGAAGTAGGATCTCATGTATTCCTCAAAGTTAAGTCTTCAAGGTGCTTCTGTAGTTCTGTCCCTGTCTTCTCTATAGTCATCTCTGTCAGGTCTACGTCGGTTCCTGTAATCTCTGTCGTGTCTGGAATGATCTCTGTGGTCCCTGTGACGTCTGTGACGATCTCTATGATATTCATCCCTTCCCAGAGTTCCATGTACTTCAGAATGAACTTAGAATATGTCCTCCTCTACATATAGAGGGTTGCTTACAAGAGGCACAGCTTACCTTTGTTCCATTGCTGTCATTCGATCACCAAGGACTTGCTGGTCTATTGAAATCTTCTACAGCATAGTCATAATTGCAGCAAGGGGATCGGGTGGGGTGGTTGTGTGGGGTCCACAGCAGGAGTGCCATGTTCAACCATGGCTCTGGTACCACTTGATGTAGTCCTAGGTAGGAGTAATCCCACTAGGAGCCAGGGTAATGGGTTCACCTAACAAGGCTGGCCGATTGGGACAGCTTAGGCTAAACAGGGCAGAAATTAGGGTTAGGGTTAACTAATGGTAATGGGGTTTATAGGGTTTTAATATGCAGGTTTTAAGGGTCTTAATGAACTAGGCTTGGTTAGGTTTGAATAAGTTTTTTAAATTTCAGAAATTTAGGTTTAGGGTTTCGGGTTTTGGGAATGAAGGGGATGATGGGATTTAGGGTTTTTAGGGGGAATTAGGTCAAGGGGTTCTGGCCGAGTGTCACTGGTATGGAGAGGGTAGTTCGGTTGAAGTTTGGTGTGGTTTGGATGGTAGATTAGATCTCGGCAGATTTTAGAGGCTTTAGGTTTTAATGGGAAGAGGGGGATTAGGGTTTAGCCGTAGGAATGGGGGCAGAATGGGGGATCGAGTGAAGGAGATGGCCTGCAGGAACTGTGGTGTAAAGTTGGAACAGATCTAATGCTGGGAAGGGGCTGGATAGGATAACTAGTGTTTAAAATAATTACGGTTTAAGGGGGATAGATTAGGGTTAGGTTGGATGGTGAGGGAGAAGAAGGAAACTTGCAGAAACTGTAAACTCTTACTGGATTTGCAGATCTACAACAACAGTAGCCTGGAGAAACTTGATTGAAGAAGAAGAAGGACCTCCCGATCTACAAGATGCAAGGAGTCGCCGGAGTCCACCAGCCCTCACCCTTGATATGACTCACAAGGGCTCCTTGATATTACCCACAAGGAACACTCTCAAAGAGCAAGCAGCAGCATTCATGGCAGCAGCATAAAGAAACGATTTTTTTAAACAATAATAGGTGGGGGAGCCTCTCCCGCGATTTCTTATTAATTAAGAGGCCAAAGGCCATATTCCTAAATCTATTACAAATCATATCTCTCACTTAAATCGTGGAGAGGTAGACCAATTTAAAAATAACTTAAAAACTTAAAAGAAATAGAATTATCTACCCCTAATGACTTAAGACAACTTAAATAAAAGAAGATTCCCTACTAGCCAATAGGATATAAGAACCTCTTAACCAATAGGATCACTTCACTTAAATTAGACCAAATTGAACCAATTGGATGCAACCAATTTAAGCCGGTTCAATTAAAAACACAAAATAAAAACTAAGTATAGAGCTGAAATAAACTAAACTAAGGCTCCTACTAAAACCCTAGGGTTAGGGTGGGTTCTTCAATTCGAGGAGGCTAGGATCTACATCAAGGGTTGAAATACGAAGGTGTTGCTAAACGTACCAGACACATCCGTGAGGTACACCAACCCTTGAAATGACAAAAATGCCCCCAACATATCAATGGTATGCCAGTCCAACTATCTAAGGGATTATACCGCCGTACAAAGCACATAAATCCAAGAAGGGCCAGTCATACTTTTAACAAGCACTTTACAAGTTCATATAAAGGTGTACATTGACCATTAAGTTGCAAATAGAGAAAGTTCATCTGGCCAAGAAGGTTAGACAGCATGCCAAATATGTACATTGATTAGAATGTGGAATAAAGAAAGTTCTAGAGTTATAACATAAATTTAGTTAATATATTACCTTCTTATGCAGTGGTTTCGATTCAAGGGAAGTGTGATGATGGCTTACAACAACAACTACTACTCAGCCTTATCCCAACTAAATGGGGTAAGCTACATGAATCCTTTCAAAATAAAGTAAAGAGGGAATGGAGAAGAAAGATGAAGAATTGAGATAAGAAAGGTGAGAAATGAAAAATGAAAGATGACAGTAATAGAAGGATAGCCCAGGAAATCAGGCAAAATTTGGCTACATGGTGTCAACAACGTGGATTCTTGCCCTCCAATAGGCTCTATCTGATGTCAAACTTGGCACAAGACCCAGACTAAGCATGTCATTCTTCACAACCTCACCTATGGTCATATTATGACCATAATATGAACAAATTTTATAGCGATCATAACATGCTTAACGAATAATTCAATATGACCATAACTTCCAAGTCGCTACCAACTGTATGGATAACATTTTTAGCGATCCTATAACATATCCAGAGGTCATGAAGTGTGATAAGAGGTTCCCTACGCTCATGCATAGTGAACAAAGTAAAATAAAATTGACACGCACAGAGGACTATGCAGCAGAAAAGTTAAAATTTTAAACTCCCCCCCCCCCCCACACACAAAAAAGCAGCATAAAACAACCACTTCCATCCCCAGCTCTTTCAAGTGTTCACTTCAGCAATATTATTATCCCCTCTACCCCAAATACTCATAGGATAGGCACTGGGGGAAGGCACTCCTATACTTAGTATTTACCATCATTTCTTCCAAGTTTCAAGTGTTCACTTGAGCAATATTATTATTATCC
Source organism: Telopea speciosissima (assembly GCF_018873765.1). Lineage (NCBI taxonomy): Eukaryota > Viridiplantae > Streptophyta > Magnoliopsida > Proteales > Proteaceae > Telopea > Telopea speciosissima. The sequence continues at coordinate 62,347,742 of NC_057919.1, forward strand.
TCTCTCCCCCAAATATCTCCTAGGACAAGCCAGAAATATACATGGATATAAGAAGCACAGAGATATCCATCTAGGAATGCAAAAGTTATCGTTTAAGAAGGCAAAAGATGCACAGCTAATTAAAATTGAAAATGTGATGTTCAAAGATAATCAAAGTCTCCAGGTACTTCCATGTTAAATTATAATAGCATCAGATCTAACATAGTCATATTTTAAAATGCAGGCATTATGATTTGAAACAGCAATCTGCAGCTCTGCAAGAATTTCCCCGTTTAAGACGAAAAATTCAGGGCCCATAGGAAAGGAGCAGTGAAAAGAATAATATTAGAAAGGGAGATGTAATGACTAGATGTAAAGAGTAACTTAGCTCAAGCAAAAGCATGTTGATGGAATGAGAAGTAAAGAAATGTAGAAGATATTACTGCCATGAGCAAAGTTTAGAATGGTATTGATGGACAATATGAGCAGGTCCAGAATAAGTTATGATGATTACTATTTAACTTCGGATGGCAAATTGAAGCATACGCAACTGCGATTCCGAGTAAAATATCAAGAGAAGATTGAAGCAAAATGACTCTTGGAGATGAACACAAAACATAGAAATCAGAAATAGACTTCATAGGTGACAGAAAATAAAGAAATTTGGTCATATTAGATAGGTAACAAGCTAAGGAATATGGTACTAATTTTGACAATTTAATACTTGTACTCATGAAAATTTACTTTATGTTAACTTTCATTGGTTGAACAGTTCCAGAGCATCTGAAATTTCCAAAACTGAAAGTGTCATTACAATAATGGCTATTTTTACCAAATAATATTCATATATACAAAACAATCAAAGTCATTCGGTCTGAAAGTTTAGTTAATGTGGCTCAGTTTCATCTAACATAGTAGGCAAGGTTGAACAATTAAATATATAGCACATACTGAGACATTAAGCTTTAATACAACGTAAAAAATAAACATCACATCCTGACCAAAAAAAGAACTTATCAATGTTCCATGCCCAGTCTAATAAAAGATTACCATATCATTTGAAAACAAATGGCAGACTAAAAACAACTCTAACATGAAAGAGCAAATTGAGAAACACAGTTCATGATTCCATGTTAAAGAATTTTGAATGAAATAAAAGAAAAGATACTCGAGCAAAAAAATTTGCAGAAACTAATAAATATACTAACTAATACCTCGAAATGGAAATTTCTCAGGTTGAACTAATACCCCCATCGAATCACGAGAAGGTCGTGTTGGTTGAACTCCAAATGCCTGAGCATAGGTGTCATCATACTCTTCGTACACTGCCTTCCGGTAAGCTAGAACAGTAGCTTTATCCTTAACCCAATCAATGCCCTTTGGTTCACTACTCCGAGGCATTAATGCTGTTTGCAGAATAAACGAAAGCATCGAAGCTGGCTGGAAGTTATCTCTTGCCATTTTAACTTGCTTCACTGAATAAACTCCACCAGGCTCATACCCATCTACATCGACAGCAAAGTACCCCTGAACACTTGTACGCCGGAAATTGAACGGGCTGCGACAATAGCAAGCCAACCCAAGTGCGTTTCTCCTGCTGGCCTCATCAACAGCCTCTTCAACAGCCTTCAAGAAATTCCGCGAGTTTGTCTGTCGTGATTTTTCTGCGTAGTAAGGCTCAAAAGGGACTAGATCTTCTGGGTCAAACCAACCATAACTGCTGTCACCAAAGAAAGCAACCAAAACATGACCCTCCCTCTTCGTCCGACGCACGGAAGGAGATGCAAATGCATCATTATAGATTTGTCCAGGCCACATTGGATGAGACTTGACCTTTCCCCAAACCATGTCCCCTATTTTGAATCCATATCTCAAGGCCCTAGCTGTTTCATAATTTAAATCGACCTTAGAATATAAAGAATTGAAATCAGAGCCAATGGCCTCAACGGTGGCTTCCGCATCTCTTCCCATTTCTCCAAAAGAAACCTCAGGTATCACTCCGCCGCTCGTCGTCTCATGTTCCATCATTATGTCTTGAATCAACGGCACGTCAGTTTGAACGGAAACCCTAGAATCCATTGTTTCAGCCATTTGTCTGGAATCGATATCCGGCGATACACAAGATTCTACGCATCCCACCTTCTCCGGTTCCACATGTTCCGCTACCGAACCAAAATTCCCACCATTTGAATCTAGATCATATACCTCTCCATCTGGAAACCTGACTTCAGCTTTGGCCTCCATTTGTCCACCAACGAGTTCAGGGAAACCCCTAGAATCCTCGGACCCAACAGCCGTCGTCGTCAAACACTCAGTTCCATCAATCCGAGCAACGGACCGACGCTCAGCACGCGAAGCTTCCGAAACCCTAATTACATCGGGATGTTCACCCTCATATAAAGTCAGATCAACGGCGACATCGGACTTTCTATCTAATTCGCACTCGTTGTTCATCACAGATAACATGGCGACGGAGCAAAATGAAACGGAAAACAAAAAAATCCGTAGATTCGATTACGAATTCCAAAAAATTGCAGAACATAAGCCATACCTCTTAAGCTGGTTCAAGGATGAAATCTAGCCGAGAAAAGCAACTCATTTCTACGATTCTCAGGAAGAAAACAACTTTCCTGGGTCATCCAAATTCAAAACCCTAGACTCTAGAATGCAACAGATAAGAGTGTGAGAGATGGGATAGAACTGGGTTCGGGACTTCGGGTTTTCTCTTCCACCGTCGTGCTTTTCGCCTGTCCTTGAGTTTGGGTCTTGTGGGTAAGGGTCGCACTAAAACGTGGAATAGGTATCGCCTCAAGGTTTCGAAAAAGAGTGAAATCGGGAATCGGATGGGAGAATAGGCGAATAGCTATTTAATCCAAATCGGCTTAAAAAAAGGGTTATTTATACGGACCATCCTAGACCTGGGTCCCACATGTTAAATGACCTGGGCCCCACATGTTAAATGACCATCTCACCTCTGTTTTTGCTGTCGTTTAGCCTGGGACTGAAGTGCTGGATGCTCCAACTCCGGCCACGGCTGGATAGAATCTTGTTTCCTTCTAGAATAACAATTTTAACTACAAAAACCATTTTAACCCCAAATCATTCCTTGATATAATCCATCCCCTTCCTTGGGTTTTGAATTATGAAGCGATGAAGACCTGCAACTAGAGCTGCAAACACCATCTTCTCCTCCACCGGTGACCTGAGTAGCTATGGTAAGACCCCTTATTCTCTCTATTTTCTCCCTCTTCTCTCCATTTGATCTAGATTGAGATGAACAACACCACTCTGCAATGTGTCTGCCCCATGGGAGCACCATGTGAGCAAACCATGGGGGCACCATGAAGAGAATGACGAAGACATGAATGATGAAGGCAACGTAGTTGAAGCCCGATGAGCCCTTGGTACTAAAGACAACGATGACCACCATGGCAATGGGGTCGAGATAGCTATAGTCTTCGCTGAGTCTGTCTTGACCAAATCTGCGGCTCCGACTACCACCATTTTTGGGTGGAGTAGTGGATGGCCAAATCTGCGGTCTTGGGCTTGGGTTGGGTGAAAATTATTCTACAACAGATCTCTCTCTCTGTAACCAACACTCCTCCTGGTGATGGTGGTGGTCACGGAGCTACCACTCGAGGATGAGTTAGAATTACGACTCCTTATACTACTGCTCCTGTTGTTGCTGGTGAAACCATGATCCATGGACTCTGATCTCGAAGCACAACAACTAGAGTTCCGACTATCATGTCCGATCCAGGCCATTCCGCCATCGGAGCTGACGGAGAATCGCAGTAGGAGGATCTGCCCTTGAAAGAAAACGTCCTCGCGCGGCAGCGCACATGTCCGATTCTTTCAGACGAGAATTGGTACTCCATGACCCAAATTCAAAATCTTCTTCTTGTAGTTCTTCCAATCCTCGACTTTGATCTGTCGATTCTCATTTTTCATCCCTTAATGTTTCTACGACCGGAAGATCACTGAGAGACAATGCTTCTACTTTTTCCTCTTTTTTCGACATCATGGCTGGAATGTTGTCCACCATATACATTCCCCTGTAAGGCTAAGGACGTTTACCCTAGTAAACATTCCAGTCGTAATTAATGTTGTGTTTCACACAACACAACACAACAAAAATTGAGAAGAAATTTTTTTTTTTTGGGTACTTGAGAAAGAGAATTTGACTTCACAGTAAAGTCTATACTCTATAAATAGGAATAGGAAGATTTTTTGAAAAAAGAAAGAACACGCCCAAGTGAGGGTTGAGAGAGCTCTTTCTGATGAATCACTGTGAGTGAGAGAGTGTGTCTTCTTTCTCTTTTTTAAGGTAATTTACACAGACCCGACTGCAAAAGGGTTGACATCTAGGATGCTTCGCCATGATTGAAGCAGCAGTTCCAGGTTAAACGGAAAATGAATGTGTCTGCTATTGCAACATGGGTTTTCCACGTCTTCCTCTTCCCAAGGTGGGATCAAAGTCTTCAATGGTGAGGAGATTTCTGAGGTTGGCGGCAGCGGCGATAAAGGGTACCGGCAGTTGAAGCGGATTAGAATACTCGACTAGGAAGTCGAAGATTGAAGCAGCAAGTCGGTCTTCAAAACATAGGATCATCAGCCAAGTAAATGGAATTTTGGGTTTTTTTTATACAAAGGTAAAACAATAAGTTTACCTTGTCTAAGGGTAGTTTAGGCATTTAAACAAAATTAACTTGATGATATCATCATTTAATCGCAGACAACTAACGGAGTGGACTATCTTGTATTAAACTCCTTTAAGTAGGGGAGATCCAAGTGACTTTTAAACATCAAGGGGGTGTCGTGAGTATTGGGCAACATATAGGGGGTCTGGGTAAATTATTCAAAATAATAATAATAATAATAATAAATGTGCTAAGAGATAGATGTTACCTAAGCTACTCTAAAGGTTCAGTTGAAGAAAGAACAAGACATATTACTTGAAATAATAATTATTGAAGGCGGTCTTTCGTATACTTCAAGAATCAAGAAACTAAATGTTATATAAGATTTTTATCAAAAAAAAAAAAAAATGTTATATAAGATGGAAGGTTCCTTCAATAACATAATAATGACTTAAATAGAAAAACCAAAAAACTAGGTGGTTTAACTTAGAAGAAAGTGACAAAAGGACAAACAATCGAATTTAATTAGTAAATCCAAAATATTCTAAGTCTAAACTCAAGGACACTTGAAGTATGTTAAGTGTCCGCAGACGACTACTGTGGTCTTCTGTGTGATCTTCCATGAATGCCCGAGAGTTTATGAGATTAAGTCGTCTCAGGCGGATGAAGCCAAAATCTTCCATAACCATATTTTGTGCATGTCCAAGAGTGACCATCTCAAGTGACTATCGCACGGTCTTTCATGCTATAGTGTTTAATGTTTTGTGGTCAAGAAATTTGAAAGTCTTTGATTGGTTATTTATGACCATTTGGAATATAATCACTTGAGTGGAATTCTTACATATCTTCATTCATGTTGAGGAGTTCCAAAAACTAATTTTTCTTGGAAATCATTAGTTGAATCTTGGAGACTAAAATTGATTAATACTTCCAACTAATTTGAAGTTTTTAGTAGCTCTCCAATAACTAGTTTTTCTTGGAAATAAAAGCAGAATTCAAATGTTCAAATAGAGAAGCTTAGTTTGATTCTAACGACTAGTTCATTTGCTTATAAAAAGATGAAATCATTTGATGTCAAGTATAGAGCTCAATACATAACAATAGTTGGTGTGCAAACTTGAATTGATTCATCATCTTGAGAAAATTTGTTATGCTTGAGCTTCATTGTAAAGATCATCTTGAGAAAGTGCTATTTGACACTGTTGTTACGATGACTGAGCTCAAGTGCTTAATCATCTTGAGAAGGGATGATACAAGTGCTATAACGTGTAAAGTTCTTAAGCAAAAGTATCTTGTAATTGATCATAGTGAGTTTAATTGATTTACATTTATCAGGCTTGAAAGAATAAGACATTTCTACCATAGAGGAAGCATGCATGGCGTAAGGAAAATCCTTGGTCTTTGTGACATGGGTGGAAATCCTTGACCTAGGTGGTCTAGGTGTTGAGCCTGAAAAAATGGTTGAATTTGTGTAAAGGCTTGATTTTTGTCGGGAAAAGAATCAGATAGTGGAGAAATATTTAGTTTGTGATCAAGGTAGTGGAATAGGACAGGTTGATCTGAACCACTCTAAATTGCTTGTGTCTCCTCTCTCTCTCTCTCTCTCTCTCTCTCATCCCTTTCATTTGCAAATTGTTAAGTTTTTGTGTTAAATGAAAGAAAAAATATCACTCAATTCCCCCCCCCTCTTAGGTGGAGCCATTCAATCCTACAATTCTCAACTGTAATCCAATTGGCCGATTCCCATTCTTAAAACCATGATTGACAGTATATTGGGGCTGGAGACAAGGTTTAATGTTTGAATATCGAATCAGTCGTATTGGTCAATCAAATACATTTCAGTATTGTTGGTACTTGATATTGATACAATATTGATACAGATTAGGAGTATTCATCAAAAAGTGTTAAAAAAACACTTATGTCTGATTAGTTACCAGTCAATTCTAGTCAATCTATGTTGGTATCAACGGTGACCAATACAGAAACCTATACTGATCGTTGGAGCTACCTAAGAGGAGGGACGATAAGGCTAGGGTGTCAATCGATCATTCCTGGCAGTATCGAATCAATTGTATTAGTCATATAAATATCAATATTGTTGGTACTTGATATCAATGCAATATTGATACAGATTGGGAGTATTGATTAAAAAAAAGAGTGTTAAAGAAAAACACAACTTGTGTCTCGTTAGATACTGGTAAGGACTAGTAAGTTTGTATTGGTATCGACGATGACCAATACAAACACCTCAACTGATACCAAAAACAATAGTTGAAGCTACCCAAGAGGAAGGATGATATGCCTAGGGTGTCAATCGATCATTTTCAGTTAGTTTTGGTCTGATCTCATTGGCTATCCACTAACTTAAAGCCTTATACATGTTTTTAGTTTTTAGTTTTTAGTTTTTTTTTTATTTTTTTTTATTTTTATGGGAAAAGTAATATATTAAACTTACTGAGAGCAAAACATATTTACATCATAGAGAAAGGGAGGGATAATATTCCTATTGGTGATAGAGAAGGTTGCTAGAGAGCGTACTCTACTAGTCCATCTATTGTTTTTATATTTAAACTGTACATTTGCAACGTTCGAGGTTTTTTCAGCTAAATCAAAAAAACTAGGGACAATTTGCCAAGGAATGTTTATATTTTGCTTGGCAAGCAAAAGGTTATGTAGGTTTTTGTTAGTGATCCAAATTTCTTTTAATTGGATTCAATCAGTCACAGCGTGTTTCCACCCCTGCAAGATTCCAAGTAATTCAGCCTTCATTTCGTTGGTCGACATAGCAAATCCTGCAGATGCTAAAACACTCTAGTCGTCTAGCAAAAAGCAATAAGCCCATCCTATTAGGCCTACATTTTGTTCAGAAAGACATGCACAACATAAAATAGGTAAGTTCATTTCATGATTAGTGTTTGTAGAAGCCTCAAGATCAGTGTGTGTATGCACATAATTATCAAGCATTTGGTTATGCTCCAATGGTGGTCTTAAATTCAAATCTCTAATCTATTTGGTAACAAGTTTGAGTACAGGGGTAGGGTCTGCTGACTCAAGCTTGTGAATTACTTTGTTTCTTGCAGTCCAAATAAAATAACAAGTGATAATGAAAACTGAAAAAAAAAAACCAAATAGTTGTTGGTTTGTCCATATATGGTCTTGGATTGGAAGAGGGAAGCACAAAGGTGTGCCAGATTAGAGCTTCTTAGGTGCTCAGTTCTGAGTCTGAGGGGTCCGCAGGCCTAGATACGCTTAGTCCATTCACAAGATAGAAAGAGATGCTAGTGGGATTCATCATGAGCACCACAGAAAACACATGTAGGCTCGATCGATGCCCACTTTGAGAGAGTGGCCTTGACAGGTAAACCTGCATTCAAGACATGCCAAAAAAACATTTTAAATTTCGGATGGATATTTAGTTTCCAGAAAAAGCGCCACCATTTGGATACAAGGGGCCTAGTTTGAATAAGTGGATTAAAAATGTTTGCCGCAAGTCGGATGGAGAAGCTTCCATCTTTAGTAAGACAGCATCTCCAGCAGTCCGTAGATTCAGATGGACTCATCTTCAGATACACATGTTTTTAGTTAATCATGTGTCATAGACCAGTTATGGACACATTTATATTCGATCGGTCAGTTACTGATCCATAATCATGCTACTTAAGCTATTAAAAGCCTAATTAGGATATAAATAGACGAATAAATGGGCCATTAAGGGTGTCAAATTACAATCGAAATTGAAACCAACCATTTAAACCAAACCGAATCAAAGTAAATCGATTCAGTTTTGGTTCCAAAGTTGGAATTTTTTTAGTTCAATTTTGGTTTCACGACTAAAACTGATGAAAGAACCAAATTACCTATTTTTTTAACCGATTAAGGAACCGGGAATATATATGCCAATGAGGATGATACTTTTCCTTTTTGAATGTTTGGAAAAAATTTGGTGAATTATGACCCTAACAAATAAGTTGTTTTTTTTTTTTTTTTTTTTTTTTTTCCGGTTGAAGATGTACAAAGTTGGCCCAAACACCTAGAATATGACCTAAACTGATTATGAAAACGAATAAAGAATCGAACTGAACCAAGTCAGTTCGATTTTAGTTTTGAAAATGTGTTCATATTCTCTATTTGGTTTGGTTTTAATTTCTGCATTTTGTATTTTGAACCAAACCGCTTGACACCCTTATGCGCCATATATGTTATGTAAGTTTCCAATCCAATGTTCTCATGTGGAATGGGAAATATTAAAAGCTTTGAAAAAATATCAAAGACTCAACTTTTGCAATTCAGTAAAAAAATTGTTCCGAAGAAAGCTTTCCTTAACCCTAACATAAAAATCAAAATCAAAATCAAAATCCTTAACCCACGACGAAGGAAAAACCCACCTATCTAGGTCATATTGCTCTCATTTGTTGGAGATCTAAAATGTCTTCTATTGTTTTTTGACACCCATTCAGAGCCAATGATAGTTATTGGTGAAATAATTCATCCTTTAGCATGATTTAAGAATAACTAAGTCCTAGATAAGTTCCAAAGTAATATACCATGTAGTGAAAATGGAGTGCCCAGATGCTATTAGTATAGAGGTCTGAAAAGATAGCTCTTGAAGAAGTGGAATCCAGGCCCAAGGCGGTACGTCCGAGCAATAGAAATGGCAGAGGCCAAACTAGAACTTGATACATGGCTAATACAAAGAAGCTCCCCCAACCAACAATTGCAATGGTTCAACAATTTCACATAGCTTTTCAATTTAGGTTAAGACTTCTTCACATTTAAATGTTTTAAAAAAGTTTCACAATGAGGTTTCATGATATGTCTTTCCGAATTTTCAAGGTTTTTATGCTTTTTGATAATTTCACCTTACCAGAGATGAAGAAGAAGATATGGAGGCTCAAGTTAAATTAGGTAAAGACGACGTAGAACTATCATTTTAGTTCATGAGAGACAGGGAAGACGATGGAGATAAATTCGTTCTTTGAGGTTGAGTCTTCATAATTAAGGTTTATGTTTTTCAATGAAATCACCTGCCACATAGGAAAACCCACGAACTAATACTCATAAATACTCCCCCTATACGACAAATGTTCAAAAATGTCCATACCATCAATATGATTCTCATCCCACCCCCATTAATGTCCACGGTGAAGAGATATTTCCTTCGCCGTGGGTGAAGGGAAACCGCCTCCATCCACATATATAGAAGAAAAGTTGGAGCAATTTAAGGTTTCATATTGCTGGACAAGAACGAAGAATAAGGTGGAACTACTAAGTTTGTCAAGAAAAGGAAAGAAGAAAGGATCAAATTCATTCTAAGGCAGCGATTACCAATGGTTTCGATTGATCACAGAGTCAAATCTATGGCTTGTATTGAGGCGTGTGGAAATGCTTCCACCCTAGGCATGTGGGAACCCCTCTCCCCCCCCCCCCCAGCTAAAAATGCATGTAGAACTCAATAATGTGATTGATAAATTACTTATGCCAATAAATAATTATGGGGAGAAGGAAGTATCTCTCCCTTTTCTTTCCTCATTAAATAGAGAGTCCCCTTCTCTCTCCTCATACTATATACCATTTTTCTGTCCATTATTGGCTTGGCATGTAAGATGCCAATATAAACAATGGTTTTGATCGATCACAAAGTCAAATCTATGGGCCATATTAAGGCGTGTAAGAATGCTTCCACCTTGGGCATGTGGGAACCCTCCCCCCCCCCCCCTCCAACTCAAAAAAAACCATGTAGAATTCAATAATGTGAGGGATAAAATACATGTCAATAATTAATTATGGGAAAAGGAAGTAAATGCTATTGGTGTGTACTTCCCTCACACATTCTCTCTCCTCATTAAATGTGTGGGTTCCCTTCTTTCTCTGTCTCTTTCTCGTAGTAAGTTCAGGAAAGATAATAAAACGAATATGAATACGTACATCGTACGAGAATTAAACTAAATTAGTGCTTAAAATCTATTCGATACTGTTTCACACAACAATGGATCCAAAAGAAATCCACATCCACTGCCAAAGTCACCATCACTTTTTCCTTGGTAACAGAGTAACAGTGAGCTTCATTATCACCTCTCTCTCTCAACACTCGGACAATATAGATGAGCAGTGAATAGGGTGAAACTTCTAGCAAAAATGGTGATGGAGCAACCACATTGACTGCAAATCGATCCCAAAAACCATGGAAGCAGCGATGTCGGTGGTTGATACAACCAGTGATGACCCAAAAAATCATAGAAGCAGTGTCGATTGTAGAAACAACTTCTTCTTCTTTTTCATAATAGAGGAACCTCAAATGAAAATGGTGGTGGAAGTTTCACCGTGCAACCATGGAAGCATCAAATTGTAGGACAGGGATCAAGGGAGAGATAGAGAGAGATAAGGCAGGGTATAACCGAGCCGTTTGTTAAGCAAATATACACGTATAACATGTATTATAGTGTTTAATACTTCTTTTTTATAAAATACACGATTTCTACCATATCTATTAAAAATCGTAACAAAATGTTTTTTTTTTTTTTAATTATACGATCAAAACGTGTATTATAAGCATATTTACTAAGCTCTCTCTCATTGTGTATACCATTTTACTATCCCTTTTTTTGGCTTGGTTGTAGGATGCCAACACAAACAATGGTTTTGATTGATCACATGGTCAAAACTATGGCCCATATTAAGGCGTGTGGGAATGCTTCCACCCTAGGCATGTGGTCTCCCCTCCCCCCCGCCCCCCCAAAAAAAAATGTAGACCTTAATAATGTATATAATATTTTACTATCCGCTATTGGCTTGGCATGTATGAAGTACAACTCTGAGTGTGTACTTCCCTCTCAGATTCTCTCTCATTAAATATGTGGGTTCACCTCTCTCTCCTCATTGTATATGATATTTTGCTATCCGCTATTGGTTTGGCGTGTAGAATGCCAATATAAATGGATGTCCTATAGGTTCCACTCCCATAATTATGTTATCGGGAGGAGTTTTCTAGCTGGGAGCGTGGCCTACATCATCGCTCCTAGGTTTGTTCTCCTTCCCAAAGAGGGTTAGAGATGTCATTTCATAAGGGGGGGGGGGGGAGAGAGATAGACATGGAGGAGTGGTGGAAAAGGCCATGCTCTCGAGCAGAACAATATTTTCCCTTATGTTATTGTTAGGTATTTTTATGTACTTCTGTCTATATCTTTTGGGAGTGGGTTTCCAATGCTATCAGTGTGAGAAGGAATCTGCATGCAACACCAATGGTTGTCTTAAAAAAATGTACGAAAAAGGAACTCTGTCCAAGAGTGTGACCTACGCCAGCACTCCTATGAGTCTATCTCTCTCCTCCCATATAAAAAGACACTTTTGCCCTCTATTTTGAGGAAGAGAGAGATAGACATATGCAAGTGTTGGCGACTTGGCGTAGACCACACTCCTAGATAGAAAACTACTTTCCAAAAAGGTATCATTCATATGAAGCTCATATTCAAAACAAGAGAGATAAAATAATAAAGAAAAACATATGAGAAGGAAATTGCACTCTGGCAAATTGTGAATCTTTTTTCCAACATCTTTAATTCTACTTTGAAGGTGGGTTTCAATCCCAAACTTGAAAAGACAATCCACATGCTTATTTACCACACACACACACACACACCAAAAAAAATAAAAAGTAATAAATAATAAATAAATAAATAAAAAATCCATGTGCTTAACCACTACCCACAAATTAGCAATTTTTAATATTTAGGTTGGTAAAAAATAGATTACAAAAATGGAAGAAAAAAAAAGGTAATGAACAAAGACAAATATTTTTTTCTTCCCAATTAAATATATTCGCATAGTGTCACCTGGAGGCCTTGGCTATAACACGCTCTTTTTCTCAATAAGACTCTTTTTTACAAAAAAATAAAAATAAAAATATTCGAATAGTTATTGACTCCCCCCAAAAAAAAATTTAAAATAAAATAAAATAAATAAAAAATCCGAATAGTTGAGCAATGGATCCAACCCTGTTATTCTTGCATAGGATTTAATGATCATTACCAAGATATTGCAAAGTAGGCCTTAACGTTTTTTATAGTTATGAACGGATTTTGGAATAGAATATTAGTTGTAGATTTTTGAAGGAATTGTTTAAATAACACCTCTATAGATGTATTTAGAATTTGTTACTTACTTTTGATTGCACATTGTCGTATTCCTAAAAGTTATTTAAGTCAATGGTAAAAAAAGGTTTTAAAAATAATTGAAAAATGTACATGCTATCGTCCATGCATTATATTCAAGTACAATTTTCACCAAATGAACAAAAATGAAGCGTGTTGTTTTAAAAAAAATGATTTTCTTTCCCATCACTATGCCTAGTGAAATGTAACACATCTCATTGCTACAATTTCAGCTTAAAATGTGCGTAGGAAGTAACTCAAACTACAAAAGATTTCATTTTTATTTTATATTCATCTCCATTTATGATATTTTGGTAATTTTAGTAAAACTTTGAATCAAAGTTTGAGCAACTTTTCTTACTTACTTTGGATTAAAATTTGGTCATTGAAATGAATTTGGGGTCCTTTATATATCACATAAATTATTCATGTACTATCAAGTGGCAAATAATGAAGCATTATACTTCACTAGGCATGGTGATGCCTAAAAGGACCCTTTTAAAAACGAATCTCGCTAATGTGCAATTTTCTTACCTCATAAATTTTTTTTTTGGGGGGATGGAGATCACTTCTTGGGCCTCTAGAGCTTGCATGTCCGTGTTAGCCAATGAAAACACACGCACAAGCATTGCTTTAGGTGGGATATTCGTCTTTCCATGAGACAACATGGTATTTTCGTGTGTTTTTGTGTCTAGGCATTGGAGCCACATAGATCACGCAACAAAGTAGCTTTTTATTTTTATTTTATCATTTTCTCTCATCCATTTTAAAAATGTGGGCTCACATGGACGATGTCTTTTTCACAAGACACGTGCAGATTCCTCTACATAGTGGCAGCTTTGGGAATCCTCTGCCTAAAAAAATCCTAGGAGAAAGTTCTCTGTGTTGCAGCACAGTCTGCGCCCAAGCACATGAACACCCTGGGCAGGGGGCAGGGTGGTCATTGCTCCCACTCTCATGTGCCTGGGCGTTTATCTAAATACACACGGTGATTAACCATTTCAGTTTTGTGACGTGTTTTCCGGTTCGACAGAGATTCAGAATCTTAGACCTTCCCTTCTTTTCTTGGTCGGTTACGTCGGTAAGGTCAATAACTTCTCTTCTAATTCTCACTCGCCGGTGCTGAGGATTTCAGGGCCCAAGAAGCGCATAGAGAAGGGTTTCAACAGTAGTGGATAGGCTGTCATTGACGTCGGATCAGAATCCATCTGAAATATCTGCATAGGCCGTTTCCCTTCTGATACTGATCTAAGGGTCCAACCAAGAAACCGCAAATCTCCGCCTCCTCCGGCCGTCTCATTCCTTCACCTGCCATTGACAAAATAATCTCACTTTCCTGATTCCTGAACCGAGTTGACGTCTCTCTGGTCGCCGTTCAAGGCGGCTCAGAAGACTTCTTTGTCATCTCTCTATCTATTACAATCTCTAATGGCGGCTCGTTTTTTTTCTTCGCCCTTATTCTGTTTAAGGTACAATTTCTTACCTCTTTACTGCGTATTTTTAGTTTGCATTTTTTGATCTTCAGTTATTCACGAAGAATTTATCCCGGAAACCCTAAATTTTTTAGCAGCTGGAATTTAGGGCCAAAATTCGATTGCTTTTTGATGGATTGATGAGAATCTGAGATACCCCTAAATTAATTTAGCAAAAGTATATATTTTGCCCACTTGTTTCTTCTGGTTACCTGGGTTCTATTTCTCCTCTCAATTCCTGGGATTGTTGAGGAAACCGACTCGAAGTTTGGTGTGGTTGCAGTTCGTTTTAGACTTACCCGGGGTGCTTGTCGGGTGATGGACGAACCGAACCAGCTGAAACGGGCCTTCATAGATGCCGCCGCTGGTGCAATTGCTGGGGGTATTTCTCGGACAGTCACGTCGCCACTGGACGTTATAAAAATCAGATTTCAGGTCAGTGTTTGGCTTCAGTACTATTCAGTAAGCCTCGATTATCATGGGTGTTTGAAATAACTTGACTGATGTTGATAGTGTCTGTATGGAACTACATTATATTTGTTTAGATGGAACTGTATATATGCCATTTATACAATCCAAACATTCCTAGCCTTTCCTGGCAGTTGTATTAATGATTTACCAATTTTTTCATGAAATCACCCTATTTCAAGCTTCCAAGGTTGTTGTGCTTCATTACCTATTTTTTCAAGATGGAGAAATGTAGTTTGGAAATCATTTGACAGTCCTTGAAAGCACACAGGAAATTCCAACTTAGCTGGAACTTGTTTTTAATTTCTTACAGCATGCTAAACTTTCATATTATATGTGGGGATGTTTGGGAAGAGAACAAGATGATTTCTTTGTGTTCTATCCACATCTTGGTTGGTGTAGCTGGATTTCATTTATAAAGCTTATCCATGTTGGTTTGGATGTTCAGTCATCGATTTGTAATAGTCTATGATAGATGGCAAGACATTGTTAGAAAACAAATAAATTTGTTCTGAATCTATCTGATTTGGAATTGGATTCCAAGATGTGCGTGTGTTTTATCATAAGCTACGTAGTCTTTTCACTCTTTTGATTTCAAATTGTTTTCCTACTAATGTCATTTTAGTTCTTGTCCTAAGCTGTGTATTTTGAAACTTCTTTCTCTCCGTCTGTTTCCATGCCTATATTCTGGACCTATTTAATTTCTGATTGGTAAGCATTGACAGGTTCAGCTGGAGCCTACTACTTCATGGGCTTTGGTTCGTAGAAATTTGTATGGAACATCTAAGTATACTGGTATCTCGCAAGCAGCTAAGGACATATTTAGAGAGGAAGGCTTACAGGTTTTGATTACTCTTGATATGTTTCCTCGAAATCAGCTGATGCTTTTATTTTTGTGTTTATGTTCTTCTAGTAGTTCATGACAGAGTATCCATGGACTTGGTTTACTGTTTCTTCAAGAGGAGAATTCATAGGATATTTTCCTCCTTAATGAGTCATTGTGTGTAGAATTTTTGTAAGGGAAAATTGCCCAGATCTACGAGATAAGAAAATAAATTACAAAACAAGTAGGGCTGAGTTTGTTTTACACCTAATTTTCTTGTAAACCTACTTGTTTTGTAATTATTGTTTTAATCTAGTAGATCTAAGAAATTGTCCCTTTTTTTTTAAATGGCATATATCTAGGTCGGAAAAATGTTTATATATGCAATTATATGTTGCAATAACTTGTTAGAGAATTTATTGGTTAAGTTTCATTCCATGGTACCATAGATCTTCTCTTTTCCCTTCCCAAACATAATTTGGGGGGAAAAAAGAAAAAAAAAGAAAAAAAAGAAAAGGAAAATGTCCTTTTGGTTTAATAAGTTTGTATTCTTTGTTTGTACTTGAATCTAATGGATAAGACACACATACATGCATTTATATGCCTCTCGTTATGTGTATTCATGTATATTTTTTTGTGTACAAATTTATGAAAGTTTGTACTAGATAGATACTTTATCACCTAGTATGTCAACTTCATTTTACAACTATACTTGAAGCATAGTTGTCACGGCGGCATGGCGGTCCAAGGCAGTGGAGGCCTGTCTAAGCGCTTAGGCGGTAAAGCGGCCACCTAAGCGGAGCTTAAGCGGTAAAGGCAGTTTAGTGTTAGTTTTCCCCCTCCTCCCCCCCCCCCCCAAAACACTCAATACATGATGGCATGATGCATCATAGTATCATACCTTATATCATTAAAAATTAAATTTAAGCCACCTCAAGGCATCAAGATGAAAAATCATACATGACACATAAAAATTCAGAATTATCAAACATCATAAATTAAGAAACTAAAAGACATAGCACAAAATCACAAATGAATAATCAGTATCTAATATTCTAGTATCTATTTTAGGGTTAGTACTACAGAGAAGAAGAAGAAGCAGCAGTTAACCAATAAAAAAAAAAAACAGAGAAGAAGCAGTACCAGTTAGTGCGTTACAGAGAAGCAGCAGGCAGCAGTTAACCAAGTTACCATTACCAAGCCAAAAAAAGAAAAAAGCAGCAGAGAAGAAGAAGCAGAAGAAGCAAAAGAAGTTACTGACTTAAAAAAAATAAGCAGCAGCAGTAGAACAGAGAAGAAGTTACCGTTACAGACTAGTGACTATCGATGTTGGAGGAGGAAAAGAAGAAGAATGAAAAAAATGGATAATAATACGAAGAGGAAGAACAGAGAAAAAAATCGCAAAAGAGAGGAAGAGAACTTACCGGAGAAAATCTGAGGTTGCAGTAGTCACCGGAGCCAGGTTTGTGGTCGCCGAAGTCGCTGGAGCTGGAGCTGGAGCTTGAGCAGAAAAGCAATCGGAATAAAGAAAAGAAAAGAAAAAACAGAGAATAGTCGAGGTCGGAGGAGGGGAAAAAGAAGAACAAAGAAAAAAAAATGCTAACAGAGAAGAAGAAGAAACATAGAATAAATCGCAAAAGAGAGGAAGAGAACTTATCGGAGAAAATCTGAGGTTGTAGTCGTCACCGGAACCAGGTTTGTGGTTGCCGGAGTCGCTGGAGGCGAGAGCTGGGTCAGGAATCGAAGAACTTACAGGATCATCGGAGCCTAGTTCATGGTTGCCGGAGTTGCTGGAGGCAAGAGCTGGGGCAGGAATCGAGGGTTTCATTTCTTCCCTTGAGAGAAGGCGTGAGACCAGGCGTATCCAGAGTCGAGGGTTTCATTCGATATATCTTTGCCTTTAGGTGATTTGGTGTAAAACAATGTACAGTAATAACTTACACAACCCAATAGAAATATAACAGATTAAATAAAACATAAAAACATAAGAAAAATAATAAAATAGCGCCTTGACAATAAAGCGCCTTGCCCACAAGATTTCCGCTTGGATGCCAAGGCGGCGCCTTGACAACTATGACTTGAAGAGATACGAACCTTAATTTTCCATGCTCTTTATGCTTTAGTATTGGAATAGGAAGCATTGTGAGGAATTGGTTCGAGGTGATGGCTGTTAGAGTGTCTTGGTCTTCAATCATATTATGGAACTTGAATGATTGGGAAGTACTAATTATTTAGTTTCTCATTTGAAGAGTTCATAGTTTCTTATTACTTTAGCCACACGATGACGGTTAAGGAGGTGGTCAATATTGTTGTTGTTGTTGTTGCATATAGATAAACTAAGTGTAGCGGAGATGAGGATGTTGAGATAATGAGATGGATGTGTGGCAAAACCAGTAAGGATAGAGTAAGGAATGACCATATTAGAGCTGAGTTAGGACTAGCTCCGATCCATTAAGCTACGAGAGATTCGTTTGAGGTGGTATGGCCATGTTCAAAATAATCTCAATTTCCAGATTCCTACTTATTCATTTCTCCTTTACAAAAGAGAATATGCTCTTGGTTCTTTCTCTTTTTGGTATCATTTGGGAGTTCCACCGAATTTTTGATACTAAGACTCCTAGGATAACAGCCAAGCCCACTGTCCAAGTGCTTGGCTTCAAACCTATTGGATTAAACACTGCCAACTCTGTGAATGCCTCCGTTATTTTTTCACGAATATGATTGGTATAAGGACATTGGAATCCTTGTTGGCGAAAGCCACATTCTGGACTTTTCGCCTTTCATTTATAAGCATCACGGTAATATTTGGGATGGCCTAGTAAGCATAGTTCGAGAACTCGGGTCTCGGTGCCATCTCGGACCTTTGAAAAACTGAGTCGAGTCGAGTCGAGATCTCGCCGAGTTGGTGCACTTTTTTTTTTCCCGACTCGAAGCCTCATCTCTGTGGGTTTTAGACCTAGTTTGGGTCTGAAACTTGGTATTCAGCCTATTTTAGGCCATTTAAACACAATGACACTATCAGATTTTGCAAAAACAAAGTCCAAATAGGAGTTTCAGTTAGTGGGAAAGCAGGACAGACACTTATGCTAGAAACCAGGACAGACACAGGACAAACACACTTATTTATGCCTAATATCATTTAAGTAAATGCTTTTGTATTTGTATTTCATTTACTTAAGATATTATTCATAAATAAGCAGATACCCCCCCCTATTTGAATCCAATTAAAATAGTTAAAAAATCAAATTCCAAAAGGAAAAAAAGTCAACCCCCAGTTCAAGAACAAAAACTGGATTTTCAGCTGTAGGTGCAATTTTCAACTTTCTAATGCTAGGGTTTTTCTCAAAGCTAAAAATACCATATATCTTAATATGGTAAAACATTGCTAAAAACCAAAAGTGTTGTAAAATATTCATTTGTTTTGATGTCCAAAAATATATTTTCATTCAGAGCAATTTTGACAGCATTCGCGCACACCGAATTAAGTTTGACTGGTACATAACTCCTTCAATATAAATCAGTTCCTGGCAATCTGGCAGAGATAGGTGTCTGTAGACCAAGATTTTCCAGCAAGATCTCGAGATCCAGCACTCATATAAAGGACCTACATGGGCATTTTCCTATGTCAAACCGAGATCTCGGCAAGATATTGACATTTTGAGACTCGTAGGCAATCTCGTCTCGGGATTTCAAAAAACCGAGAAACTCGGCGAGATCTCGCGAGTTCTCGAACTATGCTAGTGGGGTATGGTATGAGGGTCCACCGTATCCATAAACTCAACAAGAGGCATTAATAGAATGAATGAGTGGTCATAATAGTATGATAGCTCGATAGCTGTGGAGGAATTTGAACATGTGCTCGCTGAGGGTGATTGTTTTAGAATAAGAAGGCTATCTATTGGTCCATTTGAATTTGGGCATGTGTATATTCTTCTGCATTTGAAGGATTGCATGTGTAGGTTCCTTTTCTATGGGGCTGTGCTTTGGAGATTTACCCTATTTTTAGTATTATCATCATCCTCGTCATTCTAAAGTGGTGAATGTAGAGTACATTTCCCCTTTCGTTTATTACATTTTGTATTACAATTGCGAATTTTAGATTGATCTCCTTACACTTTTTGGTTTTGTCCTTTCCAGATAGAGAGGTCATAATTTAAGAGCTTTCCAATTTTTTTCTGTTATATATCTGCCTCTTACCCACCAGATTAGCTATGAACTCAGCTTTTTGATATGCTATTCTTTTAATGTTTACCCCTTGATCAGAAATTTTTATTTATTTTTTAATAGAAAGGACTTTGACCATAGAGGTACCCAAACAATGCTTTTTGTTATGTAAACTATATTTGATTTTCACTAAAGACATTACTGTCTATGCGACTTGTGTTGTAATGCCATCTTCAGTTGGGTGATCATTGGTGTATTTATATGCATTACCTTGAACAAATTTTCAGCAATTTTTTTGTGAAAACCTTGTACCAACAAGATTATTGAAGATGCTTTCTTACCACAGGGTTTTTGGCGAGGTAATGTACCGGCACTACTTATGGTCATGCCGTACACAGCTATACAATTTATGGTGTTACATAAATTGAAGACTTTTGCATCAGGTTCATCCAAGACAGGTAGCTACTGCTAGTACATGTAATTGAATTCTTCACAGTTCTTAGGCCCTCGTTGTACAGTTTCTATCTCAACTTTTCATTGATTTCTAGAAATAAGTTAATAAATAGGTTTTTGTTCAATAAATTGAAACTGTTTGGTTGCATCCATTGAAAATAATTTCTAGAACAAGAAATTCGTTTGTAGTCCACTTTTGACAATAGATTCTCTCTATAGTCTTCTTCTTCCTTCACATAGGACCACTGGTTTTCGACGCACAGACCTCTTCTCCCTGGTCTTTCAATTTGGATTGTTTACCTTTCAATCCGTTTTCAGTCCTTTCATAGCATGGTTTGCACACAATTCCAGGCCACTATCCAAGTCCTTCGCAGTGATAATGGGTTGGAATATTTAGATGGCGCATTTTGTACGTATCTTGACACACATGGTATTTTACACCAAACCAACTGTGTTGACACACCAGCTCAAAACGGTGTGGCAGAACGAAAGAATCGCCATCTCCTTGAAGTTGCGCGCTCCTTGCTTTTTGAGATGCATGTGCCTACTTCTTATTGGGGTAAGGCAGTCCTTACTGCAACCTATCTGATCAATCGGATGCCCAGTCGCATTCTAGACTTCGTATTGCCTATCCAGGCTCTCTAGGGCTCTATTAGCTTCACGGTTCCGCCTAAAGTGTTTGGCTGTCTTTGCTTTGCCTGGAATCATCAGCACCCTGGGAAGTTAGAACCTCGTGGATTGAAGTGCATCTTTGTGGGATATTCACCAACTCAGAAAGGTTACTGTTGCTGTCACCCCTCTACACGGCGGATGTATGTCATCATGGATGTAGTTTTTAATGAGGCTGTTCCCTACTTCTCTTCGGCATCTCGGGGGACCTTGGTTTTCACTGATGATGTGCCTCAGGGTTCTGGTCCAGCCCCTCTTCCCATTGCTACTATTCAGGGGGAGCCCTTTGATTCAGCTGCTATTGATACAGTCCAAGATACCTCTCAGCCTATTGTTATCCCTTATGACATTGTTTATCATTGGCGACCTCGTGAAAAGCAAATAGAGCCTACCACAGCTGCATCAACTCTACCTAGCCAACCGATTCCTACATCAGATCCGATCTCAGATTCAGCTCCATCTGGTAATGACCATCCTGTTGGCCAAGCAACGGTCCAGGGATCAAACCATGGTTCCCTAGGGAGACCAAGATATTTATCCTTAGGGTTTTGCACGCCCTGGGTTAGCCCATGGTGTCCCATGGGTGCCCCATTTTAATTTTTAGGGCTTCCCATGGTCGCCCATGGGAACCCTGGTGCATCCCTATTAGGGTTTCTCCTTCCCTCATGTGTCCCATAAAATTTATTATCACAGTAGGGACGAAGAAACTCATCCCTAGTCCATCACATGGCAAGGGGATCCATCCCTAACTCGAATGCGCAACGGAAAAGGTCGATTCGAGTTTCTTTCGCATCCCATAAATATTAATAATCAATAAACTGAAGGAATTAATGAAGAACTGCTAACCTGGTGAGCCTCAAGTGTTGCTCCTCCAATAGACAGTGGTTCTTCCTCCAGCGAGCGCTCCAAGCAAACAGATCTGAACCTCCAATGGTGCTACCAAGGTTCTACACGCCAGTCCCAGATGCCCTCAAACTCCTCAGCACAGATCTAGGGTTTCACAAACCCTAACTCTCAAACACAGGTGAGAGAAGCAAGAAGAAGAAGAAAGATCACAAGAGGGAGAGAGAGAAACCAAAAATGCAGGAGAGAGAGTGTCTGCTCCAAAAACATGGAGAGCTCCTCTCTTCTACGTTTTATGGTCCCCTATTTATAATAATAGGGTTTAATTAAATCCTAGATAGATTTAATAGAGCCCTAGTGAGAGTCTGACTCTCTCTCTCAGTCTGGCAGTTCTATTTAAACTCAAAGTGCTACACAGGTGAAGAAGCAGAATCTAATAGGGAAAGTATTAATTAGATTCTTTATTTAATTATTAATGGATAATTACAATTAGCATCAAATCCATTAATTAAATAAAGAGCCAATTAAATTAGCAAATTCCAAATAACTCCCTATATGATAACAATTTATCATATACAACCCCCCCACTAATCAACACCATCATTATGGAATCTAGGGCATGTACACATGTACTGCCAAACCCCAATCCATAGTACATGTCCATATAAGAGCGTCTGTGCATCCGATCGGGTCCCGCAAAACTCGATAAAACACTTTATTTGAAATAACTATAAATAATGTATCATTTTATGTAAAATAAATTTTGCAAAACCATTTCCAAAATGGTATTGGATCCAGATTCTGATCCGACCATGCACAGACAGTTTCTATTTTGGTGTTCCCCAATCGGGCAGTGGTGACCGTGTTGGATAACTCCTTCACTCACAAAGTGTTCACGCATTCCCAGAACACCGGCTTTGACTCGCTTAAGTCTCAGTCATTGATGAACCAAAGAATGCGATCACACTTTGCAGTGACAGGGTTCCCTTAGGTACAGGGTGTGGGTGACACATGTCTATCCCTTCCTACATTTGGCAGTAATACATGAGGGAATCGACAAAGTAGATTCTTCGCCAATGCACACATCAAACATGTGAGCACTCGCATTCGTACCCTGACATCACATGTCTAGGCATACCCAATGCGACGACCATATGATAAGGGTGCCCAGCCTAAACCCTAGTCGTGACTACCATTTTAAGTATAACTTACGGACACATAATGCTCAAAAAGTTTATATCGCATGTGACAATATTAAACTAAAATGTATAAATGTTCAATACAAAGGTGAACCGGGTTGAACCGGACCGAACCGGGCTTGATGGACACACACTTGTCT
Source organism: Telopea speciosissima (assembly GCF_018873765.1). Taxonomy (NCBI): domain Eukaryota; kingdom Viridiplantae; phylum Streptophyta; class Magnoliopsida; order Proteales; family Proteaceae; genus Telopea; species Telopea speciosissima. Next base: position 62,370,739 of record NC_057919.1, read on the forward strand.
AACACATCCTTCCTCTGAGTTCATATCATTAGATTCCCCTTTACCTGATCCATCTCTTGATCTTCCCATTGCTCTCCGTAAGGGCACTAGAACTTGTACGCAACATCCTATCTCTAAGGCTGTTTCGTATGGGTGTCTGTCCCCATATTTTCCTGCCTTTGTATCGTCCTTGTCTTCTGTTTCCATTCCTCAGAATTGGCAGGAGGCTTTCAGAGATCCAAGGTGGAAGGCAGCAATGGTGGAAGAAATGTAGGCCTTGAAGAAGAACAGTACATGGGATTTGGTGACTCTTCCTCCTAACAAGAAGACTGTGAGCTGTAAGTGGGTATTTGTTGTCAAGCACAACGCTGATGGGTCTGTAGATCGTTATAAGGCGAGGCTGGTTGCTAGAGGATTTACACAGACATATGGTCTAGGTTATCAGGAGACATTCGCACTGGTTGTCAAGATGAACACCATTCGGGTCATCCTCTTATGTGCATCCAATCTTGGGTGGACCTTGCAACAACTTGATGTGAAGAACGCCTTCCTACATGAGAAGCTCGAAGAAGAGGTGTATCTAGATATTCCTCCTGGGTTTGCTAGTCCAGCGACCGATGGCAAGGTATGTAAGCTCAAGCATGCGTTATATGGGCTGAAACAGTCTCCTTGAGCCTGGTTTTGTCGTTTTCATGGTGCTATGATCTCGTTTGGTTATTCTCAAAGTAACGCAGATCACACTCTCTTTATCAAGCGTACGGGGACCAAGATAGCAGTCTTAATTGTCTATGTTGACGACATAGTGGTGACTGGGGACGACATTGAAGAAATAACACGTCTGAAGGTGTATATTGGCCGAGAATTTGAGATTAAAGACTTGGGACAATTGCGCTATTTTCTTGGCATTGAGGTGGCCTGGTCTACAAAGGGTGTGTTTCTTTCTCAATGGAAATACACCTTAGACATCTTAACTAAGACAGGTATGATGGGATGTAAGCCAGCCGATACTCCTGTAGAACCAAATGCTCATCTGTCTAGTCAAACAGGTGAGCCAGTAAACAAAGGTCGGTATCAACGTTTGGTAGGTAAGCTGATTTATCTGTTTCATATGCGTCCGGACATTACTTTTGTTGTGAGTATGGTCAGCCAATTTATGATGATCCATACACCTCACACTGGGAAGCAGTCATTTGGATACTCAAATACTTGAAGGTAGCACCAGGAAAGGCTATACTTTTCTCTCCACATGATCATCTTCGGATCAAGGCTTTTATTGATTCAGATTGGGCTAGCTCTTTTGATGACAGACGGTCCACCTCTAGGTATTGCACTTGAGTTGGAGGTAACTTAGTCACTTGGCGTAGCAAAAAACAAGCTGTGGTTGCACGATCAAGTGCTGAAGCAGAGTTTCGTGCCATGTCTCATGGCATTTGCGAACTGTTGTGGATCAAAGGTCTTTAACAAGACTTGACTGTTCCGGTCCAACTGCCTATGATGCTTTACTGTGACAACAAGTCTGCCATTAGCATAGCCCATAACCCTATCCAGCAGGACCGAACGAAGCATGTGGAGATCGACAGACACTTTATTAAGGAAAAATTAGAACAAGGACTGATTTGTACTCCCTTTGTCAAATCAGCAGATCAGTTGGCTGATGTGTTTACAAAGGGTTTGGGTAGTAAGGTTTTTTGTCCTATTGTGTGCAAGTTGGGCATGCATGATATTTATGCACCCACTTGAGGGGGAGTGTTGTAAATTAGGAAGAAGGGTATTTTGGGTAGTTTCTATATATTTTGTATTCATTGTAACCCTATTCCTGATATTATAAATAAAGAGGACCAGTGTCATATTGACACAAGTCCTATTCTCTCCAACTCAACACCACTCTTCCTTCTCATACAAAGGAATTAAAAAGAAGAAGAAGAAATCACCTTCGAATTGTTGTTGTTGGAGTTTGTTGGACTCTTCAGCGAGAACGGTTTGTAGTAGAAAGAAAGAATAAATTTTGAGAGCATTGCGATAGGAGACACGTTCAAGGACAGGCATCTCATCCTTGGGGGTTTGTGTGTATGACTTGACATTGACATTGGGAAGAAGAAACTGAGATTGGATCAGAGACTCTCCATGAGATTGAATTTGCAGACTAGTGAAAATGTGAGAATTATTTGTAGAGACCTGCAACAGAAGAGCATCCATGTTGGCTCGTAGGGCAACAACTGGGGGAGAGCCAGACCCAATCAGTGGGATGACACTGGTTTTGGCGAAGGGGAAGGAATAAGAGATGCTGAGCCTGTTGAGTTCTCTACGGATAAGAGCGCTGGTGTTGTTCTCTTGGAAACGAAGTTCTGGATTTTCATGGATCTCTCTCCTGATGGAGACCAACCCATTTCTGTCTCGTAAGGCGGAATCCATTAGCTTTCTTGAGTAGCTTTCATGAAAATTACCAAGCAATTCAGAGAACGAAGAAGCAACAGAAAGGGGTAATACAGCCAGAAAGAAAGTTAACAAGGACCTACCCAACATCTCAGATCTCAGACATAATGTAGTCCTAGGTAGGTAGAAGACCCACTAGGAACCAGTACTGCAGGATCTGCTGTGAACAGGCAGTCCGATTGGTGTAAAATATGGAATTAGGTCAAAATTAGGGTTACGGTTAGGGTTAGGTTAGGGTTTGAGGGTATGGTTATGCTAGGCAGGTGTAGCGGAGTCTATCAGTGAAGGTCCAGTGATGGTTTGATTAGCGGAAGTGTGAGAATTTAAATGACAGCAGGTTAGTGTTTCGGGTTTTTGAAAAGAAGGAAATGATGGAATCTAGGGTTTAGAGGTAGAGTTAGGCAGGGGCTTCAGGTCGAGTTCTCTAGGGGTAGAGAGGGACATTCAGCCAAGGTATGAAGGTCAGGTCATGGCTGGATGTTGCTGGGCTGTATTCTAGGGTTTTGGGTTTTAATGAGAATTGAGAGAAGTTAGGGTTTTGATGATGGAAAGGGGCAAAGGTCAGGATCGAGTGGAGGGCGGTGTCTTGAGGGTGCTGTGGTTTGAATTTGGCAGGGTTTTGATGGAGGGTTAGGTCTGTGAGTGAATTAGGTTATGGGGATTTGAAGAAAACAAAAAGTGCAAATTAGGGTTGGGATGTAGAAGGTTTAGAAGAAGAAGTTTGGGGTTGGGGATGTCTCAAACTTACTTGGAGATGCAGTGAACAATCGGCAGCAGCAGAACCTTGAATAAAATTGAAACTTTGCAAAGAAAACTTGAAGGAGAACTTGTATTAGCCACCCGGGCTTCACACCACAAGGTGTCGATTGGATCACACACCAATCCCACCTTGCTTTGATCACACACAAACCATATCTTCAGTAGAAGAACAGTTGTAGCAGCTTGCAAGAGAGAATTTTCATAAACAGTGAGGTAAAAAGGAGCCCCACAGTTTGCCTTTATTTATAATGGCCAAAGGCCTAAATTCCTATGCAGCCTAGGAATAAGAAATCCCAGGCTGAGTCTAACTACAATACGCTCCCTCTCTAAATTCATGTAGAGGTGTGGGCCCTAAAAAAAAACTTAAGAAGATTCTACCCTAAAAGAATATTTTAAAATCATTTAAATTGGACCAGTGGTTCAACCGGTTCAATTTAAAATGTTAAAACATGAAAATAAACTAAGTATAGGGCTAATCCCGTATGCAACTTATGTACCCCAACTTTAGGCCCATAAAAGTGGCCTATTACATAGAAAACCCATGGGACCGAAGGCCCAACATGTCTATAACCCAACCCTAGACTTATTTCTAGGGAAAGAAGCCCAATTTGGTGATAAACCTGCATCAAGACAACAATAGCAAGCAACAGCTAACCAACAATTAATCATCAATTAATCAATCAAATAACAGCAGCACCAGAAAGTAGAAACCAAACCAGAAAAATCCCCCACCCCAGAAAAAAAAATAAAAAAGAACGACAATAGTCTATCTAATCTCTACCGTCTTTCTTCAGTCTTAGTGGGATGGATGAATATGGATCATAGTTGTCACATCGTCACGGCGATCCAAGTCAGTGGAGGGGTGTCTATCGACATGTTGCCCGCCTTGGCGTTGCCATGGCGATCATATCGACCATGTTTTATTTTTTATTTTCTCTATTTTAAATGTCATTTAGTATGCTATAATATAAACCTTATAACATAAAAAATTAACATGAAAGTGTACTACTAATCTACTATAGTTTAATTCATAAAAGTGTAATGTCCATTAGTGTATATGAAATCATGGATTATCAAATAATTGATAGCAATAGTCTTGCTGATAATAAAGTTGAAAAATCATGAGAGTTGAGATATGATTCATATGAAAGTGACTACAAAAGTAACAAAACAAAAAAACAATTACAAGAACGTAATTTATATTGAGTGAATAAAGTTAATAAACAACCCATCTAAATAAAAAAAAAATTGCTGATGTGAATATGTGATTGTGTATTAGTCAATAGTGTATTAGTGTTTTCTGTTTGATGTTTTTTTAAATTTTTTTATGTTATGGAAAAAGCATTAAAATAAAAAATGGTTAAAAAAAATTAAGTTTTATAATTTGAAACAACCACGTCGCCCGATATGGCCATATGTCGTGGTATGGCGTCCATGGCAGTGCCATGGCGACGACATGGAGGCCATATCGGTCGATATTTTTACATCATCCATATCGGTGGTCGATATGCCCACTTCTCCAGTGATATGACGCCATGGCGTCGATCTGGCGAGATCGACGCCATGACAACTATGATATGGATTGAATGATGCCAAGATCAGAAGCGGTGCAAACTGCTGAGGGAGAGGGCAGGGGGGGGGTGCCACTGCGTGACGTGTTGTTGAGCTTGCCAGCCATGAGAGAGAGAGACGTGTCGCTGGATTTTATTCTTTTAATAGAAATTACATTCTTACCCTTAAATTGAGCTGTTGTGAACGTGTGCTCATTAAACTCCAGCGAAAAATAGGCTGAAGTGATTTCATCTGTGAAATTGAAATAGCTCCTCGGCTATTTTAAAGTTTCTATTTAAATTGATTTCTATTGATCGGAAATAGGGTGCAAAAATCCATATCAAACAGCTTCCAAAATAGAAATCACCCCTGAAATCAAAATGGAAATCATACTGAAGAGGGCCTTAGGTGTATTTTCTGGTTTCTGGAAATAGTTTTATTAATCATCTGTAACAATCACAAGTTATCTATTGTGACCAAACGTAGAGAAGTTAAGATTGCCTATTGTTCAGTTGAACTTGAACATAAAAAATTTGACTGCCGATTCCGATGTGCTCTGCCATAAAGAGGCTACGGGGTCCTATTTGGTCCTGCCTTTAATCACCTCCAGGCTAACGGCTTACCATTGCACCCCTATTTTGGATCAAATGCGCAAGAAGCTCCAGCTCTGGAAGGATAAGCTGCTCTCCTATTCCGGTAGGCTTGAGCTTATCAGATCTGTGCTCCAATCCTCCAATACTGGTCAGGCATTTTTGGGCTGCCCAAATCTCGTATCAAGAAGATTGAATACCTTATGTGTGCCTTTCTTTGGAAAGGAACTGTTTGTTCTAACTCCCTCCATCCCATCAGCCGGGCTTCGATTTGCCTCCCCAAGGAGGAGGGGCCCTTGGGCTGAGAAGAATTAAAGATGCTAATTCCGCTGGCATTCTTAAACTAATATGGAAGCTTGCAGCTAAGAAGAAAAGCATTTGGGTAGGCTGGGTCTACTTTCGCTTCCTTTACCACAACTCCATTTGATTGCCCCTGTTCCTTCTGATGACTCTTGGGTTTGGAGAAAGATTTATGCCTTCAGATTTATTGCCTCTGGAGCCATCAAGTTTCTAGTTGATGATGGCTCTGCTACTCGTCTTTGGCTGGATCATTGGCATCCCTTGGGGATTCTCATCCACTCAGTTGGGGACAGAGTGAGATACTGCTCGGGTTTTAACAGATTGTCCTTGGTATCGGATATCCTTCTCCTTGATGGGTGGGTCCTTCCTCCCTCTACCTCTATCTATCCTTATCGGCATTTTGGGATTCTCTTCTGTCCATCTGTAGAAGGCCCCAGGCTCTAGGTTATTTGGTCTCCCTCATCCACCGGCATCTTCACCTCCAAATCTGCTTGGGATCTCATTAGGGCTCATGCCCTTTAATCCCTTGGTGCAAGTTGGTCTAGTTCAAAAAGTGTATTCCGCACCACAGTTTTACTGTCTAGAGGGCCCTCTCCCGGTGCCTTCCAACACAGTCATTCCTTATCTAAAGGCACATCCTGGTCCCCCCAAATTGCTGCCTATGTGGGAATGCTCCCGAAGATGTGGATCACCTCTTCTTCGCCTGTCTGTTCTCCTCCATGATTTGGAAAGGACTGCTAGCTAAATGCTGGCCCCATTGGAGTTGATAGAAAATGAATATTGGTGGACATTACTTTTGGTGGTGCTTCCAGCTGTGATTCTGTGGGCAAGCTTGCCTTTGATGCCACCATCTACCATAACTGGTTTGAGCATTATCTCAGAAGGTGGTCTCCCAAGTCCAGATCGTGGCAGCAGATTATTGCTACTATTTCTTTTAACATTAGAAGCAAATTCTCATTGGCCGCCACTCGATGCATTGACTCCCCGCAGAATAGGCTAATCGTGGATTCCTGGGGTCTCCCTTTTTCTTTAATTCGTTCCCATGCTGCCTCGTGATTAAGCTGGGATTTGCTTGTATTTTATTTTTTCTTTCTCCCTCTTTCTTGAGGAGCCCCTGTAGTTCTCTTCTTTGGTAATGAATTTTTTATTCACCCCCCAAAAAAAAAAATTTGACTACCAGAGCAACAAATGTTACGTCAAGTTTGGTGCTGATTTAGTCAGAACCCCATGAGTTTAACCTTATTTCATGCCCTTTACAATGACTATTTGGACAAGACTTCTACTTGCATTTTGTGTAATTTTCACATTTTTTTCGTGTAGCATCGCAAATGAAGTAAAAAATTTCCAGTATACATTATAGTGCTTCCTTTAGGAGAGGTCTATTTCTGATGTTTATAACCTTTTATTTTCTGTGTTGGTTTGTGTGTGGTGGCATTGCAGAGGATCACATTCATTTGAGTCCTTATTGGTCTTATTTAAGTGGAGCATTAGCAGGATGTGCTGCAACTGTTGGATCATATCCATTTGATCTTCTGCGTACAATTTTAGCGTCTCAGGGAGAGCCAAAGGTATGCCTTTTTCAAGCATGTGAAATGACCTTACTCAACTAATAGAAATAATTATATTTGGAAGAGTTTGTTAGTCATGAAAGAAAAAGAATTTAGAAGTCAGCTACTGAAGCTTCACGGCTGATAAGAATCAAAACTCATATTGCATGGACTCTTCTTATTAGGTAAGCAGGAACATTCCATAGGAAGTTATTTGTACATTCTTGAATGACTGTCTGAAGGGTGCATGGTAGAATTTGTAAGACATTCCTTTATATGTTGTCTGTCAGAAAATTATTCTTTAATTTAATTTTTTTTATTATGTCATCTGAGATATTACCATATCTAAATATCTATGCACCCCATTCATTAGGGCCCACTGTTTCCAACACTACATGCAGCTCTTAGATATTATCGTCTTGAAGAAAGGAAAATTGATGTACATATATGGATTTGCAATTCCTATTGTTGTGTTCTGATAGTTCAAATCTTCATATGGTCATTTATGAGTACTTGTGAATTGTGAACAACATCATGGAAATAATATATTGCATTGAACCTTCCAATAATCCATTCATCGATGAAGCCTCTATTGCTAGCATATTCATTTTGTAGGCATGATGATCATCAAGTCCACAATTATAGCTAATATTGAATGGTTAAGGTTGCTCCATTGTGACCAAGAGGTCACGGATTTGAGTCTGGAAACAGCCTCTCTGTGAAAATAGGGGTAAGGCTGCGTACATTATGACTCTACCCAGACCCCGCAGTGGCAGGAGTCTCGTGCTCTTGGTACACCCTTTATTGAATATAAGCATGGAGATATCTTAAATATGAGAATTAAAAGGGAAAGAAGAAAAGAACAATCTTAGTTGATGCAAGTACAGTTGGACAAGTATGATCGGCATCATCTCTTGCAAGTTGGGTTTTGGAAGACATGAGTCAATTGAACTCACTCATTGTGTATTTTATGTTTTTACGTAATTATGGTCGCATATTTCATTTTGGAGGGGGTGGCAGTAGGGGGAAATACATATTTGTAAAGATGTCGTGCATGTCAACAACTATTCTATAAAGTACACCATTCTTGCATTGCATGCTGATGTAGATCTATTTCTTACCGCCTTGTAGAAATTGGAAAAGTTTAAGTACATACAAACATGGCACTTTCACCCATGTCCACACCTACATATACACTTAAAACAAAAAAAAGGGCTGTAACCTGGTACAAAGGATTGAGAACTCGGTGCCGACACTGGTTTCGACCAGTAGGAAACTGAGATTGTCTCGATTTCGACCATATCTCGGTCAAAACCTAGTACTTTCTCCAGGTTAACTCGAACCTTGGTTTCGAGGCACAAAAGTTGTTTTTTTGCCCTGATTCTTGTTGTGCTGCTTATTTTTTACATTTTGAACCCAATCCATGCATTAGTTTCACGTAGAGAACACTCAAAATAATACTTGTGGTTTTGACCCAAGTTTGATAGTGTATATTTTTCTTACATATGGTATCGAATAAGGTTTGATCGGAACATAACTCCTTCAATCCAAAACAGATTTAAGCAATCTTGGATTTGTAGGAAAGCTTTGTTCGATTTATATTGAAAAGAGTTATGTTCTGGTCAAACTTAATTTGTTGTGCGTGAATGCTGTTTAAAATCGCTCTAAATGAAAATAAATTTTTAGACATCAAAACAAATGAATATTTTATCCTCTTTTTTTTTTTGTTTTAGCAATGTTTTCTCATATTAAGATTTATGGAATTTTTAGACTTGAGAAAAAACCTTGCATTTAAAAGTTGAAAATTGCACCTACCGTCGAAAATCCAATTTTTGTTTTTGAACTGGGGGGTTGACTTTTTATCTTTTTAGAATTTGATTTTTTTAACTATTTTTATTGGATCCAAATAGGGGGTATTTGCTTATTTGTGACATAAATAAGTGTCTATCCTAGTTTCAAGCCAGGTTTCCTCAAGTTTCGATGGGGATAAGTGAATTTATATTAGGTGTTCTGGTTGAAACTTGCAAAATTACCGAAATATGGTCAAAAAAAGGTCGAAACCAGTCGAAACTTGGGTTTTTTTTTAACTTCCCTAAGGTTTCGTCTCGGCTAGCTGTGATACCGAGATTTAGTTCCATGCCTGGTACAAGTGCCTCTTCTGTAGGGTCCTGGAAAGGGTGGATTGCGGCCAATCCATACTTTTGGCACTTTTTGCTTGTAGTTACTGCCCTTAGACTTGAATTCATGTTTTCATGCTTGCAGCCTGAGCTTTCACCATTGCACCAAGCAACAGCTCCTATTCATGCACTTGAACAGAACACAGAAATATTCTATGAAGACTCCTGTAAATACACTGAGATGCTCTGACATTTTCAGGTATATTCTACGATGAGGTCAGCATTTATTGACATAGTCAGAACCCGTGGCGTTCGAGGATTGTATGCTGGGTTGTCACCTACACTGGTTGAGATCATTCCTTATGCTGGCTTGCAATTCGGTACCTATGATACATTCAAACGCTGGACTATGGTAAGTTTATATTCCTTGTGTATTTTAGGCCCTTATTATACACAATTATTCACCTATCGATTGCACTATCTGTCAATGAGAACCATTCTCCGAGAAAAGGAACAGAATTCAGAACAACCTTCTTCCCCTGGCTAGAATAAAGCATGATCCTCTTTTATTTAGGGGGTGAGGGAGTTGGATATTGAATCTGTTGATCACTCCACATGATCCTTCTGTCATTCTACAATACTTTGACTTTGATATCTATTGTGAAGAAAAATTAGGAGATACCTGACTATATTCTCGTTGAATCATTTTTTTAATCTTAAGTACAGTACATTGTAGGATACAAAAACTTATAAAAAAAGTTTTTTTTTTTGGGTGGGGCAGGGGGGTGAAGATAAGGGCTGTTGGGGTTTGGTCTCAATAGAATGCCATCGAGGTTGCTTTTCAATCTTAATTTTTATTGATAATTTGTTTCTTGTAGGCTTTGAACAGGTACAGATCCTCTCGTGTAAATTCAGCCTCTAAAGATGAAAGCATCTCAAGCTTCCAGCTCTTCGTCTGTGGGTTAGCAGCTGGAACATGTGCCAAAGCTGTCTGTCACCCACTTGATGTGGTTAAGAAAAGATTCCAGGTAATCTCCAACGCCTTCTTAAATCTACCACCAAGACTGTTATACTTGAAATTATTAAAATTGCTTGATTGCTTACACATGTTTTCATCCTCGCGCTTTTTTCTATCGAAGTATCTAATCTGTCCCGGTTCCGCCAATACTCCCCAGCCCACTGTGTAACACAGGAGCAGGGTGGTGTGGTCTACCATTTGATGTCTTTTTCCTATAATAGACTGTTGACCTGGTTGATTGATCATAACCACCTAATGTATGGACACCTTTTCAAATGCTTAACTTTATTTCCTAAAGATACAGATAGATGGATGACTCAAATCATCCAGTATCCAAATAGGCATATGTGTAAACATAAGTAGAGTATTAGGTGGGCTGTATGTTTATGCTGTTAATAGGTATCTCTCTGCCTGTTTTTACCATACTTTATGTATATGAAAGGAATGGAATGTTCCAGGTTGCTAAGCTGTAGTGGACAGGTTGGGTAAGGACCTTTTAATATTAGTTGAAAATGTAAATCATCTTTTGAACCATGATGTGTGGTACTTTTGCCTCTTGTTTTCTTCTATCCATGGTGGTGTATTTCCGTCATATTTTAGTTGTCACCGAAGTTACAGAATTTTTCCAACGACTATTTTCTTCCTATGTGGCAGACATGGGTAAGTCCATATAATAGAGGACATAACACCAAGCTCATATTTCAATAAAGGATCTTCCAATATAAATCCTTTTGAAGTACTTAAATTGAGGTAGTAAAGCACACAACCGCTGATTGTAGTGGGGATCTACCCCTTAATGTAGCTATGGGGATTCTATTTTATTAATTGTTCAAATATTTAAATTATTTATAACAATTCCCTATAGCTTTGCTTTTGGAATTACATTGGTTGCCACACAGTACTATCTTCCTTTGTTAGTACAGATACTAAGTCTTTTTTTGTATGTTGGTGTAGATTGAAGGACTACAGAGGCATCCAAAATACGGGGCACGAGTTGAGCCACAAGCCTACAGAAATATGTATGATGCCCTGCGCCGGATCGTGCAGATGGAGGGCTGGGCTGGCCTTTACAAAGGCATTGTTCCATCCATTATCAAAGCTGCCCCAGCAGGTGCAGTAACGTTTGTTACATATGAGTGCACATCAGATTGGTTAGAGTCCATCTTGACATGACTAACCCCCCCCCCCCCCCCCCTCCCCCCTCCCCCCTCCCCCCTCCCACAAAGAAAGGGAGGAAAATTGCAATCCCCATTCTTTTGTTATGACATAAACACCAGTTTAAAAGAGAAGGAAAGGCTTCTCCTCTGTTTCATTTTGAAGCGTCTTTGACAAGTTAAATCATCTTGGAAAGAAATTATTTCCCAGGGAAAAGAGTAAAAGGTTTGTTAGTGGCGGATTTGTTTATAATTGAGTTGTTTTATATCGATGTAATAGGTTTGAGGGATTACTGGATTTGTTTTATGTCTGGGAAATGAAATATATTACCATAATATCACAGCAAATTTTGTTTGATTAAGCTATTTTCATTGCCATTTAGCAGTGGGTATGTATTTTCCAGCCACCTTGAATGGATCATTTTCATGTGGTCAATATTGAGCATCCATCCGGTTGAGGATCCTTTGGGTCTGGCCACATCTCATACACCTCCTGCTGTTAACTTTCCCGTTGAATTGGTCAAGCATCTCCTTGCATTGTGTTTGTTAGCCACACAGGACCGCTAGGGAAGGCATGGTTTTAAAACTTGGATGCTGCTTATTTGAATTGGAATTGGCTGAGGTTGGTCACGATTTTGGCGGATCTGTACTGCATTTCTAGGGTCTGGGCAGAAGCTGGTCGATTCTTGATCTATGCTATTTGGATTCAAATCGATTTGAATTGACCAAGAGCAATCGCATTTTTGAGATGGTTCTGTTTCATGTTTTCCACACCTATTCACATCACCATGCGGGCTCGCACTCGCCTTCCCTGACTATCTTGTGCTCTCTCCTGTTTACGAAATCATCAACCGCACCTTAATTGATTTGGTGTATTAGATTTTTTCCCTATTGTGGGGTTGGGATCCCTCTCCCTTCTAATATTCTAAAGGGAGAAAGAACGCCACCGATTGCGTCAGACATGCCATCCCTGCGCCCTGACATGGTGGCGTTCTCTTTACCTATTTTAAAAATTAAAATTTTATTTGTTTGAATATTAAGAGGAAATGTAGTCTGGGAGCATGGCATATACCTGCGCTTTGTCTACCTCTCTCCTCCCTTCTAAGAAATTACATCTCTAGCCCTATAAGGAGAGAGATAGACCTAAGGAATGCTGGCATAGGCCACACTCCTAGTTAGAAAACATTATCCCTAATATAAAGGGAAAGCGAAAGCCACATGGTCGTGCAGCACACGCCACTCTGCTCTTGACTTGACACAGGGGAGTACAAAATGACCGTTGCATACCTACTGAAAATGACCAAGGATGCAACAGTTATTTCATGCACCCGTGTCACGATGTAGGGGCAGCGTGACCAGGTGCCATTCTTTCTCCCTAATATAAAATACTAAGTTCATTGAAGAGAATTCTCCACAAAACTAGTGTGAGAGAATCTCTCATACCATATTAATAGTAACATACAGAATGATATCATCCACATGGGACCTACATTGTCAAACAATCAGAAAAACCAATTGAAGTTTCCCTAATTTTCTTTCTTCTTTTCATTTGTCTTTTCCTCGTGGTGGATGATAAGAAAAGAATTTGATGATTCCAGGGGTAACAATAGTATCATTCACCAAGATATCACTACTTTTGTCGTGGAAAAATTTCCAGAGATTTACAACCAAAACCATTTTCTAAGCTTGGGGAATATATTTCAATAGAACAATTTCTATCTTTTCAGACTAATACAGTTTCCTTTTGCATTTCAAACAATTGTTGTCAGGTGTCGTCTGTTGAAACACCCAAGTCTTCAGAATAGATTAAAAAAAAAATACAAAAAAAGGATGAAGCCATCCTTTTAAAGGGGTTTTAAGAGCCAGGTTAAATTCTCCACATGGTTGTATTAGTTGTTGAGCGGCTCATGGATACATTAGAAAGTTGTCTTATTCCAGTAGTTGTTTAGATCAGGATCTCTTCCTCCCAGTGACAATGACAAATAAATAAAGAGAAATCTTCTGTTGCACACATTCTTCTTCCTTTAGAATATAGCTTCTCAGATAAAAATGGTAACAAGCAAAAAACAAAATGCTGATCGAGCCGCATGTAACTACAGATGGACTTACAAAATATGATTGAGCAGAAGCCCGAGGCTTCAAATTAATCAACATAAACTTAAATATCTTATTGCTATCACTAGAAAAAACCAATTTAGGGTTGGGAATTTTTTTGGGGGGGAGGGGGGGTTGTTGGGGAGTGAAATATTAGGAGAGAGAATGAGACAAAACTACATGTTACTCTGAAGCTTCATCAGCTTTCTAGCTTGAGGGGGATCCTGCAAGCCAGCCCCAGACACCACCTGAGCTCTGCTGTTTTGCATTCAAGGCTGCCTGTTCAGAGGCAGCTTTTTGCCTTTGGAGCAGCTCAAGTTCCTTTTGTAAGGTCTCCATTGTTTGTAGCTTCTGCCGTAGCTCTGCAACATCAACCTGTTGTTGCAAAATTAATTAGTAAACATCTTGATTCTTCTCTGCTTCTTCCAATCAAGTGCTCATAAAGAAACAAAACAATTACTCTCTTGGGAAGAGATGGTTATGAACTACGTTGGTCTCAAGGTGTCATTTAGAAGGGAAATATAAGCCCGTGGGTACATACTTAGTGGAAACTGTGAAGGGCAGTGCGAAGTGGTAGAACATGGATTTTAACTTCAGACCAATTTGGAAGTATATATATATGGATAGGCGGTAGCAACACTGTGGTGTTGCAACTTTATTCACACCAGAATTGTTTTGAACCGTTGATCTTATATCAGATTGATCTAAGCCATTGAATGAAAAAAACCTGAAAACCTATTACCTGCTGTCATGTGACAGACAGCCGGTTGAAGAAAAAAACACGTATGAAGAGACTCATGAAAGAGAGAAAGGACACATGGAGGCTTGAAATTGGACGGCCGAAGTTCACCCCAGCCTCAACCATAACATCCTCTCTTCTCTCTCCTCTCTCCACTCTTCCCTCTCTCGATGCCGGAGTACCCCTCGGAGACGGCAACCAGTGCCTCCCTGCTGCTGCTCACCCCAGCCTCACTCCGCCGTCCCCACCCCTTCCTCTCTCACTGTGATCCTCTCCTCTCCTCTCTCACTCCTCTCTCTCTCTCGTGCGCTGCCGGAGTACCCATCGGAGACAGCAACCAGCGCCGTCCTGCTGCGGCTCACCCCAGCCTCAACCCTCAATTTGATGATTCTTAGAGCCCAGTCAATTGCATTAAAAAAATGAACCAGGGGAACAAAATATCCAAGTTGAATTTGAATGTATGAGACCGTTCACTGAAGAAATGAAATGAAATCAAAATCATCACAAAACCTCGAACAGTCAAAATCAAAATTGAGTTCCGTGTATGTTATATACTATTCCTGCAAGCCAATCTGCACAATGAATGGTTGGATTCTCTATAAAAAAGATGGAACCTGACTTCACTGAAGTGTTCTACAAGTTCATAGACGTCTTGAAGAAGATTCCAAGTAGTCCAGTGAGCCTGTTGAGTTCCTTTAACTGCATTGATGGCCATGAAGGTGCCAGAGTAAATGAGGAGATGAATGACTCTCATATGCTTGGCTTTAAGCATCCCTCAAATAACAAATAATCAATTCAGAAAATACTCTGCGAATGGATAGCCCCTTAGATTATTCCAGCCATCACAATTTATTAATTTATTGAAATCCAATTTGGAGGAGGCTGCTGCCAATGGTGAAGGGTTAGCCTCTTCACTTTGAATTCACAGGGTTGGCCTCTTCACAATGAATTCAGTGTTTCCCTGTGAGGCACAAAAGTGTCTGTTATGGGCATTATCAATGGCATTCAACTCCACATCCATCAATCGAAGCACTATCTCTGTTTCTTAAATCTCAGCTCTGTTTCTTCCACATATTCTTCTCTGTTTACTTCTAATCTCCCCTCCTACGAACTCTCAGTTGATATCTCAAAATAAGCTTTGGATTCGAATTTGGTCATTTTATTTAAAAAAAAAGTGGTATAGTTTCTCTTGGTGTTCCTTCTCTTTTTAAATACGTCGGCTTTCAAAGTGAGAATTTAATTTTCGATTTTTTTATCTCATCTTCATTTCTGTACATTCCGTTGTGATTTAATCTCAGTTTTTCTTCTCATTAGTCCCTTACAATCCTCTCTATCAGTTCTGTTTTCTCAAATTCATCAACAAGATTGGCTTCTTTTGACATTAAAGTTTGGGTCAGGCTGATTGTCACCCTTTGCCGGAAAATGATGAGATCGCCGGAATATTCATTGAATCCGCAGCAGGGTTCTTCTTCCACGGAGGGTTGAGGCTGGGGTGAGCCGCAGCAGGACGTCGCTGGTTGTCATCTTCGATGGTGAGGGAGAGGTTTGCGTGAGAGAGGGAGTAGTCAGTGATTGGTCTTCGCTGCGGAACCATTTTCAGCAGTTTTGGTGAGGCGCCATGGCTGGCAACTTCCTGCTCACACTTTCCAGGTTTGAAAACACGCAGGAGGAGACTCGTGAAAGAGAAAGAGAGGGAGGGAGGTTATTGGGGTCTTTTGTCTGCCCAGGGTTGTGATCTGAGTTGGATCGGTCGGTGATTGGGTCTTTGCGGTGGAACCATTTTCAGCAGTTATGGTCAGGCGCCATGGATGGCAACTTCCCTCCATCTTCAAGCAATAATGACAGTGACGAACGGCTGGATGCGCAGGCAGTGCTGTTGCTGTAACTAGCGCATCTCCGGCATCTATGATTTCCTCTCCCTATCTCTCCCTCTGCCGGACGGGAAGAAACCCCTTCTCTCCCAAACGAGCAAATCCATGTTTAGTGTGGTTCACACAACGGTAAACAAGAAAATAATAAACTTCATCAAACCGGCTGTCGTTGCAACAGCCTGTCTTCAGTATTAGCTATGTAGAGGCAGAATTTCTCAGGTGTCAGGTGCAACTTCACTGTTGCAGTCAAGATTTCAAGAACTACATGAGTTAAAAAACCCAGTCAGGGTTCAGTTCTAATCATTTTTCTTTTTATGAGCTGACATACCAGAGCTGTCATTTGATAGAGGGCAGTAACAATACAAGCTATTGTTTTCACCACAAGGGCTAGTGGAGAGCATGTTGGCCATCCCATTACAGGGTTATGACAATCAGTCTGCCATTCCCCTAGTCTTACATAATGGATTTTAGTGTTATCTCTAGTTTCAAACAGTTTTGTAGCTCGGTGCAGTAAACAAATCTGCATAACACTCATTCCAATTCATGCTAGTGGGAGATGTTTAATGATCCAGATCAACAAGATGATTGTTTTGGTGACAACCTAGTCGTATTTTGGTGTTTGTTGATATACATTCTTGTCATCTTGTGGCCCTTAACCGTTCGAGCTTTTGGGGTAATCGGTTGTAACACAGTATCAGAGCTAGGAGGCCAGGTGTTTGATCCATGATAAGTACGAGGGGTTTGTGTTGTGTTGTTGTCCCTATGCTTTGTGCTCTCTTGGTGCCACGTGATGGTATCACATGCAGAACCATGTGTCTGTGTGGGCCTGCACATGCCTCGGGGGGTGGGATGATGTTGGCATTTGTTGATATACATTATTGTGGCCCTTACTTAACAGCTCAAGCTTTTGGGATAAGCGGTTGTGACAGTCACATCATATTGGGGGGGGGGGGGGGAGAAGGGAGAGGACACATTTCAATTCATCCCAATGAAAAACATTCTAAATTCTGCATAAAATTGATGATTCTTTTTCAACAATTGTCTTGATCACACTCGCACAACATACAAAAAGGATTGGGGGTGAGGCTTGGGAACTGTTGAATTCTGTGAATACTGGTTTGATCAGTGTGACCACAGTCATGCTTTATTTATAATATGATAGAGAACATTCTAGAATAGGTACAAGGGCACAATTACCCCTAGGACAATTTTACCCTTGAACCCATATTACAACACTCCCCCTCAAGTTGGTGCATACATGACAAACATGCCCAACTTGCTAATTATAGGACAAAACAACTTACTACTAAGTCCCTTGGTAAGAATATCAGCCAACTGCTCACTAGACTGGATGAATGGGATACAAATAGTTGGTGTGTGTGTAAAGGGTTGCCAACAATTCCAAAGGGGGAGATTGTTGGTCAACCGGGTCTATTGAGGTTTTCTGGAGTGGTGTTGTCATTGTTGGCAACCTTATTATCCATATTGGTGATGCGGTAGTGGTATTTGATGAGTTGGAAGAGCTGAAACGGTCAAACAGTCACCTACACAGCTATAAGGGTATTTTGGTCATTTAACAGGGCTACAGGGGTACCCACACTTGAAAAACACCATTTAACAGCATATTAAGTCCTTATATAGTGTTTGGCAAAGGGGCGAAGCAGCAGGTGAAGGTTTCATATTGTTAAAGTTGTGATTTCACAGGTTCATGCAATGGCAGTGACTTTAAGGTCATTTTTGGAAGGTTTAATGGCATTTCTAGGTGAAGTGGTCTTCATGAGAAATGAAGTTCGTCGAGTCACGGTTCCAACGCAACTGGTCTCGCATCATTTCAGTGTCGGACGAGAAAGTTACAGTTGCTTCCATGTTGACGTGCAAAAATGGAGCAAATCTGACATAGGCAAAAAGTTTTATACTTAGCCAATTTTTTGGTCGTTTTTTTTTAAAGTCCTACTGGGGACAAAGGTGTCCCATTGTTTTATAAAGTTACAGAATCATGGTGGCCGTTGGATTTTGTTCATCACGTTGCTCTGTGATTGGCTTGCCCTTGATGGTGCACGGTGCTACGCCATACACCATAACATTGTTCCTTAAGAGAGTAGTACACAGTTGTTGAAATTTGAATTTTGACTTGGATAAGTGCTATACAGCTGTCACCATTTTTTGGAAAAGTAATTTCTCTGCAAATCTTGATACGCAAGTCGTGCATTGCTGATTGTCACAAATATCTTTGAATATTACAACTCCACCCTCCACTTGCCATTTTGGATCAACTAACTTTGGAAGGCAATATCTCTCTCATTCGGAGTCCAAATTAGTCGCCGTTTTATATTTTTTCAAGTAGAACACAGTGGAAACGTGAGAAACTGCAGAAAAATGTCAGAAACGTCAAAAACTGTGAGAAACCTTGATTGAACAATCGAAGATGCTGCTTTGAACATTGGAGAACGTGCACGACATCAGGAAGGTTTCAAGTAGTGGGTTAGTCACGCGATTACTCAGGGAGAGGTAATCTTTTGTTTCACAAATCCTATTTGATATTTAGGGTTTGATTCATGTTGAAAGAATCCTAATTTTTTGTTCATGTTATTGGGAGGGACTTGTAATTAAATTTTTATATTCATATTGTAATTCCATTCAAGTTGGGCTTGATTGGATTGGGGTTGTAGCCCTATATTTCGTTGTTGAAGAGTCAGAAGCAGGTGTTGTAGCACCTGGGCAATTGTAATAGTCGAATTCGAGTTGAGTATTAGAGAAAATACGAAACCCTTACGGGTATTCCTCCGTGGATGTAGGCAGCTTGGCCGAACCACGTATATTTGGTGTACTGTGTGCTTGTTATTTTGTTTTCGTATTCTTGGAGTGTGTTTGCTGCAGAGTGGTGGTGCATTGTCTGGTAGACCTGGCCACACAGTGGTTGCGAGGTGGACGTGCATGTGTGATTGGTAATTATGGGACTGCCCCGGCCAATCTTTGTGTGTGATTGTTTTTGCTACGGGATTGAGTTTGGAAGAATGTTTTTGAAGGCACTGATTCACCACCCCTCTCAATGCACATGGGATTATCAAGTAGTATCAGACCTAAGTTACCTAGTGAATTGAAGTTTAACAGCTTGGGACAGTGAGCTGAGAGAAAGAAGGATGGATAGCAACAGTAGTTACAGTCACAGCAAGGTACCACAGTTTGATGGAACAGGTTATGGCTTTTGGTGCATCAGGATGGAGACATATCTGAAATCATTGGGCTACGGTGTTTGGATGTCTGTGAAGAATGGTTACAAAATTCCCACAGGTAATATAACTAAGACAGTTGAACTCAAGAAGTATGAAAACGACTCTAAGGCTAAGAATGCACTTCTTAGTGCATTGGTCAACACTAAGTTTGCCAGAGTTGTTGGATGTGAGACTGCTAAAGAAGTGTGGGACAAGTTACAGAATGTCCATGAAGGTGATGAGAAGATCAAAGAGGCAAAACTACAACACTATAGGTCACTGTTTGATAGTTTGAAAATGTCTGATGAAGATACAATGGAAAGCTTCATGAGTAAAGTGAATGAAATTATAAACGCCATCAGAAGTCTTGGTGAGGAAATCAAGGATGAAGTGGTAGTAAAGAAGATTCTTAGGTCTTCGCAGGATCTCTATAACCCAAAGGTGTTTGCTATAGAAGAGTCAAAGAACTTGAATGAGTTGAGTTTAGATGAATTGCATGGTATATTGACTGCATATGAAATGAGAATGGTCAAGCCTAAATCCACAGAGAAGGAGGCTGCATTTAAAACCATAAAGAAGTTGAAAATTAAGCAAGAAAATGATAATGAAGATTCTGATGATGAGCTTATTGCCTACCTTGCTAGGAAGTTCAAGAATGGTAAAGGTAAATACAAGGGAAAACTTCCCTTGAAATGCTTTAATTGTGGAGGTATAGGACATTTTGCCTCTAAGTGTCCAAAGAAGAGCAAAACAATTGAGTCAGATGATGAAGATACTCAAGCCTCCAAGAACAGCTTTAAAAAGAAAAAGTTCATTTCAAAGAAGAATGACACCCTCAAGAAAAAGAGTTTGATGACAAAAGAAGATGACATCTCTTCAGAAGAATTAACAGAAGTTGAAGACTCTGATGATGAACTAATGTTCATGGTCTTAGCAAGCAATGACCATCAAGAAGAGGAAGAAAAATCTGATGAGGATGAAGAATCAGAAGCTGAAGATCTGGAAACTAAATTTTATACTACCTTAAATGAGCTCAAGATAGAAAGAAAGAGAAGCTAGATGTTGGAGAAGCAGCTTGCAGAAGAAGGAGAGAAAATCAGTCAACTAAAGCTCACCATTGAAGAAACACAGAAGATGACTGAAGATATTAGCATTAACTTATCTTTGAAAGTTGATGAATGTGCCAACCTTGAAGAAGAAATAGTAAAACTAAAGGTAAAACTTGAAAATTTGAAAAATAAGGACTACTTTACAGTTGCAAATACATCTCCAATAGTTACAACTGTGAATGATAAGGGCAAGGAGGTTTGTGTTCAAGAAACTGAAGAAGAACATGACCAAGCATCAAATGGAGTTAGCATGTTAGATGATCTCCTTAGTAGACAAAGACCTATCAATGATAAATCTGGTCTTGGCTATGAGAATGGGGGTTCTTCAAAGAGAGTGAAGATAAATGGGAATGACACTGAACATAATCCGGTCAGGTTTGTTAGTGAGAAGAGAAGAGGTTCAAGACCTATGAATTCTACTAGCAAGAAGGTTGACGAGGATGGGCTTACTACAATATACTATCAGAGATCCAAAGACTATATGAAGAATATTTGGCAGACTCAAAGGTTCAATGGGTATTGTTATGGCTGCAACATGTATGGACACAGAGTAAACGAATGTAGAAGGAATGTCAAGCCTGCAGTTGTCAAAATGAAGAACAAGTTTGCACCACTGGTTGATCAGAATGTGGAATGTTTTAGATGCTACAACCTTGGTCACATTGCAAGAAATTGCAAGACCTTGCTTCCCTCTCAAAGGCAGTCTATGAAGAAGGAGAAGAAATATCACACAAAGAACAAGAAGGTGTTTACAAAGAAGGAAGCTAGAAAATCCATCACTGTATCTGAAAAAGCAGTTTGGGTTGAGAAGAAGAAGAAGACAGGAGAAAGCAACAAATCATTGATTGTTCAGACGGCTTTTAAGGCTCAAAGAAGATCATCTCCATGGATTCTTGACAGTGGGTGTTCTACTCATATGACAAGTGAAAGAGATAGATTTTTAAATCTTGATAAAGTTGAAAATGGCTTAGTTAGATTTGGGAACAATGATGGGGCCAAGATTGAAGGCAAGGGGACAGTCAACTTGGATCAAGGAAGAATAAAATCTGGCAGGGTGTCGTATGTGAGCGGGTTAAAACATAACCTTCTGAGTGTGAGTCAGATATGTGACCAAGGAAATGAAGTCTTATTTACGAAGGAAGGTTTTGAGATAAGGAAGACGAAAAATGGAAAGAAAGTGGCTCATGGTTCCAGGACAGATGAGAATTTGTATGTTCTTACAGAGAGCAATGATGACAGTTGCATGATTAGTCAGGAGAATGAAACTACACTTTGGCACAGAAGACTTGGGCATATAAATTTCAAGAACTTAACCAAGTTAAGCAAAAACAAGGGTGTTAGGGATCTTCCAAAAATCAAGAACCTCACAAATCATGTTTGAGGACTATGTCAGAAGGGTAAGCAAACAAGGGCTATATACAAGTCAAAGGAACACTATCCTAGTAAGCCTTTAGACTTAATTCATACAGATTTGTGTGCAGATTTGTGTGGACCAATGAGGACTCAAGCACTTGGAGGAGAGAGATATTTTATGTTACTTATTGATGAGTACTCAAGGATGACATGGGTCTTTTTCCTCAAGGACAAAACTGAAGCCTTACACTACCTCAAGGTGTTCAAGAAAAGGGTTGAGAATGAGATTGGCAAAACAATCAAGTGCATCACATACACATACACCAACTTCTCCCCCTTTGACAACAAATACAAAGGGTCATGGAAACTCCCCCTATCCAGAAGCTCCCCCTGTATACATGCCTCCTACTGTGCAACTGGAGTGACAACTCCAAGTTTATCTCAGAGCCGTTCAAAACTCTCCTTGGGAAGTGGTTTTGTGAAAATATCGGCGACCTGTTTTGATGTAGAGACAAAATCCAATCTCACCTCATTAGTTGTGACTTTCTCCTTCAAGAAGTGATATCAGATATCGATGTGCTTTATCCTCGAGTGCTGTACCGGATTCATTGCAATATTTATTACGCTCATATTATCACACATGATAGGAATCGGTTCAGAACCATCAATGCCATAATCTGCAACTTGCCTCTTCATCCAAATGACTTGAGTGCAACAAGTTGCCGCTGCAATATACTCTGCCTCTGCCATAGACAATGAAACACTCTTGCTTCTTACTGTGCCATGCAACAAGGCTTTTGCCAAGGGAGAATGCACCGCCACTAGTGCTCTTCTTATCATCCACACTACCTGCCTAATCCACATTTGAAAATGCCGTGAGAGTGAATTTAGAGGTCTTAGAATACCATAAATCATACTCAACTGTACCCCGAAGATATTTGAAAATTCGTTTAACTGCCAATAGATGTGTCTCCTTTGGGCTGGCTTGAAATCTAGCTACCAGACAAACTGCTTGCATAATATCAGGCCTTGACGCTGTCAAATACAACAAACTGCCAATCATAGACCTATACATTGTTTGATCAACTAAGGGGGAATCATCATCTGTACTCAGTTTGCATCCCACAACCATGGGCGTACCCATTGGTTTACTATCCTCCATCTGGAATTTCTTCAACATCTCTTTGGTATACTTCATCTGGCATATGAAAATGCCGTTCTGCCGTTGGTTCACCTGCAATTCCACAAAGTATGAGAGTTCTCCGAGCATGGATATCTCGAACTCTTTCTTCATGCACTCTGTAAACTGTTTACACACTTCATCATTATGCCCTCCAAAAATTATATCATCTACATATACTACCACAATCAATTGACTACTGGTTTCTGTCATCACATACAGGTTGCTATCAACCATACCCTTTCGCAGTCCCAAATGATGCAAATAAGTATCAAGTCTGGAGTACCAAGCTCTTGGAGCTTGCTTCAATCCATAAAGAGCTTTCTTTAGTCTACAAACCATATCTGGATCCTCCCCAAGCTGAAAACCATCTGGTTGCTTTATATATACTTCCTCTTCAAGATTACCATTCAAGAAAGCTGACTTCACGTCCATCTGATATATCTTGAATCCTTTGTATACCGCTAAAGCTAGGAACATCCGAATGGATTCCATCCTTGCTACCAGTGCAAAAGTCTCATCAAAATCTATTCCTTCCACCTGAGCCTAGCCCTTGCACACAAGTCTGGCTTTGTTTCTCATCACCTGGCCATCTTCATTTAACTTGTTCCTGAAGACCCACTTGGTGCCAATAATATTCTTGTCTGCTAGTCTGGGAACTAACTCCTATGTGTTGTTCTTCTCAATCTGATCCAGCTCTTCGTTCATGGCTTTAAACCAATGTTCATCTATGCTTGCTTCATAAACGGACCTGGGTTCCACCTGTGACAATAGAGAATATGTAATGGCCTTCATCTTTCTTGTCTGCATGCCCGCTTTAGGATCTCTGATGACTTGATTTAGGGGATGCACTTTTTGCCACTTTTCAAAACTAGGTCTTCCATCTCTCTCTGTCACTGTGTCAATCTCATGGGCATTTGTGTTTGCATCCTCATGCTTTTGAACTTCCACAACTTCATCATTTACAGTCGCATCATCATCAACCTCTTCAAAAGTTTGTTCTTCTAACACTACTGGTTTAAAGTGGGGTAATGTTTCATCAATCTTCACACCTGAACTCTCCACAACTTTTCCCAACCTCTTTTTGAAGCATTTGTAAGCCTCGCTCTTTGAGGAATACCCTAAGAAAATCCCTTCATCTACTCTACCGTCAAATTTTCCAAGGTTGTCTTCCTTTCTTTTGATGAAGCAACGACTACCAAACACCCTAAAGTGTTTCAGTGTGGCTCTTCTATTAAATCATAATTCATACGGAGTCTTGGATTCCTGTGGTCTCAACAAGCACCTGTTGCCAATGTAGACAGCTGTATAGATGGCTTCTCTCCAAAAATGTTTTGCAATATTATTATCTGTAAGCATTGCCTTAGCCATTCCTTAAACTGTCATATTCTTCCTTTCAACTACCCCATTTTGTTGAGGGGTTCTTGCTACCGAATGCTGAATTTGTATGCCATGTTCATTACAAAATTCTATGAAAGTACTCTATGTGAACTCCTTTCCTTGGTTAGATCTGATGCACTTGATTGTTTTGCCAGTCTCATTCTCAACCCTTTTCTTGAACACCTTGAGGCAGTGTAAGGCTTCATTTTTGTCCTTGAGGAAAAAGACCCATGTCATCCTTGAGTACTCATCAATAAGTAACATAAAATATCTCTCTCCTCCAAGTGCTTGAGTCCTCATTAGTCCACACAAATCTGTATGAATTAAGTCTAAAGGCTTACTAGGATAGTGTTCCTTTGACTTGTATATAGCCCTTGTTTGCTTACCCTTCTGATATGGTCCACAAACATGATTTGAGAGGTTCTTGATTTCTGGAAGATCCCTAACACCCTTGTTCTTGCTCAACTTGGTTAAGTTCTTGAAATTTATATGCCCAAGTCTTCTGTGCCAAAGTGTAGTTTCATTCTCCTGACTAATCATGCAACTGTCATCATTGCTCTCTGTAAGAACATACAAATTCTCAGCTGTCCTGGAACCATGAGCCACTTTCTTTCCATTTTTCGTCTTCCTTATCTCAAAACCTTCCTTCGTATAAGACTTCATTTCCTTGGTCACATATCCAACTCACACTCAGAAGGTTATGTTTCAACCCGCTCACATACAACACCCTGCCAGATTTTATTCTTCCTTGATCCAAGTTGACTGTCCCCTTGCCTTCAATCTTGGCCCCATCATTGTTCCCAAATCTAACGAAGACACTTTCAACTTTATCAATATTTAAAAATCTATCTCTTTCACCTGTCATATGAGTAGAACACCCACTGTCAAGAATCCATGGAGATGATCTTCTTCGAGCCTTAAAAGCCGTCTGAACAATCAATGATTTGTTGCTTTCTCCTGTCTTCTTCTTCTCAACCCAAACTGCTTTTTTAGATACAGTGATGGATTTTCTAGATTCCTTCTTTGTAAACACCTTCTTGTACTTTGTATGATATTTCTTCTCCTTCTTCATAGACTGCCTTTGAGAGGGAAGCAAGGTCTTGCAATTTCTTGCAATGTGACCAAGGTTGTAGCATCTAAAACATTCCACATTTCGATCAACCAATGGTGCAAACTTGTTCTTCATTTTGACAATCGCAGCTTGACATTCCTTCTACATTCGTTTACTCGTGTCCATACATGTTGCAGCCATAACAATACCCATGAACCTTTGAGTCCGCCAAATATTCTTCATATAGTCTTTGGATCTCTGATAGTATATTGTAGTAAGCCCATCCTCGTCAACCTTCTTGCTAGTAGAATTCATAGGTCTTGAACCTCTTCTCTTCTCACTAACAAACCTGACCGGATTATGTTCAGTGTCATTCCCATTTATCTTCACTCTCTTTGAAGAACCCCCATTCTCATAGCCAAGACCAGATTTATCATTGATAGGTCTTTATCTACTAAGGAGATCATCTAACATGCTAACTCCATTTGATGCTTGGTCATGTTCTTCTTCAGTTTCTTGAACACAAACCTCCTTGCCCTTATCATTCACAGTTGTAACTATTGGAGATGTATTTGCAACTGTAAGGTAGTCCTTATTTTTCAAATTTTCAAGTTTTACCTTCAGTTTTACTATTTCTTCT
Organism: Telopea speciosissima; assembly: GCF_018873765.1. NCBI lineage: Eukaryota > Viridiplantae > Streptophyta > Magnoliopsida > Proteales > Proteaceae > Telopea > Telopea speciosissima. The sequence continues at coordinate 62,396,816 of NC_057919.1, forward strand.
TCAAGGTTGGCACATTCATCAACTTTCAAAGATAAGTTAATGCTAATATCTTTAGTCATCTTCTGTGTTTCTTCAATGGTGAGCTTTAGTTGACTGATTTTCTCTCCTTCTGCAAGCTGTTTCTCCAACATCTTGCTTCTCTTTCTTTCTATCTTGAGCTCATTTAAGGTAGTATAAAAAATAGTTTCCAGATCTTCAGCTTCTGATTCTTCATCCTCATCAGATTTTTCTTCCTCTTCTTGATGGTCATTGCTTGCTAAGGCTATGAACATTAGTTCATCATTAGAATCTTCAACTTCTGTTAATTCTTCTGAAGAGGTGTCATCTTCTTGTGTCATCAAACTCTTTTTCTTGAGGGTGTCATTCTTCTTTGAAATGAACTTTTTCTTTTTAAAGCTGTTCTTGGAGGCTTGAGTATCTTCATCATCTGACTCAATTGTTTTGCTCTTCTTTGAACACTTAGAGGCAAAATGTCCTATACCTCCACAATTAAAGCATATTTCAAGGGAAGTTTTCCCTTGTATTTACCTTTACCATTCTTGAACTTCCTAGCAAGGTAGGTAATAAGCTCATCATCATAATCTTCATTATCATTTTCTTGCTTAATTTTCAACTTCTTCATGGCTTTAAATGCAGCCTCCTTCTCTGTGGATTTAGGCTTCACCATTCTCATTTCATATGCAGTCAATATACCATGCAATTCATCTAAACTCAACTCATTCAAGTTCTTTGACTCTTCTATAGCAGACACCTTTGGGTTATAGAGATCCGACAAAGACCTGAGAATCTTCTTTACTACCACTGCATCCTTGATTTCCTCACCAAGACTTCTGATGGTGTTTATAATTTCATTCACTTTACTCATGAAGCTTTCCACTGTATCTTCATCAGACATTTTCAAACTATCAAACAGTGACCTATAGTGTTGTAGTTTTGCCTCTTTGATCTTCTCATCACCTTCATGGACATTCTGTAACTTGTCCCACACTTCTTTAGCAGTCTCACATCCAACAACTCTGGTAAACTCAGTGTTGACCAATGCACTCAGAAGTGCATTCTTAGCCTTAGAGTCGTTTTCATACTTCTTGAGTTCAACTGTCTTAGTTATATTACCTGTGGGAATTTTGTAACCATTCTTCACAGACATCCAAACACCGTAGCCCAATGATTTCGATATGTCTCCATCCCGATGCACCAAAAGCCATAACCTGTTCCATCAAACTGTGGTACTTCTTCGTGATCAGAATTCATGTTGCTATCCATCCTTCTTTCTCTCAGCTCACTGTCCCAAGCTGTTAAACTTCAATTCACTAGGTAACTTAAGTCTGATACTACTTGATAATCCCATGTGCATTGAGAGGCGTGGTGAATCAGTGCCTTCAAAAAAATTCTTCCAAACTCAATCCCGTAGCAAAAACAATCACACAAAAAGATTGGCCGGGGCAGTCCCATAATTACCAATCACACATGCACGTCCACCTCGCAACTACTGTGTGGCCAGGTCTACCAGACAATGCACCACCACTCTGCAGCAAACACACTCCAAGAATACGAAAACAAAATAACAAGCACACAGTACACCAAATATACGTGGTTCGGCCAAGCTGCCTACATCCACGGAGGAATACCCGTAAGGGTTTCATATTTCCTCAAATACTCAACTCGAATTCGACTACTACAATAGCCCAGGTGCTACAACACCTGCTTCTGACTCCGCAACAACGAAATCTAGGGCTACAACCCCAATCCAATCAAGTCCAACTTGAATGGAATTACAATATGAATATAAAAATTCAATTACAAATCCCTCCCAATAACATGAACAAAAATTAGGATTCTTTCAACATGAATCAAACCCTAAATATCAAATAGGCCTTGTGAAACAAAAGATTACCTCTCCCTGAGTAATCCCGTGACTAACCTACGGCTTGAAGCCTTCCTGATGTCGTGCACGTTCTCCAATGTTCAAAGCAGCATCTTCGACTGTTCAATCAAGGTTTCTCACAGTTTTTTATGTTTCTGACATTTTTCTGCAGTTTCTCACGTTTCCACTGTGTTCTCCTTGAAAAAATATGCAATTTAAAAAAAAACGGCGACTAATTTGGACTCTGAATGAGAGAGATATTGCCTTCCAAAGTTAGATGATCCAAAATGGCAAGTGGAGGGTAGAATTGTAATATTCAAAGATATTTGTGACAATCGACAATGCACGACTTGCGTATCAAGATTTGCCGAGAAATTACTTTCCAAAAAATGGTGACAGCTGTACAGCACTTACCCAAGTCAAAATTCAAATTTCAACAACCGTGTACTACTCTCTTAAGGAACAATGTTATGGTGTATGGCGTAGCACCGTGCACCATCAATGGCAAGCCAATTACAGAGCGACGTGATGAACAAAATCCAACGGCCACCATGATTCTGTAACTTTATAAAACAATGGGACACCTCTGTCTCCAGTAGCACTTTAAAAAAAAACGACCAAAAAATTGGCTAAGTATAAAACTTTTTGCCAATGCCAGATTTGCTCCATTTTTGCGCGTCAACAAGGAAACAACTGTAACTTTCTCTTCCGACACTGAAATGATGCGAGACCAGTTGCGTTGGAACCGTGACTCGACGAACTTCATTTCTCATGAAGACCACTTCACCTAGAAATGCCATTAAACCTTCCAAAAATGACCTTAAAGTCACTGCCATTGCATGAACCTGTGAAATCACAACTTTAACAGCATGAAACCTTCACCTGTTGTTTCGCCCCTTTGCCAAACACTATATAAGGACTTAATATGCTGTTAAATGGTGTTCTTCAAATGCGGGTACCCCTGTAGCCCTGTCAAATGACCAAAATACCCTTATAGCTGTGTAGGTGACTGTTTGACCGTTTCAGCTCTTCCAACTCATCAAATACCACTGCCGCATCACCAATATGGATAATAAGGTTGCCAACAATGACAACACCACTCCAGAAAACCTCAATAGACCCGGTTGACCAACACAAATTACTTCTTGTTCCGATTTTTCTTTGATAAAATGCCGGTCAATCTCAACATGTTTGGTACAGTCATGTTGGACCGGGTTATGAGCAATGCTGATTGCGGACTTGCTGTCACAGTAGAGTCACATAGGAAGGTCAGCATCTAGACCCAAATCTTGAAGAAGACCCTTGAGCCAGAGAATTTCACATATACCTTGTGCCATAGCTCTAAACTCAGCTTCAACACTAGATCGAGCTCCCACTACTTGTTTCTTGCTTCTCCACGTAGTTAAATTTCCTCCAACAAAGGTGTAATATCCGGATGTTGATTTTCTATAATCAGGGCCTGCCCAATCTACATCAGTGTAGGCCTCTATCTGGAGATGACTATGTGGAGAATATAAGACTCATTTTCTAGGGGAGGACTTTAGGTACCGCAGTATCCTACATGCTGCCTCCAAGTGAGAGGAGTGAGGGTCATCCATGAATTGACTCACGACACTCACAGCAAATGCAATGTCTGGTCAGGTATGAGAGAGATAAATCAACCGACCAACTAATCTCTGATAACTACCCTTATCCACAGGGTTCCTTCCTTGCTCTTCAATTGTGTACTGGGTTCAAGAGGAGTATTTGCCGGTTTACAACCAAGCATCCCTGTATCACTCAACTGGTCAAAGGTATATTTTCTCTGAGAAATAGGCAACCTCAATCCCTAAGAAATACCGTAACTTTCCCAAATCCTTGACTTCAAATTCGGTGCCCAGGTTAGTCTTTAACTTCTGAATTTCTTGTGCATCACTCCCCGTGATCACTATGTGTAGGAAACCTAGGACCTGTAACTAGTAACTTTAGAGAGGAGAAAAGAGAGAAGAGAAGATAGAAGTTGTAATGCTTGAATGCTTGAGTATCCTAATCGATCACCCAACCCCTTTATTTATAGTAAACAAAATTACACCTTATTCCTAGTCTAATTAGGAATGAAACTTACTCCTAATCAAAGTAAGAATGACTCCTAATCAAAATAGGACTAACCCCCTTACCTATTCCTATTAGGAATTCCCATTATAACTAGGAATACCAAAATAATATAAGAAGAATAAAATTACCCCAAAAAGACCAGAATACCCCCACGGTATTCCGGAGTACATATTCCAACACTCCCCCTCAAGCTGGATTATACAAATAAGTAAAGAAAGAAGATCCAACTTGAACTAAAGAAAAAAAGAACTCCATAATAATGCTAACACTCCCCCTCAAGTTGGCGCATACAAGGTACTAATGCCCAACTTGAACAAAATGGAAAAATAATAAGGTGCAGCAGAATCCATCTTGACATATGAATGCAGCTCCCAAATAAACCTTCAAGAACTTGAAAAAAAATAGATCTTCAAAACTAGGACAGATATGATCAGCAAACCGGGACTGGAATGTCTTCCAAAAAAGGCAGCTTTCAACGATCTTCAATAGCTATCCAGTGATGAATCTCAGATTGTCATAATGACATAAAATCTTGAAGTTAAATAACGAAAGCAGTAAGCAGCGAAAACAAACTGAATCAGGCAGCGGAAAAAATATTGTATCAACCCAACTGAAAGTCCTCACATAGGCAACAACCAAATATCTTCAATACTCTTCAATACTTCAATCTCCCCCTTACGGCAAACTCAACCCAATAACAAAGGATACCCAATAGCAATGGTGGTAAACACTGATCTTCTATGTTTTGCACTAATGTTCCTGCAAGTTCTGCGTTCTGTAATGTCTGCAGGTGTACTATACATAATCCCCCCCTCACGTGTGGTACACGTGGACATAACAGAGATGATGTAAGGTGTAATGGCAAAAACAGAACTTTCCAGAATTTTCCAAAGGTGCTATGGGTAAGTAAAAAGGAATGAATGGCAAAATTGTAATGTACCAAAAGTTTCCAAACGTGTTATGGGAAAATATCAAAGGTATGGGATATGAAGGGAATTAGATTTATTGAAAGGGAACGGTGTTGGAAAAAAAAAACAAAAGGATGGCATGGCTGTAATTTGGTGAAAATCCACTTTTAAATACAATCCAAGCCAAAGGGCAAACTGGTAATAAATCAGAATTTTCAAAGGGTCAATTGGATAGTCAAATAGGAGAATGTATGAAAAAATAATGGCAGTTCCGTAAATAATCAGAATTTTGCAAAGACTTTTTGGTAAACAAAAAGCAATGGGATGCAATGAGTAAAATATATGGGCCAGAATCCAAATAAACACCCAACTAATAAAAAAGCCCAACAAGAGCTTGAGTAAAAAGGATGAGCCCGGACAGATTTTAGAGAAAGAGATTGCCCAAAATGGGCTGGTTTGAAATATAGGCCCAACCAAAAACAAGAAAAGACCCATTTGAAAAAGCCAATAAGAGGGTGGCCCGGCCCATTTTAAAAAGGAAATTAGAGGGTGTAATTTAGATGAAATCCAAGTAAAGCAAACGCAAGGCCAAGAGTAAACTTGTAATTAAATTGGGAAGATTGGGTAATAGTAAACTGTAGGGGCAAACCTGGGAAGTAGGATTTAAAAAAGAATAAAATTCTGTCACGCAACATTGGAATTCATGAGGATATTGATTGAATTAGACATAAAGGCAGGGGCATATATGGAAACCAGGAAATAAAATAAAGCATAAAATCGTGGAAATACTATCATCTTCAAGACTTCAACCACGATCCACGATTCTCAGCAGTAAGGAGTTGAGAGTGGACGAGGGTAACAAGATGATTTCATCAGCTCCTTCCTCGAGACACAACCAAAGGTGCAAACAGTGGCAGTCGAGAAAGGAATTGTTGAGGCAGAAACCAGAGAAAAGGCAGCGGCAAAGTGGAAGGACCAAGCGGAGAATACAGCATTCGACACCATGAACCATGAAATTCCAGGGAAAAGCCATGAAGCGGTAACTAAAATAGCAGCCAAGACGGTTCCATGTACGAAAACAGCAATAAAATCATCAATATGGTGGAACTGCATATCTTCGTCTTCGATCAAATAGTCGCAGCAAAGATAAAATAAAACCAGCAGAGGAGTGAATCCCAGAAATCAAATAGTTGCAGCAGGGGTGTCTCAGCAGTAGAATAAGTCCAGAAATCGATCAGCAGTAGCAGGTATGATATTCATACACAATCGTCATCGAAACAATACAAAACCCTAGTTCTTCTTCTTCTATGAACTAGGGTTTCTTCTTCAACTCAGAAATAAAAAACGACTCTCAAAACAGCAATTACAGAGAGAGTCTGGTACTTAGTTACTGCTCTGATACCATGTAGAAAACCTAGGACCTGTAACCAGTAACTTTAGAGAGGAGAAAAGAGAGAAGAGAAGATGGAAGTTGTAATGCTTGAATGCTTGAGTGTCCTAATCGATCACCTAGCCCCTTTATTTATAGTAAACAGAATTACACCTTATTCCTAGTCTAATTAGGAATGAAACTTACTCTTAATCAAAGTAGGAATGACTCCTAATCAAAATAGGACTAACCCCCTTACCTATTCCTATTAGGAATTCCCATTATTACTAGGAATACCAAAATAATATAAGAAGAATAAAATTACCCCAAAAAGACCAGAATACCCCCACGGTATTCCGGAGTACATATTCCAACACTCCCCCTCAAGCTGGATTATACAAATAAGTAAAGAAAGAAGATCCAGCTTGAACTAAAGAAAAAACAGAACTCCATAATAATGCTAACACTATGTCATCTACATAAACGATCAAAATTGTGATATGCTGTCCCACCTTTTTTACAAACAACGTGTGGTCAGCATTGCTTTGTTTATAGCCATTTGCAACCATGGCTTTATGAAAGCGACCAAACCAGGCCCTTGGCGACTGCTTTAGGCCATATAAGGCCTTCTTCAACTTGCATATCTTTCCCTAAGTCTCTGGGGTAGCAAAGCCAGGAGGTATTTCCATGTAAACATCCTCTTCCAATTCTCCATGCAAGAAGGCATTCTTCACAACAAGTTGTTGGAGTTCTCATTCTTGATTCACAGCACAAGAAATAATGACTCTCACCGTATTCATCTTTGCCACAAGAGCAAATGTCTCTTGATAGTCAATTCTTTGGGTTTGGGTGAACCCTTTTGCAACTAATCTTGCTTTATATCTCTCTACTGAACCATTTGATTTGTGCTTTATAACGAAGACCCATTTGTAGCCAACAAGTTTCTTTCCTAGTGGAGGAACCACCAAATCCCAAGTCTGATTTTTCTCAAGGGCATGCATTTCTTCATTCATTGCATCTTTCCATTTCTGTTCGACTATTGCTTCCTGCCAATTGTTAGCAATAGTAACAGAGGATAATGAAGATATAAAGGCATGAAATGAAGGAGTTAGAGAATTGTATGACATAAAATTGAAAATTGGATGTTGTGTACAACTCCGTTTTGGTTTTCGAATAGCAATGGGTAAGACAAGACTAGGATCAAAAGAAAGCTTACCAGGGAGATGATTAGGAATGGGTATGACCGAGGTGCAATTCCCACCAAATGGAATACCTGTGGAAGAAGTGGTAGAATGATCGGAAGGCAGAGAAACAGCTGAAGTAGCCAATGAAGGAGACACAGATGCCGAAGAAGACGTGTCCAAGTGAGTCATCATATCCCGGAGATTTTGCAGTTCAGCCACAATTTGGGAAAGAGATTGTTCAGGCTGCTCTTCAGTAGATGCCTGATGGGCACAGGCATTGTTGGGCCGATTGGAACCACCCTTCCCACGCTCATGGGTATCCGCAAGGCAACCATGAAGCTTCCAACATCGGTCCTTGGTGTGCCATTCCTTCCCACAGTGATCACATTTAATAGGGGGCGATCACTAGTCGGCCGATCACCACCAATAGCACCGGAAGAAGATTGAGAGCCAAAAAGGAGGGCCGATCGTTCCTAAGTAATGGGAGCAACCATGGCTATACGCCTACTGTCTTCAGCCAGAAGAATTGCATTGGCCTGCTCAAGAGTGGGAAGAGGATCATGATTCAGAATAGACCTGATTTGATCAAACTCAATATTGAGAGCAGCCAAAAATCAAAGACCCTCAACCCATCTTCCCACTTCCGGAAAGCCGCAGCGTCAACATCTTAGGTAGCAGAGAAGGTGCCCAAAAAATCCAATTGCTGCCACATAGTGCAATTTTATTATAATATTGAGAGAGGGACAACTCCAACTGCTTGGTCGAGTGGATCTTCTGACGGAGCTCATAACACTGGGCAGCATTCCCAACCTGAGAGTATGTGTTCTAGTTTGTCTTCCAGATCTTGGCAGCCATATCAAGGAGAAGGTAGCGCCCGGCAATTTCTTGGTCCATGGAATTAACCAGATAGGACATGACCAAGAAATTAAAATTCATCCATCGATCTTGTGTAGGACCAGCCTCAATAGGCCTGACAGTGGTTCCGTTGATGTAGCCAGAGAGACCACGGGAACTGATAACAAATAAACAAGAACGAGACCAGTTAAGATAGTTGCTTCCATTTAATTTAATGGAGCTAGCTGGAAACGAAAGAAAGTCACATTGCAATGTGCCGTCGGGGCCAAAGGAAGCGGACGTAATCTCGAAATTGTCAGGCATGGTGGCTAGTGTAAAAAAAATCTCAAGAAAAAATCCCCAGAAATTTAACGCATGGTGATGTCAAGAAACAGCCCTTGGTGGGAGATAACTCACCACCAAGTGTGAAAAAAGGATGGCGACAAGGGAAATGACGACTCCCACGAGAAAGAGGAAGGGCGAGAGGGCCGCAGGAGCCTAGGAGGAAGGTGGAAGGTTGGCGGGGCTGCTGGAGATCCGACGAAGGCTAGCGGAGGTCCGACGGAAGTCGGCAAGGCTGGCAGAAGTAGTGGAGGACTGGCGGAAGGTGGGTGGTGTGGGGCTAGGACGAGATCACGAATGAGAGAGAGAGAGAGAGAGAGAGAGAGAGAGAGAAATTATATCCCATATTCCCGGAAGATTTTTGGCTCTGATGCCATGTTGAATTCCGTGAATACTGGCTTGATCAGTGTGACCACAGCCATGCTTTATTTATAATATGATAGAGAACATTCTAGAATAGGTACAAGTACACAATTACCCCCAGGACAATTTTACCCTGAACCCATATTACAACAGGGACTTTATCACTGACATCTAAACTCAATCTTGTGGGCAAACTTTTTGACCAAAACCATGATACTCTCGGTCTTGCCATGTACTCTTCGCATGAATGATCTCCTCTGCCCTTCCTTTCCCAACAAATACCGTGAAAAAAAATTTATTATTGTTATTCAAGTTGTTTAATAATCAAGATCAACAAATAAACATTGTTGTTGTACATCATGTCATAACTCATAACCCTTTCCTTATCTGGTTTCTTTCTAATAAATTTGGTTACTCATCCAAAAAAAATCAGCGTGCAACTGAAAGACATTGGTTGGCCAAGGAATCAGACATGGAAAGAATATTTACTGACTCTACTGGAATAAAGCATTAGCCAACAAAGAAGTTATGAAAGAATAAACTTGAGACAAGTACATACCTCAAGTTTAAAGCATCTTGACTGCTCAGCAGCAAGCTGACCACGGACAGATTGAAGTTCCTGCGAAGTCGCATATAATGAAATTGAGATTAATTACTTACAAAACAGTTCAAGAACATTTGATATATATCAAAACATTACTTGGACAGACTTTTGCCCGCTGTTTTTCTGCCACATGGACGAGATGATATGGCAATCTGCCTATTTGATGGAAGGGAAATTCATTGGGTCGGCAACATCAAATTTGGTGGCCCATATAAACCATCTGGCGCATCATCAATGGTGTCTTTCCCCTTGTTTATTCAATGGTCCCTCTTATTCTAACGCTCTAAAACAGAATTGACTTTCTCAAATAATTTTTTAAGCATTAGAGTAACATGGAGAAATCAGATTTTTCTGCAATTTGAAACATGGCTAGACGTGGACTTGTCCACAGAATTTGGGCACCGTCCAAGCTGCCAGTAGGCAGTTACAGCATGCATGCAAGAAAGGTTTCCACACAGTAGAAGAATTGCATTTATAGTTCCATTTTGATTTTGAAAGTTATCCACAAACTTGCATACAGATGATTCAAATTTAACTTTGCATTTCCAAAAGCAGGGAATAATAGCTGAAGCCAGAGATCTTAAGTGAAAAACTAGGATCTTGTTAAATTGGAAGCAGGCAGATCATTTAACCTGTATATCAGACCATTTAAAGCCGAAACTTTAGATGCCATTAGCACATTTATAGATCTATACCATGGCACGTTCATCATGTCAACATAATCATTGCTTTCTGAAAATGATTACACAATAAAAGTTATTCTTCCATGTCTCAAGTCCTCACACAATGGTGAGAATATCATATGATATTGAGATAAAATGAGCACTTAATTCATTGTACAACATAACCACATATATAACTAAGTGCTATAAGTGTGCTTGCCTATTGCCAACTTCCATCCTCCATCCCCCCCCCCCCAAAAAAAAAGGAAAAAAATTGTATAGAGTAAAATAAAAGCTTACCTTCACAAGGTCTGTGTTTCGTGTTGCAGCTTCTGCTAATTCTTGTTTCAGCTGAAGGGACAGCGACTGCTCCTTTGTAAACGATGCTTCTAGTTCTTCTTTTTCTGCCTTTAGGGCTGCTAGAATCCGTTCTTTGTTTTCCTCACCTTTTACTTTCTGCACAAGTCATTTGCAGAATTCAAGTTGAGGATGATGAATTGAGTGTGGAAGATTAATTCCAACAGGGAAAAAAGAATACTGATCAATCAGAAATCCATGTCAAATAAATTAGCTCTGGCTGATCCAAGAGTTTGAGATGGCATTAATACTGATTATACATGTTTTAGTGTCTGTATCTGCTTGAATATACCCCATGCACCTCACTAAAGAAAACTATGAAACAGGACTTGAACAAAGAAATATTTTATACACCAAACAAACTCATTACCAAGGACTCTGAATCAACGTCGTCCATTACAATCTCCCTTATTTTTCCTTCTTGGCCTGCTTCAAATTCAGAATCCACATCTCTGGTAGCGTTCGTCAGATTATGCAGAGCAGCAACACTGTCAGGCAAAGAACTCTCCATCATCTTAGATTGCAATGTAGATTTGTTGCTTGGTTTGATAACATAAACCTAAACAACAGGGGAAAATAGTTTAAGAAAAGGAATTGAAATTAGGAAATTAGAACAGTCGCCCTCCTCCCCGGCCCCCCTTTTCCAAAAAAAAAATCTTAACCTCATTGCTGTACCGCCCATTGTATCCTCCAAAGGACACTAGAATATCTTCACTATTGTAGGAGCTCACAACCAGACTCAAGCCCTGAAAGAGGTGACATTTCAGAGACAATAAGGAATAACCATCTGGTGATAATTGGAAACCAGGGTTACCACGAATTTTCTCACCCAGAGAGAGAGAGAAGTAAATGCTCCTCAAAATAAATCAAGGGCTATAATTTCAGTTTTATCGAAAGATAAATATGTTGTAATTAAGGCAATGAACAACTTTGTCATTCTTGAGAGTTTATTCTTCTTTCTTGGACAAATAAATTCCCGACCTATCTGAGATGCTCAGAACAAATAATCCTAAAATCTACGACAAAACCATTGCAGCAGTAAAATATCTAATTCATGGTTACGCAATTAACACTATCGTGGAGCAATCTTTTGTACTATTTCTCTGTAAATAATAAATGAAAGGGGAGGGGGGGGGGGGAAGAAGTGGATCACGAGGTACTTGACAAAATAGGATCCTGACATAATTTCGAGTTTAAAGAGGTGGTCCACTCCTATTTCTGAATTTTCTTTTGTATATTCTCAAGCAATAGTATGTCATTTGTACAGCAAACTTCATGGAGTTGTAAGTCTTACTGCAATGAACCTGATGATAAGATACTTCAAGAAAGGGGGCATACCTCACTTGCAAGAGGTACACGTCCTTGGACAGTGGTTACAATTGACCAAACAAGAGTGGACATATTAAGCACAACAGTTTCTGAAGCCCCTGTGACAGGAAACAGAAATAAACAAATAATATATTAGAACCAATTTTAAGGGGTAACGCAAACAAAAGAAACAGCTTGTTCAATCTTTCTTCTTCCAAATACATACTCAAAATATCAATAATTTGAACTACTATTGTTATTCACCAATCACAATTCAGTTGCATCCCCTAGAAAAGAAAATTTGTAAGCAGGAAAGAAAAAAATAAACAAATCGGGACGCTCTTTTTTTTAAGAAAAAATAAACAAATCGGACCAGCAATACATGTTCATTAATAAAAATGAAAATTGTATTAGATAAGAATAAGATACAGCAGCACGCATCCATGTAGAAACTCTAACAAAGGATTGAATCAGAAAATCTGGATTATCAAGAAAAGTTCACCTGAAAATACCTCATCCAGCAAGATAATTTCCAAAGGTGAATGGCTGTTTCTTGATGTCCATGAGAATGAGATGTTCAACAAACACCCCAATTTCCCAGGAATGAGTTTCAATTAGCACCTGGAAACAGCCTCTCTGCGAAAGCAGGGGTAAGGCTGTGGACATTATGACCCTCCCCAGACCTCGCAGTGGCGGGAGCCTCATGCACTGGGTACGCCCTTGAGTTTCAATTAGCACGTGAGTTGGTTCCCAAAGCCCCATCAAAGATCTGGCCAAACCAATAGCATTGTTTGAACATTCCTTACCACTATCCAGTCATATCCAATAAGAGAGAGTGCACGGAGGTCCTGGGAAAGGAGCAAGGACCTCAGCTCATTGGTGTTGCCCTCTCCCACTTGGACCTGAATACCAACAACATTTGTGCATGAGATAATGACTCATCAAAACTTGCTACAGGTCCCAAAAAGTGGCCTGGAAATAAGCTTGGGACTCCGGTTATATATGGTAAAGCACCACCAAAATCTGTTTCTATTCTCAAGAATAAAAGAACAGACTGTTATCCACTGATGTGCTCAAAAGTATTTTCTAACTTCAGAAAGGAGTTTTTTTTTTTTTTTTTTTTTTTTGTCTTGGAGGGGTGGGGGGGGAGGGAGGGAGTGGGGTGACGGTAGCAGTGAAGAAGGGGGTTAATGAATCCAAAAGCCTATTCATAGATGAGTCATATAACATACAATTATTTCCTTACAATGGGATCTAAAAGTCATGCATTAAATTCCATTTAACTCCTTTTGAAAGCAGGACCACCCAAATTCTAGACACATGACAGTTCATTTAGATGGACCAGGAACTTTCCGCAAAGAAGTAAATTCGACTGGTCAACACAACTTTTCCAATGAGATAGATGAATGAAAGACATGGGATGTTTCACCAACAGCAACGACAGTGATTTAGTACAGTTACAGTTCCTATTACAGAGAGACTTCTCCAATGTGGGCCAGGTATCCTTCCACTGCTGGCGACACAAGGATACTATTTTCTTTTATTTGATCATGTCAGACATCACATTCATGTCTCATGCACAAGCCATCACCTTTTTTTGGAACAAAATTTAGCGTAATTGATGGAGGGCAGTAATCTTGCCAAGCAGTGAACTTACCTTTTTGTAGCCGATTGGGCTATACAATCTCACCTGTTGGCCTCTTTTTCGGTCACCTTTTTACTTATTTAAGTGTTTTAGGATTTGAAGCCATGTTTGATTCAGAAGTTTTTTTTATGTAAAAATAATAAGAGAAAAAGATCTCTACTTGGTGGTGTTTCCTACGCCCTCTCACAGGGCACCGTGGGATGACGCCTCTGCCCCCTGGGTAGATACCCAGGCGTGCTCACCCATTGGCCCAGACGCTTGTGTAGAGACCATACTACCAATAGAAAACTCTTGCCCAAATAATAAATTGCTGAGAGAAGATAAAAGCACAAAAGTACAGAGCCAAAAGCTGAAGCTCAGACCAAAATAAAAGAAAATAAGAAACAACACCAAAACTGGGGGAAAGAAAGCAATAGCTTCATCTCACAAAAGGATGCTATCCCCTACATGCAATCAATCCAGGACGAACATGTAAGTTGGCATGCTTTGACGCAGAAACACAGTTATAGGTTGTGTGCGCTTTACTCAAATAGGTGCTTTAGCTATAATGGGGCCCCCAATTCTTGATTTAGATTTCGGCTTTCTTCGCATGCAAGGGCAAAGCAACCTCACTTTCCATCCTCGAGTGAAATAAGGTATTTGCTGAAGAAGTAATGTAGTCCTAGATTGGTAGGAGACCAACTAGGAGCCAGTACATCAGGATCTGATATGAACTAGTAATCCAATTGGGGCAAAATATGAATTTAGGTCAAAATTAGGTTTAGGGTTTGAGGTGTTGGTTATGCTAGGCAGGTGTATGGGAGTCTACCAATGAAGGTCTTGAGACGTTTTGATGAGTAGAAGTGTGTAAACTAGAATGGCAGCAGGTTAGGGTTTCGGGCTTTTAGAAAGTGTAAAAGTGAGGGATTCTAGGGCTTATTGGAGGAATTTTGGAGTGGGCTTTGGATCGAGTTTTCCAAGTATGGAGAGGGTCACTTGGCCAGCTTCGGGTGAGGTTTTGAGGGTTGGGGATGGGCTGGGCAGATTCTAGGGTTTATGGAATTTTAATGGCAGTGATGGAAATTAGGGTTTGTGAGGGAGTTTGGAGATCAAACTCAGATCGAGTTTCCCAATTGAGGAGGGGAAGGTTCAATTGAAATTTGAGGCTGAGGTGATGGCTCGTTTGGTCTGTGGGTGACTTAGGGTTATGGGAAAGTGAAAAACAAAAGGGGGAAAACTTAGGGTTGGGCTCCAGAGGATGAGAAGAAGTATGGGGATGGGGATGGTTACAAACTTACTTGCAGCAGCTTGTAATGGCAGTGGCTTCAATAAAAATTGGATCTTGGACAGAAAACTTGAAAGTAGAACTTGAGAGGAACCACTCAGGCTTCACACCGCAGAGTGTCGATTGGATCAAACACCAATCCCACGAACGAACCACCCGGGCTTCACACCGCAAGGTGTCGATTGGATCACACACCAATCCCACCAGCTTTGATCACACACAAAGCAGATCTTCAATAGAAGAAAGGTTGCAGCAGGTTGCAAGAGCAGAATTCATAAAACAGTGAGGAATAGGAAATCCCCGGCTAAGTCTAAATACAACCCACTCCCTCTCTAAAATTCGTGGAGAGGTATGGACCCTAAAATATAACTTACATTAAAAAGATTCTATCCTAAAAGAATATCCTAAAATCACTTAAATTGGACCAGTGATTCAACCGGTTCAATTTAAAACACTAAAACATGAAAATAAACTAAGTATAGAGCTAATCCCGTATGCAACCTATGTACCCCAACTTTAGGTCCATAAAAGTGACCTATTACATTGAAAACCCATGGGATCAAAGGCCCAACATGTCTATAACCCAATCCTAGACTTATTTCTTAGGAAAGAAGCCCAGTTTGGTGATAAACCTGTATCAAGAAGTGAGATGGCAAATGTGCCTGACAAGATAGAAAAATATCTAAGCCTCCAAGGCCAATTAGATAACCTCTGGAGCCAACCATGACTGCAGCCCAGTCTCCCCTACAAAAAGATCCCAAAACCCTTAAAGAAAACAAGGTAATTTGTTTGAATCCCAATAGGAAATGATTAAGATAGGATTAATTTCTATTTAGCTAAATATGGATAATTCCTCACAGGACTAGTAATGTTGAGTTAAGAGTAGGATTGGGTCCAATAAGCATGGCCATGGGCTATGCATATTAGCCTAACGAGATCTTTTACGAGGGAATGGTTTATGGTTTCTGCTAAGAAAACGGTTCTCCCTTCCCCTGGTTTGATGTTCAAACCTAATTGTGCTTCCTTTCTAGTTTCATCTATTCAAGTTCCACAATTACCATTTTGGGACTCCTTCTGCATCAATCAATCAAGGTCAGGTAGTTTATTTATTTCAAGCTCGAACTATCGTATGCATCTTTCTAATACACAGAAGACTTCGGGAAATAAACTTAGCAAGTGATTAATTCTCTGGACAGTAAAAATAACTCAATCAATTGGCTGAATTTTCATTTTTTTTTTAATTCTTTAATTTGTTTAACAGTAAAGCTATTGTTCTGTTCATCTGTCTCTTGTCTCTCAGCCATTCAGATTCAATTATAATTAGTATCCCCCTATACCCACTGGTCTGACATCACTACTGGGGCTACTGTCTACCTGACCTGCAGATCCTACCCATCCAATTGCACAAAACTCAAGACAAATCAACCTTTTCTAGTTTCTTGCCATTCCTTCTCTTGTTGAATTGGGATTCCTACACCTAGGACAAATAGTATTTTCAACTTTATGGTACATATAAATTTATAATTTTCTTGCGCAACAGCTTATTCATTGTTGAAGGTCAGATCAAGACAGGGTTTTGGATCAGTCCCACCCAATTTCAACCTAATCAATCTGGTCCTACAAATTGATCCAAATCAATCCTTGAAACCACGTGCTTACTCTAAGAACAGTCAGAAACTAAATTATTTCAAAAGCATAGCTTGTAATATGAGAGTAAAATGTGTGCATTGCAAGGGTAAGCATTTCCATTTTGTACTTTTTTAAAATGTCAATGCATCTGATAGTCTATCCTACCCATCAGCTTTATACATGGCCACAACCAAATTACATATATAGCTGGTCATAGGCTCATAGCTATAGGTTACAAAAACCTCCAGAAACACTTTCTCACAAGCAAGCAAAATATATTGCAGTGAGACTGGGCCATGATGATCAGTCCATATTGACTTCAACATAATTAGAGCTAATCCTCAGTGACACATCCTTCTCTACAGTTATGATTGGTACTTGTATTACTTGGTGACAATTAGCATGTATGCACCTGTTGGTTCAGTTTACCACAATGATGTAAAATTAAAAGACTTTCTAGATACAGAAAACGGAAGCTTCAAAAATCAAATCATATACCACTCTTATTATTGCCTCCACCAGCAATAAACCAGTTCTCCCCTACTGTTACGCCCGCATGGCCAGCCCTTGGACTTGGTATATCACCCTGTTGTGTTGGTCTTGACCATTCCATCTGCAATATCCAGGAAGAATGTCAAATGTGATGTCCTACCATACAAGTACATAAGCTTTGGCTAAGAAAGCAGCATTCTTACTGTCTGCAAGTCAAGGACATGAAGATCATTGAAACATGTGGCATGCGAACCCCCACCAAAGATAAGAAGGTACCTCTCAGCATGTACAGCGGCAGCATGGTCAGACCTTGGAGATGGTGGCACACCTCTACAAGATGATCAAGGGAATAAGATTCCAATGCTGAGGTAAAACCAAAACAGACCCATCTCAGCCGATTATTTAAATTAAAAAAAAAAACGCTTCCTCAAGATTTAGCTTAGTTATGACATTTGGCCAGGCTCAGGAAGGTTTAATTCAGTTTTGACTTTTGACGGGGATTTAAGGTTCACATGGTTACCTTGAGACAGGCTCAGGTTATAAGGAAGGATGACTTTTTATCAAATGGTTTTGATTATCTAACTGCCTATGTTTCTTTTTGTTTCTTTTTGTTTTCGCACGTTCCGCATTTTTCAACAGTATCCCCATCCACCCTCTTGCCATCCCTACATTGATTATGCATGAAACCCAATAAATTAAGCAACTACTGCTTCATTCTTTTAACACCAATGAGGGCTGGAATATGGTATCATCCATATGGGGTCCACACGGGGCCCACATGGTCAGAATAGGAGATATGATTTCAGTGTGCACCCCACTGTTTATTATGTGAGGAGGATATAAAGGACAAGGGCAGTATAGCAATCTTTTTCCTTTGAGATTATGACTGAAATCTCAGAACTCAGGCTAAGGAATGCTGAACAAAGTTAAGCTCACCACCATTTTTCAAGGCAGTACAATGGTTCATAGCACATTTTATCAAGAAAAGAAAATAGCCAAGGAATTTATAAATCTCAATATGATGACCCTGTTAAACTTTGATACAGAAGAATGGAAAAACACCAGGACTATCCACTTCTTACGTCTGATGGCTTCCATAGAGCCTCCAATATTACTTAACCATGAATGACCCAACCAAACATTCGAGAGTGAAACAAAGTTGTTATTCCAGAGAAATCTCTTACACAGCATCAATTTCATCCCATGTCATGGTTTCAAGGTCAAGAATGTGCAAATCATTAAGGAGAGCTCGTTTTGCATCTTCACCACCAAACATGACTAAAGTTGTTGAACCAACAAGGGTCACTGATTGACCTCCCCGTGAGACCTGCAAGCAAAAAACCAATGTGTGGAGCATTTCCAATAAACGAAGAAACAACAAAATCAAAGCACATCCGTAAGTTAAGAAAGATCCAGAGAGAATCTGAAAGTATAATGGTTATACAACTTACGAACTAAAGGAAGATTCATCGACAAGTAGAGGAAATGCACATAACATACCGGTGGTTTTCCATAAGTCTTTAAGGTTGACCAAGTACATGTTTGCAGATCTAATGCCTTCACTGTCAATAAAAACCAAAAATGTCAAAAGAAATCAAAGGAAAAAAATAGGCAAGGAAAAGTTCAAGAAAAATGAGAACAGAATACAAAGAAAAATAAATTATGAATTGAACCTGTGACGGTTTCTAAAGGATCTTTTGTATGTCCAGCAATAGAAATAAGTTTATTTTCCCATGGTATCTAGATAAGAAAGAATAGATCAAATAATGTCACTGAAAGAGGATAGATGTATAGTGCACATGGATCAGACGTAAGCAAAGGAGAAACTCATTCCATACTAACCAAGGAATGTCCAGCACAGGGAGCCATGGGTACTGCAGATGGTGATTCTAGAGACTCGGTGCCTGCTTTAACCTCTACTCTTGACCATGTCAAACTTCTCAAATCCAGAACCTGCATTTTCCATAATTAAAGAAAATTATTTCTTCTTGCACATTGAAGCATAGTTTAAAAAATTCTGGATTTAAGTTTGGCCTCTAATGACACAGAATTAATAGATCTAAAATCTAAAATAATGCCCAACGAATGTAGTTTAGTATTCTCCATTTATATGAAAAAAAAAAAAGCAAACATGAAGAATTTGGAAAAATCTAAACTTCCAACCCCAGATTATGAAAATAGATTGAAGCACCATTATAATGCTTAAAACATCAAGGATCAAACAAACAGAATATTCCAATCCCACAATAGAATGCACCTCAAACCAATGAACTCAGAGGTTCACATTGGGGTTAATTGAAAGAGTTCATTGGTGATGTAAAAGAGAAATTTTGGTATCCCAAAAACAATTGGTGTAGAAGGTGGTTCTCAATCAGTTTAGCAAAAGTTAAGGGGTCTAGTTCAAAACAGAAAGCATAAACAACAGCCAGAGAGGTCGATTGTTTATATTGGAATTTCCATAAAGGGAAAATTGGATTTTCGTGAACAATAAAAAAAATGGTATGGTTGGCTTGATATGGATCTGCCAACAAACTTTACAGAGTTTCTAAGTGCTAAAGGGCTGACAGCATACAATGGACTAGGGGTTTAATAGGTTTAAGAAATAAGAATACGGCAGTTTAAGAATTTACCAGGATGAAGGTTTAAAGGATTGTAAAGAACTTAAATGGAAATTTAGGGTTCAGGTTGCAAGAAACGATGATTCAGAGAAAATTAAAGGGAAAGAAAGAAATAAAAGGGGCGAGATCCATAAAATCTTACCAAAGAAATGTTTGTTGGCCAAGCATCATGTGCGGAAGAAATACTACATCTTCAATTTGAAAGAATAGAATTCCAACAGATTTATTTTTTTTTTGTGGGGGGGGGGGGGAGGGGGGAGGAAGATTCCATCTTTCAAAAAACGAACTCCAGAACTTCTTTATACGTTGCATATACCACCAAGCCATGGTCCAATATTTCTTAAAAACCCCATGAAAAAATAGAAATCAACACTAATGAAGAGGAACATAAATTCATGGTGGTTGGATAGGCATATTTTTTAAACCAAAAACAAACAAAACCCCTGCATCAGTTGGGTTCTGAAACAAACTTTCTGAATGCCAAAACCATGGTTCTATGCGAGAGAGATTAAATATCTCTCACAAAACTGAGTGGATTCCATCATCAAGGCCCCTACAACTTAATCCCCATTCAAAAAGCAAGCCCCTGTCCCACATATAAAAATCCGTTTTTATGATTAAGAACCAAAGTAGCCTCAACAGCATACCTGAAGATCACTAAGATAACGACCGTTATGATTTCCACCAAAAATATACATTGTATCTTGAACCACAGCTGCTCCATGCTACAAAGATTGAAAACAATCAATATAAAGGTAAACTACAGCAAAGTAGGGACCTCCAACTTGTAGAGAAACATCAAACTGACAATTATAAGTCATAAGGATACAAATGATACCTCGTATCGTGCTTTTGGGCGTTGGCCAGATATTGAAGGTTGAACCCATTGATCATAAACACCAACTGAACCAAGGCCCTCCAATACAACATCCTTATCCTGAGTCTCTATGCTCCCATTTTCAGTGAAGATAGTCTTTGGCTCAGGAAAGGAGTTCCCATTCTGAGTGACTGACTCAGATTTTGGATTCTGCAGAGAATAAGACTTAAACAAAGTCAACAAAGAAACTCAAACTACATGGCATGCTTGCATGAATGTTTACAGTTTAATGAAACCAGAGGAATTTAAGAGGGTGTTAACTACAGGAAAAAACACATGAATTCTGCATCCTCACATGGTCAACCCCAGAGCACCCCAACTTGCACTTGTATAACAACTGGCAACACATGCACTGGTAACAAACATTGCAGAACAAGAGTACATTCAAAGTTTTTCTCCCGAAGACAAGATGAATTTTCTGCATGTTCTACGCTGTTTAAGTGCAATTACTCAGGCTGGTCTGCGTTTCAAATGGATAGTTTGCAAAGATCGGATTTGGACCTGGAAGAACAGGCTCTTGCTTTCCAAGAATTCTGACATTTTAACTTACATAATTTCTAAAAAATTGAATCAGATATGAAATGAAATGAAATTCAAGGCATTCTCAACCTCAAATCCCAATCACACTTCAAGATGATTTATCTAATTTTCAGACATGGAATGCATTTCTACCATAGTTGTCTCGGCTTCTAGACGACCCGAGGCATAGGAGGGGTCCTCGACATAAGGCGACACCGACAAGGCGTCTGCAGCGACCAAGGTACCCGCCAGCACCCAAGGCGCCTGGACGCCTAAGTTGTGGCCTAGGCGACGCCTTGACAACTATGATTTCTACAACAAGCAATGCACACCCAACTACTCCACAAATCAGTAATAGACCCTGCAAGGAAGTTTTGTAATTCACTTTGACAGAGTGATTTTGAATAGGTATTTGATTCCCTACAATTTTTATTTTTTATTTTTTTTTGTTTTTTGGGAGGGAGGTCTTCTGAGGTGTTTTCATAAGTTTTTGCTTATCAGCCCATGAATCTCTTCGCCATTCTTTTATAGGTATCATACGGTAACTTGGTAAGTATCATTTACTATAAGAATCACTTGTAAGAAGCAAAGAAGTGCTTCATAGAAGAACCACTCTAGCAAATCAAAAGTGATACCAGAAACAAATAACTCAAAACATAATATGGGGTTATATAATCTTGTCCTCCTCAAATACAGCTTTTTCATCAGATAATTATCTATCCTAAGCTAGAGGAAGTTAAAAATAATAATAATAACAAATACAACCAAAACATAAAGCTCATAATATACTAATATATACCTTAAAAAAAAATACTTGGGGGGGGGGGGGTGGGGGGTTGTCAAGTTTTTATTAATTTCAAAGAACTCACGTTCATCTCCACATCTATAACAGGCTCGATCACAAATTCAGGTACCTTCAAATACCACCCTGGTTCTTCTTCCTATATAAACAAATTACACAAGAAAAAATCGGCTCACTGAAAGTTTAAACATTTCATAACAACATAAAGGGGGGAGGGGACTTCTAAGACTTTGTAGGCACCTCCAAGATTTTCACAAAAAGACGCATTGCTTCTGTTGAGGCCATGTTTCCAAGACCATGCCAGCTGTAAAAATTGACACGTCAAGAAGAAAAAGACATAACAGAGTAACAATTGATGTATAATTGGATATCAAATGCAATAGCAAATCACATAAAATAGAAATTACCTACATTAAAACCCAGATGTACTATAGCTACATCCTACCTGACTCTTTGATTGGAATATTACATCATAAGCTTCTAGAATGAAGCCTGATTAAGGTGAAGAGGTGAACCCAAACAAATTTAACACACCAATAAAATTATTATTTTTTTGGGGGTGGGGGGAAGGCAATCTAGGCAAAATTTTGAAAGCAATAAGGCATGGTTTCTTATATGACATTACACCAAGAGTTCATTCAAATTTCCCACTGTGAAAGTGTGAATCAATGCAGAAATTTGTCAAAATCTCGGATCTATATTCACAACTACATTTCCTCCATATGGCTCCACAATCACAAAAGTAGTTTATTCAAACTCCCACTATGACTACTACCACACAGAATATAGAAATCCTTTCAGAAACTGACACTCTGCTAGTCTTTATAATAATTTTTTTGCATCAGCTTGCATTCATGAATCATGATCGAAGAATCCAGGAAAAGTAAATGAATAACCTTGTGAATGACACAAAAACATATCAAATAGGAAATTTTTTACCCATGGAAGTTAGGAAAAGGAAAATGACAGGAATACAACTTGCAATTCTTTCTCAGACACTAAGAGACACTAATTCAGCATCCTTATTTCATCACTAAAGTCAGTGTAGCGGAGACGAGGATTGAGATGGATGAGTAGCAAAACTAGGAAGGATAAAGTAAGGAATGATCCTATTAGATCTGGTTTGGGAGTAGCTCCGATACATGATAAGCTACGAGAAAGTCGTTTGAGGTGGCATGGCCATGTTCAACAGAGGCCTTTGGATGCTCCAGTACGGAGGAGTGATTTGATTCAGATTGAAGGAACTACAAGAGCTAGGGGCAGACCTAAAATGACCTTAGGAGAAGTGGTGAGGAAAGACATGCATGGCTTAGGTCTTGTATCAAGTATGACCTTGAATAGAGCTGATTGGAGAGCAAGGATTCATGTAGCCGACCCCATTTAGTTGGGATAAGGCTGAGTTGTTTTTGTTGTTGTTGTTGTTGTATTTCATCACTAAACAATTCCTACTTATCACCTTGAATTACAATATAAAATCAAATCAAAATCTAATCTATTTGTGATGATACTAATTCCATTGCTTTGTGGGTCCATGTAAGACAAAGTGAGAATCATATAGTCAGAAAGCCAAGAGAACCATGAGGAGACCAATTGGAGAAAGCTGGATCCACTTGGACGACTTCCCGAAGGTGGTATCAGATAGCTGTGCTCCCACATCACTATTGATAACAAGTGGGACTAAAGGATGAAAGATAATTTCTCAAGGCATATTGATGAAATGCAAGAGTAGATGTTTAGACTCAATCATGAAAGTTTTGGGGCTCCACATAATAGTTGTATTGGCTTTGCGTGAGCAGGAATAATTGTTGGCCATTAGATTGAAACTAGTTATGGAATTAAATTAATTATGATCAGATACTTGAGTATGCTTCAGATCTCTTCTGGAAAAGTTGATGATGGCCAAAAATTTGGATTTGCATTCACCAAAGCAGGTAGCTCTTCGTGTAATGTGCAGTTTGGGGTATTCCTTCGAGGATACATTACCATGAAAACCATAATGTGGTATAGAAGTTGACCCAATTAAATCATTGACTTAATCATTTACCATTATCTGTTGATTCCATTGTGAAAAGGCACCAACAATTTCATGTACTTCAAGGAGGGTACCACCTTTTCAATTAGCCATTCATTTCTAGCTAAAAAATGCCAAATATGAACTATTATTTTGACATATTTTACTTTAAGCTATCAGAAAAACTACCTTTAGATTATGGTTCACAACGTAAGGAAAATGAAGCATGTGATTCAAAGAGATATTCTCCTCTACAAACTTTTTCAGAACATACTTATCCTTTATAAAATTAAATTTCAGTCCATAGACATGACCTGTGATGTTGAACATTGGCTGTAATAGTTTATAATTGATGCACAGACTATCCCAATAATTGAATTACAACGGTTGTTACAGTACAATTACACCCAGCTGATTTTGGTACTCTTGCAATTGTAGAGAGAATATATTGATATTGCTTAACTCATGTTTCACAAAGGCTGGCCATTTTGAGAAAAGAGAATCCCCTCTGTTCATTGCATATTCCACATCTTTCCTCCACCTCTTTTATTTTTATTTTTTTTTTTTTGGGGGGGGGGGGGGGGTTGTAGGAGGTTCTAGTGATAAAATCAAGTGCGAGGGCCAGGGTTCTTCCAACAATTCAATTTTGACCACAATTAAAAAAGCAAAATAGTTCTACAATAGAAGAAAAAAAAAAAACTAATGAAATGTTGATTCCCGAGTAGCTTTGTAACCATGGCCTGATTCTGCCCCATGGAAAAATGATGTGGCAAATCTGGCTGTTGGATATCTAAGGAATTGCCTAGCTTGACCATGTGTCAAATTTCCGCCTCAAATTCAATCATTACCCTAGTCTAAATACACACACTATAGTCCCATCCACACTCATGTAGTTCTGAATTCCGTTTTGCCTTGTGATGAACTCCGACCGCGCTGAAAGTTGACATATGAATAGGAGACCTTGGAATCTATATATCCAAAAATTTTCATTCCATCTAAGCTATGACATGGCTGAATCAGGGCCACGGCTACAGTCTAATTGTAACCAACGCGGTTATGCATAGCGGAATCCTATATATACAACATTGAGAAGTAAACTGAATGTATCACAAATATAAAACTAAGCCTTAATAGAATGAATTTCACTTTCTTCAACAGTATAGGCAATCCAAAAGAACTTGTCCGCTTAAACTTCAAATTGAAGCTACAACAATTACACCGAGGAATTACTACTCTGTTCATAGACAGTACCTTGTCCATTTGCTTTGCTCAACAGGATTCCAAGCTCGAGGTTTAGGAATGTTACAGGATCCCACTGTTGCCTGCAAATAACATACCAATTTCATTGTTCAAGACAACTGTGCGCTTTCAGTAGAACGTCATGATTTAAATATCTCAAACCATGCAAAGAAGCCCATTTTGAACAAAATTCAACAATACAGGCATCATAATTTCTGTCTTCATGGAAGCATTAAAAGAATCAACCCAAAACTACATGCATATATGATTACAGCATGTTCCAACAGGGATCTCGTCCTAAAAATCATGTCTTTTAACCGATCTGCGTTCACCCTTCCCGGGTCAAAAATCTACAGAATATTATGTCAATCTAAGAGCCGGATCTAACTGAATTTTTAAGTTTCTCAACCAAAGTGCATTAACTAACGTAATTGAAAAACTGCAACGTTCCACTACCCAACATACGCAAACTTTGTCAGCCTTTGAGTGAATTAGACGAGAAATTCGTGAAAAACAACATCAGATCCACCATAGTTGTACCAATACTAAATCATTTTATATAAATTACATGCTTACCTGTTGATATAATCCGTAGAGCAATAAAGCGACGTCGTTCTGGAACTTCGAAATCACGCCTTTTGATGAATTTGGAGATCCACCAAAACCAACATACGCAGCAGCGGCATAGAATCTCTGCGGGTAAGCGAGGCCAGAGCTTGCTCTCGCCATCGCCATTCTGCCGATTAAAACAGGAGAACAAAACGGTAAGGGCAATACGGATGGTTAGGCAACTTGTGATAGAAGAGACGAATTGCGTACAGTGCAAGAACCAAAAATCTTCTCTGCGTCAGGTGAGCTTCGAAATTCAATAGAGTTACAGGTACGTTCGAAATCAATTTCAAAACCTCTCGTGAAAATTTTTCTTTTCCTTCCCTTTCACTCCCCCTCTCTCTCTCTCTCTCTCTCTCTCACAGTTGCTGGTTTTCACAATTAAAGAGCGCGGAGTGCGTAGTACGCCATGTGGCATTCCCTGTTCCGGGTGTCAATTGGTTCGTACTGGTTTTCAGTCTGAATGAACCGGTCTGAGTCTGTTACTAGATCAAACCAAAATTAATCCGTTAAGCAAAAGAGTTGATTCCGATTCAAATTAGTTTTTTTTTTTTTTTAATCAAACTGAATTAAGGATCTCATATCGGGGCATTACCGGTTCGTTTTATTTTAAATAATGATTTTTATCGATTTATTGTATTTTTATTGTTTTCAATCCGATATTTATAATAGTTTCTATTTGGCTTTTACCGGTTTCCAAACAACCCAAACTGAAATCAAACCAATAAGGATTCGACTTGATTGAACCGGTTGATTTATGTTGGTCCGGTTGTTTCAAGTCAAAAATTGATTCTTCGCCCAAACATTTTAATGGGGAAGAAAAGTACATACACCTAGTCTATGTATTGACATGCATGCTCTATACCTTTTTATCTTTTTTCTTTTCTTCGAAAAATTATTTTATGAATTGAGATTTCCTACAACTCTATAGTGGTAAACTGCACCAATGAGAACGTGGGAGACAGATTTATTCAATAGGGGATCTATGTTTTGTTTGAAGATAGAAAATGTCTCAGTATAAATCTCACAACTCATTATGTGAGAGGGTATGTGTAAGTACCGTGGTCCCCGGTGACGAGGTTTCTTCAGCCTTATTGGCGACAGACTATCGGTCTGGTATTATGGGGGTATCATTTTGATACATTATCATGGGATAAGGATTATACTTCATAAAAATATTAAATAAAGTGAGGAGTCGTCACCTAGTGTTAGGGCCTAGGACCCAATGGGTGGAGCCCTATCCGTACGGAACGGGCTATATGATTCCATATGGTCTGGTCAGATATTAGGGTAAGGGGTCAGGTTACAAGCATGGAAAGGTGTTAGGCACCCATCTTGCCCGGCAAAAATCGATCTTTCTGTTATAGATGCTAAAAGGGCAAATATTCTCTCTTCATAACGTATGACTACATAATGTACATTCTATTTACACTATATACATTAAAACGGAAAAACACAAAAGACTACATTGTAACGACAAAAATGCAATGATTATACCTTCACACTAGTATTCCTCGGATCTTGGCGATCCCCTGGCTCAAGGGGAGACGGATGGATGGATCAACATCGGTTCTTTGAACAGGGTAATGGCTCTCTGGATGTGTCTTTCGTTATCTGTAAGCGGACAGAATAACAGCTAATAAAAGGGAAGTTTCGTTATCTGTAAGCGGATAGAATAGCGGCTATAACAAATGAACTTTCGTTATCCGTATACAGACGGAATAACTACTTGACTGGAATGGGATCACTCTTCGCTCGAATGGGTAATTGATGGATCTACCCACAACTCCGAACACCGTTCAAAACTCACTCACAAATGCCTAAAAGAGGGCAAAAATCAGACTGGGAGGATCTCTCTAGGCTTGAAATCCATGAAATGAGGGGAGGGGGACCCTCCTATTTATAGGGGGTGTCCTGCACCCACGGCTCGGATAGGTTGTCCACGGCGACGTGATTTCGTATCCTACTGCCGTAGGAGGCCTCCACAGGGCTATAGGTCACTGTCCACGGCGCCATGGACAGTGTGGTCCCCCACTTTTCACTTTTTGAGCCTAAATGGGCTTTTTTTTTGTATTTAGAATGTGTCTGTACCCATGGACCCTGTCTTTCTGGTCGTAGGAAAGGGAAAGGGGTGCGACGTCCATCGTCCGTGTCCCATCATCATCATCGCCAAAGGTGGTGGCAAAATTTCAATGTCTACAGTATGAAAAAGAATCCCTACTCTAACATTGTGAGATCTTTTTTTTGTTTAAGTATTTGATACAATGGGATAAGCTTGCTCCTATATTGCTAATCCAACTAATTCTCAAAGCTCTATATATTTTGACATGGGAAATTCAAAATGGTCTTTATCTTACCACTGCCCTCACCATCCTAACAACAACAAAAAAATTAGCTCCAACAAAGTTGTTAGTAACATGCTGCAATAAAATCTTTGCCAAAAAATGAGAGAGAGAAATCAATGTCAAGTTTATCCCGAGGTCGACTCTAGGGTGTATTCATGCATACATGAATATATATTGATGAATTTTTAGTTTCTTTTTAATCAAGAAGAAATAATGGACCAATTATTCCCTGAAACATAATAAAGAAGAATTCCTTGATCGCAACTTTCAAATGGGCAAGAGAGAGTATCGCGCACCAATGGGGGTATAATAGCACACAAGAAAAGCACCTTCAATGTATGGTCCAATATGGACTATAGGATTATTTTTGTGTGATTGCTCATTTGTATGTTATTGGATGTCATGTTCAATGTTTTTGTATATTTATTGGTAAATGAGAAATTTAATGAGATAACGGACGAGATGAACTCAAGGCATCTCAATTATATAAATCAAGAAGCTAAGGATTGGAAACAGGCCACACTGTCTTACTTGTTAGAGACAAGACCCTCCTTGTTAGAGAATGAGTAACATGATTCGCATCTCTATAGATATATAGGAAATAACATCCTAGTATTTGAGCAGGCAAAGAGATAATGTCTTCCACAATTCCAGTAACTTCGAATGGAGGAGATTTTGAAGATCGTTGGATTAATGTCATGAGCCGAGCACTATCGGACTCAATAGTAACCTGCTCAAGCTCATCCTCAATCACAAGCTCTAACCCTTTCCTAATGGCCATCGCCACTCCCATTAGAGCGTCATAAAGGATGGAGGGTTCCAACATTGCCAAGATAGGGCTTCCACAGTGATCACGGAGAACACAATCAAGTCCTCCAACATTTGTATCCATGGAAAGAATAGCATCACAGTTCAATTCCAGACGAGCTCTAGGAAGGGGTAACCAGCATTGTGGGGTATCCACCGGGTCCAGGCTTGAACAATTACCAGAACTTGCCACTTTAAACTCGAGATAAGCTGCTTTTGCTCTAGAAAACACCTCCACAGGGGTGCAATTCCTTCTACCGAGTATCATGTCGTAGTCGTTCCGGGCAAGCCATAAATGCCAACAAACTAAGAAGGACTGGCTTAGCACTTTAGCCCGTATCTTCTTACTTGGAAAGTTGAATTGATCTCAAATCTTTAGAATGTGGGATAGATGAGGGCTATTATCATCAGGAACAATAAAGAATAAATCGCTTCTAAACCATGCAGACTTGGCAAAGGGACACTCCAAAAATATATGGTCACTCGATTCCACTGCCTAGCCACATCGTTTGCAACTCGGATCCAAGGGGAGCTGCTGCTTAAGAAGGTCGCCGGATGCCACACCTTGAGCACACACTTTCTAGAGGAAAATCTTGATTTTGGGGGGGGGGGGGGGTTTACAGTGCCAGATGCGCTTCCATTTCGTCCCAGCTATGCTTATGAGATGAGGAGGGCGAGAGAGATGTAAGATGATCCCTTTGGTTGGTGAGAAGATGATAAGCAGACTGAAAAAGGTGCCATTGCAGGCCCCATCCCAAATCAGACAGTCCTCCCTTGGAAGAAGCGTAAGCTTAATCCTTTGAATGGTTTCTCTATCTGAAGCAGAGAAGTGTTGCTGAAGTAAGTCAACCCCCAAGAATGATTTGCCTCATCAATAAGATCCACGACTTTCACAATCTCACATTGAGCTAGTTTGGTGCCTTGGAACTTGAAAAATGGAAGAGAAGGAACGTAGTAGTCATTCCAGATGTCTATATTTTTCTCGTTACCAACCTGTCACAGCAATCCACTCTTTAAGACCTTCCTTCCTTCAAGAACACTACGCCAAGCCCAAGAGGGCTTGGATCTTGTTGTTCAACGTTTGACAAAGGATGTATATGGAAATGAACCACAGTCAGAGTTGGAGAAGGCATCTCAATCAAATGTAGCAGAGTTGAAGCCTCAACGAGAAGATGTGTACATTACAGATGAAGCCGAGCATAGTGATGTTGAAGGTATAGTGGATGAGGATGTGAATGATTTTAAAGAATCGAATGACCATCATTCTAAGGATTCAAATGAAGCACAAACACCGTATATTGGTCTGAATTTCTTAAATTGGGAATAAACTTATTCTTTTATAATACTTATGCTCAGAGGAAAGATTTTGGTGTTCGCATAGGAAGGACTGAAGTATCATAGAAAAAGAATCTTACTGGTTCAATAACTAAGATTTTTTCAAAGGAGTTTTTATGTTACAAAGAAGGTTTTCGATATAACAATGACAAACGACAGAAGGGAAAAGTAGTGCATCATCGGTCTAAAGTTAGAGTTAGTTGTCCAACATTTCTTTTTATTAAACCATAATCCAATGGTTGGGTATATATATCACAATCACCCACTGATTCCAGAAGACCAATCAATTGGGCTCCGATCACACCAACAACTAACAGATGGTGTAAAAGTGTTAGTTGATAATTTTCACAGTGTTGGTATAGGTCAAACACAAATAGTTGATGTTGGTGTGGAGTGCTATGATAGTTACAATAATATAGTTGTGACAGAGGGGACAATTAATGGTCGTATGAAAAGAAATGAACGGAAGATGATTGAAGGGGATCTCCCGACAGTTTTAGCTTATTTTGAGTATATGAAAGAAAGGGATCACAAATTCATTTATTCAATTAATGTATCTGCCAATTAAACTTTAAGTGGAATGTAGCATTTATCATGGCACTGGGCACAACCGCACAACAAGACAAAGTGCAAAGCTTTAAACAAAAAGGTATTTTATACTAACCTTGAATTACAATAAAGAAAAAATTTAATGTTTGACATGATGCAATAGACTAATCTTGTTTTTTATTTTGTAAAACAGATAGATGAAGAATTGTTGTAGACGTGTTTATCCATGTTTTTATTTTTAGCCCCATTTTTAAGGTATGAAAATCAACATGTTAAATACTTATCATGTTTCTTATCAATACAAACATTGATAATCCTAGGATTGAAAAGTGGACGTCCGATCAATGGGGTGCTTCCATCTCAAGTGGGTAAAAGAATATCAAAAGATCCAGCAGATTTCTTTTGCGGTCGAAGCTCAAGGTGAGGAGATGGTGTAATGGATTCACCATCATTAACCATCTCCTTCATGTTCCTATTATTGTTAACCGATCAGGTGGTTGTTGAGCTTGCCTTCTTCATTTTTGCAATGGAAGATGACCCTGATTTCTTCTTCATCCTTGATCTGAGATGAACGAAAGAAAGAAATGGAGGTAAACTATGATTGCAACATGCAAGCGTTAAAGTCTTTCACCTTTGGTATAAATGGTGAAAGTTTTGGAATATGAAGATAAAGAAGATGAAATCAAGGAGACAATATTTGCAAGATATCCGTGAGTAAATATTGGACACGTTTTTTGTTTTGGTCAAACGAATCCGTAAAAAATCGAGGAGAGGGAGAGGTCGTTGAGAATAAGGATAAGGATTTCTTGCAAAAAATAAAATAAAATAAAATAAAATAAAACATAGCAAGAAATGTGGAGAAGAGAGTGACCAATTAACCTTTGTCACCTTTATGAGCTAGGATGCAGGTTGTTCTACACTTCTTTTGCCACTTCCACGAATTCTTGCTCATTGCCTTACCAGCAAACTACGGAGCGAATAAAACGCTTACACAAACGAAGAAAGAAGCAGCGGCCCTTACTCATATAGGGGCGCATACGTTTTCTTGCTGCGTTAGCATGCTTTGATGCGTTAGCACGCTATGTTAGAGCAGAATAAGAGTGAATTGTAGTCTGGTTTAATTACCTTCAACTGTCCAAAGTTTATGGATTTAGCAAGATTGTAGAGGTCGTTGAGAATAAGAATAAGGAGAGAGAGAGTCTACCTTATTTGTTTTTTGATAAATGGAGTAAGAATCACCATTAGAGTGGGGTGGTGATCTGTCAAACGAATTTGTCGAAACATGAGAGAGAAATGGAGAAGTCATTGAGAATAAGGATAAGGATTTCTTGCAAAAAATACTCAAAACAAATCAAGAAACATGGAGAAGAAAGAGAGACATAATAAGGGTGAGAATATGCCTTAATTGTGAATCATTTTATTTTTTGTAAACCTTCATTAACACAATCGTTAACCTGTATAACCATTATTCAATCAATATTCAAAATCTTATTTAACTAAATTGAGTAATTTTTATTGCCTAAATTGCATCAAAGGTCATTATTACTTGATTATAGTCCGATTATTCACATGTTGGTTACATGCAATACACACTACCCACACAACCAAGTAGAGTTCTTTTTCCCTTCTTTATTTTTGTTTTAATTAAAGTATGGTCTCAATATTCAAGTATTGCTAGTTGGAGCATATCATAAGAAATGCCTTATAGTGTTTATTTAATTTTATTTTTTTTGGAGGGTAGGGTGGGGGGCACTGAAGGGCAAAATTTTCACTCTAGACCCACACCAAGTTTTGTCGAGTTGAAGGGTGATGTGACACTTTTTAGTTGTATGGATATTATAGGAAATGGTGGACATTGACCATGTAGTAAAATTCTAATTTAGGTTTCATGTGAAAGAAATATTTATATTTTTTATAAAACATATTCCACTTCGCAAGGAAATATTTGAATTTCCATTGCAACCAAAATACCAAACACCAAAAGTGACTTTTTTCTTGTAAAATATATTTTACTTCTCAAGAAAAGAATTTATATTTCCCTTGTAACCAAACAGAGTCTTAAATCCAATCATATACCCTCCAATGTTGTTGCATATCTCCTTGTACTTTTCAACCATCCATTTATTTCAAAAATAAATAAAATATTTTTGAGCGGTTAATAGAAATAAGTTAAAAAATTAAAGATTATATATATTCTTCAATTCGCAAATCCATCTACCAACTAGCTCAAAGAATCTAGTTGGTGCCATGAGCAACCAAAATATGCATCATAGACAGACCTTTTTTTTTTTTTGGGTTTTTTACAATTACCATCCCAAAAACTTTGATATCTACTATTACCCCCCTAAAAACTTTCAAACAACTGTTACCTTCCCCTGTTGCATATTAATAACTAACTGGCCTCCACCGTTACATACCCGTAACGGAGGGGGTTAGTCGTGACAGTGTGCCGTTGTCACAAATTTTTTAGGACCAAAATACCCTTATGTCAAAACAAAATAAAACAAATCTTCAAATGGGACCCTTCGTCTTCACTTCCTCTTCACTTCACCTGCACTTCATCTTCTTCACTTCCTCTTCACTTCACCTGTTGCAGCAAACCGGAGGAAGAATCTCTGGTCCGACCTCTTCCATCTCCAACGCAGTTTTCTCCTTTTCTCTTCTATGTTCTTCATTCTTCTCCTCTCTTCAACCACAGTAATGGCTATTCAGAGGAATCCAAAGTACAATAAATACAAACCCAGATCCCCATTTCTCATACTAATCATCTCTATTGCTTCCATTTTGTTTCTCTACCTTCTCTCCACTTCAATTTTTATTGCTGGGTTCTCCTTCCCTTCTGTAGGAGCCCTAGTGAAGGTCGTGAAGAGTAGGTATCATAGACATCATGCATTGGAGAAGTACTTGTACTGGGGTGACAGAATCGATTGCCCTGGCAAACATTGTGATTCTTGCGAGGGTCTGGGTCATCAAGAATCTAGCTTGCGTTGCGCTCTTGAAGAAGCCATGTTCCTTAATAGGTAACTCCATTTTCTGGGATTTTGATTTTCTTTCTTTTTTTGCTGCTATTTCTTTAAACTCTACAGTGAAACGGCTTTATGGTGTGTTTAGTCTTCAGGATTTGGGCATGCGGATTCCTTTTTCTTTTACTTTTAATTGTATTTAACAATTGCTTGATCCGAAGGAGAAGAGATCGGAACCCATTTCCATGTTTGCATGCTACACATTCTGTACTCTTTTTTAGCCTACTCCCAAAATTTCCCGTTGGTCTTTCCTTTGTCTACAATATTAGTTATAGATTTGTTACAGCAGCTCGACATATGACATTGAATGCATGCTGAATCAAAAGTTTACCTATACAAAGGGGTCGGTTGTTCATTTTCTATTTTTTTCCCCTTTCCCCTTGTTATGTTCGTAAAATAAAAATTCTTCTTTGTTATAGAACTTTTGTTATGCCTTTGAGGATGAGCATTAATGCAATACACAATAAGAAGGGGATCCTCCATCAGTTCAGTAATGCAAGTTCAGAGGAAAGGTTGGTTTTGTTAAGAAATCTCTCTCTCTCTCTCTCCATTTCTGTATTCTAAATTGAACATAATATTTAGAATAACTTCCACTATTTTCCTGTTTGGAATAATTTATTAAAGTTTTTGATCCATTCTTCGATGTGGGATTAGTGTCTGGGATCTGAAGCTTTCTCATATTATCTGGTAGATGGGCGGGGAGCTCTTGCACTATGGATTCATTATATGGTTACTTCTGCCTGGCTTGGGGTTTCTCGTTTCAGAGTTTTTATTTGATCTGTTTTCAGCCCAAAAACTTTGATATCTACTATTCCTCCGGTTTGCTGCAACAGGTGAAGTGAAGAGGAAGTGAAGAAGATGAAGTGCAAGTAAAGTGAAGAGGAAGTGTCCCATTTGAAGATTTGTTTTATTTTGTTTTGACATAAGGGTATTTTGGTCCTAAAAAATCCATGACAACGGCACACTGTCACAACTAACCCCCTCCGTTACGGGTATGTAACGGTGGGGGCCAGTTAGTTATTAGTATGCAACAGGGGAGGGTAACAGTTGTTTGAAAGTTTTTAGGGGGGTAATAGTAGATATCAAAATTTTTGGGGTGGTAATTGTAAAAAACCCTTTTTTTTTTAATACAAATTACAAATTGTAATGGTTTTAGGAATAATAGAATGTTAGATGATAAAACGAACATAGACCAAGGCCTGTTAGGAGAGTGACCAAGTTGCACCCATCACTTAAACTGAGATATGTTTGTCCAGATTTCTATGTACTTTAAGCTTTTTTCTGTTGCATCTTTAATTCCTCATTCCACTAATGAACATAATATAAATTAATTATTAAAAAATATAGAATTTATTCATTGGATTTTCAAATCATTATTATGCTACTTGGTCAACTCCATTGTGCTATAACTTGACATTTTAGCATGAGTATTTTGGTATTTACAAATTATTACATTTACCCATTTTTTCATGCAATTCATGATCATCTGGTTACGATCGATCTAAACCAGCCCCATTCTGTATATGATTCAACATACTAATAATTAAACAACTTAATATAAACACAAGACATTCAATCAAAACTGTCACGAAATCTCCCATTCTTTGGGGATGTCCTCAGCGCCGAAGAACCTATACTAGGGTGTATGTGTGACTCGCTCAAATTATGATAGAATCGAAAAGCCATATTCACTATCTAAAACTAAAAATTGAAGGCAAAAGATTTATCATATACCTCTATTTTATATGAAATTTATGGTTTTCATTGGTGCAAATCCAATCACCTCCATTTGAGATGAGAAACAATTTTTGCTTCCATAAAAGGAAAAGAGGTATGACATACAAAAAAAATGTCAATAGGTTGAATTTTATTTAAGGGTAGGCAGGTGCGTGTGCAAAGGTGTTATCTATGAGGGGGGTTTAGGTTGGATTGAATTTTAGGTAAGCCCCACCTTTGCTTGCTATATATGAAGTTTGAACCCTACTTCTATTTGAGGGTGTAATCGGGCTGAATTAGGCTTGAATTCTAGCCCGAGACCAAGCTGGGACATCTTAGCCCATGCTTGGCCCTAGTAGGTTAATGGCGAGCCAAGCTTGGCCATGTTTTCATATTTTTTTTCCATTGTTGTATGAAAAAAAAAAATTAACACACACACACATATGGTAATGCGTTCTTTGTCTACGAGTGTGGCTCTTGTGCTAGCGGGTGGGCCAATGAGAGCATGGGCGGTATCGCCTTTTATGGGGGTGGGGTGGTCATGTCGTCCCATCTTGTGTTTGGGCACAACCCAACCCATACAAGTGTAGCTTCAGGTGGCTTTAGGTTCCAGTTCAAAACCACATCCTTAGTTGTATACTTTTATTGGATGAATGAAAATTATATTCAACAAAGCAAAAGAATCTTTCCCCCCCACCCAACCAAAAATAAAAAAAAGAGGAGAGAGA
The DNA here is from genome assembly GCF_018873765.1 of Telopea speciosissima. NCBI lineage: Eukaryota > Viridiplantae > Streptophyta > Magnoliopsida > Proteales > Proteaceae > Telopea > Telopea speciosissima. The sequence goes on from NC_057919.1 coordinate 62,432,913, forward strand.
ACAAAAAAATTCGAGGAGAGAGCTCCAAAACAAACAAAATGACTACCCTACAACCAAATCAAGCTAAAGGGAGACCACCCAAGAGGGACAAAATGATAGAATCAACCCCAAACTACCAATCGCTTGAATATAAAATTGACCTTCTTCCCATTTGGTTTGTGGGGAGGAACCACCCATCTCTCACTTTGATTCTTTGAATTAAAGGAAGGATTCTTCCGATCCAAAATGACACCATTAGAACCAAGCTCTCCCCTACCATTAATTCCAAAAACATTGCACTCCCCACTATGATCTCCCTGCAGAGAATTGATGATATGGTCAGGCCCAGGGTCCCCTACAAGATAATTATAGCCCGAAGAAACACCCATATCTCCTTTATTGTCAAAGTCACTCCGAGCCGTATTGACATCACCCTTATCTTCTACCAATGTCAAACTAGCTTCCTCATTAGCTTCCAATGGCCCCACATCCACTAGTTGTAGATCTCCTATGCTTCCATAGTGCATAGTACTAGGTGGCTCATTTTGCTGAAACGAGAGTGAGGCCCACTGGTTGAATGATCAGGTAGCCTTTCTTCCTCTAGAAACTCTAAAATAGCAAAGTTATTAGGGGCCAAGAGGTGATTCTTTTCAAGATCCAGACAACTCTCTTTATCGAAATAACGTACAAGAAGGATAAAATTCATTTGGGGCATCAAATCGTACTCCAACTTCAAACTTTTTCTATGGAGATTAATAAAAGGAGGTATCCCCACCCTTTCAAAACTCCTCTCTTAGGAATCGATGCTCAATGCAAGCTCTGCAACTCTGCCATGGAATCTGAGTGACATATATTCCTATCTTTTGATTTCAGCAAAAGGATCTGGGTAAGTGGGTATCTTGGACTCCGTATAGAATACATCCAAAGCCAAAACATCTTGCCCCTTTTGGAGATGTTCACCTCTAATCCTAATCTCTCAAAGAAGAATAAAAATCCCACATCTTTAATATTGTATATATCATCACGTATTTTTTCTATGACAAACCATAAATCAATTCATTTTTCAAAATAAGGCTCCAAACCTCCCTCATCTTTTAAACCTCGTTAACCGTTGGGAAAACGATCTAAACCTTCTCCCACAAGAACATACCCGAGACCCAACCCCAATGCCAAAGCCTTTGCCATCCATTAATTTTTATATTAACATCATCACCTCAAACCATGTCATTGTTATTTTTATTGATGGGTTTCAATCACAATACCAATAATAGTGGAGGGACAGCTGCTATTATATCTAACCTGCTCACACAAATTTTGGAAGGACAGGTTCACCCCAAGAAACAGAAGCGCGATGAATCAAGTTATGAGCCACTAGAGCACTCTCAATGGGACAAGGAAAAATAGAAATATGGACTGAGTGGCCCCAACCATGAATCATGGCCCTGAGCACTTTTTTTTTTTTATTATATATGTTATCATAGTTGGAAAATCGGGATTTGGTCGGGACGAGTAGTCTGAGTCAAGTCAAAATCTTGGAAAACTTGGTCAAAAGTTATGTAGATTTGACTAAGGTAAAAAAATGATGAGACTCAATCATATATCGTCTTAGTCAAATAAGACTTTGTATTTTTACCCAATTCATGACAAACTCAATGAGTTTAGTCTTTTCTTTTTAAATCAGAAAAAAATATTCTTTTAAAAGCTGAGTTGAGTAAGATAGTAAATCTGTATTCTAAAATAGTAAGAAACCCTCAACTCGACTCTCTTCTGTTGTTCAATGGTATAACCTCAAAATGCATTGATATGTGATTCCTTATTTATTTATTTTTAGTAATTTATACATATTTATTGCATTAAAAAAAAAAAAATGACTCACTTTGACCAATTCAACTAGACTGGGTCACTAGGTTTTTTTGAAAGACGAGACAAATTAAAAAACCTGATTTTCCAACTATATTCAGCCTTTTTTAAACAATTTAATCTCAGACTATACTAAGATGGTGGATGGACAACAAAATATGATAGCTCATTAATTAACCAACTTAGCTAGAACTAGTCATATATGCATGCGAATATTCTAAACAATATTATCAATCTCTTATTCCTAGTTTTAATAAATTTATTTTTTAACATAAAAAGAAGGATAAAAAATAAGAATTTTATGTAATTCATACCTCTATTGAAAAATACAAAGCTAAAGTTAATTGGGTCTAGTGTAAACCTGGGAAAATAGAGAGTTTCGATCCTTTTACCCCATCTTTCTTAAAATAGTAGTAACAATATACTAGTATAGTAATAAGTGTGGCCCAGTAGACCCCTTGCTGGCCCCTTATGGGTCTCTTTGTAGCCCATCGTTGGCTGGCCCGGCCTGGGGCTTAACGAAAAATAATAATAATTATTGTGGACCATTTGGATTACCCCACAATATTACACGTGATTAATCCACGTTACCCGCTTCCGATTGAACGATTCAGATATGCCCACCTGCCATGCCATGTCACAAAACTGCAGTCCATCGAATCGCAAAGTGGTTCCGTAGCGATTCCTACCGGTTGCAGATGTGTACCGTAATACTGGTTCCGAGTTCCGACCGCCACAAGGCACAACTGCACAATCTGCCGTGGGAACTGTGAAGTAAGGGTATTTAAAATCGATGCCAATATATAATAAGTTATCATTACCTCGTGCAGAGCTTTCTTCCCGTGGGATGGATTGAGCGCATTAGCGGCACCCTTTGGCCCTTCCTCTCTCCTTTCTGTTAGGTAGTCGGAGTTAGCAAACCCTAAGCGTAATCAAAAGCGTCTTCTCGAACGGTGGCTTTGAAGTTTTCATTCAGTTTAAAAATCCCTCTCTTCGAGCCCTAATGCTTGAAATTTTATATCGTTTTTGTCGATCTGTGGTATATGACGAAGAAAAGCGTACAATTCGGGTCGATGATGGAGGTTTCAAAGGAGAATTCGAAGGATGCTTTCATGGAAATAGATGTCGGGAATTCTGTGGAGTCCTTTCAGAAGTTTTTAGAATCTCAGAAAGAGCTCTTTCACAGCCAGGTCGATCAGCTTCAAAAGATTGTTGTAACGCAATGCAAACTCACTGGTGTAAATCCTTTGGCTCAAGAAATGGTACGTCTTTCCTTTTCTTTTGTATGTGTCTTTAGAAAAAGGAAAAAAAAGCATCAGTAGTGAAACCTCAGGTTGTACTTCAATTACCATGTATGTGTTCCCACGACTTGAATTTGTAAGATAAGCGTTGCCTGTAAGCTTCAGATTTGTAACCGCTCTTTAGGTAGTCTGGTTTTGACCTGGATTGAAGTATTTCTTGTAAAGCTGTTAGTGTTGACATTGAGATTATAGAGCAGGCGACACCATATATTGGAGTTGAACTCCAAAAAATGTAATGTGTGCCGGAAGAATACGAAATTGTGAAATTGTTTCCCGGAAGAATGTTTTCTGACAGAAAATAAGATCTTCACGGGTAATCCTTTCCTCCAGCTTCTGTTTTGTGAGGATGAGGAAAGAGATGCTGGGGCTTTTTAAGGGAAATCTTTCCTTCTCAAGATATTAATATTCAAGAAGTTTGTTGTGGAACGAGTGAATTTAAGTTTTCAACAAACCCTAATTTTCTCCAATTTGAGTACCTTGAGTATGCAGATGTAAACGCTAATATTACTAATGCACCGATCTTCTCTTTTGTTAAAGTTGAAACTTAATCATTAATACTTACATGCTCTAGAAAACCCTAATGCCAACTCTCCTTAGCAAATTTGCCAATTCACCCCCCTCTGGGGTTGCCCTAACGTGAAATTAGGGTTTAAGATCTAATCTAGTGGAAGAGTTCAATGAAGAAGAAGGAATTGTAAAGACTGTACAGCTGAGATAAATTGGAAACATATATTAAAGGTTCCTTTAATATCTTTAGGTACTTATATTCTTTTATATATAATTTGTTTTTTTTTTCCATATTGGAAGCTCATTAATTCATTCTTCCATTTTTTATTTTTTGTTCATTGTGCAGGCGGCTGGTGCACTGTCAATTAAAATTGGTGAGTAATGGAGATTATCTGATTCTTGTTCATGATAATGCATGTAATCTTAATGGTTTGATCTTTTGATTTCTCATATCTCTTGGTGTCGTTGCAATTAAATTGACTTCAAGTTTCTGTAGTTGTACTGTGTGCTGACTGGAGTGTATAATTTGTTCTAGTTCTTATTGATTCAATGTCAATTAGAGAAGTTAATTATTGTTTGGGGATTGACTCTGGTGCTTTAATTGGCTATGCAATGATGATACTGTTTGAGGTTTATTTGGTTTGTTACAGTAGTGTTCTGATCATAGGATATATCTTGTTTAATCACCTCTGCACAAATTTTAGCCATCCTGAGCATCTGAAACTGTTGTATGGTGCAAGTTGAGGGTATTAAAAGAGAAAGAGGATGCCTGATACTAACTTGGTTTGAAGGGGTGAGAAAGCATGACGCTTATAAGTTGACAGAGCGATGGCATCCTGAGCATCTGAAACTGTTGTATGGTGCAAGTTGAAGGTATTAAAAGAGAAAGAGGATGCCTGATACTAACTTGGTTTGAAGGGGTGAGAAAGCATGGCGCTTATAAGTTGACAGAGCGATGGCTCTATCGGAGAGAGAGAGAGAGAGAGCTCATGATATTAAGAATTATGAAAATGATTGATTGTTTGTCTTAGGCTTGTGGTTATTTTAAGAAATGTTATGCAAAACTACTGAAATGTCCCTTTTTTTGGGAGGGTAATTGTTGAAATATCTTTGCTTTCCAATTATATGCTGGAAACTGTCGTCGTAACTTTTGTGCTGTCTTTTTACTTCTCTATTTCCTTATTCAACTCACTAGTATCATATTAATGTGAATTTTGTAATCAATTTATTGGAGTCGCCATTTAATGATAATATTACTTTCTTTGTAGGGAAAAGACCAAGAGATTTGCTAAACCCTAAGGCTGTAAAGTATATGCAAGCAGTCTTTTCTATTAAAGATACGATTAGCAAGAAGGAATCTCGTGAGATCAGCGCTCTTTGTGGTGTTACTGTTACACAGGTTGTGACCTTCTCACGTTGAATCTAATGCATGGAACTCCAACCTTTTCCTCCCTTGCCCTATGGCAATTGTCTCACAAAACAATCTTTTGTGGCTTTGGAGTTGGCCTTCAATATAAAGTGATGTTCTTTCTATTTAATCTAGCTCAAGTATCTGACCTTATTAGCTTTATGAACACCATATGAGTGTCTCTCTTATTTCAATTTTTGTCCATGAAGTTGTCGTTGACTTCACCGTCTGTATGAGTTATTTGATCTCTTGTTCTTATCTTGCTCAGTGTGCCTTGAAAGATATGACATGACTGTCTTTGAGTTTGAAACACCTTTTCAACTAGGAAATTATTTTGAAAGAGTTTGCAAGTTTAAAATAAGAATATTACTTATTTGAAGCATTTTTTTGGGATATTAGATTGGTTAATGCTGGATTTTTTAATTAGTTAAAGTTATATTACTTTAACATGCAGGTTCGAGAATTCTTTGCTGGTCAGCGTTCAAGAGTGAGAAAGCTTGTCCGATTGTCAAAGGAAAAGGTGGTTAAGTCTAAGGCATCCCAGGATGGCTGCTTAACTGGCTCTGATCCGGCCATGCCTATTGACCAAGTTCCTTTGAATTCTGTGGACTCTAAGACAGTTGAAGGAATCCCCTCCTGCAATGTGCAGGAGGAAGCTCTACCTGACATAGACAACTCTGATAAAAATTTCCTTGAGAATATTTTCAATTTGATGAGGAAAGAGGAAACATTCTCCGGGCAGGTGAAGCTGATGGAGTGGATCCTGCAGATACAAAATTCTTCAGTTTTATATTGGTACTCACTATTGAACTTTCCATGACTTGGGGGGCATGATAAGCTATTGCTGTTCACAGTGTAACCTAGTCATTTTCTATTTCCAGGTTTTTAACTAAAGATGGTCTGACAATTTTAACAACATGGTTGAGCCAAGCAGCTTTGGAGGAACAGACAACTGTTCTCGTTGTCATATTTAAGGTGTATATCTATATTTATTCTGTTAGGTTATCAGTTCAATAATTTTCATCTAATGTATCCTTATACCATATTACAATGGTTATTTTGTAGGTTCTTTGTCACCTGCCATTACATAAAGCTTTGCCTATTCACATGTCTGCCATTTTGCAAACTGTTAACAGATTGCGCTTTTATAGGTCATCAGGTGTGGCTATGTTGCAATTTTATCCTCTCTCTCTCTCTCTCTATATATATATATATATATATATATATTCATCTCTTTGTGCTTGTCTTTTTTCTTGAGGCGGCAATAGATCTATCTAAAATTTCATTTTTACGTGATCTAGATTGCCTGGGCTTTATTATTCATATAGCTTAATGTTTTCAAAAAGCAAAAAGCTGTTTGGGTATTTGGGTTGGAATTACTATTTGTTTTAATCTGTTGGTGCAACTCTATGCTTATACTTTTTTAGCATTTTAAAAATATTAAAAGAATGATTTTTTAGTATCTAACATATTCATAAATGTCAATCTTCAATTTTCTATTATTTATTTATACTCTGGAAAGAGGGCGGGTCTTGGTGCAATGGTAAGGTTGCTCCATTGTGACCAAGTGGTCATGGGTTCGAGTCTGGAAACAGCCTCTTTGCGAAACAGGGGTAAGGCTCCTTTCATTATGACCCTCCCCAGACCCTGCAGTTTTATTTATACTCTGGAAAATGTCAACTATCACTGGTGAATTAAACCGCATGCATTTTTGTTTTCTAAACAATCTAAATAGTTGTCAAGGTGACGCCTAGCTTCTGCCTAGGCAACAAGGCGAGCCTTTTATCAACCAACACGACTAATTGCCTTGTGTCAAGGTGCCTAGATGTAAAGACCCAGTCTTGGGCCCTCCATTCATTATAAATCTAAAGCATTTCTCAATTCTACCCTTTTTAACTTTTTATAATACTATACTTACCAAGTTATGTGCATCTTTTGACCTTAATAAACCAACATCGTAAGCGTATTTACCTTTATGAGAAGCCACATACCTGGAATATGAGGCCTATAAAATATGGTGCTTGCCGTAGGGCTGGCCATCCCCTTGACTTGCCTTGGTGCCATGACAGCTATGCTAGCAAAGTACAACACTTCAGTTGAGCAACCTTTAGTTGTTTGTGAAACTTTAACATAAAGAATGTGGTTTTATGTTATTTTTCTTGGTTTGTGAAAAAGTACAGAGAAAATTATGAAAAAAAGGAAGCATATGCCTTTTTCTTTTTAGGATAGACATACACACCTATTGAAACCTTGTTTGGCTGATAAAGTTAGGATCCTCATGAGGGGAAGAAAACGGAATGGCCTAAGTGTCATGGGTCAATAAAGAATCGTCTTGTGGATGTAACCAAGATGATTGAGACTTCGGAGAATATCAGTTTAATCATTTTTTAGACTTCCCACTTTACATCTGGAAGAAAATTCCTTTATGAGCTAGTTACATTAAACTCTTCCCATGCACTTTTCCAAATTCTACCCTTGACCTTGTGAAACTCATTTATCTGATTTGAAGATCAGACATATCAAACAGGGCAAAAGTTCTGTTAACAAGGTGGAGCAAAATATTTGTGAGAAGTCAAGTTTTGAAGAGACCCACTTGTATGAAATCCCCCAATGCTGCACAGAAGGAGATAATTCAGAAGCAGAGGCATGTTTTCAATCCTTTATATTTTAGTTGTCTTCTCCCATCAATTTTTATAATCATCCCTATGTTATGTGCAGGATGGGTGAAATTCTCAGTGATGAGGCTTGGCAGTCAAAAGTTGATATTCCTGTAAGGCTTTATGGCAATCAAATAGTTCCTTTAGGAAACCATTTAATGTTCTGAAGTTTATTTTCTTATTGTGTTTTGCAGGAGGAGATCCTTGCTCTCACTTTGGATGGTTCAGAAAATTCTAGGTAACAACCTTATTAATTGTTGCTCATTGGCTCATTGCCACTCAGATCGAGTTCTTGTTGGAATTCTGTTTAGATTATTATTTTAATAATTGTCTGAGGGATTTAACTTTAATTTTTTGTTCAGGAAATTGGATCCTTCCCGGACACTGAAACTGCTCCCTGCATCTGCTGATGATTCAAACAGAAGATACAATCGAAGTGTGCCTTCACGTATCCTCAGTACTTTTGGTTCCCTCCTTTCCATTTTAACAAAAAGGTTATGTTTGTTTCCTTGTAAAAAAAACGCATGTAAAAAGGAAAATTTCAAGTAAAATCCTATTATTTTATTCTGACTTTACTTGATATTTTTCCTTCTACATAGTTTTTACCTGGAAACAAACAAAGCCAAAATTGCAGTGCTGCCCTGTTTAGAGGAGAATTAGATTATAATGCAGAAGTAGCACTGATTGGCTGAACAATGGTTCGTGCTGGAAGCCAACCAACAAATCAGCCTTGTTAGTAGCATTTCTTAGGACATACATAAACAACACATCAAAAACCACCACAGAGCGTGTGGATGCTAATGCAATCCATTGTTTCAAAAATCCGGTTTGGATCGTTTATGACCCATTCAAGTTCTAAAAAACTCAAATAATAAATGGATGGTAATCGTGTAAATTAATGAAGTTCAAAGCTTAACAAGAGGAACAAATTCTGCATGTACGCAAGTGGGGAGGGTAATTTTGGGAAAAAATAAAACTAGGATAAAGCTAGAGAAAGAAAGAAGGGGAGGGCCATTGAGTCAATTAATTAAGAGGATGTTAAATCGTAAAGGGGTTGGGGGGTGTATCTTTAACATCCCGACCAGCAAGGAGGTGGAACACCCAAACCTGGTTCCAGAGGTGTGTTGTTACCACTCTAATTCTGTGAAAGCGACAAACAAACCAGTGAACCATCAACTAAGGAGGAAGGAATGCACACAAAGGCTTTTGGGTCTGAGACCCAGAGGGTAGGGTCACCTAAAGGTGAGGAAACAAACCCCCAAACCTCAGTCCAAACCATGAAGGTTTAACTGAGATCTACGATCTTTTCCCTTATCCAATGGTACTGTCAGCAACAGAAAACAATATAGAAAATAAAAGAAGGAAGAAGAATAAGAATGGGTAGGACTTATCAGAGATGGGATCAAGCAAGTGCTATGCAGGTATTCAAACAAAACCCAATTTCATTCCATTATCAAATCTGTAAATCTCAATTGACTTGCATATAAATAAGAAATTAAAGACCAAAAATAGAAATTAACTCAACTAAAGGTAACTAAGTAAACCAATTTAACTCAATTAAGCAAACATTCCATACTGAAACAAAATGATTTCTTTATTTGTGACCAGATAATCTCAATTTTTTATAATCCATAATGTCGAAATTTTTTGATGAAAAGTGGAGGTTCCTGCTTGTGTGTTTGCCCGGGAGGAATCCTGTTACAAATTGTACTCCTAATAAAGTAATCCAACAAGATAAACAAGATAAAGGGAATAAATTCATAATAAATAAAATAAACTAATATCCTATTGAATCAAAACAAGGTTGGGACCTGGTTTATCTTGGCCTGGATGGCCAGACTGGTCAAGTCGGTTCAACCACGAATCTGCATCAAATTTGTTCTAAATTGTTGGTGAGCCTTCTAATATTACCGACCTTAAAGAATCGGGTTTTCATAAATTTCACATAACATTGAAGCTCTTCTCATCTTCAGAAACAATAGCCATGACTAGTTGAACTAGAGCCTTATTACTGTTCCTGACCCATGGCCAATAGGGCACTTTACCTATTGAGTTGAGATGTCTCCCCTCGGGTGTCAAGGTAGAGTGATTAGAGCTTACTTCTGCTTAAAGGAATTCATGTCATTTCACTGAAGACCAAAGACTGCATATCATTCACTTTGGAACTGAGACATCTGCAAGCCCTATAATAGGAGTATTTCTTCTATATCTGGATTGGCAAAGCATCATAGTTGTCACGGCGTCTAGGCGAACAGCGAAGGTGACACCAACAAGGAGCCTAGGTGTCACCTAGGTAACGAAGGTGCCCATCCAAAAAAATGAGCCTGGATGCCTAGGTGTTTCCTAGGTTGACAACTATGCAAAGCACCTTAATCTCCAAACATCTAATTCCAGGGATATTGCATTGCTTCTGTCTGTCTACTGGTGTAATTACCCATTGAAGTTGAACATTCACAGTATAACAAAACTAAATAGATTGAACAGTTAAAATTTATATGATTGGGTTTAGGCAGCCTACACAAGTTAAAATTGATTCTTTGGTTAAATTCATGACTTTTATTTCTCCGAAGGTTGATAAAGCTGAAATTCTCTAAACTCCCGTGGGATTGCGACAAAACATATAGCGTGATACTTCTAAAACTTTGTAATATCACTACTAAGGTCTTGGGGTGATTTTACTTTCCAGACCAGTGAAAAATTTGAATTCAAGCTATGCAATTGTAAGTCATTTGAGATTACAGAGGACAACATTCTTACACTTTATTGGTAACATTGTGATGGAACTATGGAAGTTTCCTTTCTTTGTTTAGTAAAAGTTCTGTATCTGTATGATCTAACACTTAATACAAGGGTTCACATCACTAAACGGAGGATTATATCAAGTGGTATAATAAGAACAGTGCATGAATGTGGTAATAAGAGCCCTTGGCTGCATATGCTTTGGATGCCTCAAAAAATAAGGGGGTGGGGCCTGTAACAACAATTACCCAACAACAATGTTCTGCCTTCAGTTTCAGTGGTGTAGTTTAAGCTGATGGAAGGGGATACTATTTCATGGCTGTCAACTTCGGCAGATTGATGTTAAATGCACCTTGGGTGCTGTGATATTAGATTAGGGTTGCTGCAGAATATTTATTTATATACCAAGTGGTCACGGGTTCGAGTCTCTGATAACAACCTCCCGTGAAGTTGGGGTTAAGACTGTATACATTATGTCCTTTTCCAGGTGCTACAGTGGCTGGAGCCTCGTGCACTGGTTACACCCTTTTTTTTTTTCTTTTCTTGACTTGTAACATCACTTTCTCACCACCTTTTATTATTATTCCATGCCTCCAAGCATCGCAGTTTGTTTCTCTGAAGGAAAAACAACTGTATCTTTCCGATGATCCTTTGGGTAAGACAACTACAATATGAAGATTCGTTCATTGCTTTAAACAAAAGCAGAAAAGGGATGCATTATTACAGAATAATTCCTATTATACCAAAGGGGCTACTGGACAAACTATTGATAGTGTCTGACTCTTCATGTGAAACAGAGTTGCATTTGAACTCCTTAGCAAAATGAGAATGATGGAAGGAAAGTGGGGTAAACATAATTCTTATTCGAAAACATAAACAGAAATAATGAGAATCCAGTAATGTCACAGCAGAATCTGGTGGGATGTTAGAGATCAACATGTGTCCAAACAAATTAACGCACCAGTTTTAGAAGAACCTTTCATGCTTAGGTCGTATGGCAATCTTCAATTTCTATAAAAAGTTTGGTGTTAAATTGAAATTCCTTAGCTAGTTTCAGAAACGAAAGAACGCAGAAAAGTTGTATTAGTCGAACAGCCAGGACAGAAAACAAGCAGCAGAAGCCTGCAGGTTGCGAGGGCAGTGTCTGTCAACCAAAGTCGTCCAATGTCAGCCGATGATATACAGAAAGCCAAAAGGCGTGCTCTATTCATGCAGAGCAAGTATGGCGAGATTGGTTCATCTTCTAATGATGGCCAGAGACAGAAGAGCGAAGATTCAATGAAACCATATGCTTCTCAGAGAGGCAATTTGCTTTCAGCGTCTAAAACACCTCATCATAGACCAAAAATTGAGGAAGATACTAATTCTGCTGCGCTTGCCTCAACAACTTCTTCCAGCAAATTAGAAGATCCAATTAAATCAAAGGAAAGCTTGAATCACCAGAAATTCTCGCAGGAGAAGTTTAGGAGGGACCAAATCTCGTGGAAGATACCTCCAGGTACATTTGTTCATTATCTGGGTTGTTTCTTTTTATTGTCAAATTATTTTAACTGCTGGATAGAGTGGGTATCTATTTTAGGAAGTTTCCAGTACTGGAGAAAAGCAATTTCAAGTACTGTAATGGTAGTTGCTGACATACCCTTTAAGGGGGGCCTTCAAATATGTTCGCTTCTCCTTTTGTTATACAAATATCTCCATTTGGTAAAAATCTTGAGAATGAATCAAGGTGTGAAAAATAATTCAGATACTTCCATTTACTGCAAGAAGGTTTCAGTATGGATGTTTTGCTTGGCTTAACACAATGGCCCAATAAATTTTTTTGCCATGTTGCAATTTCTGATCATATGGACGGGAAGGGCATATCTTGGATTAGCTATAGATTAAATTTGGTGGTCAAACTCAATTGTATGATCTGACTTGTAGTGGATTTTTCCTATTTATTTTCAGCGGTTCATATTTTTGCCTCTTATCTTTGATCATTTTTTGTCTTTAGTTTTCTCCGTGTCTAATTTAAATTGGGTTGAAATTTATTAGGGTGGGGGACTATGGGTCTACCTGTACACCAAATTTGGCTGCCATGTGGCTCGGCAAAACGGCCATTCTGCCACCGTTGACGCTTTAAAAAAAAAAAATTCTGAATAATGATTAATATACAAACTTCATTTATTTTCTTTAGTGGGCTAATTTTTTGATTTCTCTCCAATTTGTACCTTTAAGGTAACTAACTTTTTCCTGATAAAAAAAAAAGTAAGGAACTTTTTAAGGAGTACCTGGGTGTAGCATGGCCAATCATGCTGGTCATATGTGTTAAAACTGGAGCAACTGATTGTGACATCCAATATGTGGTCTCAATTGTACTGGGTCCTGTATCCTCTTTTGCACATCAGATGAAAACTATGGTCATCCCTTGAAGTCGATAACAAACCTACTTAACTATCTCTTTCTGATCAGTTTTCTATGCAAGATATTTTGGATGGCAACGATTGAATACGGAAGCCGAACCCCTTTCATGTGAACAGCATATGAATGATCTTCACAGGGTGGATGGTAGATGAAGTATGACTTTTCCCTGTAACCTGGTTTGTGGTAATAATCATCAGATTAAAGATTGAAAAACCCTCCATGAAGCAATTATTCATTAACTGTGTTTGGAGTTCGGACAGTGCGAATTGGAACTCTCGATTAGTTTATGTTTAGTAGTTAATAACTTAAAGATTAAAGTAAACGTGAGCTGTCTGTTTGGACTCCCTTAGAAGAATAAATCCCAATATTTCTTAAAATATTAGCTCCAGTTTTTGGTGGAGGTCTCAATTCCTTTAGGTCATGGACATCAAATTGGAAGATGGGAGCACTGTAACCCCAAGATTCCTGATTTGGTCCACCTGATCCTATGCAAACCAGGTATTTGAATGCAGGCTGGATTATTCGAACTCAAATAGATTCTGAGAAGATAAATAGTTGGTATTGCCAAATAATGTTTTTTGGTATCACTGTACCAGATGAAAATAGAACAATAATTTGCTTCTGGATAATCCTGTTGAAGAATATTCATGTAAAGGGTACTTTGCTCAGTACATGGGCAATTGAATTTATGTTTTTTTTTTTTGGGGGGCGGGGGGGGGGGGGGGGAATAAATGGGTAATTGATTGTCTTACTAGTAATTATGCGACGCTGTTTAATTACCAGTCCCGTCCATTCTAAGAATCTAATACCCATTACAAGGATGTTTATTGCATCTGATTGATACTGCTAAGTCCTCTGGAGATGACCTGATTCTCCCACATTGGGTTTACATTGTTTGCTGAACTTGATAAAATTTCGAATTGAATGACCATTGGTTAATAGTGCAGGTCCAGCAATATTAAAAGGAACTTAACTACTTGAATCATTTAACTGATGAATAAATTGGGGATGCTCCTGAACAGCAGTTGGATGACCTATTAAATGGATAAACGCACCCATTTTCTTGCAAGGCTAGATCCTTCCCTCAATTGAAAATCATTCTCTCGAGTAAATCATATGAATAACTTGGTGCAGACATGGCTTAAAAAACTGGATTTACACATTTGTACTGACAGTGATCTGCTTGCCTATGCAGTATCTTGTTTAATATCTTGGGTAACTAACAATTAAAAGAAATAAGCAGAAGATAACATCAGTGCAAGTTTGTGGAGTTGGACGTGCATGTTTTTGCTTCTGTTTTAGTTGGATGTGAATGTGACTCAATCTATTGACCTATGTTCTATTATAGACCCTTTTGATTTTTGGATGCGTTATTGAAAGCTAATAAATGAAGGGAGACTGTAGCGTGAGATCAAATCTGCTAAAGTTGAATATATTAATGGTTGGAGTTATGATTTTCCCTTCCATTTGGGTGCTTCCCTCTTGTTTCTTAGTTTAATTTTTGTTCTCTTTATATATTTTCTGATTGTCTGTTATCTAAAGTAGAAATTCATATTATACCCTTAGGATTTTAATCTTTTCTATCTCTACTCTCTGCAGAGATGAGGATCAGCAGTCTCTGGAGAATTGGCACCGGAGAGAAGAGCAAAGAAGTTGAAGTTCAGTTTGAGAGGATAAGACGGGACAAGGAAACCTTTTACCATAGTAATCTGGAAATTCCACCTAATCCCAAGGAACCATGGGACTTAGAGATTGACTATGATGACACCTTGACCCCGGAAATCCCGACTGAACAGTCATCAGATGTCAATGTTACAGAATCATTGGCTTCTCCTACTTATAACGGAAAATCCGTGGAGACTACTGCAGCTGCTGTAGCTGCAACCAGTAAGGAATGTCGCCCCCCTCCGGCTGCTGCAACCAGTAATGGTTGTGCACCTGAACCGGATCTTGAGTTGCTTGCTGTGCTACTGAAGAATCCACAACTGGTTTTTGCCTTGACTGGTGGCCAAGGTGGTAACTTAACCAGTGCAGAGACAGTGAGGCTTCTCGATATGATCAAGGCTAGTGATATTGGTTTACCTGGGATTTTAAGTGGGATGGGTGGAAAGGCTGAAGAGAAGGTGGAAGTGACATCTCTTCCATCACCAACTCCTGGATCAGATCACATCATGGTGTGTAATTTAATTCTTGCATTTGTATTCTGTTGGTTAGATCCCAAATTGGTTACACTGTACTGTGCCACACCTGCAAGGGATTGTATCCACAATCAGTCATTAGTTTGGAGAATTCCCTGATCCTGGCTGTCTTGTTCCAGAAAGTTAAATGTCCGACTTTTAAAAGTAGATTTTGGCGTTGGATTCGTAGGGACTCTCTGATTGAAAGGGTGCTTTTTTGGATTTCTGCAATCGAATGCAATACATCGTTAGGATGCTGCCCTGCATCTCAAAATTAGGCTATGTTTAGTATACATTCTCAGAATAGATTCTGGCGAACGTATTCTGAAACCCGGTTCTTCTCTATTTTCTTGGTTCAGATTACATTCTAGACCCAGAATCTATTCCTAGAATGTATACCAAATACAGCCTAAAATATAACCTAGCAGCCAAAGGGTTCCTCGTGGTAGATCTTCCAAGCTGCCACATAAATTTTTCTGGATGAACAATGAACTTGTGCTGTGACTCAGTGTCTTGGCTATTCAAAAGAAATGAAAAAGGGGGGGGGGGGCAAAAATGGTTAGATTCAGTTGGGTGTCAATCACCTGCAAGTGTGGTATGTGTTGTACGAAGCTGTTTAAAATTTATGGCCGATTAACGATGTCATGGTTAAATTTTTATTTTTTCCCCCTTTTTAAGCCTCACTGTTCAACCTGGTTGTATTTTCCCGTTTTTTATGGAAATTTTCTTAATTTTGCAGAGTGGATGGAGATCTGAAGCTAGTAGTGATCGTTTCTCACAGGCTAATTCAGCAGCTTACAGTGACGTGCCTGTGACTTCCACCATCCCTTCCTTGGGAAAGCTCCCTCATACTGGTTCCATGCAGACCCAAATTCCAAGCACTTCCTTTTCGTCACTGCAAATACCAACAATGGCTAGTCCAGTGCCCCAACAACTTCAAGCAGCAATGCAGCTACTCTCATCTCAACAGGTTACTGGTTCTGTGTTTCCTGAGAAACAACTATTCTCAATAACTCCCTCTTTATCTCTAAGCCAACAATCTCCCACCATTCCTCCTCTCTTACAAAGGCCTCCTATGAAGCAGTTCACACTGAATACTGATTCAATAGAGTTTGGGCAAATGCAGAATGTGAAGCCTGCAACTGTTTCAATTGTTTTGAACCCACCAAAGGAGAGGCATTCTTTGCCAGCTTTGTTGCTGAATCCGCCAAGACCAAACCCGCCTCTGTTACCAAATCCTCGACCCTTTCAGCCACCACACACCAGATGGCCTCCCAATGCAAATCCAGCTGCTTCTGGGAGGCATTCTTCCATGGCTGCTTCTGGGAATGTTGGGCAGTTTTCTGCAACAAGTCGCCATTTCCAAGCTAACCATGACAATTATAATGCATTTTCACAAGGGCTTATTCCTCCCAACTCATATCACCCTCGCAGCAATGGGTATGTGGGTGAGCCAGAGCTAGAGATGTGGAGTCCAGAGAGGAGTCCAGTGAGGTCCCCATCGTATCAATCTGGGTGGAGCTTTCACGAACCCAGAAATGCTTATGGCTGGAATTCTAGACCTGATCGGTCAAGGCAACGGAATTCTGGGTACCAGGAACGAAATAGACATGGGAGAATGAGACGAGAACGAAGGCACTGAGTCTCTGTAAATTATTATTCACTGCCGCTTGGATCCTCTAATGACAAGTATAGAGATGTGTAGAGACTAAAACAGGTCAGAATTTAGATCCAAACGGGCAGTTGATGGTTAAAAAAGATTCCTAAGATTCAAAATTGGGATTAGTTGATACTCAAGATTTACCAGTCAAACAGGGTTGCCCTTCATTGCATATTCTAACCTTATTTTATTATTTGGATAAATTACATGTCACTCCCTAGTTTTCAAACAAAATTCAGATCACCCCTTGATTTTTTAAAAAACTCAATTCACCTATTGTGAGGGGGACATGTGGGAGCAACTTTTGGTCAGATGGATTTGGAAACACTCTCTTCAATAGGACAATGTAATAACGGTCCACAGATACTCAAAAAACTCTTGGTTCTTGCACGGCCCACCTAGGAAGGGCTTCAAGTGCAGCCCAAATATTGGCAACATATTGTGGACAGGTAAACCTTAAATCCCTTGTTCGAATATCAATTTTCAACTAAAAAGGATTTTTTTCTAATGGTAAAATAGACCTATGAAAAATCCAAGAGCTTGGAATGCATGGTAATTGCTAGACTACTAGTATACATACATAGAGATGCATGCCAATACACAGAGGTACTTCGTTGAAAGGAAAAAAGTTCCTTCAATGTCAGAGTGGAAGAATAATTATCACCTCCGATTCGCGGGCACCTCCAATTCTTCTAATAGGGGGAATGGATCCCACCTTGGACAGGGTTTTCGGGCAGGGGGTAGGGTGGCAATTTTTATCCTCTGCTGTTACAGCATGGTGTTGTAACGCATCGTGCGGCGGCTGTAGAGGTCATGTGCACCATATGGGGTCCGTTGTGCCACATGGCCTCTGTAGCGTCACACGATGAGTTACAACACCGTGCTGTAACAGGAGAGGATAACGATTTGTAAGGTGATTATTTCCACCCCCATGTGAGGAATTGGGGGAATTAAAAGGGACAGCAAATTGGAGGGGACAACGATTGACTTTCAAAGTGGAAAGTCTCTCAGAGTCTCTCTCTTCCTTAGTAGCCTTTGACAATTTACATTGTCTCTCCTCTGTCCCCTACTGATTAAAATGATCATGTGCTTCCCATTAGCATAACCTTCCCATTCCAGCGTAGTAGGCGGCTATGAAATTTGATGTGTGGCTGATTCAAACAATGTCTTCTCTATCCACTCGTTGGTATAATCATATAATTTGTCCAAGTGGCAAAATGCTTTTTTCCTACTAAAATCATGATTTTACTCTTATAATGTAAATTTCTCATATTCAATACATCTTTCTTTTTTTTTTCGTTTTTTTTTTGGGAGTGGTAGGTTGCAAGTCAATGCATCATGAACAGCATACATATAGTTTTGGTGAAAGTGTTTGGTAAACAAAAACAAAAAAAACAAACAAAAAAAATCTACGAAATGATCTAAATAAACTAAAATTAAAAGAAAAATGTATAAAAGTTTATAGTCGACTTGACTTATAAAGGAACATCTCTAGATTGCACACCTAATTGTGTCGCATGGAACTGTGGAAGGATAATGTGGCACTTCCAAATATTGGATAGTTAGTAAAAATTTAGATTGGTCCATGTAGTGTGACACACAACCTCTCTGTAATTCTAGAATTTCCAATGCTTTATTTTGGCATTTGGTCAAGTTTTGATAGAGGCAAAATTTGATATGTATTCAAAGGACCATAGGGTGAATCCATCCACGAAATTCCAGCCCCATCTGAATTGCTACATGACAATATTTGTGTGTGGACTAGATATACCACTTCAGTTGGGTAGGCCAAAAAACTTTCCTAAGAAAATTGGCCAAATGTGAGACTTAGAATTTTAGGCTCCCCAATCTACATTTTGTAACCCTTATAGTTTAACACTAATTATGTGGCATTGGTTTTAGGAATCACATAGGAAGGCTTTCTTGTATAGCTCTAAGATCTTTCCTGCGGTAGATTCTGTGGGGTAGAAATTTTGCGGATAGGTGGAATCCAAGGTCCGTTCAAAAAAATGTAATGATTAATCTCTAATGAAAATTTTTTTTTGTGGGGTTGGGGCCTTGGGGATAAACATCTTTGATGGAGTTGATTAAAGGGGGAAAAACTGTCGAAATTTCAAATCGTTTAGTGTCTGAACAGAATCGGATTGGCCAATTCAATGTCATTTTTTTCATCTTCCGACTTGGATCGGACCGATTCTTGATTCCAAATCATAGTTGGATAATTGGGGCGAGTTGCCCAAATCGAGTCAAAATTTTGAAAAACCTAGTCAAAAGTCGAGTAGACTGGGTCAAGGTAAAAAATGACGAGATTGGGTCATAAATCGTTCGAGTCATGTCAAGCTCTACGAGTTTAGTCGTTTTTCAAAAATTCAGGAAGTTAGTTCACTTAGAACCAAGTTGAATAAAATAGTAAATTTGTATTCTAAAACAATGAGAAACCCTCAACTCCCTTCTCGTGTTTAATGGTAAAAACTCAAAATGTATTGATATGTGATTCCTTGATTTTTTTCTGGTTTTCTCATATTTATTCAGTATTTTTCTGATTTTTAACTAATTTACAAATATTTATTGTGTTAAAAAATTAAAAAACGTGACTCGTTTTGATTGGGTTTGACAAGGCCGAGTCATCAGGTTTTTCTTAAAGAGGAGTCGAGTCAGAAAACCAGATTTTCCAACTATGCTCCAAATGGCTTGGAGTCGGCTGGATCAGACCGATTCAGGCCAATTTTGACTGATTCAATTCCCGATTCTGATATTTAAAACCTAGTGGAAATACATCCTAAAAATTACAAGTTGAATCACTGTAATATGATAAAAATGCGAAACAGTGACCATGTGCAAAACCATACTCATTTCCCCCTTCCCAGTCCTTACATTTTCAAGCTATCTTTCAGACAAATGAACATCATTTATTGATAATTATATAATAACCGTTTCCTGCTTTGTATCAGAGACATCACAGCACGGTGCAGAACAAGCTCAGAACCTCAGAGATTCCTCATACAAAATTTCCTACACATGAAGAAGACCTACACATGATTCCTCATCTTTTCCTCCAAATGATAGGAAAATCAACCATTTCTCTCATTCTCTGCTGAAACAGAATGAATAAATGAATTTCTTATGAATGGGTTATTCGAAATGATGAACAAGTATGTGCACAGAAATCCTGTATTTTAGATATCCATACGATTAACTCATTTGGTCCTTCTGCTCCTCCTTTCAAGAGCTTCTCATCCTCGGAATTGTTAGAAGAGCCAGAGAAACTGAAGGCCACCTATCATCAGAGCCTGTCTTTCTCTTTGCTACTGTTTTCTGGAGGTAATGATAGGAATTGCAAGATCCTCTGAATCTGCACTGTGTCAACCCGGAACTTCTCGGCAATCTGGTGGATACCCATAGGGTCATCATGGACATCAGCCTTGCCTTCATGCAGAAGGATGATTTGCCGCAACTGGGCCACATTCAAAGTTTCAGGAGGAACTGGGTTTTCTTCATACCTCCCTGATCGGGGCTTTGTATCCCGTTGCTTAGGCAAGGGACGATTATACCTCTCCACAACAAATGCCTGCACCATAAGTTTGGAATGAACCAACAAACACTCAAAAGCATTGAATAAAGTATGCAGAAGGGTAATAAGCAGTTAAATGACAATTATGACTACCAGTAAAAGCATGCTCCAGCATGTTCATCGGGCAGCGTACTTGAATGTTAAACAGATTTCATAATGGAGCCCATTTGGATGAAAGTATGAATTGCAAATAGGCCTCCATTTATCTTTAGTAAAAAACACTACACAGGACAATTTTCAAGAAAACCCCCCCTTTTTTTCTTCAAATTGAGTTTACCTGATAATTTTTCTTTTAGCGGGTTTAGTTTTACCTGTAAACCAACTGTAAGGGTTTTTATTTGGAGAGTACCAACAGGATTTACACTCTAAAGCAAAAGGATGAGAAAAGTGTGTAAATCAGAATATAAAATAAAATGGACAAGACGAGGATAGAACCAACATCACACTAGTAAGTGTTTTAGGAATTATACCTAGCAGGATTGAAAGCATCAAGAGGACGGGCCTGGGTGCAATGGTAAGGTTGCTCCATTGTGACCAAGTGGTCACGGACTCATGGGTTCGAGTCTGGAAACAGCCTCTCTGCAAAAGCAGGGGTAAGGTTGCATACATTATGACCCCCCCAGACCCCGCAGTGGTGGGAGCCTCGTGCACTGGGTACGCCCTTTAGGATTGAAAGCATCATATGTCTCCAAGTGGATAAGGCTTCTGAATGTAACAACAAAACTCTTCCTTTCATACATCATATATAGAAACACAAGGGAGTACATCTAGGCTCTTGGGCTCCTAACTAAATGGGGACTTTACAACGAGGAATAGTTTGTACACCAAGAAGAAGAAACAGAAACAATGCAAAGGAGCCAAAATAAAAGAGGAACACAATAATATCCCAGTATGACATGAAATAGGAGTTGAGATCTTGTCAAAGGAGAAGAAATGTAGTCCAAGAGAGATCAGGAATAGAAGAAAGAAGAACACAGCGGAGAGTGACAAAAGCTACAAAACTTTCACAATTATTTTAACTAACAAATCCAAACCACCACCACCACCAATCAGTACTTATATTAAATAGAACAGGAAAAAAAACATTTCTGAGAAATATCCAAATTGAAAGACAAATCAGTTATATAAGTTCATGTAACATGATATATTTCAGCAAAAAAGGTACATATACGGTCCCAAATTGACGAAACAGCATACAACAATTACTCCAGCCTCCGCATAACAGTTTTCTGGCCTTTCTTTAGCAACCTCACAGTCACAATGTGAAGAGCAACTAATCAGTGGCTCTGTATCAGAGCTAGATTTTGATTCACTATAACTCCAATGGGGGAAAGAATAGTGAAACAAGATGATAGCATAGTGCTGTTGTACCATGTGCAAAAAAATTCCAAGAAACAAGAGTGCTACGGCTTAACACATGGCCATAATACAATGTTAAATAATAAATACATTGTACAACTCATTTCACTTAAGCCTTATCCCAACTAATTGGAATTGGCTACAAGCTAATCATCCACTTTAAAGCCACAGCAGTTGTTACAAATTTATATCAAATAAAATGCAGGTAATAACAGCAAAATAGTAATTGTTGACAAGATTGTAGGATCAACTATCTACGATAACAGGTAATAGTAGCAAATAATACTATTACATCTAATAATTAATAAGATGAACTCAAGGGGGCAAATTATCGACATTCCCATGAATGGAATAGCCCTAGTTGGCTAGTTCTATTAACTACAGCAGCCAATATTCCACCATATGCTACCTTAGTAAATTTATCAAATTCATCAGTTCAGTAACAAACCTTCCTATTCATATTAAATTAGTGGAAGAAAATGAAGCGAAAAGCTTAAAATTAAGTTTTTGCATCATCCGAAAGGAAAAAAAAATAAAAACTAGAACAAGTTAAATAACATATCTTGATGGATTACTGAAAAAAAAAATGTCAATGTCTTTCATAAACTCACCTCACCCATTTCAAGTTTCCCTCCAGGTTTTGATTTAATTCTACCCACCATCTGATTAAGCATGGTGTCATATTGTGGATCTCGCTCTTCAAGGACATTATCAGTGTTCACCCTTGAGACATCAACTAGAATAAAGAAAGAAAGGATAACACCAATAACAGAATGTGAAAATTATGATTCTGAAGCATAACATCAATATCAACTTTTTATACACAAAATTCTAGCAATTATCAAGGTGGATGTTCGAAAGACTCATTCATCTCAAGCTCAGTAGTTGAGAATGATGAACAATGCAAACAAGCAACGGCCCTATACACTTCATAAAAGTGCCTAGCATAATATGACCTGAACTGTGAGTAAAAAAAATATTGTATAGAAGATTCATAAAATTTGGGTTTAAAGTTTGAACTTGAACTTCAACTTGCAGGGTTTCGGTTAAGATTTCAAACACAAAATTTGGTTCAAACAATTAAATAAAACATGAGTGGGTGCAAGACACCAGTCCCAGGTTTAATTTAGCATGTCACCCTTACCTGTGTTTGTCTCAGTTCCAAGCTAGGACGAAGGGGCAAAAGGAGATACAAACTAAAGTTGCTACTTGCTAGCAGAAGGAACAAAGGGAGATACATGCACATTCTAGAGAATTGCCCACATCATTACTCTCTCTCATGCTTTACGAGAGTATGAGCATCTTCTTCTTGCTGGGTAGCAAAGTTTGATTTTCATGGCGTTTGTGATCCCTAAGATGGAGTTGAGTTAGACAAGGAAAAGGTAAGAATTTTCTACTCTTATCATGGTCTAGATGGTCCATACTAAAAAGGAAATGCTAAATATAAAAGAACGTCCCCAAAAAAAAAAAAAAAATCAGTTTATTTGTTTAAACGTTCCTGGTATTTCCCTTTCTTGGTTTAGCTGACAAGACAACTTTTACATGGCCTGTAGAGGAGTAAAAAAAAAATTTATGAAAAAACTAACTTGGCTAACTAATCTAGGTTCCTTTTCTATACCAATGATATAGAAGAAAGGTTGGTCTAACCATATTGGGGACTGCAAGGGAGGGGAGGGGGGGGGGGGAGAGAGACAAAGGAGGTGGGAAGTGGAATTTAATTTTCAAAAGTACATATTCAGTGGGACAGTTTCTCTACACAGCCCATTCAGGAAGCCTTTCCTAAGCAGCCCCAAAAAATTGCTGTGTGGCAAATTAGATGGGACCCAAATTTTGTGGACACCCAAGGTCCCCAATTCATATGTCAAGTTTCAGCCCAAACGGAGCTTGTCAAGTGGCAAATTAGAGCTTTGAAAAATCCAGGACAATGGAACAGTCCATAGTAGTGGTCGGAGTAACATACACGTGGATGGACATACATGGGGATGCATGGGTAAAGATGGGAGGGAATTTGATTAAATTTGAGTATGAAAATTTGACACGTCTAATCCATACCAAATCCTCTCTATCCAATGGTCGGAATTTCCAGATAATCTGTCCACATAGGCTCATATGGTGGACCATTAGGAAACCCTCCCTAAATGGGGCCATGAGAAACAGTTTTCCCCTTATTGAATTTAAAGTATCAACCAAAAGTTGATGAAAAGAAGAGAGATCAAGAATTAAGAAAAATTAAATATTCCCAATCAGCCACTTATTTGTTGAGACATAGGATGGTTGAAAAGCCCATAGGAGGTAATAGACAAACATGCTGGACTGGACAGTAACAGTATATCTGAGACTAATGCTAGCAAAGAAAGGATAGATAGTTAATTTAATCAGAAAGAAAAACTCCTGAGCAATCATTTTCATTATACACTAACTATTCATAAAAAAGGGGGTATTTGAAGCAGACGTAGCCCACAGAACTATAGTAGGCAGCATTAAGCAAAGATATGCTAATGGAAAGCAGGGTGATCAACATAGAGATTGAAGAGTAAATTATGACATGGCCATAAAATAGCCCAGATTTTATGAAGTAGATAAAGTAATTAAGAAACAACGCATACTCACAATGAGATGGTTGAAATGAAAATGCCAAGATGGATGAGTGGCAAGAGTCAAAGCCACAGATCATAAATAAATACTGAGCAGAAAATTGATGGAAACACAAATTGGCAAAAAGATTAGGGTAAATCAATAGAGATGGTCCAGTCCATTCGCACTACTTAAGAGAAGTGTAGTAAAACTGTCACCTATGAGTTTGCAGCTACAGGTGGCTCCAGGCTCCAACTAGTCCCCGTGATTTTAAGTGATCGTTTGGTATTTTAGGTGGTTGACGGTATTAGATGATTGCCTAAAGTGTATTTTAAAGCTGGGTACCACCACAAAATTTATGATGCATTGCTAATTAATAAACGGTTAAAGAGGTTATGGGAAGTAGCATTACAGTGGAAGGAAACAACCTTTCACTATCAGAGAAAACATGTATTTGGTCATTTGGGATCTTGTGGGTTTAAATTGTTTAGTTGTTGCGTCTAAATGGATATGGGGAATGGCAAACAGGCACATGTATTGGGTAAACAGAAAGGATAACAGGACTTGTGTTCGGATAGGCCCTGAATTGAGTGGAATGGAAGACGGACCACTGTAAAGTTTCACAATTTGGAGTAGATTCCCATATGAAGTGCTCTGTGCAGATGGTTCTTCAAAAAAATTCAATGGATTTCGCCTTCCAAATAAAAAAGTCCCTAAGCATGTATCCATGCAACTGTTTGCTACTTGGTTCCACTGCTGTTCTCTTTTATACAGCATTATAGATATGCCTCAAGTTTTGAATCCCTTGTGAGTATTTCTTTAAGAGTTTATTAAAAAAAAAAAAAAAATCAATTTTTCATTATCAAAGCATCACAAGCTTATATGCTATATCTTGAGAGAAATTCATTGTGGAACTATAGAAGCACAGAGATGGTAGATTGAAATGGAGCATGTATCAAATAAAGAAGGAAATTTATGGAGGATATGAAAGACTACACTGTTTTCTTGAAAATTAAGGAAGAATTAAAGAACTTGGGGGAAAAAAATCGTTATCACTCAGTTTTCCGATAGGTTAGGAACTTCATGTATTTTCCATAAACAAAACGGCGTGAAAGGTTGGACATGATAGGGAGAAAGGAATCCGAAAGTATCATTGAATGACCGCTGGAAATGGGCCTAGAACTCTAGCTATGTCTATGAAACATTCGGCGAGGATCATCGAGTCTGATGAGAAAATCTAAGGAAGAACTCATCTTACATAAAAAAGGAATTCTTCAGTGGACCAAGTTCTTGCGTCTTAAATTTTGCAAGAGATAATTTCACAACATCCGAGATAAAATTCAGAGAAGACATGCCCTTAGGCTTTAGGTACAACATAAACTTGCGGAGAAGGAGAAGAGTCAAGGAGGAACATAATCAGTTAGGCGCATGAATAAATCAAGCTTTAGAGTTTCAAAGGTCTATACTTACCTCAGATCATATTGGCATCTAAGACTCTCGGTAGAGCCTTGTAGCATCAAATGAGTTCTAGATGGATCGAACTGACCCAAACATCAATTCCTCAAGAGGAGAAATTGATGATTATCGATGATTATGTAATGTACTTTTGGAATTTGGATTAACGTCCTGATATACATGTAAATGTGAGAATGCAATGGGAGTACACTGACCTGAATCGGGAGCTCCAATGGCTCCATCATTGCCGCTCTCCGTTGACTCAATAAGAACAGCCGGTGGCCGCTGGTGCTCGACATTCTTCTTCACCTGCGAAATCGATGTGGGCGCTGCGTCGGGGCTCCAACTCCGGCCACGCCCTGACGCTCGGCGCAAGGCCTGCCCCATAAAATGTCGTCGGTGATTGGTTTGAATTACAGTTGCATTTGCTGCTGCTGCTGAAGCCTCAATGAACGAACTAGGTAGGGTTTCGGCTCTATAGGTCTATGGATTATTGATTCTTATATGAAGAAGAGAACGAGAAGCCACTGGTAATCAGTAAAAGTGATGAAGCTTGCAAGAAGAGCCGATGAAAGCAGGGGCAAGTCCTCCGATCGTGCACCAACTTGCGCTTCGAAAGCAAAAACACAGGTGCTCTGAGTCTGTGCTCAACACAAGTTAAAGTTGAGAATAGGACGTCCACGTATCTGGTTCATTTGCGAACCACGTTTCTTTTCTACATTGATCATGTGGCAATTTTCAAGCCGTTTGCCAAGAGGTAAAATAAAGGAAAATTATCAACGCCACCCCTAACGTTTGCTTATATTTTAAAGCACACACACTAACTACCATAATATCAACTATTACCTATTTTTTAACAGTGTTAATCTTTGAATTTCATTTGACCAAAATACCCTTTACACTAAAACATAAAAGGGCAACACAGTCACTAAATTAATCCATTTTTAGTTAGAATCTTCGTCGTCACTCCTTCAACGAGCCTAAGTAGTCTTCATCCACTCCGACTTCAGACTTCAGTTGTTGTTGTAAGGTCGCACCACCACCGCCGGCACTCTCCCTCACCACCTGTTCTCCTTGACGACTGCCACAGCGACTGTGACTCATCTTCATCGGTTATTGATGACGGTGATATTGCCTCTTCCTCCTTCCGCAGACCCTTGCCTTTCGACCTCAATCCCCTGCCCTTGGATGACGTTGACGTCGACGTCGCCGGTGATGTCTTTGCTATTTTTTATGTGAGTTAGAATCACCACAAGATCAGTCGATTGGAAGAACTATCAAAACTGTGAAGTTCCCATCTATCAGCTTGTCGTACCATACATCTGCAAACTAAAAACTTGCTCTGTGTGATTCTAGAATTTGACAGGTTTAAATAGAATAAAATTAATGTTTTAATCATCTATGATGCAACAAACTGAAACCAGAATCAATAAAAGAAATCAAATTGAGAATATCAAACTAGAAAACTGAGATTTTGAAGAGTTGTACTTGAAATCGAATTAGTAACAGAACCTTTAAAACATAAACTGATCTCAGATTCAAGGGGGAATTCAACAGAGATGTTAGCACAATTTTATCAAAGATCTATGTTGTAATTGAAGTTGAAATAAAGCACAAACTAGAAGTTAAAATTTTTCCAGCAAACTAGATATCCTAGGGATGAGAATTGAAAGTTGTTACCTGGGAAGCAGAAAAGATATGAGAAGGGATAGAAGATCCAGTTCAGGAATCCACCCAAGCGAAGATCTAGAATCCACCGAAAACTTTTTATGGAATCTAACAGATTAAGCTGCGGAATCCACATCCACAGTAATCCACTGAGTAAAACCTCTTTAATTCAGAAGAGACGGCTGAAATCCATGGACCAAGTAGCAGCAAAGCTTCTTCTTCTTCATTCATTAAATCGTGGGGTAGGGCTTTGCCGTTCGTTATTTAAGAGAATCAATAACTTACCCCATTAAAATGGAGAAGGACCATCATAAATGTAGACTACTGCAAACAATTATAACTGGAGAAACCAAGGATATATTGCTCTCAAACAATGTGAAGCTGGCACAAAACTGAAAACCCTAACTATAAAACAACATCATCAACGAAAATATAACACAGTAAACAGAATACTGTTTACGCTGGGCTTCATCGATTGACTCTTGGTCACCGGAGTAGGTCTCTTCTTCAGAAGCCAGTAGGTTGTAGTGGATATTCTCCAAGGTCGTCCGCTGAGTGTGAGGAAGAAGAAGGGTTTGTGGGTGTTTTAATTGAAAGGATAGATTAGGTACTTCGCTCTTTAAGAAGGGGCACAATTATCTTTTAAAAAATATTAAATAACTGACATCACCATTGAATAGTTCTTAACTAACGGTAGGGGGTCTGTGTGGAATTAGTTTGGCAAAGCAAGGGGTGGCACTGAAATTATGGTAGTTGGTGGGTGTGCCTTAAAATATAGGCAAACGTCAGGGGGGTGGCACTGATAATTTCCCTAAAATAAAGCATGAGAAAAAGAACGCCACCCGATCATGAGTTGTGGCGTGTACCTTTGCCCGACCAGAAACAGCTGGCCAAAAATTATCGCCCCGCCTCACCCCGCCCCTTTCTTTTCCCATAAAACATGAGAGAGAGAGAGAGAGAGAGAGAGAGAGAGAATGTTATATAGTCGTGTATGACGCGTAACACTTGTGCCCAAACACAAGCCGTGCGAAATGACTTGTGAAATGACTGCCATGCCTCCATAAAAAAGCGAAAATACCCGAGGGCATCATTTCGTGTTGCCTATATCTGGGTGTAGGGGCCGCATGCTACACGTAACCAGGTAGTGTTCTAAGGGCAAGAGAATGCTAACCAATTGTGTAGCCCCTGCACCAGCACGATAGCCAACTAAGGGCAAAATGATCTTTTCGACTTTTCGTGTATAAAGGCATTGGTTTGTGTGTAGGCACAGGAACTATGCTAACTGCGTGATTGGTTAACAACGCAATGGTGGGTTGGTTCAGGTTCTCCGATGGGAGCTTTGAGCCTTTGATCAAGATTCCAAAAAAGGAAGATACACAACTGTTATTTTATCTAGGGTAAATTACACGTCACCCCCTGATTTTCAAACGAAACTTAGATCACCCTCTAATTTTTGAAAAAACTCAAATCACCCCCTCGTTTAGACCCCAATATGACAAATTAGTTCCTACCGTTAGTTTTATGTTGTTAAATGATGATGTCAGCCAGTTAAATAAATTTAAATCCCTAGACTACCCTTGACCACTGTTGAAGATGAAGGCTAGTATTGTAAATTTAATTCTAATGTTTTAGTACAAGGGTAAAATAGTTATTTCACACCAATAACAACGACAGACTAACACCGTTACTGTAGAGGGGGTGATTTGAGTTTTTTCAAAAATCAGGGGGATCTGAGTTTCGTTTGAAAATCAAGGGGTGATGTGTAATTTACCCAATTTACAATAGTACCCTTTCTTCATCTTCAACATTGATCAAGGGTAGTCTAGGGATTTTAATTTATTTAATTGGCTGACATCATCACTTAACGGCATAAAACTAACGGTAGGAATTAATTTATCATATTGGGGTCCAAACCAGGGGGTGATTTAAGTTTTTTCAAAAATTAGGGGGTGATCTTATTTTCGTTTGAAAATCAGAGGGTGACTTGTAATATACCAAAAAAAATAAAATTAAAAAGGTGGTCAAGGAGGTGGAGGGAGAACGGAAAAAAAGAGAGAAAAAAAGAGAAGGAGAGACAACATAGTCCTTTCTCCGCTGTCTGCTCTCTGCTCTCTGCTCTCCGGAAGAAGTGTAGACACGCAGTGTGTCTCGAGGCTTGGCCGTGTGATCCCCATTTCATTTTGCAAAGTGCAAACTGAAGAAGGCGGCGAAGAGGTCGGGAGGCTCGGGAGGGAAAAAAATTAAACGCCGGGATCAAAGTAAAGTAGAATAATGGGGTGGTTCAGGTTCTCCAATCTCGGCTCCATCTATAAACCCTACGTCTCAAGGATCTCTTCCTGTTCATCTCAACACACGAGAAAGGGCTCCAATTATTTCTACATTTCCTTCGATTCTCATCTGCAAGACGATCATCATCATCCTTATTACAAGGTCCCCAGGAGATGGCATGTTGGCCATTCCCATCATCGGTCGGGAGAGGAGGGAAAGAACATATTTAAACTGGGTCTTGCTGCTGACATTGCTCTTGCTTCCGGCAAAGCCTTCACTGGATACTTAACCGGCAGCACTGCTATTATCGCCGACGCCGCCCATTCTATCTCCGATGTCGTACGTTCGATTCCCATCCCAAGAGTCTCTCAATATGTGTCTTCATTTACTGGATTTTTTTTTGAGGTTTCAGTTTATTCTTTCTTATTATAGTCATATTCATTTCCCAAACGAGTAACGAAGATCACTTAGTGTTAAAGTAGTGATCCTTTCACGATTTTGCCGAAACGAGAGAATGCGCAGAAAAAAAAAAAAACTCTATGTGGATAGAGATCCCGTTCATTCCTTACTTGTCTAATTCATCCACAAGAGAGTTCTAGAGACTGGGTAACCATAGAACTTGATGTTTACGAAGACATTAAGGCAAGTCTCTGAAATCAGATGGGAGTTAGATACTGGCTGAACACACAAGTAGATGTTCATGAAGAAATTAAGAGCAAGCCTACCAAATCTGATGAACCAGTCTTAATGGACTGACTGAACCAGAAATAAGTCTGCAATTATAACCGTTAAGATGTTCTCACTTCAGAAGAGATGGCTAACTGTCAGCTCATGTCATATCGACCAAACAAACCAACTGGAGCACAGTAAACATGTAATGTATATTACCCATACTTCGGCGGTGCCTCCCTTGTAAAAAGTATATGGAGTTTCCAAACGGAAACAGTGTTTTGAGTTTAACTCTGTTTTTGTTTAAATTCCCTTGCTAATACATGAAATTCTTATAGAAATTATAGAGATGGTGAAAAATGTTGAAAATTTAAATGGCACATTGGAAAATGATAGAAACTAAAAATTGATACCACAGGGTTAAATAGATAGGTCTTGATGTATGAGCCCATAATATCCATAGTTGTCACGTCGTCATGGCGATCCAAGTCTGTGGAGTGGTGTCATGTCGATATATCGACATGTCGCCCGCCATGGCGATCATATCGACCATGTTTTATTTTTTATTTTCTCTATTTTTAATGTCATTTAGTATGCTATAATATATGCCCTATAACATCAAAAATTAACATGAAAGTGTACTACTAATCTACTATGGTTTAATTCATGAAAGTGTAATATCCATTAGTGTATATGAGATCATGGATTATCAAATAATTGATAGCAATAGTCTTGCTGATAATAAAGTTGAAAAATCATGAGAGTTGAGATATGATTCATATGAAAGTGACTACAAAAGTAATAAAACAAAAAAACAATTACAAGAACGTAATTTATATTAAGTGAATAAAGCTAATAAACAACCCATCTAAATAAATAAAAAAAAATTGCTGATGTGAATATGTGATTGTGTATTAGTCAATGGTGTATGAGTGTTTTCTGTTTGATGTTTTTTTAATTTTTTTTATGTCAAGGAAAAAGCATTAAAATAAAAAATGGTTAAAAAAGATTATTGTTAAAAAATTAAGTATTATAATTTGAAACAACCATGTCGCCCGATATGGCCATATGTCGTGGTAAGGCGTCCATGGCGGCGCCATGGCGACGACATGGAGGCCATATCGGTCGATATTTTTACATCATCCATATCGGTGGTCGATATGCCCACTTCTCCAGCGATATGCGCGATGGCGTTGATATGGCGACGCCATGACAACTATGATAATATCTAGGGATTCAGTTTTAGGATTCGTGATGTGGAGCACAACATTGTTGCAAGTTTTCTAGCACGATGTGGTTGGTAAAAATGATGAATTCAAAGTTGCAATTGTTGTCGACTGCTAGAATAATGGAATATTGTGTTCCAATGGAAGAAAATCTGGGATTATCAGTTCTAGATGCTCTCCCATCAAATATACGCCTAGAAACCATTACATAAGATAGAAACCTTTTGTAATGCTTTAACGAGATCAATACCTGGTGCCATCCTCACTATCATGCACAACCTGGAAGAATAATCATATTCTGCAAAGATTATTAGAGTTGGTAGTTTCATCCTTTCTTTATTGTTTCAATCCACTTAATCTCTTTAATCACCATTGTCGCTCGAAAATGGTCCTACCCCCCTCTATATTGCAATTCTCACTTCCTTGAGTCAAAGATGTTGGACCAATTGAAATATTTTTTAATGGATTAGGAAACATTGTAAGATTAGCGTTTCAGTTATACATTTACTAATATGTATCTTTTAAAGCATAGTAAAAGCTTATATCTGTTTGCTTCCATGCTTATTGCTATTATATTTTTTGATTCTACAGGTCCTTAGTGGCATTGCTTTGTGGTCATTTCAGGCTTCGAGGGCTCCTAAGGATAAAGAACACCCATATGGTTGATTTGTACCTACGCGTTACTCTATGAATCTCAGGATATGCATGGCTTGCCTGTTAGTCCATCTGATATTATTCTGCATGATTATTATTCAAGGAAAGAGAAACCAGCTTATTTGCATTAGGGATTTTCTTCTGTTTTTTTGGCAGTTAGCTTTGGGCTGTCTGATACCTTTTTCATAGTTGGTATCTGGATGTGAGAGTTTGAATAGTTTTGTAGGGCACTTTTCAAATTAGGTATGCCAAGAAATTTCCCAAGAATAAAGTTCACATGATAATTATTGTTAACACAAAGATGTATATGAACTCCAGAAGCAATGTCAAAAATTGACCTGGAAATCCTGAAATTTCCTTCAGTTTCTATGCTGGAACCTTATTGACAACTTATAATGTGGAGGAGGTTTAACATAAATTTACACCTTTTTCAAAATTTCAAATGCTGACAACTTAGAGTAATAGTTTCTTTTTGTGTTCTGCTATCAGACTGTCTGTAAGATTCATAGGAATTATATTCTTGATAGCGCACTTCCTGATATGTTGTGGAAATCTATGGAATGATTGCCTTTTCAAACTGTACACAAACTTCACTTGTAGTTTTCCTTAATGAAGGACCCACCTTTTCTACAACAACAAACTCAGCCTTATCCCAACTTAATGGGGTCGGCTACATGGATCCAAACAACACAAAGTAGAGAAAACAAAGATCTACCCAAAAAGAGAAAGAAAGATGGGAAAAGAGGGATGGGGAAAGAGATGAGAAATGAAAAAGGAAAAAAAAAAAGACAAATGGAAGGTGATAAATAAATAGAAAAATGAAAGATGAATAATGAAAGATAGTAAGAGGCAAGAGGCACAACCCAGCACGTCGGGGGAATCTCATCTAACCAGGATCTGCGACATGGATCCTTGCCCTCCAATAGGCTCTGTTTGAGGTCATACTTGGTACAAGACCTAGACTATGTATGTCCTTCCTCACCACTTCTCCTATGGTCATTTTAGGTCTGCCCCTAGCTCTTTTAGCTCCTTCAATCGGGATCATATCACTCCTCCTTACTGGGGCGTCCCTAGGCCTCCATTGGATATGACCATACTACCTTAAACGACTCTCTCGGAGCTTGTCATTGATCGGGGCAACTCCCAAATCCACTCTTATATGTTCAGTCCGTATTTCCTTCCTTGTTTTTCCTCACATCCATCTTGACATCCTTATTTCTGCTACACAAAGCTTATCAATATGACACTTGTCAACTGCCCAACATTCTGCCCCATACATCATGTTTGGTCGAACAAAAGTCCTATAGAACTTTCCTTTAAGCTTTAAAGGAATACGTCGGTCACACAACACTCCGGATGCACTTCTCCACTTCATCCATTCCACTTTAATTCTATGTGAAACATCATCCTCTATATCACTTTCTTTATTGATGATTGACCCTATATATCTAAAATAGTCACTTTGCGGTAGATATCTCTCTTTCCTCAATTTGCACCATATCAGTATCCATCATAGGACCCATCTTTTCTAAGGAGACAAATTCACTGATGCATAGCAACCATGAGATGCTATAGATTGTTGCCTTTTCAAGCTGTACACAAACGTCACTTGTGGTTTTCCTTAATGAAGGACCCACCTTTTCTAAGGAGACAAATTCACTGATGCATAGCAATCATGAGATGTTGGCCACTGTAACCTCAAATCTAGACCAAGATCTGCCAAATTTCAATGTTATTTTGTTCCCATTTATGTCCTCTGTTCACGTTCATTGTGTGACATTAGAAGTTTAGTTTTCATATATTATGCACCCCAAAAACTTTTGGAAGCAAATTTGTCAATTAAGTTACAAAATTAACTAATATCCCAACTAATTTGGAGTTGATTTCAAGAGCCATGTTATGCCATTAAACTCGACTTAGTTACAACAATATGGGGAAAAGGCTAAAGGAACTGTAGAAGAAAACAAATTTTTTTTTTAAGAGTATTTTGACCATCACAGCTATTCAAATTAAAATGGCCTATAGAAGGAACTGTTAAGCTCCTTAGCTATGATGCAATCACTTGAAGTTGGGTGATCTTGGGTTTTAGCGAACTTCTGTGCTTGCTTTCTGTCAGTTTAGAGATCTTTCAGGTATGTAGTACTGAAGTTCTAGATATTGCTTTACGAGCACATACCATGCTTGAATCCTATTTTGCAAACATTGTGATTCTTGTGCGGGATCAGCTAACCTTACTTGCTGATTGTTCTGCTGTGTGGTGTGCACCAGTTCTGTGGAATAAGGCAAAATTCCTTTTCAAGAAACAAAATCTATGTAGAGTTTCCTATGTTAACCTCCATATGAATTTTAAAGTGATACCACTTGCTTTTATGAACTTCAATAACTTGTTTCTGTTTATGCAATGGCAATTGCAGAATTATTTTCCCAATAATGGTCTTGGGCTTATTTGTACATTTCACTGTGAATAGCTCCTGCAAATTCATGTTTTGGTTATGTTGATATGTACTCTTTCTCTCCTTTTCTTTACAGGACATGGAAAATTTGAGACTCTAGGGGCTCTTGGAATTTCTTGTATGCTTTTGGCTACAGCTGGGGGCATTGCATGGCATGCTTTAGATATTTTGCAAGTATGTTTCATTTTCCCTTTTCCTCACCCTTTACCTCATTTCATTGCACCATATTACTGATAATGAGTAGTTCTTGCCCCCTATATTGACTTCAGTTTCTTCTTCTTCTTATTTTTAACATCACGGTAAGTTGAAGCATTTTAAACTAATATCTTTCTGTGACAAGTTAATACATTTTCAACAACTTGCTGTGACACTTCAATATGTTTGTGTTGAAGTGTGGTGTTTGATTGATTGCATCTCTTAGG
This sequence comes from Telopea speciosissima, assembly GCF_018873765.1. Classification (NCBI taxonomy): domain Eukaryota; kingdom Viridiplantae; phylum Streptophyta; class Magnoliopsida; order Proteales; family Proteaceae; genus Telopea; species Telopea speciosissima. The sequence goes on from NC_057919.1 coordinate 62,467,923, forward strand.
ATTAAAGTTCCTTTCCATCTGCAGGGATTACTGATGTCGACCTCTGAAATGGTTAATCATTCTTCAGTACATGAGCATGGTAGCCATCACCATGGAATTGGCATGGAGCACCCAATCCTGGCTTTGAATATGACCATTGTGTCAATCGCTGTCAAAGAAGGGTATGGAGCATTTTCTCACTGTCTACTATGTTAAAGGGTTTGGTATTATGTTAGTTCTACTGCAGGGGTGTTTGGGGTATATGCTTCTTATATTTAGGGTTCTTTATGTAATATCTAGTTACTAGGGGTATTATTGTAAATCTTTCGATATTATGTTATGTAACTCACCCTTGTGCTCACGGTTTGGTATTCAGCCAGAACAGTGAGTCTATTTTCTTCTCTAAGATTTGTGGCATCTTCTCCTCTACTTCTCTTCTCTCTCTCTCTCTTCTGTAGGACTGATAACCTGTTTTGGTGTTGTCACTTGTAACAAAAACAAAAAGTTTTGGTGTTGTCACATGGTATCAGAGTAGGTCTGATCAGTCACTACCATTTTTTTCCTTTCTATTTTGAGAGACTCTTCTTAGGGTTTCTCTCTGTGGTGTGCAGCCAACTATTGCTGCTAGTTTTTTTAATTATCATGAAACCCTTGTCAAGGATTTAAGTATCGATATCGGGTATCGTATCGGAGATGAGGATGCTAAGATGGATGTGTGGAAAAACTAGGAAGGATAAAGTAAGAAATGAGCGGATTAGAGCTGACTTGGGAGTTGCCCCGATCAATGACAAGCTCTGAGAGAGTCATTTGAGGTGGTATGGTCATGTTCAGCGGAGGCCTAGGGACCACTAGTAAGGAGGAGTGATATAATTCCAATTGAAGGAGTTAAAAGAGCTAGGGGCAGGCCTAAAATGTCCATGGAGAAGTTGTGAGGAAGGACATGCATAGTCTAGGTCTTGTATCAAGTATGACCTCGGATAGAGCCTATGGGAGGGCAAGGATCCATGTAGCAGACTCCATTTAGCTGAGATTCTCCTGACTTGCTGGGCTGTGCCTCGTTCCTCTTATTTACATATTTCATTTTTCCTTTTATTTTCCACCTTTCATTTGTCATTTTTCATTTTTGCATTTCTCATCTCATTCCCCATCTCTTCATCCCCTTTTTTTTTTTTTCTTTTTTCTATTTAGACCTCAGTTTTCCCTACTTTGTTTTATTTGGATCCATGTAGCCGACCCCATTAAGTTGGGATAAGGCTGTGTTTGTGATTTTAAGAGACGTATCGTATCGTAGGGGTGATTTCAAGAGACGTATCGTATCGTATCGGAGAGACGCAAGATAGGCTAAGGATATGCATGGTAATGGTCAAGAAATGCATCGATGTACTTATGATACATATAAAACACAGTTTTGAAACATAAAACACCTTATTATGCAATATGGAAATATATATATATCATCTTGATGCAAGGATTTGTGTTGTTTTTACCTAATCTAGTGATGCATAACCGCCAAAAAAAAGAGATCTGCAACTTTACCACTTTTTCAGCCAAATCTGTTTCGATCTGTGATTTGAGCACTGTAAGTCCCCAAAACTTGTTGAAATGAGGATCACTTTTTATGTTAGATGTTTCTCCCAACTCATATCGAAGAGAAAAACAAGTTTCAAGGCCTTCGGTTGCTCTCAGTTTTGTATCTCACTCACAATTTCTGTTTTACAGGTTTAAAGGAGGGCATATCAAGTGTATCTTACCTGTATCGGACCGTATCAGTCGATACAAACTTTATTTGAAAAAAAAGTATCGTATCGGTCCCCATCGATACCGATATGTATCGGTCGATATGATACGATAAGATACGATACATACCGATACTTAAAACCTTATTAATTAGTATGTTACATTCCATGCCTTTGTGAGTGTAAAACCTGTCAGATTATCTGGTTTAAAGCACCGTTGATATCTGCAAAAAAATTTGATGCTGTTTCTTGCTAAGATAGCCTTCTTGTCTAGGATATTTGTAAAAGGGGTGTATAGAGCTGACAAGCTTGGGTAATCATAGATACATTTGTTTACTCATTATGTCATGCCTTTGTATCTTATGGTGACTCCTGACTTCTGTGAGGAATATGCTTACTACTGCTACACTATTCATTACTGTGAGGAATATGCGTACTACAGCTACACTATTCATTATGGAGTTACATGGACTGCACTATTATATTTAAAAATTAGTAATTATTTACCACAAAATTAATATCTTTGTGAATGAGCAAAATGTGATATATTTGTATTCTATGACTGGACCTTTCTGTTTTTCTTTTTGCATATTAATTCTATTTGGCAGTGTGCTTCAGTTTTTCAGTATCTGGTTTTGGTATTGTGGGTACTTATGCTCTGTTTCTTTATCTTGCGAATAGTCTCTTTTGGGTAACAAAAAGAGCTGGGGAAAAGCAAGGAAGTGGACTAATGAAAGCAAATGCATGGCATCATCGTGCTGATGCTGTCTCATCAGTAGTTGCTCTCATTGGGGTTGGTAAGAACTGTTGTTTTCAGACCCACTCTATTATGATAACTGTGATAAGGTTATTTGTTTGACTTAGCTCGATTTATTGAACTAATTAATGTCGGACAACTAGGGCTCTAGTACCTAAATTGAACAGATGCAATCTTTAGGGGGTTTGGGATATTTGGGTGGCTTGCAGAAAGTCTTGGGGTTTCAGCATTAGAATACTTCCTGTTCCCCCCCTCCCCTCTCACTAATGGTGCTTGTTTCCAATGAGGTGTGATGGTCAAAAGATTTTACTTGGGGAAGTTTAATTGCTTATTTGCCTCTCGATAAACTTTTTATGAGGAATCACCTCGTACAGTTCAACCTTGTGAACACTAACTGATTCTTTTTGAATGTAGGAGGTTCTATTCTAGGTGTGAAGTTTCTAGATCCTCTTGCAGGGCTCATTGTCTCAGGGATGATCCTAAAAGTTGGAGTTGAAACCGGCTACCAGAGGTATATCTGTAATCTGTTCTACTTTCTGTTTGGTTAATTTTAGAGGGGAGGGAGACCTATTTTTTTGTTTGCTAAGGGCTTGAACTGCCTTGGATGTTGGATTTATATTTCTGAGGTGTCTAAGTAGTAAACCTATGCAAGATCTTCCATATGTATTATTAAAATTATCTCTAGTTGCAATCTCTTTGCATGTTGAGCTGTAGAATTACTAATATATTTGCAAGCGATATTTTGAGTATCATTTGATCTTGCATTTAAAGGAAATTGTTATGCATGATATATACTGACAACATGGTTTATTACTTTAAAAATAAAATTCGGAGTGTTTTCTTCATCCATTCATTTTCTTGTTACTTTATGGTGGATATTGCATTTTTTTTTTTTTTTCTATTTCCAATTTATGGTAGAACTTTTGTAAGAGCTCACATGATCTCCTCATTTGACGTGTTTGTTGGTTAAACCATTTAGTGTCATGGAACTGGTGGATGCTGGAGTTGAGACGCATCTTTTAGATCTTTTTAAACAAACAATACTCCAAGTTGAGGGGGTCAGGGTAAGTACTATGCTTTTCTCTCTCTCTGTTTTTTCAATAGGATAATTATGGTTTTTGTATTTGTGGTTTAGTCTCTGGCATCTCATAGTACGATGGACATGTTATTTCCCTATTTTGTTCTTTCTTCACATTGGATATTCTTATAATCTGGACCGTAGTTTCTTTTTAAATGCGTAGAGGTATTTAACAAGCCTCTATTTAGTCATTTACTTGAATAATTTAATTATGTGCCAGTTGTTAAGATATGTATCACAAGTAGGGGGTTTGTCCCTATCGTGATTACATAGGTTAGTTGCTATTTCTTTGCTATGTTTCCTACTCTAGATTAGATTCTCTTGTTTCCATATTAGATTAGCTTCCTATTTTCGCTCCTTGGTTAACAAGGAGTTTGTTTCCTTTGCTAATGTAACTTTTTGTTGATTTTATTATAAACAAGACTAAGGGAGAAGAGACTACACTCACGTTACTGAGAGCTAACATAGTTGGCTGCCCTTCTCTTTACCAGGCACTGGTTACAGATCCTTGGGATTGTTACATATGTATCACGAGTAGGGGGTTTGTCCCTATCGTGATTACATAGGCTAGTTGCTATTTCTTTGCTATGTTTCCTACTCTAGATTAGATTCTCTTGTTTTCATATTAGATTGGCTTCCTATTTTCTCTCCTTGGCTGACAAGGAGTTAGTTTCCTTTTCTAATGTAACTTTCTGTTGATTTTATTATAAATGAGACAAAGGAAGAAGAGACTACACTCACGTTACTGAGCGCTAACATAGTCGGCTGCCCTTCTCTCTCTCCTCTCTTTTCCAGGCACTGGTTACAGATCCTTGGGATTGTTACATGGTATCAGAGCTGTAACCAGTAGCTGTTTTGAGAGTTGTTCTAAGTTCTCCTGCTACTGCTGAAACCTTAGTTCATAGAAGAACTGGGGTTTTGAAGACTGAAGTATTGTATGAAGAATATCATACCTGCTACTGCTGATTGATTCCTCTATTGCTGAAGCTCTATTGTTGGTGCTCTATTTCTGCCAAACTACCTCTACTTTAACTGCTGATGATTTCTGGACTTTTTCTATTGCTGAGACACCCCTGCTGCAACTATTTGATTTCTGGGATTTATTTCTCTGCTGTGGTTTTATTTTATCTTTTCTACAACTATTTGATCGAAGACAAAGATAAGCAGTTCCACCATATTGCTGATTTTATTGCTGTTTTCGTACATGGAACCATCTCGGCTGCTATTGTAGTTACCGCTGCCTGGCTTTTCCCTGGAATTTCATGGTATTGAATGCTGTATTCTCCGCTTCATCACTGCAATTTGCCGCTGCCTTTTCCCTGGTTTCTGCCTCAACAATTCCTTTCTCGACTGCCACTGTTTGCACCCTCTGGTTGCGTCCCGAGGAAGGAGATGATGGAGTCATCTTGTTACCTTCTCTCCTTCTCAATTCCTTACTGCTGAGAATCGTGGTTGAAGATGATGGTATTCCCACGATTTTCTGCTTTATTTTATTTCCTGGTTTCCATGTATGCCCGTCTTTATGTCTATTTCAATCATTATCCTCATGAATTCCAATGTTGCGTGACAGTATTTTATCCCTTTTAAGTCCTACTTCCCAGGTTTGCCCCTACACTTTACTATTACCCAATCTTCTCAAGTTAATTACAAGTTACTCTTTTTTTTTTTTTTTATTATTCCAATTCGCCCCTTCTTCAGTATTACTTGGACGATAACGTCTATGTCTTCATTACTTTATCTAGTTTCCATATTTAACCCTTTCTTCAGCATTAATCCACCCATGTCCATATTTTATCATACCTTCCAATCCGTTTTTGCTTATATTTGAATTCCTCTAAATTACATTCATGCCATTTCTCCTTTGTTTTTCTATATTTACACTTTTACAGTATTGCCATTCTTCTCCTTTATTTATAAATAGCCCCTTGCAAAATTCTGGTTATTTACCAAACCACCATTAACCCCTTGCATTATGCCTATTGTGTACTTTGGTGGGTCCATACCGAACTCAATTGGGTATTTTGTTTCGGTTTCTGCATTACTTGGGGATTGCATGCAGTAATTACAGAATTGCCATTGGACTTATATATTTACCATATTATTATTTGGTGGGCCCGATGATATCAAATTAAGGGTTCCAATTTTTGAAGATTGATATTTGCATGGAATTGGAAATTATTTATTGGGATCGTACTTGCGTGTAGATTATTTCTACCGTGAAAGGGGTGAATTGGAGATTATTGGGATCTTGTTGCAGCGCTACTCTTGATTATTGGATTGTTTTTGTGATGCTCATCCTTTGAGATGCTGCTTATTGGTGGTCATCATTTGTCCACTTGTAATGCTACCCATGAGGGGGAGATTGAAGATTATTATTCTCTAATCTGCTATTGAAGATTATGAATATGGTATTCAACAACAATTCATATTTATTTGATCTACAGCAACCTGATGTTGTCTAGTCCGCAATAACTTGTACTGCCTATCTGGTTTGCCGTAACCTATACTGCCTAATCTGGTCCACAGTAACCTATACTGTTTATCTGGTCTACATCAACCTGATGCTGTCTGGTCCGCAGTACCTATACTACCTATTTATCATTGGAGTTTTTATCTGAGACCTCTGTTTAAGGCTCTAAATCGGCCTTTGTTTGAGCAGAATACTATTTACTATCTGTGATCCTTGAGAAGCGCTTTTGATGTAGCCGTTGGAAACTGCGCTTTTATCTTTCTTTGGGAAGATTACTACCTACTACCTGCCGCTTATGATGTAGCTGTTGGATGCTGCACTTTTATCTCTCTTTGAGAAGATGACTACCTATCTACTATTGGCCTTCTTGAGAAGTGTCTTTGATCTTATTGTTGCTGCTACAATTTGTGGATTGCGGTTCGTGTTCACTGGCGCCTATTTTACTCACTGTTGATTGGATTTGTTCGCCATGAAGATTATTATCTATTGAAGTTGTTGATGATTGGTTTGCTTGAGTTGGTACTACTCCTTGATTGATTGAAGTTCTCACTGTGTTCATTGGCGTCTACAACTACTATTCAAAACTGGTGTTGCTTTTAATATCTGTTCGTATTGTTCCAAGCTGGAGCCCTTGATATGTATACTCCAGCTTGAGGGGGGAGTGTTAAGATATGTATCACGAGTAGGGGGATTGTCCCTATCATGATTACATAGGCTAGTTGCTATTTCTTTGCTATGTTTCCTACTCTAGATTAAATTATTTTTTTTCCTCATTAGATTAGCTTCCTATTTTCTCTCCTTGGCTGACAAGGAGTTAATTTCCTTTTCTAATGTAACTTTCTGTTGATTTTATTATAAATAAGACAAAGGTAGAAGAGACTACACTCTCACATTACTGAGAGCTAACATAGTCGGCTGCCCTTCTCTTCTTCTCCCTCAATTTCTCTCTCTCTATACCAGGCATTGGTTACAGATCCTTGGGATTGTTACACCAGTCATAGTGGATAAACCTTTATGGATTATTAATTATTATGACTCATATGAAACCTTTTTAGTTTTCTTCCATATGCTTGTTCCAACTTTAGTTTTGATTAGTCTATTTTGGATGAAATGACATGTTGGTAGTTCTACTTTTTATGGGCTTGTATACTTGCTAGATGCCGAGTTGGTGAGGAAATGCATGTTTCCAACATCAAAGTGACATTTCTAGCACTAAGGCCCTGTTTGTTTGGTGGACAAAAAGGGATGGGAAAAGAGAAATTCTGGGCCCCACATGTAATGGGGTTAAAGAATAGGAAAGAGAAGGAAAGGAAAGTAAACAATGGAATTTCATTATTTTTTATTCCAATGTGTAATAAAGTTCTGACCCCCACGGCCCCACCTGTAATAAAATCATTCCCCTCTCTTCCCCACAAAATCCTATCCAAAGTGGTGGGACTTTGGAGAAGGGAGGGGTGGTATAAATGGCTTGCCATGTAGTAGACAGGTTTCTTTAATTCATGGATGGTTGTCTGTTTAGTTTCCCACCCCAGACAACCAAACACCTACCTTTTTTGGAATTTAATGGGAAACCCTTAATGTAGAGATTTTAAATAATCAAACAGCCCCAAAGAACAGGATCTTATCTCAGAGAATGCTTCAGATCCAAGGGATAATGGCTGATATATTTCAGTTTCTGGAAAGGGAATAAAACTGAGATGGAATATGTAGGATAGGATGATTAACATATATTGGAAATCTGATCCTAATCAGTTAGGCAGATCAACAATATTTGGAGAATCGAGTAACAGTAGGGCAGGCAGGGTATTGGTAGAACTGAAACCAAATTAGAAATTCAGATTTTAGGAGTTGATTATGTATTGAAAATCGGTTTGCAACATAATAGAAGTCAGAACCACAGGGGTCAATACAATATTATCAACAATAGAACTCCCTACCGATTTCAAATAAGTCACAGTACAATGTAAAAACTCAATCTGGGCAGAATAGGAGAGATATCACATAGCAGGGAATCAGCAGATCGAGTGCCTCTGTTGAAAGGGGAATACTTGACCAGAAGATGGGGTTGGTTTGATGGCTGGATTGGGCTGGGGGTGATTGACTTGGGGAACAAGTCTAACACAAAACTCAAGAACATAATGTGCAACTAAGGAATTCTGTGACTGAACTTACTCGATAATGGGTTGAATGATGGTAGAGAACCTTAAGCAACAATAGAGCAGTAATAATATAAGAACACGAACAAAGATGATCCACCCGGGCTCTCACTGCAGGGTGTCAACAGGATCGAACACTAGTCCCTTCCTCAGATCAAACACCAAGGAAACTTTATTAGAGAAGCAAGCATGCAACAACAACAGTGGTTATTCATCAAAATCTAGGGCTATGTCTATGCCAATGATTTGTTTTTATGGATATGAAATAGAAAGAGAGTCTAGTAACCAAATTAGAAGGTTCCAAAATTGGAAGCTCTCAATCGGCACTTGTCTTGGAGTAGAAGGTTCCAAAATTGGAAGATCTCAATCGGCCCTTAGCTTGGAGTACAAGATACTACCAGATCTGTTCTGGTGTGAAGTTAACTAACTAAACAATTACTAAAAGTAAAAAGGAAAAGGAATAACTTAAATTGACTCAAACTAGACCACGACTTAAACTGGACCAATGGTTCAACCAGCTTGAACCAGACAACCTAAGAATAAACTTATTGTAAGAATTTAAGCCCTAATAAGTAATTCTGTATGCAGCCTTAATACCCCTAGTTTAGGCCCATTAAAGTGGCCTATTACATTAAAAACCCCATGGACCAAAGGCCCAACATGTACACAACCCAACCCTAGACTTATTCCTAATAAAACAAGCCCTTTTCAGTGATGAATCTGCATCAACCATACAATTATCCCACCCCTTTATTCCCACCCCACTATTTTCCGTCAAACAAACAGGGCCTAATAGGAAACATATGGACTATTTTCCAAGTTTCCAAAAGGTATCCTGGACAGTAGTCCATTTTCTACTTGTTTAAGTAGTTTACACTTGATCTGCTAGTTTAGCTATATTACTATCAGCTCATGTGCCTTCAAGATTTTCACTTGGGCCTTTGACTTGAAAGTTGCGGATTGAATTTTAGGCCATTGCTTCTTGACTATCTAACCTAGAAATAGATTTCAGATCTGCCCAACAGGTAAGATTGCAGGACACAAAACCGGACATGCTTGGTTGAAACCTAGTGATTCTCGATCAGAGAGTCAAATCTCTCTGAAATTCTGGTCAAGTGTAGGAGACAAGTAATAGAAAGAATCCCCAAAATTTTGAATAAATCCAATGGCTAGATCAAGAGATATGACAGTGTCTTTGAAATATAAAGTTCCCAAAACAGAATTAAAAACTGATCAGGAAATAGCAACTGAAAACAATTAGAAGGTACACTAATAAAAGTCAGATTCAGAAACTAGGACTTAACAGGTTCAGGATGTAGAGATTCTTAGGAATTAGTAACCGAAGCTGGGTTTTGTTTGTCAACTGCAGGTGCTAGGCTTCTGCTCAGCAGAATTAGGAAAGAGCATATGCAGGCCACTCCAAACCCCAAGGCTGATGTCTAAGAAGTCTGAAACCAGAGGTGAGATCAGAATTGATTCACAACAATAAAACCAAACTCATGGTCAGAACAATAGTAGGAATACTCAACGAGATTAATTATCAGATTTAAGGAATGATAACGAGAACTGAAACAGAATTGTATTCTTACAAGCCGTGGGTTTGAATCAGAAACTGGCTTTGAAGTTGAAGAAGAAAAAGAAGTGTAGAATATAGAAGGTTATGCTAGACCTCTTACCTAACTACGGAGAAGGAATCTCACCCATAGTTAACAAAAACGGAATGGAAAAAAAAAGAAAAGGGAAAAGGACAGTACTGGTCTTAAACAGTGCAAAACTCTGAACGATACGGTAAACGGTAAAAAATGGAAACGGACCCATAGGACAGTACGGGTTCTAAACGTATAGATTTAAAAGAAAATAATTGGCAGTATACTTATAAATTGAGGAATTATTACCTGAATGCCTGCATCTAATGTTCAAAATGACGATAACATTCAACATTAATGCATATATTTTCCACAACTCATTTTAAATTCCAAGACATATCATTCAACATCAATTCCAAATTCATACACCATAACAAAAAAACATGTCCAAAGTCTTGTTGAGTAATGTGGCTTGGCTATGGTGTTGTTCATTGTTGTCAACACAGCCAATACAAGCCTAGAGAATGTTCAGTTGGAGTTGGGAGTCATCGCTTTAGAAATCCTTTTCAGCAGATGCAACAGTTTGTTGTTCAATTTTAGGGTCCGTCCATTTTTTTTTGTGGGTGAATAAAAAATTCATTACCAAAGGAAAAAAGGGGGGGGGGGGGAGAGGATACAAACAAGCACGAACCAATTACAAAGCTCTACCAAAAAAGGCAAGAACTTGCAAAAAAGAGGGCAAAAACCCCAACAAAAAGCATCACGCTAAGGAAAGGGCAAACTCTTGGACTGTAAGGGACACCCAAACCAGCCTCGACGAACTCACTCTATCCCGGGTCCAAAATCTCGCGGCAAAAAGCATGATCTCTGATATCCAAGCTTAGGGGCAAATCTTCTCCGGAGTCTGGACGGGGAAGGGAGTAGGCTATGTAGGGGCGATTCTTAGGGAAAGAAGGGGAGCTGGGGTTGCGAAGACGAAAGACTCTAAGGGGAGGGGGGCACAAATGGGGGCAATAGGCTGGGGCACAAAGGGGGGTGATCCAAACTTGGGAGTAAAGGCCCAAACTAGGGTGGGCGAGGAGAGGAGAATTAAAACAATGGGTTGAAAGGGAAGAATTTCTAGGCCTATTAAGCCCAGCGGGAATAGCTGAAGAGGAGGGGGAGATGGGCTTGGGCATAGAGGGAAAGGGGATAAGAGTAGGGACCACAGAGGGGCCCACAAAGGGAGTATCGCAAGGGGAAGAAGGGAGAGAGGTACGAGAGGTCAAAAAGGATTTCTTTTGCCCTTTGAGGAAATTTGAAATCCCCAGGTTCAAAAGGATAGGATTGGGAGAGGACAAGACGGTGATGGTAGGGGCCAACTCGAGCACCATAGAAGGAAGAGCAAGGATGGCAGGAGCGTCAGAGGGATCAGACGAAGAGTCCAAGGGGAGGAAACAATTGTGACCAGCGGACCTTAGGCCATTAGAGACCAACAGACAGGAGGGAGTAACAGGGGGAGATTGGAGGGGGAAGAGGAGGCGGAGACATAGCGGCAAGCATGATTACGAGACTGCCGCCAACGACGATCTCGAGAGGGGGAAAAAGAGGGGGCACCGTCTCCACCAGGGGAGGAAACGATGGGAGAGAGGGAAGAAAGGGACTTTTGAGAGCCCAAGCTAGGGTTACCAGGGGAGGCGATAAGGTCAATGGCATGGGTGAGAGAATATGGAGGAGCGATAGGGTTGACGGGTTCGAGAGAGGGTTGGGGGTTGGTTTCAGAAGCAAGGGAAATGGAAGGAGGACAAGGCAGGGACTAACATTTGCCAAGGAAGTGACTAAAAACTTTGCAAGAAGCAGGATGGGGAGGAGACCAATCGAAGTTCATGGATTGTTGGAAGGAAAATCCTTCGTTATCAGTGACGGTTATAGAGGTCGGTAGAGGGACATTGGCAGTAACTTCGACACAGATTCTGGCGATGGCGAGCCTATCTTGCTTCTTTGTTCTTCCATCTGAGAAGAGAGGCTTCCCTAGGACAGAGCCCACCATGCTGAGACCATCCTCACACCAGAAGTGAAGTGGAAGCCTTGACAGAGAAACCCAGAGAGGGATAGAGCTGAGATCGAGTTTGTTGAGTTGCAGGTATCGATCCCATTGCCTGAGGAAAATTGGTTTCCTGCCAACATTCCAAGGACCACCTTCAAGAACACGAGATTTGTCTAGCTCCTCAGAAAATTTGAAGATAAAGAGGCCGTTCTCAAGCAAGTCTCAACTGAACCCAGAAGTTTCCATTGCTTGGAAAGGGAGGTTCTGACAATGGGGAAGGGGGGACGACTATCAATAAAATGCCCAACAAGGCATATTTCCCATTTGCGAGCTTCATTGACCAGGAGGATAGAATCGTACTGGGCAACCATGGTGGAACCGATAAAGGTGGGGGGGGGGGAACAAAATGTAAACAATGGCCATCTCCAGTAGGAGACTTGGAGTTGCCGAAAAGGGAGGACCAAGACAGGCCAGAGATTAGGGGACCAGCAAAGGGATGGCGGGAGGTAGGAGAAGATGGGAGAGAGGGAGGGAGAGGGTCCTCGGGTGGTGGCGGTGCCACCCCAGGAAGGACGGACATGGGAGACTTCAGAGCATCGTCAAGCAAGCTGTTGATTGGACTATTTCCCGGGGTCCGTCCATTGAACCTGAGTTGAAGGTGATATCATGAGACATGTAGCCATTCGAGTCAGCTTTTATGTCAGTGAAATATCAGGTCGATCGGAGTTCAGGAGAGAGAGATATGGTCAGTTAAGTAAAGCCATTGTGTTCAACAAGTCTAAGATCTTAAAAACGACAAAAAAAAGGGAGCATGTTTAAAACACTTTAAAACGGTAGAAAACGGAACGCTGTTTTAAATGTGTTTTAAACGCATTTTTGCTAAGAGACATCCCACCAACTCCAACCTTAGCATCCCACCAAGATTTCCGTACTGCATCCCACAATAGGGCAGTTCTGAATCCCACAGAACCATGCTCTGTCTCTCACAGAACTCAACAAGCTCAAGCCTAAATTGTTTTCCAAATCGTGGGGGGTGGTGTTACGACCCCTTCTTTATTTATAGGCTAGCAATAGTACCAAGAAAAATAGCAACCCTTTATGCACAGGTAAAAAGATTTCTAGTGAAAACAAAGTCGAAAGTTTTCTAAACTGGTCACAAGGAATAGAAACTAAGACCTAAGGACTAGGATTGAGACTTAGACAATTGTCTAGCCTTATAGAACACTAAAAGAAAAAGAAAATACATAATAAAAATAACCCACGACTTGCTAATAACAAAATACAGAAAAATATTCAACTGTTCCTGCGTACATTATGACCCTCCCCAGACCCCGCATTGGTGGACCTCAGTGCAATGGTAAGGTTGCTCCATTGGTTACAGGTTTGAGTCGAGAAACAACCTCTCCGCAAAGTGGGGGTAAGGCTGCATACATTATGATCTTCCCCAAACCCCACAGTGGCAGGAGTCTCGTGCTCTGGGTATGCCCTTTTTTATTAGACTGTTCCTGCACAAGATTTGAAATTTGGTTCAACCAAACCATGAACCAACCATAGACCAGACCTAGGATCTGGTTCAACTAAAACCACAAGACCAATTCACTATTTCCTACAACCGTAGGTCCTTCTCCTCTTCCCTTGTGATGAGATCTGCATCATCTCTCCCCAGTTTGGAGAGTCAAGGAATGAGCTTAGTATGGTGCACATCCAACTTTAACCTGTAGCAAAACTTTGGCAGGTCTAGAAAGTAGGGAATTTATCTTCCAGGCATGGAGCTTACACTTTGAAGTATTCGGGTGGAATGACGAACTCGACGTGTTTAATGTCACAATCATCATCAAGAGTAAAGGATGTACCCTAGTAGTCTTCTGCATTATTATCGTCGACTTCTGCACCCTTTGTTTCAACTTCCATTGTAGTACCAATGCCTTAGACTTCTCACCACTACCATTCTCAGTAACCTCCATCAGTTAAACCAAACTGTTGTAATTTGGGGTACAAGGGTATTTTTGTCCCTTACGGGTATTCTTGTACTTGTGCCTATTCTAGAACATTCTCTAGTCTATTATAAATAAAGTGGGTTGTGGACATAAGGTCACAAGCCATTATCCTCTAATTCTTTATGGTATCAGAGCGAAGATCATCATGGGGATCTGAACCCTAATGCAAAAACCCTAGCAGCCTTCTCTCTCTCAACGTTGCCACTACCCAGCACCAGCGCCCCCTCCCTCCCTCGGTATCAGCGCTGCTGCCCCCTCCATAGTTGTCAAGGCATCGCCTAGGTGCCTTGGTCGCCTAGGCGGACGCCTTGGACGCCTAGTTGGTGCCACCTTGATTTTGGACCCTCTCCAATGCCTTGAGTCGCCTAGACGCAGTGACAACTATGCCCCCCTCTCGGTTCTGCCTCTCTCTTTCTCCTATCGGTCTCTTTTTTTCTCTCGGTTGCACCAAATACCGCCTCTGCCAGCTTCTAGTGACTCCCCGTCGTGGTGCTCCTTTGTCTCACCCCTTGGTGGTGATTCCTTCCACCGAGGGTTCCTTTTTTTGGTGAATCTATAGTGTTTGAGAGATCTCCTATTTTTCCCTTTTTGAGATCTATGTTTTAATGTAGTCCTAGGTTTTAATAGTGAAACTAGGAACCAAACATAATGTAGTCCTAAGTTTGAATAGTCAAACTAGGAACCAAACCAGGATCTTTTATCAAAAGGTGAATCACTTTAGGGTAAATCCAGGAGAACAATGGAGTGAGAAATCGTATGAGGAAACCCAGAAAACAATGGGAAATAAATCATATGAGAAATCCAAGAGAACAATGAGAAATAAAACATATGGGGAAACCAAGAGAACAATGGGAACCCAATTATATTAGGTTAGGGATGGGTTATGAGTCATAGATTTTGTTAGCAGAAGAATTACCGCCAACCTCAACCATAGAGTCAAATTCAAGTAGAACAATAATGGAGAGCCTCAAAAGAGAACCAAAACAAACCACTTGGGTTTCCCACCGCAAGGTATCAATTGGATCAAACACCAATCCCTCCAGCTTTGATCAAACACAAGACAAATCTTCAATGGAAGAGAGCAGCTAAAAACATTTTTATTATCAAAATTCGTGTTCAATACTTGCCCCCCTTTCAACCTTATGTAAAAGACTAAAAAATAGACTCCTACACTGAAAGGAAAGGCCTAACCTAATCCTTAACCTATTAGGTAACTTAAACTGGCTAAGAAACTGAAATATACTTAAAATAGAGTCCTAATCCAGCCCCACTAAACACTTAAAAGAAAACTACTAAAATCACTTAAATTGAACCATTGGTTGAACCGGTTCAATTTATGAACAAAAACACCAAAATAAAACTAAGTATGGAACTAAAACAACTAATCCCGTATTCAATCTTATTACCCATACTTTAAGTCCATAAAAGTGACCTATTACATAGAAAACCCATGGGATCAAAGGCCCAAAATGTATAGAACCCAACCCTAGACTTATTCCTAATAAAACAAGACTATTTCGGTGATGAATCTGCATCATGTTTCTCTTCCCAGAAATTGTTTGATTTGCCTGATTTGGCTATGCCCTTTTCAGAGGCCTTTAGTTTGAAGATTTTTTGATTTCTGATTAGCAACTATGTCAGGCGTGACCACCGATGTGGCTTCTCCGGACCATAGTTGTCCAGACGGCTGCCGGCCTACCGCCTTATTGTAGGGCACCCCCTTGTACTACTTTAATTGGTATAGCACTTATTTATGCCAAATATCATTTAAGTGAAACACATTTGCTTAAGATATTTTTCATAAATAAGCAAATACCCCCTATTTGAATCCAATAAAAATTGTTAAAAAATCAAATTCCAAAAGGATAAAAAGTCAACCCCCCTCCCCAGTCAAGAACACAAACTAGATTTTTGGTGGTAAGTGAACTTTTTAACTTTCTAATGCTAGGGTTTTTCTCAAATCTAAAAATTCCATAAATCTTAAAATGGTAAAACATTGCTAAAAACCAAAAGTGCTATAAAATATTCATTTGTTTTGATATTTAAAAAAAATATTTTCATGCAGACCAATTTTGACAGCATTTGTGCACACCAAATAAGGTTTGACCGAAACATAACTCCTTCAATATAAACCGGATTTAAGCAATCTTGGATTTGTTGGAAAGCTGGTTTTGTGCTTTGCCTAATACAAAAAGTCTCATGTAAAAATAAAATCATTTGATCAATCAAATTTCTTAGAGAACAAGAACATTTCTCTAAATCGAGAGCAGGTTAATTACTTATTGATAAGATCATATTTTCTAAGAACAATATAAACCAAATATGTGACTAGGTATACCTGAAAATGACTAATTCCGAGAACATATAAAACCAAATGTATGTTTTGATTGTTTCAAACTTCCAATAACTTGCTTCTTCAGTTCTGTTGTCTTTTATTTCTATGTTGATTTCTGATGACCTGATGCGGCTTAATATTGATTTTTGATGACTTGATGTGACTTAATGTTGATTTTTGATGACTTGATGTAGCTTAATATTGATTTTTGATGATATAAGGTACATATCATACTAAATAATGTTAGAAAAGAGGGGAAATAAGAAATAATACTTGGGCGCCTTGGTCACCTAAGCGCTTAGACACCCCTCCACCGCCTTGGGTTGCCTACTTGCCTTGCCGCCTTGACAGCTATGCTCTAGACACTAATTGTGATCGTTGCTTTCCTACGTTCCTTGTTTGTTCCATTAAATTGGATGGGAACAATTATTTGATGTGGTATTGTTCCTGCTTCCTTTCCATAGCGTCCCGTGGATTTTCTGGCTAACTTACCGGGGATGCTATGAAGCCTAAAGAAGCTGGTCTTACTCAGAACAAATGGAATTCGGACAACTATCTGGTAATGTCCTATCTTATTAATTCCATGCACCCAAATATTGCGCGGGGTTATCTCTTACTGGATTCAGCGGCCAAAATCTGGAAAGCAGCTAATGATATCTACTCTCAAGTGGGTAATGATGCTCAAGTCTATGAACTCCAGAAGAAGATTCTTGAGACGAAATAGAAAGAGATGACATTATCCCAATATTTTTCTGAGTTGTGAAGTATGTGGTAAGAGTTAGACTATTATGAGGATTTCTCTGCTTCTTGCACTACTGATGCCTTGAAGTTCACCAAAATGGAGTCATGGTCGTGGTCGTGGTCGTGGGACCGGTTCGGTTCAGGCACACCAAACCAAAACCACTGAAGTTGCATTGAAGGTTACACTGATGTTGATTGGGCTGGTTCTCCTCACAATAGACGTTCCACCTCCAGATACTATACTCTGGTTGGTGGAAACCTCGTTACTTGCCTCAACAAGAAGCAAGCAGTGGTTGCTCATTCTACTACAAAGGCTGAGTTTAGGGCTATGGCCCATGGTATTTGTGAACTTCTCTGGCTTCAGGGTCTTCTCCAATATCTGTGTGTCCCTGTTCAGCTTCCCATGCAACTCTTTTGTGATAGCAAATCAACCATCAATATTGCCTACAACCCAGTTCAGCATGATCGGACGAAGCATATTGAGATTGATCATCACTTCATCAAGGAGAAGTTAAAACAAGGCCTCATTTGTGTTCCTTTTATCACTTCTGCAGAGCAACTGACAGATGTGTTCACTAAAGCCTTATCTAGTAAAGTTTTTCATCCAATTATTTCCAAGTTGAGCATGATTGACATCTATGCACCAACTTGAGGGGGAGTGTTGTAATTTGAGGTACAAGGGTATTTTTGTCTTATTTTATCCCTTAGGGGGTATTCTTGTACTTGTGCACATTCTAGAATAGTCTCTAGTCTATTATAAATAAAGTGGGCTGTGGACATAAGGTCACAAGCCATTATTCTCTAGTTCTTCAAAAACATACAACATGAGTGACATGAGTCTCCGGACCGTCCTTATCACCAACATCAGCAGGCTGCTCCTTAATCTCCTCCTCAGGAAGGATTCCATTATATAATTTTACCTTCACATGGGCTTGAACGGCTGCCACACTAGCAATCTCCGGGTGTTGAGGGCAGAACTTGGCGAAGTGGCCATGGTTGTTGTAGTGGTAGTACTTCGTTTCACTGCCACTAACCATAAAAGCCTCTCCCTTCTCTGTAGCAGTAGAAGCACCTGTCTATCGAACTGTAGGACTATCCAAGGCAACAGTGTTTGGTGCCCTACTGTACTCACAAACTTGGAAACCATAGTGCCTGGCTGCGGATTTCAATAATTCTTTGGCACGTAGAGCCTTTCGGAAACAATCTTGAAGATTAAATATATCAGTGACATCAATTGCCATATTGATCTCTGGTTGCAACCCTAACCTGAATCTGGCAATCAGTTTTATGTCCTCTATTTCGATACCCGTGCGAGAAGAAAGGGATAATCGTTCCATGTGCTCAGCTCCAGATAGAGACCCCTGTCATAGAGAGTTGGTAGTGCAATCGATCTTTAAACGTCTGAGGGAGATACTCTTGAGCTCTTCTTCCATCGCAGCTCAAGTAGTCGGTGCTGTACCACGCTGCTCTAACTTCCGTTCATATGTTATCCACCATTCACGTGCAGCCCCAACCAAGTTGTTCATGTCAGCTTCAGTTTCCTGACCTTTGGTAGGTCGTACCAGTTGTAGAACACCTGGGGTCATGCTTCCCGCTATACTCCTTCAGCTCCAACTTCAACTTGAGTATCATTGAAGCGCCACTGAGGAGTGCCAGTAAAAACGCATGGCGATGTTCAAGGGATAGTGGTGTTATGTTCCTCTGTGCCCCCTTACCATAAATGTGTGAGTGTTGTTAGCTGTGGAATAAGCTGGCTGCCCTACCTAAACTCCTTGATGTTCAAAACTGCCAAGCATAGGGGTGGAGAACTAATCCTCTGTTCCCTAAGAGTCATTCTTCAGACAGTTGCTGCATCATCTCAAACATTCGAGTGAAAGGATCAGGGGTTTGATCTGGAGCCGTTGTATTGCCCTCTGTCATGCTCTGATACCAATTTAATAGAATCTGGTTTAACCTAGAAATAGGTTTCAGATTCTGCTCAACAGGTGGGATCGCAGGACACAAAACAGGACATACTTGGTTGAAACCTAGTGACTCTCGATCAGAGAATCAAATTTCTCTGAAATTCGGGTTGTGTAAGAGATAAGTAATAGAAAGAATCCCCAAAATTTTGAATAAATCCAACAGTTAGATCAAGAGATACGGCAGTGTCTTCGAAAGTAGAAAGCTTCCAAAAACAGAATTTGAAGCTCTCAGAAATTAGTAACCAAAGCTGAGTTCTGTTTATCAACTGCAGGGGCTTGGCTTCTGCTCTACAGAATTAGGAACCCGCATGCACAGGCCACTCCAAACCCCAGGTCTGATGTCTAAGACTTCTGAAACCAGAGGTGAGATCAGAATTGATTCACAGCAATAAAACCAAACTCATGGTCAGAACCATAGTACTATAACTCGCGAAATTTCGGTCGAGATATCGAATATTTCGAGTATCTCGACCTGTCCGAAACGAAACGTAAGTCCGATATGAAAAAATGCAATATTTCTAATATTTCGGAAATTTCAATGAAATTTCGGTCATCTCGTTTCGGAAATTTTGGAAATCTTGGTAATTTCGGTAATCTCGTTTCGAAAATTTCGGAAATCTCGGTCATTTTTGGCATTTTACACCCACAAAAAAATACCATATTTCGACGAAATTTCGGTATCTCGGAAATTTTGGTCAGACCGAAACACTGAAATGAAACGAGATTTAGTACCATGGTCAGAACAATAGTATGAATAATCAATGAGAGTAATTATCAGATTTTAGGAATGATATCCAGAACCGAAATAGAACTATATTCTTATCAGCTGTGGGTTTTAATCAGAAACTGACTTTGAAGTGGAAGAAGAAGAAGAGTAGAAGATAGAAGGATATGCTAGGACTTAAAAGTTCTGATTTAATTTAAAGGTTAAACCAGTACTAAAAAACAGAATCGAAACAGAGACATAAAATTCCAGAATTGGGAGAAAGCAGATAGTTTAAAAACTGTTAGATCAGGCAATATGCCTGGTCGAGTTCTCCTCTTGGGGGTTATAAACCTTGCTGAAAGTTCCAGCAAGATCCAATGGCTGGATCTGAAGATATGAAGGACTGCTAGTAACAGTAGGACAGAGTCAAATCTGTCAAACTACAATTCTGATTAATGATCAGATTATAGAATTATAAAATCCAATTAAAACTTGATGTATGATATTAAAATCAGATGAAATAGATCAGCATATGAGGAGTATTGACTTCAGCATTCAAACCAGCGAAACCCAATCCTACTTGAAGTAGGACTATAGCAAGTAGCCAACAGAATCTGGGTCTGAAAACAGATTATGAAAGAGGACAATATCGATTGGAGATTTCCGAAATCAGATTTTAATTCAGAGTTGTAAATCACCTTCAAATCAGCAGTCCTAGTGAATGACCCCCAACGCTTCTTATTTATTAAAGTCCACAAAATAGAGTTGGAGTTGGGCTGGGAAACCCCCTAGCTGACTCCTACAACATGGCCAAATCCTCTTTGAAGTCTAAATGGCCTTTAAGAGGAGATGGACTCAACTAAAAACACTTAAAGACAATGTACAAAATATCTAACTTAAACTGAATCAAACTGAACAAATTGAACCACTGGTTCAACCGGGACTGATTTAAAAAACACTTAAAACAGAAAAGAACAACTTAAACAAGAATCAAAGTGGACCCAACCCTTTAAAATAGGCTGGGCCACACTATGACTGAAACTTCTTGGACTTCCTACACTGGTAGGTCTTCAATTCTGCATCAACTCTCAAGTCTCACCTAACTGTGGAGAAGGAATCCCACCAAATCCAGCCTTAGCATCCCAGAGTAGAGCATGTTTTGAATCTCGTAGAATCATGCTCTCTCTCTCACAGAACTCAACAAGCCCAAGGCTAAATTGTTTCTCAAATCATGGGAGATGTTATGACCCCTTCTTTATTTATAGACTTGCAATAGTAGAAGAAAAATAGAAACTCTTCATGCACAAGCAAGAGCGTTCTAGTGAAAACAAAATAGAAAGTTTTCTAGACTGCTTGCAAGGAATAGAAACTAAGACTTAAGGTCTAAGACTGAGGCTTAGGCAACTGTCCAGCCTTCTAGAACACTAAAAGAAAAAGAAAATACACAATAGGAATAGTCCACAACTTGCTAATAAGAAAATCCAGAAAAATATTCAACTGTTCCTGCGCAAGACTTGAAATTTGGTTCAACCAAACAATGAACCCACCCATAGACCAGATCAAGAATCTGGTTCAACTAAAACCACAAGACCAATACCCTATTTCCTAAAACCGTAGGTCCTTCTCCTCTTCCCTTGTGATGAGATCGGCATCACTATCCTAGCCGTTGCTGATACATGACAATAAATATGGTATTATTGGTTGTATATGCTTGTTATTTGATTGTTTCCATTTATTAGTCTCTTTTAATGCTTGCTGCTACTGGATTTGGTTGGCTGTTTATTCTACTTTGATGATTCTAGCGTTATGTTTCACTGTTCAGAACATATTGGTGATGTTTGGGTTCTAATAACCTGTTGGCTTCTTCAGAACTTTGTTTAGAAGGGGGAAAAAGAAGAATGTCACTTGTGGGATGAATTCAGGACTAATTTTTCTTTTTGCAAAATTTACTTGTTTTTTGTTTGATAAGAATTTCTGTAATACCTGTAGGGATGCCACCGCTTGAGGGGAAGGAAGGCTGGATCTTCTATATATCTTGATGTACACATTGAGGTCAGTCTTCATGATTCTTGTGCTATTCTAAATGCTAAGACGGACTAGTTTAATTTGAGTACTGCATCTGCATGAGATAGCTGGACTCTATCTCCTCTCTAGCTTTAGCAGCTTGGTTTTTATTATTTTTC
Organism: Telopea speciosissima; assembly: GCF_018873765.1. Classification (NCBI taxonomy): domain Eukaryota; kingdom Viridiplantae; phylum Streptophyta; class Magnoliopsida; order Proteales; family Proteaceae; genus Telopea; species Telopea speciosissima. The sequence goes on from NC_057919.1 coordinate 62,489,637, forward strand.
TTGCAGGTTGATCCGTTTTTGAGTGTGAGTGCCGCACATGAGATTGGTGAAAATGTTCGTCGTCAAATCCAGAGATCCCATACTGAGGTAGCTGAAGTCTTCATACACATAGGTACAGTCTTTATTGTTTCAGATGAGAATTTTGGAAATGGCCCATCAATGTGATGCACCTGAATTGTTTAACTGTGAATATACTAGCATCGGCTCACTCATTTATGCTAGTTTCACAGAAGAAAAAGAAAATAGGACAGCTGTTATCGTAATATGAACTATATATGTTATAACCAATTAATTGGAGAAGAATGGTGTACAAACCAAAGAATATGTTCAGTTTCTTTGAGGAATATACAATCTTTGCTAATTGAGAATGTCTAGCACTCTAGCGACCATAACGGCTGCAAATGGGCTTTTTCTTTCTTTCTTCTTTTTCCCCTTTTTTTTTGGTCAACCACAGAAATAACAGGTATTTTACAGAAAAAACATATGAAACAGAGAACTGTAGGGCCTCCGGCCAGATCAGTGACTATTGCAGTTACGTTTTCCGCTCTTTGCTGGTTGTTGGTACCTTCAAAGTATTCTTCCATTTTTCAAGAGTTGGCATGCAATTAGTGGATGGTCTGCATGATACTCATGGATCAGAATTTGGAACTGATCCATCCATAATACATTCCCCTAAGACAAAATACATTAATTCCGAAGATTTTAACTTGAATTGGGGTTTTTTTTCCCCTGGTAAAAAACATTATTAAGATGAAACTTTATTTTTTGGTATTCTGGGCGCAGTACAGCTGTATAGGACAGCTTAAGATTTGTGAAACCACCCAGCAATGGGCTAAAGGAAACCCAATGAGGGAGGCCTCAGTATGGACATTATGTCATATTTGGTTATAACAAAGCCCACATGGATGCTCAAGTGGGGGTGCCAGTTGGGTGGAATAGCAGGCCAAACCCAGTTACATCTGTTATTAATGGGTTGGGATTGGTGGGCTAGATGATATGAATTGAGAACTGCTACTGCAGGGCCTAGTCTTGGCCCATCTTTCCATGCCCAAGCCAAAAACTAGACACAAGAAAGACCCATTGTGAGGACCAGTGATTAAAAAAAGCCCATAATATAGTTTCTGTATTCAGCTGTCAACTTGTGAAAACTATTTGGTACACTATGTCTTGCATCAGATTTGAAAAGAAATCCAGAAAAAAATTCTACTCTCTTCTATATGAAGTTGTTTAAATGAAATTATAGTTATGCAGATACAGATTTTGGAAGAGTCTGGTACCAGTGTAAGACTTATCATTGTATTCGAAATTATTGGATTACCTGAAGTATGGAGCATTCATGATCTATCACATAGACATTGGATTGATATATTGAGAGGGCTGGCTGGGTGCACTATCTTTCTGATAAACAGATCACAACCCCCCCTCCCCTCTAACCACCACCCCAAAAGGAAGAAAAAGAAAAGAAGATATCATGGTGGCATGTCCTCAGCCATACTTTTTCAGTCTCAATTGACTTTTGGCTTTCTTCTGTGTGCTAGATCCTGCGATTTCACAATTTTCTCCCAGTACAACAGACCTATCGGAAAATGCAAAGGGTATGGATCCCGTGAATTTGAATGTCTGTTCCAAGAATAATGATGTTGAAGCTGTTGTATCTGACATTCTCGCATCTAAGTTTTCAGAGGTATCATTTCAGTTGCTTTGATTCAGTCTTTTAGTTTACGGATATATCTTCCATTTTGTTTACTACTACTCACTTCTTCCCTCCTACCATTGTTGCATTGTTGCTGCTGTTTGGTAAATTATAGAAATTCCCCCCCAGTTTGAGACAATTACCATCAGTCCCTTGTGAGTTCAATACCTGAGACAGCATCCATCGACAATTCATGTAAGGTAGCTAATGGCCATATCATTATAATGTGAAAACTGAAATGCCTAGTGGAAAAAAAAAAAAAAAAAGGGTGAATATAACCCAATTTAATTGCCAAAGAAATTGTTCAAGTCAACTCCTACTTTCAGTTTTATAATAGGTATGACTCATAGAAGAGAGGGTTTCAAGAATCTGTGGAATCATTACCTCTTATTACCTAGAAAATCGACTCTCTTCATCTCACCTATCACATGGACCAATGGAACTCTAACCCTAGGAAGTTAAGCTTTAGGTTGGTGCTTGTTTTGTTTTCAAATGATTTTTGCTAGTTTCTGTTGGTATCCATCTCCCTCCTTTTCCATTTTGTGTTACTGATAAAGGAGTGTTTTTCATTGGTATCCTGTCCTCTTCTCCAGCTCATGACAACAGTCAACAGATCATCTTTCTTTGGCAATGGAGTTTTTCTTCGTTTTTTTTTTTTGGTTTTAGGCATTTAGGTTAACAGTGTGAAAAATGGATTTGCACTCTCTTCCTCTTTCTTTTTTTTTTTTTTTTGGGGGGGGGGGGTGGGGGTTTGGGGGAAGAAATAAGGTTTATATTAGGTGACTGTAACAATTAGTTTAGTGGGTCTTAATTTTAAGATCTAAAAATAGGACTTTGCTTAGAAGCAGACTTTTGGGCAGCTTTAAGCTTTTCAAGAATGACCAGAAAATAAAACCAGCAACTAGAAGATGGTTGGTGGGGGCAATAAGGATATAGGAGTTGGATCTGCTGGTGCTGGGAAAGAGAGAGAAAAAGGAAAGTCCCAAATCATGAGGGGAGTGAAGAGAGAGGAGTGAGAAGAGAAAACCATCTCAACTCATTAACTAACTAATCTAATTCCTTTCCAACAATCAAATCGTATTTATAAAGCTGAACAGAAAAAGGAAATAAAACAGAATTCTAAATTTTGTTAAACTCTCCAATCATGGGCTGCTGTTGGAGAGTCCTTACTTGACTAAAATAATAGAAGAAATCAACCAAAAGGAAAACTCCTCTCGTTGGCTGACTTGGAGTGTCCAAATCTATCTTAACGACTTGATTAATAAATAAAAAACTAACGCACTTATAGTTTCCTAATCTAGCCCCACTTTTACAATAAAAATCTGTTATAAAGTATTACACAACCTGAAGTGATAAGATTTCAGAAATCTTGGAATCTAGAAACCGCAAGCTGTTTTAGAAGTCTTCAAACTGGGTCCCACTTCTAATGGCAGCTGTCTAAAACACTTTTAAAATAAAATAATCTAATAACAACAAGTAATGGATTCCACATAATCTTATCTATATACTTAATCCTGTATACAGAATTAAGACCCCAGATATGAGATTAGAAAAGAGGCCTGTTACATCAATAAACCTAAAGATAAGAATTCCACGGTCCATAGAAACCACCTTGGGCTACAATAAAGTCTTCCAAGGCCTCATTGGCCCAATTGGACAATCTTAACTGCATCAACTGTCTTGTTGCTTAAAGAAAGCTTATAAACTGATGGAGTCCAAGTTTTTGCCTTTCCGCTTGGACAAGCATTCAAACAATGCTGTCAGTCCTATTAGGAAAAAGGATATCTAGTTTGCTGTCAGAAAGAAATTAGTATGCTGTATAGATGTTCATAACATTGCATCTCAAAGTAGAAACTGTCTTGGATCTTCCAATTTTCAATTTCAAGCATTATCCCAAAACTTTTTGACCTATTTTGATATTTCAACTTAATTAGAACAACAATAAAATTAGATACATTCTTTTTTGGGGGGTAGGGGGTAATGAAATTACTAGTAGCTGAAACAGGATGGTTAAACTGCATGTCTTAAGACAATTACTGACCAATTACACTCTGAACCTCACTTGGCTAACAGGTTTGCCTGGAATAATTAACCATGTAACTTCATTTAGTGGAGAAGACAACTCAACCAATGAGCACACCTCTCCCTCTGCTCTCTAATGTCGGTCGACAACTCATGCAATGGGCTGGGTGTATCAATGAGCACACTTCTCTCTCTGCCCTCTAATGTCTGTCAACTTTTGAATAGCACAAAGTTTAAGGTGGGTCCTTTCTTTTCAATTTTACCTTCCACTAGTTTATTCCTTCATCTCATAGGATTGATTTTAAAAATGAGTTGTTGTAATCAATGCAAGGAGTAGAATGGTAAAGTTGATAAGAAGTTAGGGAGAGGGATGGATATGCTAGCTGTATACCGTAAGCTAGCACCCTATGTGTCTATCTCTCTCTTCCCCTCTTTTGAAATGACTCCCTTACCCCTCAAAGGGAGGAAGAGAGAGATAGACACATAGGGTGCTATCTTACTGTATACCGCTAGCATACCCAGCCTTTTCCCAAGAAGTTATTACCCAATTAATAAGGTGGACAAACATTTGGGGACATCCGAAGGAGAGGAAGTCAATCTTGTTGGGGGGGGGGGGAGGGAGTATTTTTGCACTGGACTGTAGCAAATTCAAGATTGGATGTTGAAAGTTGGAGGCTTGTGTGAGTTCATTGTGAGGCATTTGTAAGCTATTATCAAGTTATGGAAAAGTTCATCAATCCTTTGACCAGTACAACTTACAGATTCCCATCTGACTTTACATTTAACACAGTTATGCTGTATGCTTATTACTTAACTTTGCAGTGTGAGGGTGCCAGCTAGCTCAGCTGGTTCTTTGGGTTGTCATAAACCAGACCTGCGATTGAGTCCTGCCTTCACCCTTCCGTCTCTTACCCCCATCCTTCTCACTCTATTTGAGTTGATTTGGTCTAACTTGTATTCTATACAGTAGAAAAGATGTTTAAAGTTAAATGACACATGCATCATCAAGCATGGCATGAAAAATTATTTCATAAAAAAAAATGGAATTTAATAAAAATAAAAGCGAATTGTTATTATAAGAGTCGTTTAATGGAATGGTTTCTCACGTTCTCAATCGTGAGTTTCTTGTATATTTATAATACTGTGAATTAGTTACAATAGATGTACAAGAGATAAGTATAAAGGAGTTGTACAGGAGAACAAGATGGAACTTGTTATGGTGGTTGCATTATCGTATGTGAGTCGGTTTGTTTAACCAGCTCAGGAGACGTCTTATGAGAGGTTGCTGAGTCACTTGCTGAGTCATCAGAGTGACGTGTTCCATTACACCCCCTCAAGCGCAACTGTGGGTCGGTGACAGTAAGCTTGGAACGAAGAACACCGAAGCAAGAAACTGCAAGGGGCTTGGTCATGATGTCTGCAGTTTGCTCTTGAGTTGGAATGAAGCGAACCTCTAAGACCTTCTTGGCAACTTGATCACGAATGAAATGATAGTCAATCTCCACGTGTTTTGTGCGTGCAACCCCAATATTGTCACACCAAATGACCGGTGGGCAAGGTGGTGAGTAGCCAATGTCACGAAGGAGATATTGGAGCCAGAGTAACTCGGAGGCAGAGTTAGCAACCCCTTTGTATTCTGATTCGGCGCTAGACCTAGCAACGGTGGGTTGCTTCTTGGAGTTCCAGGAGATCAAGTTGGGTCCAAGGAAAATACAAATCCACTGGTGGATTTGCAATCGTCGGGACAACCCGCCCAATCTGCATCGGTGAATGCAGTTAATGTAGCTGAGCGAAAGGGTTGGAGATAAATCTCATGATGGAGTGTGGCCTTGACATAATGAAGAATGCGCTTGACAGCAATCCAATGCTCAGTGGTGGGGCAATGCATGAAGTGACAGACTTTGTTGACAGAGAATTCCAGATCTGGCCGTGTAAGTGTGAGATACTGGAGAGCACCTACAGTGGTACGATACAAAGTGACATCAGACAAGGGCTGGCCGGATTCCTTTGAAAGTTTGGAGGAGGAAGGGGCCATAGGAATAGAACACGGCTTTGCCTTGAGCATGTGGGTGCGTTGAAGGAGGCTGGCAGCATACTTAGATTATGTGAGGTGCAAACCTTGAGAAGAGCGATGAGATTCAATGCCCAAAAAATAACTTACAGTGCCAAGGTTCTTGATCGTGAATTCCTGTCCAAGGGTGGTGATGAGAGAGGTAACCGAGTGGGGGTTACTGCCGGTGATGACAATGTCATCCACATAGATGAGGAGAAGTAGAATGGCATTGGAGGTGCGATGAATGAATAGTGATGAATCAGCCTGAGATGTGACAAAGCCAAGAGAAATGAGGTAGGTACTCAGGCGATGGTACCAAGCCCTAGGGGCTTGTTTGAGGCCATAGAGAGCCTTGCAGAGCTGGTAGACATGGTTGGGAAATTGTGGATCAACGTACCCTTGGGGCTGTCGCATGAAGACTTGTTCGGTAAGGTTCCCACGAAGGAAAGCATTTTGGACGTCAAGTTGGCGTAACGTCCATTTGTAAGTGACGGCAAGGGAGAGAACAACCCGTATCGTTGCAGGCTTGATAATCGGGTTGAAAGTTTCATCATAGTCCAAGCTAGCCTGTTGGGTGAAGCCTTTGGTGACAAGATGCGCCTTATAACGATCAATAGTACCGTCAGCCTTTGTTTTAATCCGATAAATCCATTTACAATTAACCAGATTCATGGATAGGTTATGGGGAACTAATCCCAAGTGCCATTGCAAAGTAACGCATTGAACTCAGATGCCATTGCGTGGCGCTACCAGGGATCTTTGTTTGCAGTTGAGAAACATGTCGCCTCAGGTTCGGTAACCATGGAGTGGAAGCACTGACAAATGGGGTGCTTAGATGTGAGCAGCACCTTAGGCTTTCTTATATTATTTTTTAGCCTAGTGAGCATAGGATGGGATGGTGTGGGTGGGGGTGGTAGAGCTAAAGTGGGAGATGGGTTCGGTAGTGGAAAGGGAGCCATCTCGGTTGGGGTAGGGGAAATTGGGTCAGTGGAGGGTGGTGAAGTAATACCTAAGGGGTTGAGTGGGGACGGTGAGGTAGGCACCCCCTGAATGGGAACCAGGGGACTAGGGAATGGACCGAGAACGATGGGTTTGTTTGGCTGTGGTGGTGATGGAGTGGAGGTGGTAGGGAGGGCAAATGGAAAAAATTCTTCATTGAAGACCACATGGTGAGAGACATGGATCCGACCAGTTTGGCGGTCAAGACATCGATACCCACGCTTTTTCACGTCCTTCCTTTCGGGAAGGGAGGCTTGTCGACCTATTGATTACAGCTTTCTCCAGACCTCCGGAAAAGCATAAAAAAAGGCTCGAATGGTATGATCCCTCCGCCACCCCAGAATGGTGAGGTGCGTAGCCAATAAACACACTGTTTGGAGCGATCCTCCAATTTGTGGTGAGTGTAAGGCCGGAGCCACGGGTAGCATGCACAACCAAAAATTCTTTACTGTAAATAATCGGGTTGCTGACCAAATAATATTTCATATGGCTTGGCATTGTGAAGCATTGGAGTCGGCATGCGATTAATAAGAAATACAGCTGTGAGAAAAGCATCATCCCAGTGTGTGCGGGGAACAGAGGCGCGGGTAAGTAAGGTGACACCAGTCTCAACGATGTGCCTGTGCTTGCGTTTGGCCCTGCCATTTTGAGCCTGAGTATGAGGGCAGGAGAGCTGATGTAAGATGCCATGTTGTTCCAAATAATGACGAAAAATGTGATATTCACGACCACCCTCAGATTGTATTGCCTTAATTTTGGAACCAAAAAATTCCACCAGTGTCTTGAACCTGATAAAGGTAGGAAGAGCTTCTGATTTGACAGTAAGTGGAAATAACCAGGTATATCTACTGTAAGCATCAATAAAGCTAATATAATAGCGAAAACCAGAAGGGGAAGGTATAGGAGAGGGTCCCCACAAATCCGAATGAATTAATTCCAATGGTGCAGTACAGTAATTTAAAGAAGAAGAAAATGGAAGTCAATGCGACTTTCCCAAGTGACAAGGTTCACAAAACCATGAGAAGAGGATGTTGTAGTCGGCAATGCATGCTTGTGAACAATAGAGGAGGTGACGCGATTGGTAGGGTGACTGAACCGATCATGCCAGACCATGATTGGAGCACGTTCACCAAGACAAGCGGAAGGAGAAACACTGGAGCGCAGCACATCCGTAAGAGAGGTAGAGACTTTATTGGTGTGGGCATCTTGAAGCTGATATAACCCACCTTTATTCTGGCCCCGCAGCAGGATATTCCCCGAGTATCGATCCTTAGCACAACAGAAAGTCGGGTGAAACTCAAAAACCACATCATTTTCTTGTGTAAACTGAGATACAGAAAGCAGGTTCTTCTTGATATGTGGGACATGATAACTATGACGTAGAGAAAATTTAGAAACTGGTGTGTATAATGTGGAGGATACAATATGAGAGATACGCAAACCTGAACCATTGGCGACCCGAACGTGATCAGAACCAGTGTAGTCAGACCAAGTGCTCAGATTTGCCATGTCAGAGGTAAGATGATGCGTGGCACCAGGATACCAGTAGGGATCCGAAGCCGTAGGAGTAGTAATATACTGTCCACAGGGAGGAGAAGATGGCGGCTGGGCAGCATACATAGCTGCTGGTGGTGAAGAGATGCCTTGACCAGAGGGCTGTTGTGGATACTTATATGCAGGATTAAAGCGTTGATAGCACTGTAGAGCAGAATGACCCGGCTTAGTGCATACCTGACAAGTAACACGGGGCCGATTATCAAAATGCTGGGAGAAAGAGCGAGCACGGCCGTGACCGCGACCATTACCCCTTCCACGATTATGTGAAATTGAAGAGGAAGTATTGGAAGAGCGTATAGCAGCATGAGCAGTGATGGAGGCATCAGGTTGGAGATCAGTAGAACGGCTTTGAAGCAGTATCTCCTGATTGAATAGCAAACCGATTAAATCATCAAGTTCTATAGGGTCAATCCGAGAGGTGACCGAGGTAACGAAGCCATCATATTCGGGACCGAGGCCACTGAGAATACTAAGAATGAGCTGAGAATCCGGTACAGGGTAAGCAACCGCAGCAAGATGGTCAGCCAAAGTCTTAGCCTTTTGGATGAAGTCGGCGACGGGGAGAGAACCCTTTTTGATAGAACGGAGTTGAAACTCCAATTGCATGATGCGAGCCTGGGATTGAGGAGCGTACAGTTTTTCTAACTTACACCATACCGCATAAGAGGTGTCGAGGCCAACGATGTTGGAGAAGACAGATTCAGTAAGTGTGGAGAGAAGACAGCATAAAATAAGCTGGTCTTGGTGTTGCCATTCCGTGACTGCAGGGTTCACAGTGACTTGCGCATCAGTGGAGATGATGGTTGGAGGAGGACAAGGATGAGTGCCGTCGACGAAGCGGAGATAACCATGTAGCTGAAACAAAGGGAGGAATTGAGCCCTCCAAAGAAGGTAGTTGTTGCGATTGAGCTTGATCTGAAGAATGTGGGATATGTTGCCGAGGGCAATCGGGGTGGCGACGTTGGATGACGCCATAGCAGACTGAGAGGAGAAAGAGGAGACAGTCGTGGAGGATTCTGTTGTTGCAGAAGCGGAAGAAGCCATAGCCATCGGAAATTTTTTTTTGTGTTTTTAGAGGAAAACCAGGTTTGCTCTGATTATCATAAAAGAGTCGTTTAATGGAATGGTTTCTCACTTTGTCAGTCGTGAGTTTCTTGTATATTTATAGTACTGTGAATTAGTTACAATAGATGTACAAGAGATAAGTAAAAAGGAGTTGTACAGGAGAACAAGATGAACTTGTTATGGTGGTTGCATTATCGTATGTGAGTCGGTTTGTTTAACCAGATCAGGAGACGTCTTATGAGAGGTTGCTGAGTCACTTGCTGAGTCATCAGAGTGACATGTTCCATTTGTTATTATTTAATTCTGATCAATTTAAACTAGCTGAAAGTTTTAGTATTATCGCTAAAGACAAATGAAGTGCATATAACCACTTGCTAGTTGCTCTTTATAGCATGTTTACCAGACATGGCTTAAGGATACTACGTAAGTGCATAAAAAATTTCATTTCTTGCATTCATTATATGATGTGTCAAACACGGATATGACACGACTCATTATTTGAAGTGTCCAGATAAAGATCTCCATAAAAGGGGTGTGGGAATTACTCTATTTGAGTCTATTCTGAAAAAAAAACCTCAGTTTCATTGTCCTTTAGTTAGATGTGTTTCATCATCAAACCTCATATTTATATGATGTTGAAGATCACATGCAATCCAATAAATTTGCAGTATTTCTGTTAATTCTGTCAGGGTGGTTGGGATTATCACTTAGCAAGTACATGTCAATGTGATAAATGTGGCACGAATGGTTTTGATACTATCTTAAGGTCTTAATATGTCTGATTTATCGAAACAAAAAATATCTTAACACATCACTTTTCCAATAATCTATATTCAGAACCTTGAGGCATTGGTTGTGGTGTTCTCTTCTGATACCATATCTCTGTCCTTGAATATGCACATTATGCAGGAGCTTTGATCACTTTCCTTGTCTTGTATTTTTTCAGCATATTATTGTTGTTGTGTGAGTTTTATTTAAGGGGGGTGGGGTGGTTTGTGCCATTTATTAGTTTCTTACTATTGGTGTATTAAATTAACTGGAATAAATTTCAGAAGATGGTTGTTGAGCACATAACACGCCACTCAATACAAGGCAAAATTTTACTCCAGGTTGAGGTCTCCATGCCTCATGAGATGTTGATCAGGTATACTTTCCCTGGACCAATGCTCGTTAAGTTAATTTTATAATTGTTGTTAACCTTTAGGAAACTACTAATCTTTAGTTTGCCATCACAGGGGTGCAATTGATGTGGCAAAAAAAGCAGAAAAAGAAATTTTGAAGGCAGCCCCTACTAATGTAAACCAAGTGAACATCCTATTGAGGTTGGGGCATCCAATAGCACCACCAATAGGTCGTGGGTAAATGCTTGTTCATGTCATACTTAATGCAAATAATGTAAAATCTTGATTTCTTTTAAAGTAGATGTTAAATTTGCAGGACCAAAGGGGGGCTAGGTCTCCCCAATCCATTTTCTCTTTTATCATGCCCAATTTTGATTTCCTACAATTTTTTTTTTTTTTTTTTGAGTTGAGCTATGGATGTATTTTGATTTCCTGCTAGATCTTTCCAATCCATTTTCTAGTGTTCCGAATGATTTATACGGATCCAATCTGATTCCAAGCTTTTAAGCTTTGGCATGTATGCTAGTTCTTGGATAGACCCTGATCCTTTGAATGTGGAAACATTCCTAAATGACTATGGCCTGTAGATCCATTAGGCTCCATTTGTTTAGAGGTGATTCATGTGGGGGTAGGAAAATGATGATATAACCATGTTTGGTTACCTTGGAGTGGTGAACTTACAAAGCTAAGGTAAAGGCATAACCTCTGACTACCAAACTATAACAAAACTATACCACTAGAATATTTAGAGAATAGGCTAATTATCCTTGGATCTTAGATGCAATTGAGAAAGTTCGAGTTCATCGATTATAAAATCAGCCTCGTGATATATATGAAAAAAAAATCATTAAATGTTTTATCCACTGATGTGACATTTCAAAATCCCACTTTTTATCTCAAGTACATGGTTAGGTTGGAAAAATAAAACTACCTCAACATCCAGATTAAATTGCCAGAATAGTTGGTATGCTGAACCAATTCTGATGGTGCAATTTCATTTGTCATAATACTTTGGAATTGGTCTTACCAAAAAAAAATATACTATGGAATTGGTGCTCAAGAACCCTAGAATGAATCGGAATGAAATCGATGCTCAATTGGCGTTGAAATCAATACGGAATTTTTAGGGTTTTTTTTTTTTTTTTTTTTGGGGAGGGGATAGATGGAATTTTTAGGGTTCATCCTCCTAGTATGGGCATTGTCTGATTCCAATACCTGGCCTATCCCATATTCGTGGAAGTCTAGATAAGGGTAAAACTGTAAACAACTGATTTTGAAGGAAAATTAATGGCAAAACCCATGAATATACTGTTTCGTTATAATTTGGAATGGAAAAATAATCACTTTTTGGGCAACAAAGAAAATAACATTAAGGTGAAATAGTAGACTTTTTTCTTTTCAAAAAAATCAAAAGTGGTAGGTGGGTGAAGAAAATTGAGTACAAATGAAAAAAATGAACAAAATGAAAAGAAAATGAAAATGACATTAACTTGAGAGTTCTAGGTGTTGTTATTCTTCTTTCTTCTCGGCAGTGATTGCTTCGAGATTTTATCTTCGGGATTCAGAAAATATTCAAAAAAAAAAAAAAAAAAAAAATGAAAAACCAATGCAGAATCGATTCTAACACCTACATATTGAGAAAAGAAAGCGAAGAAGCTTTTTGAAAATATGTATGAATGATGCCGTTGATCAGATAATTGTAGTCTGATATAATAATCGACATTTTGTAAATTTCCGAATCACTTTATCATCACTTCAACGGAACCTTACGAATCAAAAAAAAAAAAAAAACAAAACTAAAACTAAAAGAGAGATGAGAAATGAAAAACTGAAAAATAGAAGAAGGGAGAGATGATCGATGATCGATAAGGAGGGCTCAGAAGGATCCATTGGTTTGATTTATAATCAGAAGAGAAACTTTTACATTCCCTTCAGAAAATAGGTAGTTCTCAACATCACAGCCTCCTTTTCTTTATCATACAACAACAACAACAACAACAACAACAACAACCAAAAAAAAAGAAAAAAAGATCAAAATTCACATCGTTACTAGGGTTCACGAGTGGTTACTGAAAAACAGAAGAAGATAGACACAAAGTAAACAGAATGCCTGAGTTTCTATGGACCATACATACAGGATACAGACATAAAACTCCTGCAACCAAACCTTCGGTAGACTTCGCTAACGATTTTGCATCTCTGAGTCTTCTATTCTTTATATAGATGGATTGATAAAATATTTCTGCTTGAACGAGGCACAGCCGCACGGAACAGACGAGTTAGGGTTAGGGTTTTCCTTTTCTCATAATCATAATACCCAAATTACCCCTGTTATTTTTCTGTAATTACAATTTTATTAAAGGTGTTCTTTGCGGATCCGGCTCCTGTCCTGCAGTGGCGGGAGCTAGAGCATCCAACTCAGCAAAACCACCTTAAAACGAGTTCAGATCTGCTACCCACATGGGGACGGGTGGGGACAGATCTGAACCCTCCATGGGGTGTGGGACCCATGCCCCATGGAGGGGTCAGATCTGTCCCCACCCATCCCCATGTGGGTAGTTGATCCGCCCTAAAAACCGAGGGTGGGGTGGTCATTTCACATGTGGAGCCCAGGTGGGACCCACCTGTGAAATGACCACCCCACCCCTGTTTTTGGTGTTGTTTAGCTGGGCTGGTCCGGCTGGATGCTCCCGCCACTGTAGGACAGGAGCCAAATCTCCCAAGGAGCAAAGAACCGACACGGATTTAAAACAATGAGTATCGAAAGAAGAAGGGAAAAAATACAGTAGAATATTTGAAGGAAGAATGGGAGATCCTTTTCAACAATCCGTTTTGAAACCGACCCCTATCCAAAACCAGTTTATAACCAGTTTTCAAACCAAGCGACCTGAATTGAAACTGTTATCACAAATCGAATTGAACCCGAGTCCAACCTGAACTGAAATGAAAGTCCTTATTGGTCCGGTTTTGATTTCTCTGAAACTCACACTAAAACCGAAAGTCGAGCCACCCAATTGACACCTTTACTCCTAGATATCTACCCAGGGGATATGTTTGTCATTTCATTGTGCCTTGTGAGAGGGCGTAGGGGGTGCCACTAAGCAAAGATCTTTTCCTTTAAAAATATTGGAAAAAGAACATTAACCAATCGCATGGTTAGAATGGTTCCTCCGCCTTGACAAAAACTAATGCATTTGTGCGCAAAAAGACCGTTTAGCCCCTAGTGAAATCGAAAATCGCATCCAAACCAATGTCTTTGTGCGCATAATCATTGGCTACAACACTGGTGCAAGAGCTCCACGTCCCGTTAGCACTCGGTTACCCAAAAATATTATGAAATATCAAATCCAATAATTTTTTGGCTGATTTTTCCAGTTTCGATTGATCTAATTGTTTTAGATTGAGATCCAACCGAATAAAAAAATTTGTAAAAAACTAGAACTGAAGTCAAACTGTAAGTTTTTTTTTTTGATAAAGAGATATATAAATTGGCAAAAGTTTTCTTGTACGGTCGTGTATGTACACGACTTGCATTAAATGCAGTCAGATTGGCATTTATGTCCATCTGAAATGTCATATAAACCCTTAAGACCCCTTATTTGATGGACTAGATGGGAGAATCTTCTGTATATGAATACCTTTCCCATATAAATTAAAGAGAAGTAGGAGATAAGTACATATTAGTCTTAAGAGTATCTAGCTTTGGTTGCCAACTCGTGAGCTGGCTGAATAACACATCTGTCCTTTTTAGAGATACAAAAATTTGGAAAGGAATTCAAAATATGCTTAATATCCCACGAGACAGAAAACAATTCCCCTGGCCATTGCATTGTAGACTGAGTGAGCCATTGTATCAGTTCATGGCAATCAGACTAGATGTTGAGCGTGATGCCTTGCAATTTGGCCTATTTGTTGTAGTCCAAGTAGAAGTCCTTTTGCCTCTACTTCTTGTGCTGATCATGCAAAACCAAAATCAGAACAAGAGCATAAAACCTGTTTGTTTCTTATTAAAATTGCTGTCCAACCTGCATTCCTTGTTTCATTTTGGAAACTCCCATCACAAATAACAGTCAATGAATCAAGAGTGGTGAAGTTAAAGATATTTGTCAAAGATGCAATAGTTTGAGTGGAGGGGAGGGGGGGTTGTGGTTCATATGGAATTTGGAATTCATGAGGGATGAGATGTAGGTCACCTATCCAGTGTTGGATGTTGGTAATAACTGGGGTGGGGTTTGGAGAGGAATTGGATACCCAACATTTGTTCCTTTCATTCCAAATGAAGTAGCAAGTGATAGAAAAAATGGCCATCATGAATTTAAGATCGAAGGAAGACAGTGGGGGTGTGATTTTGAAAGAAAGAAAGAGATGGAGAAACGAATCTGCCATTAAAGCTTCAGTCCGCAGACCCAGTGGTCCAACAGACCAAATGTGCATGTTTAGAGAAATCACAAGAAAGGAATAAGTGCCATGGTGTTTCACTGTGGGATTTACAAAAAAGGCACAGGTCATGAATGTAAGGGTGTCTAACGGTGCGGTTCTGGTTATTCGGTTCGGTTGCGGTGGTTTATATTTTGATAAGGTGAAATCAAAATCAAACCGGATAAGAATCAGTCAAAATCAGAATCGTTTTGCATACGGTCTGGTTTTATCGGTTTCTATTCGATTTTCATTATCCGATTCACAACCGGTTTACATGCGGTTTGTGTAATGTCGTTTTGGGAAATACTAATGAAGACAACCTTGGTTTTCAAGGCCTTTATATTCCCGTGTTTCCCCATTCTCTCCCGGTCTCCCTCACTCATCATATTTCCTATGCCTACGTGATAAAAATAAAAAACTTTTCATCTTCACCCGTCATTTTCCTTTCCTATTCTTTGTTTTTCCATTTTTTTTTTCTCCACTCTCACATGATGAATAAACTATTTCTTCTATTAAAAAGTAGGATTTTGTTAATCCATTTTAACATCATCTATAATTTTCAATTCATACTTGAACAAATATAATATATAGTTAACCCATGGAATTTTACTTATTTTATGTTTCATGTTGATGCAATAATTATATTTATTAAATTAATTATATGTTATTAATTAATCCAATTGATGCATGGGTTAGTATTAAAGTAAGAGGTATAGGTTTCTATTCGGTTTTTCCGGTTTCTTATTCGGTTTAGAACCGCGATTTTGCAGTGAACATCAAAATCGAACCGGGAAGAGAACCTATAAAATCAAAACTAGATAATTTTTCTGCGGTGCGGTTTGGTTCAATCGTAAACGGTCGGTTTCGGTTCTGATATTCGGTTGCGGTTCCATTTTGACATCCTTACATGAATGAGCAAAAATTTTGCCAGGACAGACCGAGTACTTAATCCATTCTTGAGAATTTTCCAGAGAAAGATCTTGAATTTTGGGTGTATCTTAAGAGACCAGATCAATTTCCAGACCGGTTTAGAATGGTCAACATGATTGTTCTGATTTGGAATGAATGATTGGTCATCTAAAAGTCTAGCTGCCACTTTGGTGGTGAGATTCCTAGTCTGAGTAAAAGGGCAGAAAATGAAATCCTCATGAGGATTATTTGATAAAGGGATTGTGGTGATGAAGTGTGCTATGTGTGGTGGGATAATGGAGGAAAGAAGAGGGAGATTCCAGCTTCTGTTTGGGAGAAGGTCAAAGACAAAAATGAAAGGTGGTATATGATGATTCGGGTAGATGGAAGAGGGGTGGTGGATTTTAGGTATCCAATTGTTCCGGCCCCAAAGAAAGATGAGGGATCCATGCTGATTTTTGACATCCCTAACTATAAGTGCTAATCTTTGCCTCAGCAAAATTTTGTGGCCACCTTCAAACATTGACGCCAAGAAATGGGAGAGAGAGAGAGAGAGGTTGTGAACAAATATTTCCCAGATCTAGTTTCTCTACATCATGGGTGTGGAGATTCCCTCCACACCCTAGCTCTTCATTATGATGGGATTGTCAAAAACTAGTAGGGCATTTTGGACCTTCAGTTAATAGGGAGAGTTAAAACGATACTAGGAACTGGCTATGGTGTAGACCTCCTATAATTTTTTTTTTGATGAAAATAGAAAAAGCTACAAAGTAAAATTTACAATGGTTGGATGTCCTGGCTACTGACCCTATACATGTGAAAAGTTAAATTACGAAAGTGTTCAGTTACCTCAGCAAAGTGAACAAAGAGAGGTAATATGTTCAAAGATATAGGGGATGGGGATTGATAAGTTACAAAGTTAAAAAGTATGCTATTGCATAATCATATATCTCTAATCTCGATTCCTACTTGTCTTGTTCTATGCCATCCTTCCCACAAAGCAACAAGTTTCGCTTCCTTCTATCCTGTGTAGCGCATCTACCTGCATCTGTTAGGACACTCTGACCATCTATCAAAACATAATAAGCCCACTGAGCTAAATTAAGATCTGGTTCAGAAATTCCTGTGACCAACAAACCAGATATATTGGAATTAAGAGGTGTCAAAGATAGGTAATTTATTTTTAAATGGGAGGAGCTAGCCAGTTGCCGCTCAGGAGGGGTGATATCCATATCTGATAACCATCTTGATTCATTGTTTAGGACCATCCGAGGGTCAACTGGAGCATTGCACATAAGAACTTTGTTTCTTACAATCCAAATAAAATAACAAGTAATAATAAAAACAGAAAAGAACTAAACTAAAGAAGCCTTGTCCAGATAAGGAGAATCACGCATGGAGGTAACAAGATCGATGAAAGAGGGAGTAGATAATTGCTCAGTTCTCAGACCCAAAGGACCAGAAGCCCACATGTGCTTAGTCCAATCACAAGATAAGAAAAGGTGTCGGATGGACTCAACACAAGAGCCACAAAGAACACATTGAGGCTCGATAGCCATACATTGTGAAAGGGTGCCTCGTATGGGAATCCCTGCATGTAAAACACGCCAAAAAAAGATTTTAAATCGAGGGTGAATTTTTAATTTCCAAAAAAACATCCACCATTTGGAGAGAGAGGAGTTGTGGGGGTTAGAAGTAGTAATAAATGTAGCAGCCTTCTTGGTTGAGAAACTGCCATTCTTAGTTAGAGTACACCTCCAAGAGTCCTCGCGTTGAGAAACATGTATTCCAAGAATTGCATTTACATTGGAAGGGTGGAAACAAGCAATCAACTTGGAATAATCCCACATATTATTAAGTAATAAATCATAGACAGAATGAAAATTAGGAGAAGGATGAATAACCTGAGGAGAAGATTTACCTGGCTCTGCTGGAATCCAAGGGTCATGCCAACAGGAAGTTGATAACCCATTGCCAATTTGCCGGAAAGAGATTTTCTTAAGGTCCGGTAGTACCTTAGCAATACTATTCCAAGTCCAAGATCCTGTTCAGTTTGGGCCAGAGTCCTTAAAGATAAGTACTTCCCTAAGTCTTCTTTGTTTGACCCTAAAATTGGTCGCAAAAGAAATAAGAAAAAAAATCCCTCCCCAAACCGTGCTTACATCTTTCTATGCACGCAGCTTTCTCTACGTATACATTTAAAACTCAGTTCCCTATACAAGACTGTAAAAAAGAATGCATGAAAATCCTCTGCGATGCGGGGGCGCAGTGCACATCCGAAAGACAGTAGAGGCCATGTGTGCCATGTGTGCCACCTGGCCTCTGCTGTGCCGTCGGATGTGCACTATCGCCCCGCCGGTACTGCAGAGGATCTTGGTCCAAAAAGAATCCGGATCCTCTGTCGTATTGCAGGGTGTACGATGCACATCCTGCGGTACCATAGAAGCCACATGGCACACATGGTCTCTGTTGTGCGCCGCGCACAGCTTGCAGTACGGCAGAGTATTTTTACACGTAAAGAAATAGAATACTCAATTGATTTTTTTGTGTGGTAAGAATACTCAATTGATTAACCATTAATGCAAGAGTATTACCGAATTGAAATGAATGAAATCTTTTTGTTCTTTGTTCTTCATTTAGGGATGATTTCCTACAGTGTATACTGTATAGAGAGTGTACAATGTACATACACTCTTGGCTTGATGCCCAAGCTTGGGCTGGGTGAGGTAAGCAGCAGCTTAGCCCAGCTCCTCCCTAGCCGCAGCTAGAAAGCTAAGATTTGGCCCATTTATGTATTAGTTTAGGCCCATTAACACTCCATGTACTCCAAAACTGCTCAGGTTCAACTTCCCAAGTCCAAAACTGTGTACCAACTTCTATGAATTGGATAAAACGTCTGCATCACTACAACCCTACCTAAACCATGATGATGAATATGTATGGGCATAAAGGTTTTAGGAATCGGTATTGGATGTGGGATTGGTCTCAGTCGATACTAATTTGGATTGACCCGTATCGAATAGATTTGACCTTGGTTTTCAATAAAAATCATTTTATAAATATTTTTACCCTTGGTCCATGTCGATCCATTGGTATGGGATCAACCAAGAATCGGTCTCGTCGACTACCAATATCAATATACATCGGGCAATTCTAACGATCCGATATCGATTCCTTGATCCATGATGGGCATAGATTCAAATATCACGTAGGCTGAAATTGAACCAACCAATACCTGCCAATGACTCATAGGATCGGGTAATGATCGGTTTGGATCAATTAATCCTAGTCGGCGTGGTAAATCCCATATCTAATACAACTCAACTCAATCAAACTTAGTTTTATTCCAACTAAATAGGATTTTTTTTTTTTGAGTAGAAAGAAGGTTATTCATTCATGGGCGCCCAACGCCAAACAAAGGAAATCGAGAAACATAAAATAGATAGAGGACATGATAAACACAAGGCATGGATATTCCAAAACCAAGGATCGCATGGAATTTGACCCAGTCTCATAGGCCATTGACTGGGTCATCCAGACTAGGGGATGGGTCATAACCACTTCCCTAGATAAAAAGCCGTAAACACAGCTAAAGTTAAGTGCATGCACAGGCATATCAATAGAGGGGGGCCCATACGTGCCGAAAAGACCAACGCCAAACTACCCACGTGTGTCGTCACACTGCCACAACCTACTTTCAAACAGACTTGCCGGATCGGCACAGGTCTGTTGGATCGACGAGTGGAGCTTCGACCGACGACAAGAAGACCACCAGAATCGCTGCCACAACCTTCTTTCGAACAAATCTGCAAGGATCTGCTGGATCGGCGAGTGGAACTTCGTCCGACAGCAGGAGAAGGATGGTGAAGATTGAATGACAGCTGGAGCTTCGGAGCCGATGGTAACCTCGGTGCCACCAGCACCTGAGTCGGCATCGCCTGTAAACACAAACAAAGAAAAAAGAAAAATTGAAGCTCCCTTGTTTGGAAGCCTCTCGGTGTTGTCCACAGAGAGCCCAGAATCTGAAATGATGAAGTTGTGGATGACGACGATGGAAATGCGAAGCCAGACACAGGAGCTAGGGTCGATAATACAGACTGAAATGAGGGAGAGATTGTCGAGATGTAGGGTAACTAGGAACCAGGTCTTTAGATCTCCGGCATCTGCAGCGGTAGAACCCCTTTCATCGCCGGTTCCATTCTCCCTGCCTATGTAATCTCTAGCTAGCGCCTCCCACCGAGGAAACTTTACCAAGATCCGACATCAGTGCCAAGATCTGAAACAGATTTGAAATGAAATAAGGAGAGTGAGAGTAGGAGACAGAGCCCTGGTTAGAGTGGTATTTGAGATGAGGCGAGCGAGAGAAGGAGAAGAAAGGGAAGGAAAAGGGGAACCAAAAAAAAAAAGAAAGAGAGGGAACGGTGGAGTTTTAGAACATATCTGAAATTAAAAGAGGAGAGTGAGAGTAGGAGACGAAGCACCAAGATCTGAAACAGATCAGAAATTAAATGAGGCGAGTGAGATATAGATCTGAGATGGGGCCAGGGAGAGAAGGAGAAGAAAGGGAAAGGGGGAAAAAAGGGAAGATGGAACATGCCACCGGGGGCAGAGGTGGTCACACCACTGTGGCGGAGAAGGATCATGCCACAGGGGCGGAGTAGCTACATCGCGAGCCGGAGGTCATGCAACTGTCGGTGAAAATTTTGAAATAGGAGACCGCTGCAAGTGAGGGTTTTCTCTATCGACGGGAGTGGATAGGGTTTTTTTGAGAGGCTTAATGTTTTCTTTCTAGATCACTTGGTCGTTGCACCGTCTGAGATCCAATTGGGCAGATAACTAAATAGGATTGGCTATAAAGATCTTCGGTATTTGATCAACTCTATTCAAAGTCATACTTGTTACTAGTCAATCCCATGTATCTGGTACCAAGCTTTAAATCATTGTATATGAAACACTTCCTACCCCCTAGGGTAGGTTGGAAGATAACATGGGATCTCATCAGAATTAGATGGAGCTGGCTTAAGCTTCTTGGAAGTAGAAATATGCATCTGGTACTGGAATATGGTTGGATATTTAGGGGACAAAAGCCTCAAATGGGTAAGTTCACCACTTTCCTAATTCTCTTTTGGGAAAAGGTTCTCTTAGTCGACTGTGGAGAGCACAGTAGCATTATCTCTCTCCTCCTTAATTGAGAAATCGTTTCATCACTCTTCATTGGTGTGCTCCCCTATGACACTGGCTTAGAGAACCATATCCCTTCCCTTTTTTTTGAGATTTGTCTTTGGCAAGTTTGCATCGTAGCTCTTTCAGTTAATTAAGGGAGAGGGATGGGCACACGACCCATGTATATAGGTATCATGCACGCAAGAGAGAGGGAGAAGGGGTTTTGATGGATTACAAACCATATATAGGACCGACACATTAAATGAGGAGAGACCAGAGAAGGATGTAAGGGGTGTGTATTAGGAACTCATGTGCCCGTTTTTATCCCGTTAATTAAATTGGAAGGGGGATGGATCTACACACTAGCATTGTGTAATGGAACTCAGTGTTGGTGATGTGGGAAGCATCTCAATCTTCTATTGCCATTGCCCTACATCACCCATACACGATCCACCGCTGTGCACCCAACCATGACCGTGATCGAGCTTCCCGCTACCACCAGAGTCTACGAACCACCAATACTTCCCTCCTCTACCACTAAAACTCACTGCTACTGCAACCCATGAGCTACGTCAGGACTCCCCCTCTCTACATCTCTTCCAACAGAAGTGGAAGAGCTTCCGAAGACTATCGTGTGTAAGGGGATGAAAAAAATATTATCTCCTAGTTATCCAATGAAGCAAAAATGTCTATTAATAGAGACCCTCTCCTTGCTTTCTTTGATAGTGCTAGGATCATCATTTGTTATCTCTTTGCGCTACGTAAGAGCCTTATCTCTGGATAATCATCTCACTCAACAAGGTTCTAATCTTGGGTTTCAACAGATTCCGAACAGAGCAACTCCTCCAACTCTCCCTTTCGCGACCCACACAACCCTTGCAACTACCCTCTTCCAAAACTCTTGTGCCCACCCCTTGAACCCCACCCAACCACCTCCCACCTCCCACTGCCTCCCTGCCACCCTTTATCGATCTCCCTCACCCTAGCCACCTTTGCCTTTCTCTGCCACAATACCCTAGCCTCCTACTTGGCACTCCAGATTGATCTCTGAGGATCTTTGCAACATAAAATATCTCAATCTCTCTCCTACCTCATTTTCCCCTCCCTCTTTTATTGTTCCTCAACTAGAAGTTGCTAAACTCCTTTGAGTTCTTCTCAGTTCTATGCAATTATTGGCAATGGAGAAGAAGTTTGAGAAGATCCATCACCGGCACTAAGTGGCACTTGTCTAAAATGATAAAATGTGCCATCACTCAACCCTAGATGGAGAAGATCATCCTGAGAATCCTCTTCGAATCAAGGCGACATGGGAAATGTTGCAATTTGACAAAGGGCAAAGAGAGGTGGCTATAAGGAGAGGGAGGGGGAGCCAGATCAGATGGAGAGAAAGGGGATGGGAAGAGGGGATGCAGGTAATACAACAATAGCAAGAATGAGTGGCTGAGATGCCTTCCGTCCCATCCGATGATCAATACAATGCTAACATATAAGATTCTATTATACCCCATTAGTGTGTAAATCATTTTCCCAAATAAGTATGTAATAGTTTTGAAGGTTA
Organism: Telopea speciosissima; assembly: GCF_018873765.1. Lineage (NCBI taxonomy): Eukaryota > Viridiplantae > Streptophyta > Magnoliopsida > Proteales > Proteaceae > Telopea > Telopea speciosissima. Next base: position 62,512,196 of record NC_057919.1, read on the forward strand.
AACTTGAGCTGGGCTGGGCCCATCAAATGCCAAATGACCATGCAAGACTGAAATATTGTTTTCTTTCTAAAATGCAAGAAAGTATTCCCACCCACTCCTCAAAAATAGATGGAGTGGAGTTGGTCTTTTGCTTCATTCTTAAGGTCAACCATATACTAAAACTAACTAAAAATATCTTGTCTTCCCTGCAACCAAGGCAGGCCCTCATTACTTCCTTAATTACACTCTTTTTGAGTGCTTCCTCCTTCCTTGCATGATTGAAATCATTGGAAAGCTCATAAAGATCATACAATCAAATATCCCACAATGATTTCTCCATGTCTTCTTGTCCATGTGATATCTGTTCTTGGAAAGGATTCAATTCTTGCAATCTTTTCTGACTCAGTTGTTGTTCATGCAAATTTACTGACCTAGATCCACCAATCCCCAAGAAATCCACAGTCATCATATCATCCCCTCCTCTGGTCCCTCCGAAGCTCGACGTGGATGCTCCTGCCGGATTCTGTCCATTGTTTGGCATCCCTAACCCTGAATTACAATTCCTTCCATGGTTTTGATTACCTGCACCTGTAAACATCTCAGAGAACATTCCCATTTCATTTGCCCTAGAAATCTGATCTGGGGCTTTCTGCAAGAAGTGGTTTGTGAATCCTCCACCATCCATCCCAACTAGTTGTGATGAATGGTCTATTAATTGTGGTTGTATGTGTTGCTGAGAAATTCCTCCTCCAAATGATGTTGTTCTAATGCCTGAGATCTGATCAGGCCCTGCCATGGCTGTAACCGAGCTCTTTTTCATCATAGGAGAGCTAATGTTATTACTTGTAGTTGCACCCATTTGAGCTGCTTTCTGCAACAATGCAGTTGCAGACAAGTGGGCCGACGACGACGTCGAACCGGCCAGTTGTTGGTTCATTTTAGTACTGCTGTGAAGGCCATTAAAGCTCGATGAGCTGTTGGCACTGAGCTGAAGGCAAGAGGAAGGTGAAGATATGTTATTTCTTGGGACACCAAAGAGTGAGCTTGAGCTGTTCGAGAAAATTCCTCCTGTCATGCTCTGAGACTTTACTTGCATTGACATGAGATCCTGTGGGAGAGACTTGATCATTGATGGGTTCTTGGTTTCCTGGTGGCTGAATTCATGTATTCCTATTGATATATTGGTGACAGGCAATGATGGTATGAGCTCTGAAACTTGACCATGTAAGTTCCCTCCAAAGGTTGAGGTGAGCCCATGACTTCCTTTACTGTTTTCTTCTGTTAGGGCATCACAGAAAGCCCTGTGAGTGATGAAGCTATCTCTTCTGCATACACAAAGAAGAAGAAACACTTTCAAGAACAGAGAACACATAAAGATACTCATAGAAAAATAACTGATTCTGATCTCTCTGTACTGTAGTGGTAGTAATAATAATGTTTTACAATTGGGTTATATTTTAAGGGTTCTACCAGCCTGATCCTGAATCCACTGTGTGGCCTGAAAATTTCCACTAACCTCTCTCTCTCACAGGAGGAGTTAGATAAATAAAATACAAAAAATTAAAGAATATGAAAGTGCATTGGGATGTGGTCCTTTGTGGCCTTGTAAGTCCATGGAAGTCCATGCATCTTTTTTTATATTTTTTAAGGGTAAGGTTTCTTTTAACCCCTTTATAGAATAATTAAATTATTTTTTGAAGAAAGAGCAATAAACAAATAAAAATTATCTGTGAGGTGGCATAGGAAACTCCGACGGCTCAGAAATACTTTTTCTATTTTGAGCCGCCAAGGGAAGGTATGCTAGCATCCTCTCTCCTACTCACAAAAAAATGAGCTTTTTTTTTTGTCAATACCTACTCTATAGAAAGGGGGCGGGGGAGGTGAGTGCAGAAGGCTTGAACTCGAGACTTCATTGTGAGCATGGGCTTATCTTATCGCAGTTGCCTCTCACCTGATATGGTATTCGGCTCTCCTCCAGCTTTGACGGGAGCGGGAGGATCCAACCCAGAAAAACAGGGGGGTACAGGGGGGTTTAGGTCATTTCACAGGCAGGCCTGCCTGTGAAATGACCCAAACCCCCCTGTTTTTGCTAGGCTGGATCCTCCTGCTCCCACCACGGCCGGAGAGAGCCAGATCTATAAAATGAGCTGACTGCTCTCCTATGTATGAAATCGTTCTGCTGCGCTCCCCTATGCCACTTGCTCAAATAATCCTCTTCCATTAGTTAATTATGAGAACACCCATTTCATATTGAAATGGTAAAAAAAAATTGTTTATATAGGTTAATTGAAGGTTGTAGTACTGCAAGAAGCAAAAAAAAAAGAATCCAGTAGTAGATAATGCAGGAAGTCTTTTAAGAAAGAAGAAAAGATGAAATTAGAATAGAGAATAAGATTACATTTCTTGGGTTTGCTTTTTAAGAGTTTAGTAGGGTTTGATGTAGACAGGGATTGAAAGTATGAAAGGAATCAAAAGGGGATGTAAAAGAGTTCATTACTTTGTCGGCCATTTCACCAATCTTAACACGTTTGGGAAGTTATAAGTGACAATAATTCAAGGTGTTGAAAATTTGAAATCCTCATCAATCAAGTATTGTGTGCCAGCCAGTTCATGCAATGGACAGCTTATCTTAAAGTGGAACTATTTTGAAGTTAATAGTAAAACCTCCATTAATGTTAATATGAACATGAGAAATACCCTCTTTGATCAACCTCTGTTACTGTAAAAAATCTGAATCAGAAACCCAAATTAATGGATTCAGAAAAGGAGAAAATAACAAACCTGGAGAAGATTGTTCCACAATCACATTTGTACTCCTTTGTACCACAAGTCTTTGAATGAGCTTTCCAATCTGATTGAACTGCATATTTCTTAGAACACTTATCACATTTCCATTTCTTCTCTCCATGTTTCCTACTGAAATGCTTCTTGATTCCAGTAAGGTCACCCAATGCTCTAGATGGGTTGTGATGGACACAAGTAGGCTCAGGGCATATATACACCCTCTTCCTTATCTCATTTGCTGTTCTTTGCCTAAGCTTCCAAGGAAGATTATGACCTCTTCTGTGAAGTTGCAGGTTTTGATCCCTTTGGAACCCCTTATTGCATATCTCACACACAAATCTGTTGGTTGCCATAAGAGTCTTTGGAGATAGAGCAACCACTTCTGCACTTGGGTCTACACTCACATACATGGATGACAATTACTAATTAGCATTAATCATCATTTTAAGGTTTAATTACCCTTAATTAAAGACTTCAAATTAGAGATCAAAATCACCATAACCTAGGCTTACATGCAAAACCCATCAACACTAAGCAATAAAGTTTCCAGAAAAATCTGAATCCATTTCAATTATAGGAAAAACTTCAAGAATCAAACACAAAACTTTGATAAGTTCTGGCCCACTTAGATAGGAGAAATCTCCAAAACCAATCAAAGATAAAGACTATGAAAAGAGAAAAAGAATATTTTAAGTATAAGAAAGCAATAATTGAGGTTCAGGGGAGTAGTTGGATTTGCCTGGAGTTCCTGGTAGATTCCTTTTCTTCTTGACCAGTGGTTGTTGTTGTGAGATAGAACCATTGCTGTTAGTTGTAGTTGAAGGTCCTGAGTTAGAACCATGGAAGTGATCTTGCACCAGTTGTTGTTGTTGTTGTTGCTCTTCTTCTCCTGTGTTGCCAGAAGAGAAGCTCCCAGCTGCTTCACCTGTGATGTTTGACATGGAAGGAAGAGAATGATTGAGCTTATTATTGTAGTTTTGTCGTTCTTTCTCTCTTTCTTCTATTCTTTTCTCAAGTTCTACCAAAAAAGAAAAGAAAAAAAAATTTTCTTTCTTTGGTAATTTCTTAGTTGTTGGTGCTCTCAAAAGGAAAACTGGGATTTGGGTTTGTCTGTAAGTGTACAGAAAAGTTGGGATTTGCCATTGCTAGAGGAAGACAAAAACCAGGGAATTCTCCTTCATTTCTGGAGTAGAAAGGAAACTCTTGCAGCTCAAGAACATCGGAACCTGGTCTCCCCTTGCCTTTGTATTTTATAAATGATCACAAGTCACTCAAGCTCTACGGATTTGTCCCTTCCTTTGCTCATTAGTATTAAAGTATTGCCACCCAGCCTTAATTCCCACCCTACTCTATATTTAATCCTTTTTTCCTTGTTTATATATTGTAAGCTTAAAAATGACTGAAACCCTAACATGGAGAATGCCGTTAACAGTGACATGAGTCCTTTTATGTCATTCCACTATATACAAAACTATTTATTTTCTTGTACAAAATCAGAAGTTAGGGAAAGAGATTCCCACCCAAGCGTCGCGAGGATTCCTTTCCACGCTCTCTCACATAATGGGTAGTGAGTCCACACTGACACTCTCTTTCTTTAAGAAATCGTTTCTCGGTCATATTTTGATTGGTGTGGTGTGACAAACTTGGTTTGTTCGAAAACTTGATATGTGAGTAGGGGACTATGGGGTCTATGTGTCCAATAAAATTCAGCCATACAATTTTGCAGACGATAGAATTAGGTCTACCAATTAGAGTTTCCTTCTTGGCTAGGCTGACAAGAAAACGTGTTCCCATATTTTACTAAGTGAATTTTATTGTTTGGGTAACTTAAAGATTATCAAGATCACACTAAGACATTAATTCATTGAGATATGATGAGACATTGGTCAGAAAACAACCTCTTTGTGAAGTGAGGTATGGCTGTGTACATTATGACTCTCCCCAGACCTTGCAGCCGGGGGAGCCTCGTGCACTAGTTACACCCCTTTTTATGATGAGATATTGGTGATTGTGACAAAGATGCATAATCTTTCAATTACCGTATCTACAAACAACAGAAAAACATTTTTGCCACATGTATCACATTTTGATAATTTTGTGTAGTGATTTTCGTGAATTATATTGTTCATATATGTAAATGAACTTAGAATAAACTGTTGGGTTTGATATTGTTTATCTAGACCGGTTGATGGATTTAGTTCAATGGTCTAGTTGAGTTATCCATTAGGATCTTTTAATGAGAAAGGTGTGGAGTCTTTAAGAAAGTAGAGTCTTTCAAGAAAATAAAAAAGTGTAGAGTCTTACAAGTAGTAAAGTCTTCAAGAAGGTGAAGGCTTCTAAGAGAGAGGAAGATGTAGAGTCTTCCAAGTGGATGAACTCTTCCAAGATGGTGAAGGAAGAGTCTATAAAATGAGAGATGTATCTTCCAAGGATTTAGTACCTGAGAAGTTAGGAGTGGAGAGACATCAAGATTGAGAGAGAGAAAGTGAGTAATTGACGAAGTGAGAAAAGTGAAGAGAGAGAGAGAGTGGTGTAGTGGTGTACAAGGATCTCATGTTTGAGAATCAAGTTACAATGATAGAATTGTATCTCTTCTCTTGTTCTTAGTAGAAGATCGTATTACTCTGTGGGCGTAGGTAGTATCGCCGAATCACGTAAATCTCTCATTTCTTGTGTGTGTGCTTGTTTTACTTTCATGTGCTCGTTGTTCTTAGATATACAATTTTGTGAGTCATACAAGTAAAGGAGTCATTTAACATATCAAATCATCAGATATCTAGGGAATGGTCAAGATTGATCATACATAAAAATTCAGAGTCAAACACCACCAAATAGAGATCTTTTTTCTTTATTTTTAATTATTTAATTTTTTTATTGAATTTTCAAAGCTTTATTTTGTCATTTGACCAACTTCACTCAAACTAAAACTAAACATATAATTGAAGACCTTGGTACCTATCCCATCTCTCCACAAAATTTTAACCCCGTATACAATCTGTCATGTGGTAGATATTTATGTAAATCTATAGTCGCTCCCTACCCGAAAGGGGAGAGAGAGTCCGGCTCTTCTCCAGAGAGCTCATCGCCTAGGGCACGTCCAAGAGGCATCCAAGGGTTGGGTTGTGCCACACACATCTCGGTACATGCCTAGAGATGTGTGCGACATAACCCAACGTCTGGATACCCCTTGAACGTACTGGACTCCCTGGAGAGGAGCTCAAGCCGAGAGAGAGGGGCAACATATCAATACTTGCACGAGACAAAGGATGGGTCATTGAGTTGGAAAGACCAGCATAGAAATGTGGCCGTGAAGCAGATAAAATAATAGGAGATTTTGAGTTGAAACATCGCTGGCAGACGAGAAGGAGAGCTTATAGTCGTGGTTTTGTCTGTTTACGTGTGGGGCTGGCTTACTTTAATTTTCAAAGTAAGCCTAAGCCAGTAAAGCCCTCCCAGGTCCCATGCTGATTTTATTCAAATATTCATTCACTCACCCTAAGAGTCTCACTTTTACTCATTTGCTCATTTTTTCAAAAATGTCGCCTGCGTTAAATATGCCAAATCCTCACAAAGTACCTCTGGAACCGTACGATTTTGTTTCACGCCCGAAACAAGCCGCCATAAATTTCTGAATGACTGAAGTACCCTCACCAGTCCTAATTTGTCTGATCACCTACACCCATAGATAAGGGTGTTAAACGGCCCGACTAATTGTGAAACCTTAACAGAACCATTTATTAAACGGTTTCATGGTTTTGATATTAAACGATTCGGTTCGATAAATAGTTTCTTTGATTTTGACACATTTATGTAGATTAAGAGTGTTAAACGATTTATTCGGTTAAGGGATTCGATTTGGTTCAAACCGTTTAACTAAACAGCATCAATTCTCAAACCATAATCAAACCGTTTATTTAATGTTTTTGAATTTGTTTCGATAAACAGTTTCGGTTTGATTTTGACACCCTTACCCGTAGTCCCATAAACGAAAGAGAGTGAATTGGTTCGATTTCGGTTTTCGTTTCGATTCGATTTAAGAAACAAAATGTAAAAAATAAAATCGAACCAAACCAAAAATAGCAATACATTTTTAAAATTGCAATTGAATTGACTCAGTTCGATTCGGTTTAGGTTTTTATTCGATTTTGTATTTAGCTAGGCTAACTTTTTTACATGTTCGCTAAAAAAAATCCTTATCTATTAGGATTATAGTCCATCAAATTTTTCTCAAAACACTAAAATGGAAAAGAATTTATCATCCACATTTGATTAAAAACTTTTAAAAAAATATATAATTTCATACGGTTCCTTATTCGATTTGAAAACAGGTAATTCGATTCGATTTAACGATTTTAGACATCAAACCAAACCTAAAGAAGATTCCAGTTGAAACTACAACCGAATCCATTTACTTCAATTCGGTTTTACACGACCGGTTTCGGTTTTAAATTGATACCCTTACGTGAACAACTAAACGTAAGGGTAGACATCCAATATTCAAGACAATCATAGGGGTGATTATGTCATTGCATGAAGATTCTTTTTTAGGTACTCCATCACGTCGAGTTTTGATAGATTCTATGCTTTGTTTTTCTTTAATATTTTCCCCTTTTTTAAAATCAATAGAGACGGTGAAGGTTGATCAGATAGTGGATGACGTGGCACATTTGTTCATATGCGTGTTGATGGGTTATAAAATTGTTTAAATTTGGACGAGTAAAAAATAATAATTGAAAATAAAAAGAAGAAAATAGATTGGATGAATATGGATATATTTATGGAGAGGGTTTCCCACAATGCTAGTGTGGGGAGGAATCTGCACACCACTCCAATAGCAGTGTAGAAAATGGTATCATTCCATTGGGTAGAACAAGAGAAAGAATGTCAGGGTGGACTTCATTAGGGGTGTTAAAACTTGAACTGCACTAGTAGATTCGACCTGAACTAATCGGCTGAAGGTTGAGACTGGCTCGATTAATTACTAAACATGTTGGGCTGGAACATTGACCATTAATAATTGGACATTTTCGATGTAAGGCAGTAGCCTGATGATTGCTCGATCGGGATCAACCAAAGACTGCAACCTATCGATAACCGATTATTTATAATCCGATTAATCAATTTCAGCCAATTTAGCCCAATTATATCCCGTTTATGACTAGTTTAAGGACTATTTATAACCCAATTAATCAATTAGCTTGTTTAAAGCCCAGTCACTTGAGCCCGATTATGGATCAGTAATTGACTGATCGAATAGAAACGTGTCCATGCACCTCGCCTAAGGGTCTGATTGCCTAAACAGCAAGAAACGATGCAATGCCTTACAAGTGTAAGTGTGTGTGTGTGAGAAACGATGCAATGCCTTACAAGTGTAAGTGTGTGTGTGTGTGTGTGTGTGTGTGTGTGTGTGTGTGTGTGACACTTCTTAATTGTCCATTGTCTTATTCCCAAAAGTTGTTAGAAAGATATAAAAAGGATTTTCAAAAATAAATTGAAAGTAACGTATCATTATGTCATTATCAAAAGATGTCATTGTCATGTATATTTTTTTAGTATACATGAAAGGACTCCATTACCCACATTCAAAAAAATTATTTATCATACTAAAATGACATAAAAATAAAGTTATAAATTATTTGACACCTTGAGGGAATTAATAAGAAAATCCTATATATAGGGACAGGGTTCTCTCTGAAAGCAGAAACTCTTCACCCTCTCACATAAACATTGTTTATTCATTTATTAATGAAATGCAAAAAAAATTAAGCAAACGCAATATATGCCTTAGGCTTAGAGAGTCTTATATATATAACGCTAACTAGTCGTATAGCCCCTGACCTACGAGGGGAGCCAAGGAGAGAATGTGCAGAGGCATTGACTTGTATGAGCTTTTCAATTTCACTGGGGGTTTAATGGTCCTTTCGCATGATCCTGTGCCTAGGTACAGTAACCACGTGACTGATTAGCATTCTTTTTCCCTGTATATATTTTAAAAAAAATACTTTCTTATGATGCCAGAGTACTATTTCTCCTATTTTTATCTTTTCTAGTCTGACCATGTAGGTCTTATTATGTGAATAATTAATTCTATTATCCATACTTCCGTTGGTGTGGTGGCTTGTATTGTGTTATTGGGCTGCAAACACCGGATTGCCGCCCTAGAGAAAAAGCATGGAAAACGACATGGACTCTTTAATTAAGTTGACACCATTGCGGACCCATACCATTGTCTTTTTCTAAGTTCTAATACTCTACCCCCTCTCTCTCTCTCTCTCTCTCTCTCACGTGGGGAAGGGATGGAAATAGTAATTTTGGCATGCTAAGTAGCAGGTTACATACATTTGGAATTACATTACGATCATGTGAGCATTTTTTAGCAATGTGATAGGGTTCCAGCTTATATTTTCATATTCATAATGTGATATTTACTTATATGTCATTCTATCAAGTAGGTGTAACTAAAATTTTCCCAAATTAATTAGTTGTTTTTTTTTTTATAATTTTTTTGGTGCAAAAACCCTCATAAAGGTAGGGGTGTAAGTGAATAGCCGAAATTCGTTTTCATATCCGTGTCAGTATCCGTTTAGCATTATTCGAATCCTTCCAAAAGCTAAATGGATGCGAATACGGATAAGCTATAGCAATTCGAAAAGCTATATTTACATGTACACGAAAAAAATATCCGATCCGTATCCGTGTCCGTATCCATTTACTACTATTTGAATCCATTCGAAAGCTAATCGGATGCGGATGCGGATGCGGATAGAGCGCTATCCGAGCCGAATCCGATCCATTTACATCCCTACATAAAAGGGGATATGTACTTAGCCGAAAACGGCAAGAACTACTTTACAATGGAGAGAAGACCCAAATTAAGTACTTAATTATGCATCAAGTCCATATATATATATATATAAAATATCGCATTATAGACTATAGTGCATGTATGGATTTCCTAGAAAACTCCAATCTAAGTAAATTCATTTTTCAGAGATTATATAATTTCGATTAGACCAGTAAGATATTTTTAAAAATTTTATAAAATAATTATCAATAGATATATTAATTTTCAAAGGTTAAAATTTTTTTTTTATCAAAATACCATTGGTATTGGATTTTTGTCCAATCCATTATAGAAGTTCTCTCTTTAATATTCTCCCAATAAGGACAATAGATTCCATGTTGGGCTTCTCTTTTGAATATAGTCAAACATTATAACTCTAGTACACCGATATATAGTCAAGGGAGACATCAATAGTTGGTCGATCAAAACTCACAATACATAATCACACCGATAAGGACCCCTCACGTCAAGAGATCATCCATATACTATTGACAAGAATTTCTTTTCCAATCAACATACAAAAACACATGTAAAATTCTCATATGATCTGTTTAAATCTACACACTGTATGTGCAATTGCACTTGTGCCATGGAATCTTTATTCATAGGTACACATAATAAACGGAGAGTCCAGTCCGATCCTTACACTGCAAGAAAAGTTCTCAAATAGTGCACTTTGGTCTTATTTCTTGTAGTGCTAGTCCTGAACAATTATAGGTTAAAACCTAAAGACTATCAAGTTGCATTATTGAACCATATAAATTAAATTATTTAATTCATACAACATAGAATTGATGGATATATTTCCAACAATAAAAATTTGTCAGCATAGTAAATGCGTGGCCAACATGCAACATGATGAACCAATCTGAATCCCGATTCCATTCTTTTAAATCCTAGCTATAGCCAAAATTGTGAATTCATATCCTCTCCATTGCGCATCGGATGGCTGAGCGGGTTGGCATGCACCCCAAGGACAACACTAGCCATCCAATGCGCACTAAATGCACTAGCGCGTTGGAGAGTATCCGGTTTTCTCTCTCTCTCTCACACACACACACAATGGATCTGGTTCACGTTTTTTTATCGTTTTAAACACGTTTTGTCGTATGTTTCCCAAACATACAAGAAGAAACGATAAGTATTCCCGTTTTAAACGCATTTAAAATATGTTCCTCTTTTTTTTAGCGTTTTTTAAGACTTTGGACTTGTTGAACAATATCTTACTTAATTAATCAACTTTCTCTCTCTCTCTCTCACTCGCTCTCTCTCTGATCGACCTAATTCTTTCACTGACGTAAAGATGACTTGAAGGGCTACATTTCTCATGATATCACCTTTAACTCAAGGTCAATGCATGTATCTTGAAATTGAGCTACAATGAAACCGATGCATCTACTAAAAGGGCTTCTAAAGCGATGACGCCTAACTCCAACTATACATGCATCACTTCATAAGTGTGTTGGTTATGTTGACAACAGTAACACCATAGCCAAAGCACATTGCTCAACTTTGGACGTTATAATGTATGAATTGGGAATTGATATTGGATGATATTAGATGACATGTCTTGGAACTTCCAATGGGTTGTGGCATATATATGGATTAAAGTTGGATGTTACAGTTATTTTGAACATTAGAAAGAAACATGTATTTCAAATAAAAATTTCTCAATTTATATGAGATTTTTTTTAATAAAAATTTATTGAATATTAAAAAGGAGGCCAATTTATATGAGATTAGTGCCATTTTTTTGGTTCCAATTTTTTTTATAAATATAAACATTAAAACCTATTTCGTTTGTTTCCCGTTGTTTACCGTTCTTTGTTTTTTTTTTATCGTTTTATTTGATCGTCGGTTTGTAATTTTGTACCAAGTTTAAAATTTGTACCATCCATTACACCTATTATAGTTCACTTGTTAATTGCCGTGTTCCCACACCTAGTTAGCAAATTCGGATTCGGGAATTATTCAAACGGAGAATTATTTGAAATAATTCATTTTTTTAATTTAAGAATTTGGTCAAAAAGTGGTCAAAGAAGTGGACAAAATAAAATTTGGATTCAAAGTTGGATTCGAGAATTATTCGTTTAAAAAATAATAATTCGGACAAAAAATTGGGACGTTATTTTTAATATTTGTAGTACATATTTACTATTATCAACCAATTATCATATGTACACAATATATAAATAATATAAAAATTGGGATAACATTTGTTTCATTAATTAAAAAACATAACAAGAATTAAAAATCATAACCAATAGGATCTCCCTATAAGGATCTCAAGTTAAACTTTCAAATGACATGCTGTTCTTGACTATATAATTTTTTACTGGATAAGCCTTGACTATATGATTGTGATTAAAACATTAGGTCATTTTTTTTACATAAAGTTCAAGTTGAGACCTTTTGAATTGATCATGGATATTTTATTGAGTCATTGATTCTATGGTTTTAAACCATCAACAAAAAAAAAAGTTACAGTTACTCGACCATTTTTTTTTTTTTTTTTGCTACTGAATACTAAGTTCTAACCAAGAATTTCTATTCAAAAAAAAAAAAAAGAGACTTCTAACCAAGAATTACATACTGAATAATTAATTTTTAATTTTTTTTAGACAATCATAAGTTTAGTTGTTTAATTCGCTGAATAATTCCCGAATCCGAATATTTTTTTGTTTACCAAAAAAAAAGGGTTTTTGCGGAATTTTAGTATCAATATATCGCAATTTTTTTCGAATCATTGAGTCTAATTTGGATTCGATCGAATAATTCGTACAATTCAGATTCGGCGGGAATAATTCCCATGGGAGAATTCCACAGAAGGTTTAGTTTGGATTTGAATTCTACCAATGACTTGTGACCATGGATTTAACTATTGGTATCGATATTAGTGAAGGAACAAAATTTCAGTATTAGTATTAGTGGAACAATTCTTCGATAAATTTATCCAAAAATTAAATTATTTACTAAAATTAAGGCCAAAATCGATTTACATTAGTAATGATATCAATATTGGCCGAGATCGATATGAATCCCAATACCAATATTAATAACCATGCTTGTCCTCAGTATTCTTCATCTGCTCTCAATGTGTTTTAGTCCAATTGACTGTGCCCACGAGTTAAAAAAAAAAAAAAAAAAAAAAAAAAAAAAAGGTGTTCTACCAAAAAAAAAAAGGGTGTTAATTAATATTTGGGCAAGAAATTGCTTTCAGGGCATGTAGAGTCTGCATTAGGGTAAAAACACGTGATCCTGTGTTTGGACATAGGAACCACATGACTAATTAGCGTTCTTTTTCCTTTAATATTTCTATCTCTCATATAGGTAACCATGAATCCTCATTCAATAATCTAATAAGGACAGAGTATTCCCACATCCACGGTCATTCCCTGATCAATAGGTGTGGATGGTGTTGAGAGGATATCATGCAACGGGTGTGGGACATTGTCAACTTTTCTCCTATAGGGGGGGGGGTCAAACATTCATGACCCTAGAATGGTGGCGATGAAGAAAAACTTCCCATATTTAATAATGGTATATTCATTTTCTTCGAATTTTATTAGGATTACTCGTCATTATGCTAAGAATAACGATTCACTATTTGTCACATCACAAATAGTAAGAGGCAAACATCTCATTGCTACAATTTCAATTTAAATAAGTAGAGGAAATAGCTAATATTATAAAAGATGTCAATTTGTATTTTATATTCATCTCTATTTGACGTCATTTTGATAATTTTATTAAAACTTTGAATCAGAGTTTGAGTAATTTTTTTTGATTATTTTTTATTAAAATTTGGCCATTGAGATATATGTGGATCTTCTATGACATGGAGTGTCAAGTAACAAATAATAAAATATTATATTTTACTAGACATAGTGACATTTAGAATGTCTTTTTTTTTCCTTTATGGCAAGAGCAAAAAACTTAGCCAATCATGTAGCATTTGTGTTCTCATAAAACACAAGAAAACCATAGGACATAAATTACACGATTAGGAATCATCCAAGGCATTCCAATCTGGCGGTCTGGCCAGGAAATCTTTCTAAGTAGTGGGCCCCAGGACTAATTTTCCTCTTCAATGGTCGGTTTTGATTTCTTCATGTCATGGCTTACCGATACAGTGGGCCCCAGGACCCATTTTCCTCTTCAATGGTCGGTTATGATTTCATGTCATGGCTTACCAATACAGTGGGTCCCAATGGTAGGGTCTACTCGTTGGGTGGCTGAGAATTGAGATGGCCTATCCCTTCATGGACCCTACCGCTAACATTTCTTTCTTTAGGAGGTAGATCATGGGTGTCATGTCATCATGTCACGTCAGACTTTCAATTTTAGTAAAAAAAGTTCATTTCCATGCCATAGTCGGTGGCATTTAGAATTTTAGATTCATTTTACGAAAAAAAGTTTTATTATCTGTCACTCTACCTAGTGAAGTATAATGTTTTACTATTTATCGTATGATAATATATGGGTTAATTCATGTGGTACATGGATTAGTCCATATGGTAAAAGATTGCACAAGCGAATCTCAGCTTAAAATGAGTAGATGAAGCAATTAAAATTACAAATGATATTATTTTATGGGGCACTGTTCTCTGTGCCGTAGAATAGGCTGTTCCCAGGCATACGGAGGTGGGCGCAATGACCACCTTGCCCCCTGAGTGGTAGACCCATGTGCCTGGGTGCAGTCTGCGTTGCGGCACAGAGAACATTCTCTCTTATTTTATATCCATGTACTTTTGATGGCATTTTGATAATTTTACTGATCTAAGAATCGGGTATCATATCAATCATGCCAATTGATACATATCAATAATGGAGTTTGATATTGATACGACATCAATGTGGATTGATGGATACGGTTAAAAGTGGATTTTTTTATTAATTCAAATTGTATTGATACTATGGATTCACTAATACATATTGGTGCCGATATTGGTATTGATTGAGTCAGATATATGTACCGATGCTGATAACTAAAACCTTGTTTTAGCTTCCGTTTATTTTCATGTAGGAATGAGAAAAAAACACAGACACACAAAATTTTCTTGTAAATTTGGAGTTTTCACCGTTCTATTTTACATAAATTGCAAAAAAGTATTGGATAAATAGAAATTTTTAATTGGGATAAGTAAACTTTACAAAAAATTCCTTAACCCTATGATATTTTCCTGTTCAAATCAAAGTAAATTTAATTAGGCACTCTAGTTCTGATTTTCTTAATATATGTTGGGTGTCTTTTGCTGTTGCTGCCTTCCTTTAATTAATCGAATTACTTGGATTTCAAAAGAAAACTATTTAATAATTAAGTTTCCATAATACTAAAGAAATATACTTGGAGGGAAAGAAAAAGAACACAAGGGACATAAATACAAAAGGTCCAAAAAAACTCAAAACCAAACAAAAAAATCAAATAAACAACACCCAAGAGAGAAGAAATCACTACCCAACAAATAGATATGCACATTACCAAATTAGAAAATTTTTAGAATTTTCCAACCCCCATAAAAAATCTTGGAACTAGCCGTATAGTTGTCATAAAAAATATAAAACCAACTTTAAGGCTGCGTTTGGTATGCATTCTTGAAATGTATTCCAGGTCAATTTCACATTCTGTATCATACGAGAATGTGAAATCAACTTAGAATGCATACCAAACACAGCCTAAGTTTTTGAGTTAGTTACACAATCATTATTAATTTTAAATAAAAAATTTGTTTTAGTATCATTTCTCTTCTTCACTTTACTTCCAACAACCTAAGTTCTATTTTTTAGTATGAACTTCTCCTGTAATTTTTCTTATTTCTTATAAACATCAGACCTAAACTATGTTAGTCTCATGCATGGTATGGATTTGATTAATAACCGAGTTCAAACTACAAATTTATTTATTCAATAGAATACAAAAGAAACTTACATTTTTGTAAGCCTTTGGGTTTATGGTTTGAGATTTTATATTTTCAGCAATCACATTCGCGCGTGCTAATTAATAAAAAGGATCAATTTATTTGCATTTTTCATGCCTCCTAACAAATAATTTTTTATAGACATTTCTCTACAAAAATTTATAGCTTAACTTCCTTTAATATAATTTTGATAACAAACCTACCCACAAAGGAAGCATTAGCTTTAAATAAAATGTAATTACTATAATGTAGAGAAGAATATCATCTCTTTATTCTTTTGTAGATGATGAAAATGATGTAAGTGAGGTTCTAATCCATTCTACGTATGTTACTAATGCAAAGTTACTATATGATTATAAAATGGAGTCGATATCCTCAACACGTATGGGTTAGGTGTCAACACCTGTCCCACTTACTACCATTTAAAGGATGAAGAGAGTATTTATGAAAGCAAAAAGGACAGGTGTTGGCACCTGACCCGTACGTGCAAGAAAATGAGTCAATATCTTCCCCGTGGAGTGAGATAAGAGAGACTGCCAAACATGCCACCTACTCTTTGTTAGCAACCCATGCATATTTTAGCCTTTTAGGTTTAATTTTAGCTCTAAATCTAACTTTTGGAGTTGAAGGTGTTCTTCTGAAAGGCCAACAAGGAAGAATGAGTTAATATTATAATGAGAAAATCTCTCTCATGCTTTTGAAAGGACAAGACACTATATTGAGTTGTAAGGTTATAGAATTATGGTCCCACTTTGATTTGTTCAAGTCCTTGGTGCCTTCATATATACTTGAAGAGCTCTCTCTATCTAATACCTTAAGTTTCTCGGTTGGATCCTCCAACATGGTATCAAAGTTTAGGTTCCTTTATTATCCTCCCCTAAGTTGTTTGTTCACCTATAGAACCAAGTATGCCAAAGCGTTGTTTATTTCCCTGTAGAGTTAGGTATGCCGAAACTTCTCCTGTGAGACAGTGTTGAGATGAACAATCAAGATAAATCTCACTCAATTTATCCTCTTTTTGGGATCATTTTGAAGAACCAAACTTCAAACATGAACACAACCATGTAAAAGACAAACTACCCACAAGACCACACATTCTCTCCCCTCTCTTACTTGATTGGTTTAAACTTAATATGTAAGATAAAAGACAAAAACCTCAGACAGGATTTTGTTCTTAGTTCTGTCACCATGCATTATGGCTCTCCCATGGATAGATCCATGCATTACTTGTATCCTTTTCCATTAAAACATAATTATATGAGATGCAAACAATGTCTGATCAAGAAAAATGTTATTGAAAGTCTCTTTCAAAGAAATTAATAAGCAAAATTTGTCATATTTGATGTTCCACCCCATGAAAGATACTTGTTAATTATCAGTTAACTTGGTCTTTCAACATGGTGTGAGTCTCATGATTCTCTATTTTTTTCTTGTAATTATAAGATCAAATGGATGCTAATGTGAGTCCTTAAATTCATAAGCTACCTTCTTTTATAATATATCTTATGTAGTTCTGTACAAGGCATGCAACATCAAGATCCAAAATTTTTTTCTTGTCAAATGGATTAATCCAAAGTCGTTCATGACGATCAACCCCTCTCTAACCACCCATCCAACGGCTGGGAGAACTTGGACACATATCCCAACACCTGCCAACACTTGAGGATGCGTATCCAAATCCACCCCACCATTGGATGGGTGGTTGGAGAGGAGTTGAAGTTGGAGAGAATCTTTTTCCCATATTTCATGGATTCCAACTAATTAAATATAAAACATCACAACCATCCATTCTGGGGATCTTAATGAGATTTGTTGGGTGGGTTAATAAAGAAGATTTAGAGATTAATGAGATAAGAGAGTTGATAGAGACCAAACAATCATGTGGCTGTTCATTTGTTACAGTCATAAGATCAAATTTAATTATTTTGATCTTATGAGTATACCTTACTTCTAAGGTCCATCTAAATTGACCAAATGAAATCTGGAAATAGAAAAGCTTAGCTATCATATGGTAAGGTACCATTTCTCAGCTCATATTAATAAAAGATTCAAAGACTCCTAAGTTGGTGTTATTAAATAACTTATAAGAATAAAAATAAAATGGAGCTTCAAAAAAAAATTAAATAGAGAGTCCTTAGTAGACTTATTGTTTATAATTGTCATGAAAAAGGAAGTTAGGAAGATCAAAAAATTTTCTTATAAGGATACAGAAAAGTAGCCTTTTATTTTAAGAAAGCTTCCAATGATTGGTTCCAACTAAGTATGGAATCAGTTGTAGGGATGTGGGTTTTGGATCTCTTTAATGCAAAAACCCTGCAAAAGCCAGCCCATCAATGAATCAGTTCAAGCCTTGTCTTCTTCCTTCCACAACTTTAACCTACTCTCAAAGCAATCTGTTTAAAAAGGTCCATTTTAACTTAAAATTCTGAGTTAGATTAGGAAAATCCAATAATACTTTTGAAAATTTTAGGTGAACCATTTGTAGCCTAGGCTCATTCATTTACAAATGGAGACTGGAAACTCCAAGATTTGTAACTTTGAAGCTTCTGTATCTGTTTCAACTGTTTAATATCACACTTCCCCCCCCCCCCCTCTCCCTTCTTCCAAAAATAAAAATAAAAATGAGAGGGTTCTCTGAGCAAGCGGCATGGGGCCAGCACATCAATAAGGGGCGACGAAATGGTTTTGCACATAGAGGGAAACAGATTGTGTTATATTTCATACATAGGAGGCAGAGATGTCATTTCATGCAAGGACTTTGTATTTTGGCAGTCCATAATGTATTTGCCTGTAAAGACAACCAATGATTATATGCTCAACTCCTACTCAGGTACTACCATCAAAACATGTTTCCTAGGACAGAGCTGGACGAATATAAGTTCTGTTCATGTAATGAATCCTATATCACAGTGAGAATAAAGCAGAACTGGGAAAAAAAAAGAAGAAAAGAATTCAAAAGTAGAAACTATGATTCGATACAGATGGAGTATAAACCTGGGAGAAACTATGTTCATTACAACACGGCCACAATCGATAATTATGGGTACCAAATTTGTGTATATTGTGGCTCTACAATCAGAGACAACAATCAGAATGCGACCAGTCAACAACGCAAAGCATTACTCCCCTTAGTTGACATAAGAGAATGACACCCTCCAGCTTTGCTGGTCAGAACTGCTTTACAGCATTGTCGATCGATCTTATGGGAAAGGATAAGTATTGAAACTGTCAAATGTTCTTATCTGAAAAACCCGACTTCCTCTGAAGTCACTTCATTTCTTCTTCCTACTACTCAAAAGAACAAAGTTTTGCTCCATCAGATGTGACTAACCTGCCCTGAAACACCATTATTTTCGCCCCTTTATGTTTCATTGATTTCAGCAGCCAAATGCACTGCAGACATTTGGAACGGATAAATTGTTCGTCTCCTTGCATGTAATGGGATAAAAGCATCCAAAAGAGACACTGATCTCCCTGGATTACTGGTAAATACAATGAACACAAGTTCTTGGGCATGCCAACTGGCAGACCACTCTTTCCCAACTTTCTTGCATCTTCATCTGCAACACCCAAATGATGTCACCATCTAACAATATCAATCGTCTTTACACATTAAAACTTCAGGATGATATGTAGGTTTAGTGATCCCTAATAACTCATGAGTCCCATCCTTCTCAGATCCAACCTGGGGCTTGCTAATTGTGTAGGCATCACTGCTACACTCACCATCAACCACCATTGCCACAACCTTGGAATCCACGACTCCAGCTTCAACACCCCAATTTCCAGTAACTCCAACCTTGCCACGGGCTCGTCTGGAAGGCCTTGGAATTGAGGTCTCTCCTGAAAGGGCCTCTGCACCCCTCTTCCTTCGCTTTGTGTTCTGGAACCCACTAGCAAGAGCCTCTAACGCCTTCGTTGTCAATGGCCGGTTTCTTGTGCTCTGCCTCCGGGCATTTACAGTGGGCTGCTGATCAGCATTATTGGTTCTCAATGCCTCGGAATCCTCCGGCTTCTGGCTGTTTTCAGATGGTAACAATGACCTCTTTGGGTCACCCTGGCTGTCTACATTTTCAGTAAAGGGTTCATCCATTTCAAAATCTGGTGGAGCATGGGGTAGATTAAGGTCAAAGTAAGTCCGCGGTTGAGGTTTCTCATTAAGTAGTTCACCAAAACCATTCCCAGTGAGGATCCCTTCACTGCTCTGGTCTGGACTGCCTTTAGCTGAAGAACATGTAGAAGATACCTTATCCAGAGATTGCCCCACTTGAGAAACCATGTTATCACTTGCATGAAGTAAGTTTGACTGGAAAGAAGGTTCCCCTTGTTTTTGTACAGGAGCCACAGAAAAACTGTTCCTACTGCGGCTTGTTTCTGAATGACTACAAGCAGTCAACCTCCGCCTTTTTGTGACGGGGGCATGGTTTGACTGGCTGGGTTTCACCCTCTGGCTGAATTGGCACCTAGTCTTCCTTGGTTGCTTCTCAGTATTGGAGTATGTATTCTCATGGTTGTCTGATAAACCACTGGAGGGACCTGGACCATTAGCAAGCCGGCTGAGTTGGCACTTAGTGTTCCTTGGTTGCTTCTCAATATTGCGATATGAATTCTCATGATTGTCTGATGGCCCATTTGAGGGATCTTGACAGTAAGTTGGCATAACATGCTTAATGCAATTTGATGTGTCAGAATGAGACCCCCTGTTAAACATGACCTTTGAAGGGCTGGAAATATTAGCATCACCTTGATCATGACCCGGGTCTGGATCATCCAAATTCTCCTCAGAGCTATCTCCCTCAGGTTCTCTGGATATTTTAGTTGGGATGGAAGTATTAGTAGTGTCGACAGGTATACTTCTTAGTTCTCTGATTTTCGATGGTCCTTCTCCATGAACCAAACTGGTATCCACAATAGTAAACTTCATGAGGTCTGACTTGCAATTTGAAAGGCGTGGTCGAAGATAACAATGTCGTTGACGATCAGAGAACCCACCTTGATCCAATTTCAACTCCGACTCCCACCTAAATTCTTCCTTGCCTCCACTTGTAACTGCTTCAACCTCAAGCTCCAGAAGCCTTGGGTCTGACGCAACTTTATTCAAGACATCACTGACAGAATCAAAGTATTGGTTTCCTTTCACATGTCTCCTTCTTGAGAATTTCTTAACACCAGGTACAAGGAACACCAAAGCATGCTTGGAACCAGTACACCCATGATTCTTAGGCTGCTCAGAGTGCCACCCTCTTGCTAGTAAACGGGGCCAAACTGCTTCCCAAAAGAGATCATTTGACCGGGCTTTGCTTAACCGGAAGTCTCCTGTTAGAAACTTGATGATTTCCCCAGATGTAAGTGATGAGCATGCCTTGCCGATTGGTATTTCAGGACGAGTAGAAATAACTTGATTGGACTTTAGAGGCTCCATCATGATGCCTGTCAGATCTTGTTTCCCTTTACCAATTCCTACAGCTTCAATAAGGATGTTCATGCCAACTGTAGCCTTTAAGGTGGATACATATTCTTCTAAAGAAATTTTCCCCTCTCCAAATGTCCTAGACACCTGCCAATCGCTCACAACTTAGTTGCAGACAGAAGGGCATAGTATTTTCTGAACAGATAAGAAGCAATAATAGTTGCAGATACAGGTCCAACATTTTCTTAACCAGTCACTATAACAAAAGATTTGGAGACATCTGCAAGTACTAAACTTTATCATCTAAGACCTAACAGAGGAAAAAATTGAGTCCAGAATTTAAATACAGGAGGCTTTAGCAGTGAAAGATGACAAGGATACCACCTCCATGCCAATGTCCATTAATGAAAATACTGGAAGTAGCATCAGATTGTCTCCTACACTCTGTCATATCAAGAACAAATCCGCATACTCATTGGAAAAAGCATATAACAGGATATGCAAATTTCTAACAAGCAACCCAGGTAAGAAGAACACAGTGTTTAAAAAGATAATCCAGTGTAATTTCAGTGTAAATTCTAAGAATTCCTTTTCCTTCATTTTCATTATTACAAAAGATGCAACCATGTAATTTCAAATCCATTTCCTTTCATTGGTGTCCAATATTAATGAGATTAACATGT
Source organism: Telopea speciosissima (assembly GCF_018873765.1). Lineage (NCBI taxonomy): Eukaryota > Viridiplantae > Streptophyta > Magnoliopsida > Proteales > Proteaceae > Telopea > Telopea speciosissima. The sequence continues at coordinate 62,533,814 of NC_057919.1, forward strand.
TATCAATACTTGTTCGATAAGCACCGCAGCAGTTGCTAGACACACTATGTGCATGTACTTGAGTGCATAATATTGATCTGCACATTCTTGGTTCACTATTCTACGTTCCCAAGCTTAGTTCCACACATATGCATGTTCTCAGCATGCAATGTTAACTCCAGATGTTGCAGTGAAAGGCTATTTTACCGGTACATAAGGCTAAAATTGACATCTGTATTGAATCCAGTGAAACAAATCGTATGGAAAGCATTTCTTCAGCAGCTTCTGCTGCACTATGCTTACTTAAGGGTTCTTTGTATCCTATCCAATGGGTATCTGTTCCAGGAACCAGAATACAGAAATTCTCTATTGTTTCCTCAAAAATTGTTAAACATATTCTAATACTTTCAATTAAAGACAAGAATCCTGTCTCTAAAGGAGAATACCAAAACACTTGAATTAATCAGCTACCTTTCTCCATTACTTTGTGCACAAGCCGATAAGAACTGAAATCTTTGCAAGTAACAGTTGAAACTGAACTCAACTGAACCTCATTCCAACTAAAATGGGTTGGCCATACAAATCCTGTTTTTCCATTCAACTCTATAAATCATGCATGTTGCAAATAACAGTTGAAAACAAGACAGGAGTTATAAAATAATCTCTTGAGTAGAACTACCCACATGTGTCTGATGCATGCACAATAGTCGGACAAGTCCAAAAATTCAGAAAATGGATTTTGCTCGTTACATAGGCTACATACTTAAGCATATAAATACCCTTTTTTGCACATTAAATTTCACTCTTTTTAATTTTAGTTTCTAAAATTATTTTTCACCATAATAGTTATTTCTGAAAGAAAAAAAAAGTATTAAAGAAAACTAATTCCATACCCAAAAATGAAATCAACAACTATGATACCTCTAGAAGATCCAAAAGATGAGAACAATACAATAACAATAATGCTGACAAAGTTGATGATGATAAAAGGATCAAGGTAGATAAATTGTGAAATATAAATCTTCACACTTACAGTTTGGACCTTTTATCATATTTCAGTCATGACAAAGACCAGCAACGATACTGGCAAGAAGGAATGATCAGGTGCAAGTTGAAGACTCACATAGGAAGGGCAAGGGGAGGACAAAATGGACATAGAAATGATTACTAATTCCTATTATGAGCGTAGATAGGTCCTATTCATACACATAGCTAGAGTTCTTTCTAATGAGTTGCTGAGTTGCCTATGTGAGGGTAATGTTGTAACTGAGAGAGCATCAACAATCCCGGGGGGACCCCAAGCACCTACCCTTAGCTCTCATTAGCCGCCAGGGACCAAAGAAGATACCTTAATGTCCAGGCAGGGACACAATAGAACCTTGGTGACTTCTCTCCTCGCCTAAAAAAGAGCCTGGTCAGTGAGGCACCAGGGTGCTCTAACAAGATAGCAAGCAAAACCTGTATTATTTACTTGAAAGCTTAGATTAGTAAACCACATGTATCCATAAACGAGAACATGTTAGCCCTAGGCTTTAAGGATGGAAAGGTTTATAATTTGCAGCACAAAGTCGATTGCCCACTGCACATGTGCCCGCTAGTTATATCTCTGTTGGATTTTTCATGATTCTGTTCCTTCAGTAATGGCTACTCACATGAAATGGATTAAAAGAAAAACGAGGTGTTAGTTGGGACAGAAAAAATTAATTTGAAAGACAACCACTTCATAATAATGGACCAACTAGCACTAAGGAGTAGATGAACAAGATGTTGGCCATAGAATTGGAGCATGTGATGGAGTATGTAAGTCTTCTGAGTGTTGGATGACTGACATTACCAATCAAGATTTAAGGGAATTCCTTAACAGAACTACAAGAATAATCATACAATCATCAGAAATCAAAGTCATAACCAAGATAAAGATGTTCTAATGGATGGAAAATTAAGGATTGCCTCCTTATGTGATTTATGAAGGAAATCCTTATGCAGGGAAGACCAATAACAGCATTAGTGAAGAGTTGTCTTGCACAACTTTTAGACTCCAAAAAATGGAAGGTGAATGCGAAAAATGATAGGTCTAAATAGCAGGAAGAGATCTGAGATCTATGCTCTCACAGAAAATACAGACCTAAAAATAGTGGAATAGTTTAAAAGAAAATGTTCTTAGCTAAGCTCAAAAAATTCAAATATGTTTGATGACTACTCTCATGTACACCTGAATCATTTAGTTTGCTTGGGTAGGCCTATTCGAGTTTATTCAAATTAAACCCAGCACCTAAGCCAGGCTGAATATGACCCAGAAGATCATAGCCTCAGCCAAGCCCCTATGGCCCAAATTTTATTCTCAAGCAGAACCCAAAATCCGTGCACTAATAATCAAACGAATGAATCAAGGTGGCACTTAGCAATCCACTATGTTGCACAGATAGGGGCAGGTCTTAGAATCTGACACGGACACAAGGTGTTGGACTCGGCAAGGCCCAAAGAATAGGATTCAGAGACACTAGGGCATAAAGAAATATTATTTTAAATATTATTCAAATTCACAAACAAATGATTTATACTAATTTATTTTTTATGAAAAGATCAACTTATTTATATCCTATCTTTTTCCCCATTATTTTGCCCCTACCAAGTTTAAAGTGGGAAAATCACAGCCTACAACCCAAGCAATCACAGAAAATGAAAATAAACACTTGATCTTAACATGCAAGGTGATTTCCTCTCCACCAACCAAGATTATATTCATAACATTGTCCATCAGCTGAAAACCACAAAGTTCACATCAGCGAATCAAGGAATTAGATATCATGAAGACCTGATGACTCCATCATCTAGATAAGCTATCATCCAGGTATATGACATCTAACTGATGGCATTTATGTCACCTTATCGAGGCTCAAAGCACCAACACACCTCGCACAACCCCAAATAATGGCTATAGAACTACCCAAAGTTGGGACCAATAGCCTACAAAGATCTAGAATAGCAGGTCTCTCAATAACCTACCAAAAGAGCAATATCAGAAACCAGGTCAAAGAATGATCAGATCTGGATGCAACTCTGATCACAAGGGCTATTAGGTGTGACTGTGTGAGGAATGGCTTGCCAAAATTAGAATCGAATCTAACAGTTAGATAGGGAGAAATCTAAAGGTTATCAAAATAGAAAGTGACTAAACTTAGGAACTTAAGGTTGGTAACGGCAGAAAACAGCAACTAAAGTGAAGAAATAGGGAACAAATTAGTAAGTGGGTATAGAAAATAGAAAGTAGCAGAACAGAATTAGGAAACAAGCCAATAAGGTGCTGCCGCAGGTCTTTTAGAAGGCACAACTACAGTTTAAGGGATCGATGGGATGTCATAGAATCAACTACAGCACCAAAAATCTGTCCAAAACTTAACAAGGAACTCAGACAACAGTTAGTGGACAGAATAGTACTCAAGAGAGCTAACAAAATAAGAAAAGTAACATATGTAAGACTGAAAAACAAAATCCGACCTTTTAATGGAAGAAAAAAAGAAGTTAGAAGAGTAGAAGAATAGAAGAAAGGATATGTTAGGCCTCTCACCTAACTGTGGAGAAGGAATCCAACTGACCAAGGTCCTTGGCATCTGACCAAGGTTTCCCTACTGCATCCTACAGTAGATATAGTTCAAGATTTTGCCAAAATTTCGATTCAACAGATGTCGAAACGAAACCTTGAACAAAATCCCAAGAAAAAAGAGTTCGAAATTTCAACGAAAAGTATCGTTTCAGTATTTCGTTTCGACCAAAATAATACATTCCTTTAATAAAAAATATCAAGTTTCGAATGAAATGAATCTGTTAACAATTACAACTTGTACCGTGGGGGTACAATTGGTGTGCACCCCGATAAGGGGAGTGTCCCTATCGGGGCTGGTTTCTTTAATTAGCTTTGGTTTGTTATTTTACTAGTTAGATTAGTTGTTCTTTCCTGTTTTAACTTGGGGTCTTATATTGTAACTACTCAAGGGTTCTTTTTCCTGTATTTGCTCTTTATAAATAGATACTATAGAGGGGATTGCTAGATCTACCGATTGCAAGTTTCTTTAGCAGTCTCTCCCTTCTTCTCTTCCACTTCCTCTCTGGTGGTTGCTGGTTTCTAAGTCTGATATTGTAACATGGTATCAGAGATTTATTAACCAGTTATCACCATTCTTCTCACTGGTTTGATGGTTCTTCATGTACAGTTCTCGGTTTCTGGTTGCAGCAGCCCATGCTGCCTATGTGTTATCCACAGCCCTAGTTGAGAATGATAAGAAGATAAACTAGGGCTCTCTACACTATCTACCTTGCTGACAATGGAGTTTCTGGCCCACTGTGATCAATATATGTGAAGTTTGCTACTATTATCGATTCTGGATATCCCTGTTTTATCGCCATTATCATGCTGGTAGAATTTTTTGTTCCGGCCATCAGATGCTATTCCTCTTTTGAGGGCTATTTAATACTGTTGGAGATGTGCCTTCGATCCAAGTTCCAGAACTGATTTAAGCTCTTGATTTGCTGCTGCTATCTTTCTATTCAACTGCTGGTGATACTCTGTTTTTGGGGTTTTGTTTCTCTCTCCAAGGTGTTCCTTCGATTGCAATTTCAGGTCCATCAGACCTGCTTATCTGCTTCTTCTCCAAATCAACCAATTCTGGGTTTTTAAGGTACTAATTTGTCTTGGTTTGGAGTATACTTACTGCCGATTACTTGCTGCTGTTACTTCTTAGAACCATCCTACTGCTACTTGACTGGGTTCCGGCTATTGTTCCTTGCTGCTGTTGGTTCTGTCCTTGATTCCCATCTTACCCATGTGCATGATGACTGATCCTAAAGTTCCTGTTGGTAATGTACACATTCAAATTACCAGTATAAAACTGAATGATGAATCTAACTACTTGTTATGGGCTCAAGCTGTCCAAATCTACAATCATGCCAAAAGGAAGATGAAATACCTTACTTCTGATCCTCTGTCTGCTGATTTGAAGGATCCTACTGCTATTACTGCCTATGAAGAATGGATGCGTGAAAATTCCACATCCAAAATTTGGTTGTGGAATAGTATGAACCCTGCTATCACAGCCAATGTTATGGTCTAGGATGATAAAAAGAAAGACAGCTTCTCTCAAGAGAAGAATACATCCTGAACCTATGAACTCTATGAGAAGATGTTCAACTTCAAGCAAGGGGATAAGCCATTGAATGAGTATTTCAGCAACTATAAGGGTATTATTGAAGAACTTCAGATCCATCAGCCTCTTACTACTGATTTGAAACAAATGATACATCAACGAGCTGAGTTCCATGCTCCAAAATTTTTAGCTGGCCTTCATCCTGACTACCAGTTTGTTAAAAGTCAACTTCTCACTGGTGAAAAAGTGCCTTTGTTGAATGAAACATTCTCTCGCCTTCAGCGTTTGGTAACTGCACCAAAGGTTGATTCCTCTTATACTCTTCGGGAAGGTTCAGCTTTTCTTGCTAGCAGGGGACGAGGTTCCTCCTTCTCTGGTAGAGGTCGTGGCCAATGGAAAAGTCGTGGTCGTGGACCTAATGGTTGTGGTACTAGTGGACAGCAAACTGACAGGTCTTCTTGACATTGTATTTTTTGCAACAAGCCAACTCATACTGTTGACACATGTTGGGCCAAACATGGTCGACCAGACTGGGAAAATGTGTTAAGCCAATACAGCTATGACTGACAGTTCTATTGAAAGAGTAACCTTTGGTGACATCACACTTGCATCTGCATCTGGGGCATCTTCCACTGTTTATGTGCCTCGAGACAATTATAATAAGATACTAAAGTGTCTACAACAACTTGAGTCATCTACTTCCACTTCCACAGCTACTTCAGCCCACGTAGGTAACTCAACCTTCCTTACCACCACTCCATTGATTATTGATTCTGGGGCATCTTCCCACATGACAAGGAAGTCTGACTTATTTTCTTCCATGTTACCAGTTCAAAATTAATCCTTGCTGATGGCTCCTCCACTTATGTGGCAGGTCATGGAGCGGTATCTCCTACCACTTCCATGACATTGTCATATGTTCTTTATGTTCCGAAGTTACCATTAAGTCTTCTATGTATTAGCCAACTTACTAAGGCACTTAGCTGCTCTGTTGCTTTCTACACTTCTTATTGTGCCTTTCAGGACCTTCAAACAACCTTCAGACAAGGAGGACGATTGGTGGTGGACTTGAGCAGGCTGGATTATACTACTTGATGGCATTGGACCATTGACTGCTGTTGCTACATCTACTAGTGGACCCTCTCCTCTTCAATGACATCTTCTCCTAGGGCATCTATCCTTGTGCAAGCTTTAATTGATGGTTCCGAGTTGTAAATCCATCTCTTGCCTCGAGTGTGAAGCTTGTGAACTTAGCAAACATCAACTGTAGGCGTTTCTTGCTCGTAAGAGTCTAGGAGTCTGTCTTTATTCTATTTAATTCATTCTGATATTTGGGGTCTTTTCGTGTCAGTAATAGATAAGGCTATTCTTAATTTGTTACTTTCGTGGATGATCATTCCCAGTTGACTTAGGTTTATTTGTTGAAAGATCGTTCCGAATTTCTTACTGTTTTTAACTACTTTTATCAAGAAATAAAAAACTCAATTTGATGTTCCCATTAAAATTTTCAGATTTGATAATGCCATTGAATATACTCAGCGGGAAATTTCCGAGTTTTGTTTAGCTCATGGTATGATTCATCAAACAAGTTGTTCGGATACCCCACAACAAAATGGAGTAGCCAAACATAAAAATAGACACTTGTTGGAAATTGCTCGCTCACTTATGATTCATATGCATGTTCCTAAACAGTATTAGTGCGATGTCGTCCTCACTGCGAGTTATTTAACTAATAGGATGCCCTCCTCAAGTTCTAGTTAATCAATCACCTTTTTCTATTTTATACCGTCATGCTCCCGTGTTTACTTTTTCATCATGGGTCTTTGGTTGTGTGTGTGTTATTCATGTTTTACAACCTCACATTGACAAATTATCTCCCCAGGCAGTCAAATGAATTTTTTTTTGTTATTCTAGAACTCAAAAAGGATTCAAATTCTATGATCCTATTTATCAGCGACAATTTGTTAGTGCTGATGTCACCTTCTTTGAGAGTACATCTTATTATTCCATGCCACCTACATTCTCAGTTAATACTGATTGTTCTCCGCCTATTCCTGTACTTATTCCCTTTGATGATGCTCCACTACAGGTATATCAGCAGCGCTAGAAGACCATGCCATCCACCTCAGCTCCAGTGCCTGCTCAGCCCACCATACAATCTGATCTTGTTATTGAGGTTCCTACCAACCAACCAATTGCACTTTGGAAAAGTACTCTATCTTACACTAACAAATATTTGACTGCCTATCCTATAGAAAGCTATGTGTCTGTATCTCATCTTCCATCTTCCTTCCATAGTTTTGCTCTTTCATTGCCTATTGATTCTATTCCTAAGAATCATCATGAACTCTAGTGGATGCTCTGTTGTCTAGACAGACATGAACTCTAGTGGATTTGCCCCCAGGAAAAGATTTGGTTTGTTGTCGATGGGTCTACACAATAAAGTACAACCCGGATGACTCTGTTGAACGTCTCAAGGCTCGGTTGGTAGCGAAGGGATATACTCAGACTTTTGGTGTAGACTATTATTTGAATCCTTTTCTCCTGTTGCCCACCATAATTTTGTTTGTGTACTAATATTATTGTCTTTGAATTTAGATTGGCCTTTGTATCAGATGGTCATCAAGAATGCATTTTTCTATGGTGATTTATAGGAGGAGGCCTATATGGAGCAGCCTCCCAGGTATGTTGCTTAGGGAGAATTCAGCCAAAGCTACACAAAGCTATCTATGGGTTAAAACAGTCACCTAGAGTGTGGTTTGACAAATTCAATTCTATTGTTACTCATTGTGGTTTTTCCCAATGTTACTCTTACCACTTTGTGTTTATCCAACGCTAAGTCTCGAAGGTGGTTGTTCTTGTTGTCTATGTAGATGACACTATTATATCTGGGGATGATCATGGAACAAGAACTCGCCGAGATCTCGGTAATATCTCGGTTTATTAAAAAACCGAGAAGAGATGCTAGGCGAAATGAGAAGATTGCATTGTCTCGTCGAGTGGTTCGAGATCTCGGTGGTCTTGGTCATCTCAAAGGGAAACTTTGGTATACAGACATTTATGCCAGAAACCAAGATAGACAACTATTTATGCCAGAAACCAAGACAAACACTTATTTATGCCCAATATCATTTAAGTAAATGATTTCATTTACTTAAGATATTATTCATAAATAAGCAAATACCCCCTATTTGAATCCAATAAAAATAGATAAAAAATCAAATTCCATAACGATAAAAAGTCAACCCCCTAGTTCAAGAACACAAATTGGATTTTCGGCGGTAGGTGCAATTTTCGACTTTTAAATGCTAGGGTTTTTCTCAAATCTAAAAAGTTCATAAATCTTAATATGATAAAACATTGCTAAAAACCAAAAGTGTGGTAAAATATTCATTTGTTTTGATGTCTAAAAAAATATTCATTCAGAGTGATTTTGACCGTGAATAGAAAGCTTTCAAACAAATCTAAGATTGCTTAAATCTGATTTATATTGAAGGAGTTATGTTTCTGTTAAACTTAATTTGGCGTGCATGAATGTTGTCAAAATCGCTCTGAATGAAAATATTTTTATCAATTAATCACATCCGAAATTTGAGACGTCTAGTGGTGAAGATTTTGAAGATAAACACCGGTACAAGAGACTCGTCGAGAAGCTTATTTATCTCAATGTAACTCAACCAAAGATTTCATTTGTTATTTGTGTTGCAAGTCAGTTTATGCAATCACCAAAGAAGGCTCACTTGGGAGAGAGCTTGTCGCATATTAAAGTATCTAAAAAGGGGCTTCAGGAAAGGGCTCATTTATCATCCTCATCAGAGTCTTGATCTGGTAGGATTTTCTAATGCTGACTAGGCTGGTTCTGATGGTGATAGGAGGTCTACCACAGGGTTTTGCACGTTTGTTGGTGGTAATTTAGTCACCTAGAGAAGCAAGAAACAAACAACTATGACTAGGTCCAGTGTTGAGGCTAAATATTGACCTATGGCTCATACTACAGCTGAATTGATGTGGCTGAAATCATTGCTCCAAGAGTTGGGTTTTCCATTCACTTCACCTATTAAGATGTTTTGTGATAACCGTGCTGCTATCTGCATTGTCAGTAATCCAATGTTTTATGAGAGAATCAAGCACATTGAAGTCAACTGTCATTTGTAAGGAATGTCATCATGACATGAACAAGCTGATTGTTACACCATTTGTTTCTTCTTTTGATCAACTGAGGGATGTCTTCACCAAACCTCTGTTTGGTCCTGCATTCTGGAAAGTCTGTTCCAAGCTGGGCATGGGTGCCTTGTATGCTCCAGCTTGAGGGGGAGTGTTAACGATTACAACTTGTACCGTGGGGGTACAATTGGTGTGTACCACGATAGGGGGAGTGTCCCTATTGTGGCTGGTTTCTTTAATTAGCTTTGGTTTGTTATTTTACTAGTTAGATTAGTTGTACTTTCCTATTTTAACTAGGAGTCTTATATTGTAACTACTCAAGGGTTCTTTTCCTTGTATTTGCTCTTTATAAATAGATACTATGAGGGGACTGCTAGATCTACTGATTGCTAGTTTCTTTAGCAGTCTCTCCCTTCTTCTCTTCCACTTTCTCTCTAGTGGTTGCTGGTTTGTAAGTCTGATATTGTAACAGGATCGAAATTTTGAACCATTTCGTTCATTTCGCTGGTTTCAGAGAAAACTTGGGTTTTGTTATATTTGGCCAAATCACTCCCACATAAGCGTGGAGCAAGTAGTTGAATAGTAGTGGAACGCATCGGAATCGAAGTTTTGCTGCATTTGTGGTAGATTTGTGAAAGATTCAAAGTTGAAGATATATCACTGCCTAGAACTTGACGTGGTACTAGGACTCTAGGATGGGCAGAGGGTGACTTGCTTGTATTATTGACTCCTATATCTTTGACTCTTTGCAATGAATCATGCATAACATTTGATGGTCAATAATTTTATGTCTATTCATTCCTTGTGCATATTCTAGTTGTTTTAATTGAATTATGTGTTCTAGTACTGAATTTTGTGTGGAACAAGTCATATTAGAAAATGTATACAGCGTACAACGTATACTACCAACCTAGGGTCCAAAGTCAAACTATGTTTAGAGGACCTAAAATTGGGTTCACTATAAGTTTTAGGACCTAATTTGGCCATTTGGGCCTCGAAACCAACCACCGAAACCTGAAACTTTTACAGTAGAACAGTTCTGAATCCCACAGAATCATGTTTCATCTCTCACAGAACTCACAAGCTCAGGCTAAATTATTTCTCAAATCGTTCAGGTAGTGTGATCCCTTACTCTTTATTTATAACTTCAATGAAATAAGGAAAATAGGAAACCCCCCATGAATGGAAGAACCTAAGTTTTCCAGAAAATATAAACTCTTCTAGAACCTAACAAAATAGAAACTATGGCTGGATTGTAGCATATCTATCCAACCCTTCTAGAAACAGTACTAAAATAAAAAATACAACTTATTAAAATAGAAACTAACGCTAATCCCGTGTAGGCTTTAAATCCCTCATATTTGGTCTTATAGATTGGCCTATTATACTAGTAAATACAAAAATACTAAGCCCATGGCCCATATAACCCATTGGACACTCAAAATTAAACATATTGGTCCCTTCTTAACCCAGTCCAATGGCCTGATTTGTTGTGGCCTTCTTGTTCTTCTGAACTGCATCACCAACCCCCTCCCCCCAATAAAAAGAAGAAAAAGTTTAAGTACGACCCAAAGGATGTCACTCAGCTTCTATTCTTGTCAAAGAATAGAAGGCAACCCCCGTGACATCTTGATCTTCTCCATGTTCAACACAAAGATCTGTGCAATGTAATTCATTAAGAAAAATATCAAGACCTAGCTGGCACTCTCTATGTTTTATTAATATTGTGATGAGCCACCAACAAAATAATAACAATGACAGTAATAATTAAACCAATAAATCATCTAATTCCCCAGACACTTGAGAACCATTCGACTTTCCATGTAAAAGAGGACAAGGGCATGGGTACGGGTATTGGAATATGTGTCCAACACCAATAGTCGGACATTTAGACATGGCTGCGAAGGAGAATATTAACATTCCCCAACACATTTTAGTCGAGTCCCTGTACCCATACCCAATTTTGAACACACACCCCATATCCTAAGTTTTGGGAGTCGGGTGATCTGATTCCTGGACACATACCATACCTGAACCCATAACCAAACCTCCATAACAATGCTTGTGTACCTTCATTTGGCTTATGGTCCACACCTTGCCCAGACATGCTCATTCCTCAGCTTATAAGTATGCGTCTTAGCTACTATAGAATTTAAGAAAGAAAAAAAAATCCCATACTTCCCCTATCATGGAATATAAAGACCAGGCCATCATGTATCAAAACACTACAGAACTACTTGATAGAGGAATTATATGCCCAAATTTCAGCAGTAAAGAATACTATGACATAACTAATATACAAAAGGATATCAAAAAGTCAAAAAGCCTGGATAAGGACATGCAATGTAATTGTACACTGACATATTAAGGAGAAAAAAAGTTGATTAACATGTAAACCCTAATTTCCAAATATAAATTTCATCATATTATATACACATATATCTCATTAGACACCAACTTATTCTGATCAGAAAAATTCTAAAAATAAAGGTTCAAATTGAATACTTAAAAACTATATTATGTATACCTCCAGCAAAGTATTCTGGCATTCCTCTGACGCATGAGGAAGCAAGCGTGACAACAATTCTTGTTGCCTCAATCCAGTAAAAATTCTTTGCCCATGTATACACCTTCTGCTTCTTATCTTCCTGCACTCTACCCATTTACGATGCCCATCAGACCCATAAAACTCCCCATAATAGAAAGATAGTATATCCCCCATCTCTTTACTCTCCATAAATCTTTTCACCTGAATAAGATTCTTTCCAAAGACATATAGACCAAGGATAAAACTCTCCTTCTCAATGTCACTCCAGGATCCACCTAAAGAGCCCGGAACTGGACAATAAGTTCTGCCTCCACGCATCTGAACCAGGTTAGATTTCCTTTCTTGGACCATAGGCAACACCACATCCATCTGCTTGCTTACCACCACAGAAGACTCAAGGCTTTCTGATGGCCCGACTCCTTTTCCATATTTTGGAGCAACATCCAAAGATTCAAGTTTCAAATCTCCATTATTTGAAATAATCTGGTCCTCTTTGTTATTTTCAGACTCTACTAACCCATTTCGGTCCATTGCGTCATCTGGATCACTGAGATGTTCCAGCGATTCACATTTATCATTAGCAAGATCATCATGGACCCACATAATAGGGATGGGTAATCCCATTATAAAAGAATTGGTAATGTCAACCATGTCTTGTGCATCAGTTGGATTCTTTAGAAGCTGAATACGGTCAGATTCTTCTATCAGTGGTAGAATTTCCAGCTGATACTGATCCCCAATTCGAGGAAGCACCTGTGGATCTCCAACGATACCACTTATTTCTGGAGAACCTGGTGCAAGTAACTGGTCGGGAGATGTTTTTTCTATGCATTCAAGGTTCAGTTCAGCTGAATCCATCTGCTAAAAGAGAAAAAAAAAAAAAATTAAAACCAATAAATGTAAGCAAATCATCTGTCATACATATGAATCTACTACTTTAAATACCATTCAAAACAGATAAAATCATTTGCAACTCATGACCGGGTAGTAGATGAAATTACTTAAACTAAATAATGAATTAAGTTAAGCATAGCTTAAGCAAGCTTACATTAACAAAATGAATAAGCTTTAAAAAATGAAAATCCTGGGCTCACAAAACCCTGTTTAGAGACTGACATACTGACCTGCTTGGCCTACCAAAATATTGCAATATGCATGTAGGTGCAAAACAGACCACTTGGAACTCTAAAAATGGAGAAACAAAATGTTTGACTGACGTGCCAATAAGAGGAATGACAAAAATAACACATGAAAGTACATTTTTGGTACTAAATAACTAATGTGTCAAAAGCTAAGTGATGATTCCATTGATATGAATCTTTAGAATGCTCTCTACATTATCATAAGGTAGCAATCAAGCTTGAGGTTTACAAACATAAATTTAAGGATGTGGTTCTCAGCAGTAGATAATGCGTTAGCATTTCTGCTCATAGTTCACATTGAATGTAGTGAAATTAAGGCAAACACAGTTTGCAACAGAATCACCTCTGTGATATGCACAAAAAAAGTCATTTATTTTCCTTGAAATTTCCTTCCCACAACTAACTGTTAAAGTGATAAGTCACCAAGTAAAATTTAATCTATACAAATTAGATTTCAAGTAGATTCCAAACAAACCCTAAAAGTACTAAAATGACATTCCAAGCAAACCACTTCAGGATGATAGATAGTTCAGCTCCCCAACATTGATTCTAGAGACAAACAAATAAACATTCTTTCTGGACATAATAAATCCAAATAGATGGATGGCCTTTCCCAAATGCCACTAGAAATGTGTGAATGTAGAGTTCAGATATTTTACTACAGCAGAAAACAGTGACTAGATAGTCCGGAAGGAACAACAAACAGTAACTATGTATCAGTTTTCAAACAGGAAAACACCAAAACCTAAAACAAGTGCACAAAGATCCTCTAACATGAGAACTCAGGTTTAATGGCTTTTCTTCTTTCTATGGTTCAAAAATTAAAACCATAAATATTCCATTACCGAAGAGAGCCACGAGAATTTAAGCAGGTAGTTTCTCATAATCAAGAACACACACAAGCGACCTCATTGAGCCAATCAGGCAAACCCAATTAGCCATAAATATGCCAGTATGGGAAACAAAAAGATTTTCTTGCATACCACCAAAGAAGAGCCCAATCCAGGAGAAAATGCTCTTGAAGAACAAATTAAAACAAACATTTATTTGATCAGAAATCCCAATATTTGGGTATGCAAATCAGAGGGAAGACTCCACTTTAACACCACAAACAATGTGGGCAAACATTCAAAGGGTTAAAAGTTAAAAAACTCACTAAACTCAGAAACCAGATTCCTACGAAACTAACCAGCACCAGCAAAAAACACATAAAAGCAGAGCCTCAAAATCAGAAACCGGGTACATAATGACAACGAATCCCAGATCCATTTCCGAACTCGAAGCAACATCTGACGCTAGCCCGCATACAACCATCTCAAAAGAACATCAAGAAACAGAAGAAAAAAGACCAAATTGGAAAGAAACCCAGAAACCCAATTGTGTTAAACTCTAGAAACTGAACTCCATATTATCAACCACTCAAACAACGCTCAAACTAAGCAAACTGTACAAGCATCACGAACCCAGCATTCATAATGAGAATTCCCATATGATCCCATCGAATTCAACTTATTCCAAAACTAAAAAAACCATAAGAACAGCAAGAGAAGTACATTAAATCGTCTCACAAGAAGAACAAAACATACAGAGAGGAATGATAGAGAAGATTTCCTAACCTCCATGGAAGAGCTTAAACGTCAAAACCCACGTTAAAACGAAAGCCTGCGCAAATGGGTCTTCATGGTTATATATCGATTGACCTCGATTGTCAACTTCTTCACGAAAAATGACGAATACAATAACATAAAACAAAGCACAGCAGACACATACACACCACAAGAATAAACCAGACAGATAGAAAGAAAAGAATATATATATATATATATAGAGAGAGAGAGAGAGAGAGACAAGGACATAGTAAAGGATGTTTACCTGCTTTAAAAGAGCTGAGCTTTCATGGCTAACGAAGGCAAAGAAGAAGATAAAAAGAGAGGGAAGGCCAAGGGAAGGACAACTAAACCAAAGTCGTGTTCTCCCTCTGGCCTAGACTACAGAGAGAGAGAAGGGCTAGAGAGAGAAAATAATAACATACGAGTTTTTAGCAAGGGAGGGGGGATTTAAAACACAGAGACAGAGCAGTGTAGAAGAAAAAAAAATAAAAAAATTTACGCTGGTTTGGAAGAATTTCTAGTTTCGTAAGCAGGTTCCATGCCATTTTCTGACCATATTACCCTTATTATCTGAGATTTTGAAATTTCATTAATCGAAGGAAAATTTTTTTTATCAAAATAATTACGATATAAACGAAAAAGGGGAAAAAACATGGAATTTAATCCTGACCGTTCAGATTCAGAATAGGGTGGTCCATTCGATTGTCAGAACTCAGAATCTGTTAAAAGTTTGGGCTTTAATCTACGGCTACAACCATCTGATTCTGATGTCCTAATCCATCGTTTTCCATGATGGAGCCCACCGGATGATGAGATAAAGTTTAAAACCCCAGAATCGGGATCGGATCGGATCGGTCCGACCGATTTCAATTCAGATTGGATCAGGATCAGTCAAAATCGGCCCAAATATGCCCTAATCCTAATTTTTTAAAGGGATCGGTCAAACCGGATCAACATAAACTAAGATCGGCCTCAACCAATTTCAATCCAAATATTCCGATTTTTAAAACTTTATCATCGCATGATCTTGAATTTTGACAATATCATGTTGTGTATCCTTTGCACCAGTGTAGGGCCAATGAGAACGCACATATGAGCATCCAACAGGGATAGAATTTTTCATTTCACTAGAGATAGGTCAATCATTTCATTATAGGCACCATGCAGCCTGAAAGTATTTTTTTTTTCCTGGAACTGGAGGTATCCGACCTCTGGCCGACTAATTCCCCCCAGGGCTCATGCACGACCTTGCAACACACACGAACCGAGAGATACTGGGCCCCCATGTTCACCAGGGAGTTTCCTCTCAACCGAGTGGCCCTAAGAGAGGAGGCAGAGTCGAACTCAGGAGTCCTCAGGACATTCAGCCTTCTTTTAACTTTTGAAAAAAAATTTACCCAAAGAAGAAAAAAAACTTTTGAAAAAATTAAAAATAATAATAATGGGAAAGACCCATGCAGAAATATGAAAATAATGCAGGGCATTTCAGTCATATAAAAAGCATTGAGTGAAGGTATCTTTTCGAGTTTTGATTAGGGTAGTTAAAATTATAATATGGCTGATAATCCCGATATATACATGTGCTTTCCGTGAATATAATTTGGCAGGGAAGGCAGTTATCCGATGCTCCCATGAGAAATACGGCGGGCCAGGGTTGGTTTTATAGGACAAAATCACCGTTCAAATAGGATCATACGGCTATTATTGTATCTTGAATTGTAGCGTTGACTAGACTCTGTACTGTCTTTACTATGTGCCAATAATCCAACGGTGAAGGATTCTGTGTACGGCCTTTGTTTACTTGCGAAGCACTATAAAATCTACTCCTCTAGACCCTTAAGCCTTCAACCGACGGATAATGATAGTTACGGATGTCGTAGCCGCAGATTGGGCTTGCCAGTTGCCACGGTGACCCAAAGGGCAAAAACGTAGTTTTGCCACGTGTAGGGTTTGGATAATCAATGTGGGTCCCACATACTGGTATCTGAAAACATGAGGAACGGTGTAAAGAGACAGTTGTGAGCCGTCGGTTTGCCAGTCAAGACTCTGGAATTGGCGTTACCTACGGAAGTACGCTACAGCTCACAGCAGCATAGGAAACTTGTGCAGACCGACAAGTGGACTTGTCAACGATATCTGCCATGCAAATTGCAACATTGCAATATCGCAATACCATTTTACGGGTTATACGTTTATAGACCAAAGTCTAGTGCTAACGCAAAGCCTTGATTTTAACTTGTGATATCAATTTCAAACAAATCAGACCAGTAATGTCAAGGAATCAAATTCAACAATGAAACGGTTGAAACCCATAAAAGAAATCCTATTCGATTATTCGAAGTAGACTCTATCAAGTGTTCAACAGAATTTGAAATTGAAGACAAAATTATGAAAGAAAAAATTTTTAATTGAATAATCTTGTGGACAGAATTGAAATAATCATCACCAACTATCAAAATTAAACGGTCCTAATAAGATTAGGTTATTGTAATTAATCCATAAATTCTGAAATTGAAAAACATAAACTGGTAGAAGACAAGATGAAACACAGCCACACAAGGGAGGGGAAGTTTACAAGGTAAAGGGTCGGGCTGTAACCGAGCGGGCTAGGTCGGGCCTAAAATCGATCAGTCTAGTCGGGTATCTGACGGACTAGGACCCCACATCGGGACTGCTCGATTACTAAACATGCCGGGCTTGAGCCTGACACGTTTAGTAAACAGACTGGGCTGGCCGGGCTTGGTTGGATATGTCGGGCCGGGACTGGAATTGACACCCCTTGTTCCAACTGCAAAGGATTTCAAGCCTCAATAGCCTGCTCTCCTTGACTTGAATGTCCTCTCACTGTGGTTTTGAGCTTATTGATGTTGAAAGTAGGTCTTGGAAAACAGAGTTGTTGGATCAATGGTTCTCTCCATCTGACAGTGAAGGCATCAAGAAGATTAAACTTGGTATTATTCCTCGAGATTACTATCAAGTTTGGGGTGGTACTAGGAATGGGATCTTTACAGTTAAATCGGCATATCATATATTATCCAACCAACTTGAGATATCAAAGTTAGTAGGGCTTCCACATATCGCCATTCTATGAGAGCTAACATACCTGCACAGGTATGGAAACTTTATTTGGAAATGCAAAACTTTGCCTAAAATCCAATCCTTTTTACGGAAGATGTGTACAAACGGGCTCGCTTATAGAAGGTCTTCGTATTCGTCAAGTTCCTACTAATCCCTCTTGCCCTAGATGTGGAGCAAAAATGGAGTTCATTGATCATATTATTTTGCATTGTCAGTGTGTGAAGACCATCTGGTTTGGTTCTTCTTTATCTCATAGAATCCGAGATAATGAAGATCTCCTCATCCATTCCTGGATCTAGTATTGGTGTAACCTCAGCAAACTTGATAAGATCAGAGTTGAGAAGAGTTTTGTTCTTTGTTCATTCATATGTTGGTCGCTTTGGCTCTCAAGGAATGACTTGATTTTTAACAAAGTCAACAAATCTCCAATGGAGGTTATCGATATGGCTGAAGCTTATAATAGAGAATTTTGCAGCGCTCATAATCACAATGGTGGGCATCATCCTAGACCAAACTCTTGGGCTGATATTCCATCTCACACCTGCAGGTCTAATCCCCCTCAAGGTATGGTGAAGATCAATTGTAATGCCTCACTTAATAAAGGAAACTCCTTTGGTGGTTTGGGCTACATCACCAGGGACCAATCTGGCTCCATTATTCAAGCTGTCTCAAAGCCTATTCATATGATTATTAATTTTCAAGAAATAGTTTCTTGCTTAATTACTCCCTCCCTAATTAACTGCTACCATCCAATTGATTTGCTAATTAATTTTTGGGAAGTTTTCATCCCATGCATCGATGGATGACCAATCAGAAGAATCAGGTCCAGGTAGGCTAAGATGGAGGAAATCTGTGCGAATTTGCAGAGATAAGGATTCGGTTGAGGGTAGGATTTTTTGACAACATAGAAATAGAAGCCCCTCTTGGTGGAATTAGAATCGTTGTCAACCCAGAACATGACGATCATGGCATCCTACTGAAGATTTCTTCTCCTCACGAAATCCGGAATCAACCACAGCCCAAGCTTGTAAGAATTGCTGTTCTCCCACATTTTGAAACTCAACCAATGTTGTGTATTCGTGTCCAAGTCCTTCACATGCACCATCAGTCCTCTTCCTCCATCTCCCCCTTCCACTTCATAGAATTCCCAGGGATGAAGCAAGGGCAACACATGCTTCCTCACCTCTGCCCCTGGCAATATCAACCTGCTTAGATTATTAAGATCACTTTTCATCAGCTTCTTCTTCACAAGTCCAACTGATGTATCCCCAGTCCAAAACTTCAGCTTCACTAATGGATCATTCTTTTCTCCTAGCTTTCTTTTCACTACTTTCTCTCTCTCATAAACTTCTATTTCTGCTTGCTTTCTCTTCACTACCATTGCTCTCTCAAAAACACAATTATACTGACCATAAGCTACAATACTGAAATTAAACTACTAATAGAGAATGACCGCATATTTGAAATGGGAGGGAATGAGTTAGTAAGTTGTTTAATAACTCTCTTAGAAATCACAAAGGTGTTGCACTCACTCTCAGAAATACTCAGAGATTTAGAAAGCTATGCTCAACAATTCAAAAAGACGAAGTAAGGAAAAGAATACTCAATCTAATAAAACACAAAGGAAGAGAAAAGGGAGAGTAGTCTTCAATATAAAGTATAAACTCTAGGCTACCACAAATGAGATATTTATAGTATGTGTACCTCATGTATGTATATGACTATATAGTTATAAATAAGGTGGGCCCACAACCTCATCACACCGGCTCAGTCTGGCCCAATGTGCATGTGTGTTTGTGTGAAAAAGCACTTGGTTGGCATCTAAGACCCAACCCTAGACATCCCCAAAGTGAGATATTTCTCATTTAGAACCATTATTTTTTATAGTTCCCATAAGGATATATAAACTTAGAGAAATTGTTGGGCATGTCGCTGGACTGCCCTACCATGGGCTTGTCTCTCTCCACCTCCAGTGAAATGACACCCTTGCCCAACTCATCTCGCACCTCTCACTGGTGCATGTCGCTAGCTTGCAAAAAGCGCACAATATGTGGGCCCTACCCTCACCATAAATTTAGTAGAGTTTCTCCCACCTTTCATGTAGAACTAAATAATTAAAAGACTATGCTATACCATTCCCTATTTTGTGCTGTGCAGGCCTCTCTGACTCGTCCATGGGCCTAACTGGCTGAGGGTATTACTTTTTGTTAGATGGCGACAATGTTTTAGTGTCTGCAAGAATTTCGCATTCACCCAAGCCATGGGAGGCTGAGCTAACAGGAATCTTACAAGGGTGGAAACACGCGCTCAAACAAGGAATCAATCCAAAGGAGTTATGGATATCTAACCATAGTCTTAGTACCTAATTCCCACATACCTGTACCTTGGAATATGCTCTCCCTTTTTATAGAAATAGCAGAACTCACCTCTAACTTCACTACTATCCCAATCTCTCTTAAACATAATCAATGGACAACTTCTCTTCGATCCCATACTTTGGCTACACTCAGACCTAAGACTCCAGCGAAGTGTTTTGTGTATGATGTACATACTTTTCTACTTACTTAATAGAATCATCTTTTCTCATAAAAAATAAAAATAAAAGAACTAAAAGATTTTTTACTTTTGACAAAGCAAACTTGGTTGGTCAAGAGTTCATTCCTTAAGGACAATAAACCAAAACAAAAAGAGGAATGGTTTAAAAATACATATTGAAACTTACTTTTGAAATAGAATAAGCAATCCAACTAGTAATTTCCTATTACCTCTTTCTAACTTCCCTCAACCGTATATTTCTTATCTATAGGCATTCTTTAATTTTCCCCCCTCTTATCGGATTAGTCTTTAGAGAGTTTATCTTTTCATACTTCTTTTCCTTATGTAATTCATTTAATAGTTTACCAAAGAAAAAATGTAATTCATTTAGTAGAGAGTCTTTCTCTCTAGGTGGCATAATTTAATTTTAGTATTCAAAATTTTTTTTCCCTTTTCAATGCATTAATTTTCTATTTTTCTTTTCATTTCATTTTGCAATGTAATTTTTTTTTATACTCATCTCATTTCATTTTGCAAAGTTTAATGGGTTGAAATTGAGAAAGTTTCTTAGGTAGCAGACAGTGGAGCTTTCCAAATAAGTATATGTGGTGAAACCGTTAATCGACCGAAATCAATGATACCGACAAATAGATCGACCGGACCAAACCATTTGGATCGAATTGAAAATTCCAAAAAATCCAATAAAATTCAATACGGCTTTACAATTTTTTGATGGGCAAGAGATCGTTGTCTGGTCATGTAGCATCTGCACTGGCGCAAGGGCCAATGAGAGCACATGCAAGGGCATCAATATTGATGTGGTTTTTTATTTCATAGGGAATTAAGGGTGTCAGTCAGTAATGGGGACAATATGTATTTTCAATACTGATATTGTACCGACTTGGTATGGTTTCGATACAGTATGTATTTGGCATAAAAATAGTATGTATTCGGTATTAAAAACGGTTTTTTCGGTATCGAAAACAGAGAAAATGGCCAGCCACAACTTTACCCAAGTCTTACCTTCATCAATCGATTATCTCTTTGTTTATGTGGGGATTTGTTCCTGATCCTCACAAATTGGAGAATGCTCTACTCTATTGTATGAGGAATATCGTGAGTTTCAACCTTGAAAAGCAGTTGTTATGCCACCGCCACCTATAGCTACCGGTGCCGAGAACGATGGTGGCCAACATGTGCTTCTTCAGTTTCACTATTTTTACGTGGATCATCATCCCATCAATCAGTTATGACATCATAACTCGCTTGGAGTAGTTACACATTTGAATTCCAATCAAACCATGCATGCAACCAACAATTATTTTCTCCAAAGAAGCCCCAATTCCGCACACTTGTGGTAAAATAGTTTTCGGTGGTTATGATACCGAATAAAATTTAAAGAGTAAAATGGGAAGGTAGGATAGTACCCTTATGAAGACACAAATCCAGAAATTTTAAATTTTTTAAAGGAGAAGATAACGCTACTTGGTCGTGTGCAGTGTGTGGCTCTTGCGCCTAGATACATAGTTGTGTGGCCTTGTGTCTAGACGTAGGAACTATGGGTCGCACGCGACCATGTAGTGTTCTTTTTCCATTTTTAAAAATTTGAAACTAAATATACAGTTATAGGTTTGGTACACACTCGATACAGTATAGATGATTTGGTATGGTATCCGTACATACCAAACAATTTCGTCTTAGAAATTGATACCGTTCTGAATCAAGAGAGATGCCATTTTCCAATATCTAAACTGTACCAAATTGGAGCGGTACGATTTGGTATGATTTTATATGAACGGTTTTGTTCCAAATTGACACTATAGCATTCTTTTGTAGACGATTTCGCTCCATTCCAATACGGAAAATTATCTCTTCCAGTTCCCCTAGTGCCTGTACTGAGAGGGGTGAACCTCATCTAGGTAGAGTGTTCGGACAAGGGTAGGGTGGTTATTGCGCCCCCCTTATTACAGGCACTGGGAACTGGCCCGGGCAGAGAACTAGAGGGGACAAAGATTGAAAAAAGCAGACGGAAACTGGACCGAATCAACTGATCCGTGTGATCCTCTCTTTCAAGTCTCCGCGAGAGGCATTCTGCATACACGGAAATGCTCTTTGAGATCAAAAACTCGAAAAGGAAGAAACAACCAAACCCTTTTCACTCTGAAGAAGACGATGATCTTATCTACATCATTGAACTGTCTTCATGAGTGGTTCATGTATCACAGATTTTTTCTCCAAAATGGAAGAAAAAAGAAGACCCGTAGTAAGGGGTAGGAGGAGGTGGGGTGAAATGGCCGAGAAGCACAAGTTGAGCTGCTCTGCATCATGGAAAACCCAACCCTTTGTCTTGCACTTAACGTTTCTACGCATTTTAAAATTATCTCTCATAGGGATTCTATTTACGAGATTCGAGCCCCTAGAGTTTCTATTGATCTCCTTCGAAGAAGCAAAGTGTATCAGCCGAAGACCCATCTTTTAATATAGTTTTTGAAATGCTTCATCTTCACTGTTTTACAGATGTGAGAACGTTATTGCTAGTACCTTAAGTAAGTTCCAGTTCGAGTTCAGTTGGATCTGATATAAAATTTTCTGACTTTTCGTTTTTGAAGGGCTATGTATCAGTCGATGCTATGGTCACGAATTACTTGTCGAGCTCTGATCATTCTCTTCTCTGGATATCTAAATTGAAGAGGAAATTTTCACTGGAGTACTAGATTTTGGTACATTCTTGACTCTCTCGTAGACAAACAGCTTGCAATGCAGTTATTTTGAGCTTTACATATTCCTGTGAATTTCGTTTGAAAAGGCACCTAGTTCTTTCTTTTAACCCTCCATTGATCCAGGTATCAAGCATCAATTAACTACTCCATGTTCAATTTAGTCTTACTAACATTTAAAATTTTAGCTAATTTCTGAAAGTTCTAAATCTTAGTCAGGTTGGCCATCCATTGAAGAGGGGAAAATTTTACGACTTTTGAGTAACAAAACAGTATTTTTTTTAGTCAGGAATGGGTAGGTTCTGCTTTCCAAGATGCAGACTTTCAAGAATAATGGGTTCATTTCAGGTTCTGTTAGGTGGGCTTGTTATATTTCTAAGTATAACCAGTCTCTCTAGATTCTACTTTGCCGGGTTCTTCCTCCATGATGAAGACATTTGCCATCATTTTTATCATGTAAAAGATGTTTATGTTGGGTTTGATGCAAAAGCTTTATCTGACCGGGTTGATGAAGTTCTGTCTAAGATGGCTAGTTTGCAGGACAAGTTAGAGATCACTGTACAAAATCTGGAGAGCACCTCGGATAAAATGAACATTTCCAAAGCAGAGTATGGGAAGTTTTTAGAGGAGGAGGTAATCCACCCTCTATACAGTGCTCATATATCCCTTAGACAGATTCGACTACCTGGAGTTGATGGGGTTAGGAACAGTACAATGAGGGAAGACCCCTTGATTAACTATTTCATGACTGAGGAGGTTCGGAAGTATGTAACACCAAAAAGTAACAGAATAGGGAAGCTCAATATTTATGGTACAGAGAGGATTTATAACACAATAGGGCATGCTTGTGTCTTGATGAAGAATGAACTAGAAGAGTACATGAACTACGATGTTGGATCCTACTGCAAAGATGATTGGAACCTAGCTCAGAAGCTCATGATTAAAGGTTGTGACCCTTTGCCCAGGAGGCGGTGCTTGACAAGAGCCTCGAAACTCTATCAGAAGCCCTTCCCAATCAATGAGTCCCTCTGGAAGTTACCGGACAATGGAAATGTTCGGTGGAGCAATTATCAGTGCAGGAACTTTGGCTGCTTATCAAGCAAAAATTCCAGGCGGGGTTTTAGCAAGTGCACTGGATGTTTCGAAATGGAGAAGGAAATGGTTAAATGGGTCAGTAATGGTTCACTTCCAATAGATTTTCTGATAAGTGATGTTTTAGCAGTCAAACCTGGGGAGATAAGAATAGGTCTGGACTTTGGCATTGGCACGGGAACTTTTGCTGCGAGGATGAGAGAACAAAATGTGACAATTATAACAACTGCTCTGAACCTTGGGGCACCATTCAATGAGATGATTGCTCTAAGAGGCCTGGTTCCTTTGTATGTTGCATTGAACCAACGGCTTCCTTTCTTCGACAACACAATGGACTTGATTCATACAACTGGGTTGTTGGATGGATGGATTGATCTTCAATTGATGGATTTCATCTTATTTGATTGGGATCGCATTTTAAGGCCAGGGGGGTTGTTGTGGATAGATCGGTTCTTTTGCAGCAGAAGGGACCTGGATGACTACATGTTCATGTTTTTGCAGTTCAGGTATAGAAAACACAAGTGGGTTATTTCACCTAAATCAAAGGAAGAGGTTTATCTTTCTGCATTGCTGGAGAAACTACCTCGGGCTATATGATTCTACTCCTTGCTTGTTTATGTCCCTTCATCTCACTCATGAGGAACTCATCATCTTTGTGGCCTCATCATAATTGTTTTTTTTTTGTAACATTCTTTCATCTTGCTAGTGTAGTTTATCTGTCCTCTAGACAGTGTTTGACTTTGTGATAAAAATCTGGATATTGGCATTTCCAATCCAGAGCTGAAAATAAATTATTTGGTTGGTAATTGAAACTTTACATTGTTCATGTGCTAAGCCAGTTTTGTTGATGGAACATGTCGAGCTTTGTCATTGAAACAGATAATAACTATCCAAGTTCACACATTTTGGGTTGCAGTTTTATACCAATTCTAGGGTTTTCTTGTCCCCAGGGTTGGAGATTTTATATGTAGTTTTCCATGGAGTTCTTCAAGGACAGAACAAGATTGAAGTTAACAACTACGCATTTACCAGACAAGATCCACATCACCAAGAGCACGAGACATTGCTGGTGGGATTTCTTTATTCCATGGAATGGTTATTCAGTAGTGATGGTAAATCAGCAGCGGTATTTTCATTGAACTTGTTCCATCCTGCTGAATGGTTCTTTAATTTTTGAATAATAGTCTCTTATCATTGATCCCATTGCAATGATTTTGTGGTTGACTTTGTGTGGTACATTGCACCCAACAACTTTCCACACATGAGCATGGATTTCCTTTATATGCTGAAAATCCTCTGGCGCCTTTGTTGTGTTGAAAGCATTAAGAATATATGAGTATATATTCTTTAGAAAAAATGATATACGGATAATTCTATTAAAAAATAGGGATATTCTTAATGTAACCAAGCATGGTGGCATTGAGCTGTCACCATCTTATGAGACCGTATAAGACAAAGGATAATTATGAAAATCGATATCATTGATTTTTTTTTGGTATTACTATTATTGCAACATGCTAGCCAAAAAAGACCACCCTGGAGGGCAAATTCAGTATGGTGACAGCTGGTTGGTTACACAAAGCAAAACCCTAAAAACAACATACTAGATGCAATAAGTTGCATACTGGTTTTAATTCAGAATGATTGAGAGTTGCAGTATTTTTTATGAAGCCAGAGTTGTTCACAAGGAGTTTGGTTCAAGTTAGGAGTAAATTCAAAACCGAAGGAACATGGAAAGCAAGAATGCAGGGTGCTTCATAGACCCTCCAAGAACAAATGCCAGTTGCAGCTGGTAGGATGGCAATGGATTGGGTAGGGTTCGGTAATTGAACAAATTGGATTGAAATGGTTTGGAGGAGAGAAGCTCACAGTTTTTGTTGCACAGGCCATGGTTATCGACTATTAGGTTGTGCATTGAACAAATTGGATCTATACTGTTAAGACATAATCATGAAATTACATAATTTGGTCAATGGGTAGACTATATAGGGTTTTTATGGATTTTAATTAAAAATAACCTTGTTTTTAGTTAATGAAAACTCTAAATGCCAATATAACAATTATTTTATTTGATATTGTTAAGTTAAAATAGAAGTTTAAAATTAGTTTGGCTTGGCCGTTTACCTTGAAGGTCCAAAATTCTCTCTCTCTCTCTCTCTCTCAAAGGTATGAGAAGCCTGTAACAAATAACTAGGACAGAAAGAAATACAAAGGACATGATAAGGTGCATGAATGGTGAATGCACACCAATTTAAGCCATGAGGAAGCTTCTATGTGAGATCAACATAAAAGCCTGAAACTAGGAAATACCTACTCATGCTTTTTCTACCCCGTCAGCCGCGAGCTCTATTCCGACATATTCTGTTTTGTTACTATATAATAAAGATTAGCGATAAGAATCTCAACCAATGATCCAACCTTCAACTAACCAAACCAACTGTTACTGTAAATCTGTGAAGCCATGGAGACCATCATATCCATAACAAGCCAAGATGTAACCAAGGAAGAACCAGAAACACTGGTGTCTCCCAAGAATCCAATTCCAGTGGAGACTCTCTTCCTTTCCAACATTGATCAAGCTGTGTGCTTTCCTGTTGAGACAGTCTTCTTCTTTGAGGCTCTTCCTTGTGGGTTTTCATCTACACTGGATATATCAGAAAGAGTGAAGAGATCAGTGTCTGAGGTGCTTCTGATTCCTTACTACTTCATGGCCGGCAGACTGAAATTCAACGTAGAGACTGATAGGCTGGAGCTTATCTGCAACAATGCTGGAGCCTTGTTTGTGAGTGCGACTTCAGGACTTGCCCTGAAGGACCTTGGAGACCTCTCTCTTCCTAACCCTTCATTTCATCACCTTATTCATCGACCTGGCCGGTCCAAGAGCCTACCTGAGAAACCACTTCTTACAATTCAGGCAATTGATATTGTTACTTCATCATCAATTCAAAAGAAATCTATATGAGAAACCTGTAACTAAGTTTTATGATATTATCATTGTTTTTCAGGTCACAAGGTTTAAATGTGGAGGCTTCTCAATTGGGTTTGTGACAAACCACAGCATACTCGACGGCAGAGCTGCAAGTGAGATGTTTCAGAACCTTGCTTCTATTTGCAGAGGCCAGGGCTTGAAGACCCACGTACTATACATTGACAGAACCTGTATTAAAGCAAGAAACCCACCTCAGATTAAGTACCCACACCAAGAGTACACAAAGCAAATAGAGATATCTTCTCTGACATCCTCCTTCACCTCACCCTGCCAACCCTCCCCATCATTCCAATTCTCAGGAAAGTACACTCGCAAGCTCTTTACTTTCAGTCCCCACATGGTGAAAACCCTCAAAGACAAGGCCCAGGCCAAGTGTTCAAGCTTTGATGTCATGGTTGCTCACCTGTGGAGAGCAAGAACAAGGGTAGTGTTTAGTCACCCAGAGGAGATTTCAACAGTTCTGTTTGCAGTAGACATAAGGTCTAAGATTTCTCCACCTCTGCCAAATGGGTTCATTGGAAATGCTGTAATTACAGCATTTGCTTCTGCAAAAGTGGGTGATTTGGAGGAGAAGCCTTTGTCCTTTGCAGTGGAGATGGTGATGGGAGCCACGGATAGAGTAACAGATGAGTATGCGAGATCAGTGATTGATTGGTTAGAGGTTCATAAAGGGGTGCCTGCAACTTTGAATGGGAATTTTTATGTCTCAGCTTGGTGGAAGCTGCCTTTCTATGAGCTTGATTTTGGGAGTGGGAAGCCCATTCACTATGGGCCAATTGTGGGTGGGACTGATGAGTTTGTGCTCTTGCTTGCCCAGGGTAGTAGCAGCAGAGGAAATGAGGGAGGAGGAATAAGTGTGTGGATAGGACTGGAACAAGAGAAAATGCAAAATTTTATGCTTCATGTTTATGAAATATGATTTTATCCTTACTGCTTCGTGTTATTGTTGCTCAGTTATGATTGTACTTGGAATAAAGAAAAGGTGAAGAGATTCGCACAAGAAACAGAAACACACCTTTTTCTTTTGCTTTATTTATATTTTATGGGGGAGGGTTTTCTACAAGGGCAGTGTAAGGGGAAATTTGCATGTTACACCAATGAGGGTCTACAAAATGATGTCATCCATATGGGTTCTACATGGAGCTTACGTTGTCCGAATAAGAGAGAGAGAGAGAGAGTTAGTGTGGATCCCATTGTTTATTTATGTGAGAGTAGTGTAAAGGAATTGTACATATGCTTCTTTCCCCATATTTTATACAATTCCATTTCACATTTTTTTTTCTTCAAACTTCATATTAAATGGGGCACTAACAATTGAGTCAAGTTTTTACCAAAAAAAAATAATTATTGAGTCAAGTATCATTTTACTTGTTGGCAGGATGGCTTCCACGCCTAGACACAGCCCGGGGTGAAATTATTGCTACATCTCTTGTGAAATGCAAAAATCGCATCCCTATTTATTGGAAAGACTGCTCCGCATCTCCTATTCTTGGAAGGAGATATCGTCAAATATTGTAGAATTATTGTTTCCTTCTTTTGTGTGCTCCTTGTTTGGCAACTGTTCCACCTTCTCATCTATTTATTTGTATGTTTTTTTCCCAACGAAGAAATAAGATAAGATTTTGGGAGTTCTGATCCGAGGACGTAGGCATCCATGGCCGAACCTCGTTAAATCCTTCTCTGTGGTTTGATTCTCTGAAATCTGAACATGGTATCAGAGTGGGTGTAATATCGGCTTGTTCTCTTGCTATCTCGCTCAGTTCGAAGGAGTTGCTGGCTCGGTCGGGGAGACTGTTATTGGGTTCCTTTTCTTGGCTTGCTGAGTGTTCTCTTCACCAGATAAGCTTCTTCTTACATCTGTCTTTGATCTCTTATTATTCTATTTTGTCATCATGTCTGATGTTGAAACTGAGAAAGAAAATAATCGTGGAAAAGATGCCAGCAATGGCTCTGGTTCCACCAAGGCTGTGGCGCAAGAAACAAACAGCCAGCGTCTTACTTCCATGGTTTTGAATGGAAGAAACTTCCTTCCCTGGTCTAGAGCCATGACCATTGCCTTTGGAGGGAGATCAAAACTCGGCCATATTAATGGCCAAACTAAGGCCTCGGCTGAGGATGATCCCAAATTTTCTGATTGGCAAGCCAGTGACCATTCGGTCATGACTTGGGTTTTCAATTCAATGGAATCACAAGTTTATGAGATATTTGCATATTCGGATATGCCCAGAATTTATGGGAATCATTGAATGAAATGTATGGTCAAGCGAACAATGCGTCTCGCATCTTTGAGTTGCAGCAGGAACTTGCTCGATCCAAGCAAGGTTCCAATCAATCTTTAACTGAACATCTTGGGAACCTAAAGAAAAAGTGGGACGAACTTCGTCAATATAGACCTGCTACTCAGGTTATTGCTAATTATGTTAAGCATGAAGAACATGACATAATTTTTCAGTTGTTAGCCAGTGTCAAACCCGAGTACGAGGACCTTAAACGTCAAGTTCTCATGAGTACTACTTTGCCATCCTTTGCCTCTGTGTGTTCCATAATCTAGAGAGAAGAAATCAGGCGCCGTGTTATGAAATCTGAGTCCATTGTTCAAAAAGATCCTTCTGAAAACTTGGCTCATAGTGTTACAACTAATAAACAGCAAAGTGACAAAAATGCTAGATCTGGCAAAGGAAAAGGAAAAGGGCAAAACCGATTCCATTGTGATCATTGTAATCGTGATGGCCACACCAAGGACAGGTGTTGGTCACTCTATCCCCATCTTCGCCAAAGCAAAGATAAGAACCAAGAGTCTAAAGTGGCAGCCCAGGCGAATTCCACCGAATTTCAATCAAAACTCGAAACTTTAGCTCATCAATTCCAACAATTGCTTCAGGCACATGGGACGACTTCTTCTGGCACTGTCAGTTCTACAACCGAATCAGGAAATATGGTCAAGACATTTGGTAATATTCATGCCTTATCTGCACTTTCTAAAAATGGTTTCATTGTTGATTCTGGTGCTACTGATCACATGTGTGATTCCTCACACCTGTTCCTCAACACTAATACTAGTACTGCATATCCTAAAATTACTGTGGCTAACGGAGTGCAGGTTCCTACTCATGGTGTTGGGCAACTTAAAATTTTTTCAAAAAATTCTGATGCATTACTTGTTCCTGATTTATCTTCAAATTTGTTATCTGTAAGCAAGTGTACTAAAGAGTGGAGCTGCAATGTCATTTTTTCTCCTCAAAAGGTGTTATTTCAGGATCGCGTCACTAGGAAGATGATTGGTGAAGGTCAACTTCAGAATGGTCTCTATACCATAAATCTTCATGAAGGTGCTTTTGTTGCAAAGGAAAATACAGCGGGAGCTTCTCAGTTGTGGCATTTGCGTCTGGGTCACCCTTCTGACCAAATTTTACGTTCTCTTGATATGTCTTTGAATCATGATTCTAACTCTTGTGATCCTTGTCATTTTGCTAAACAACATAGACTTTCTTTTTCTCACAGTAATCGGTAATCAGCTGAGTTGTTTGGTTTAGTTCATTCTGACGTTGGGGAAGTGCTCCTGTTGATGCCAGAAATGGTTACAAATATTTTATCAATTTTATTGAGGACAAATCTCATTCTACTTGGATCTATTTGCTTAAGTCTAAGAGTGAGGTTCTTCATGTGTTTCAAGTTTTTTGCACCATGATTCGTAACCAATTTAATACTTGCATCAAGATTTTACAGACTGATAATTGGACTGAATACACCAACAGCCCGTTTCAGTCCTTTCTACACAGCTTGGGTATTGTTCATCAGACATCTTGTGTAGGCACCCCGCAATAGAATGGAGTTGCCGAACGTAAAAATCAGCACCTCCTTGAAGTAACCCGGGCTTTGATGTTCTCTAGTCATGTGCCCAAGTCCTATTGGGCTGATGCAGTTCTTACAAGCTGTTACCTTATTAATCGCCTTCTAAGTAAGGTTCTTGGTTATAAGACTCCTATGGAGGTCCTTCATGGTCGGAAGTTTAATATCTCTCACTTGAGGGTATTTGGCTACATTTGTTATCTCCATTCTCAAACCAGTAGTAAGCTGGATTCCCATGCCCGCAAGTGTGTGTTTGTGGGTTACTCTTTTGTTAAAAAGGGCTACAAATGTTATGAACCCACTACCAGACGCCTTTACATCTCTCGTGATGTTCTTTTCAATGAAGCTCATATGTTTTTTCCTGACAGGACTCCAATTTAAGGGGAGTACTATAATGATTTCTTGGTTGAATTGGCTCCTGTGCCGTTACCGTTAGCTGAAAGTCAGGGTGACAGTTTGGAAAATGATGGTGATAATAATGTGGAGGTTGAGGTTGATGGTGAGGGTGGTGAACCTACCACCGGCAACGAAGACATGGCTGAATCCACACCTGTGACAGAGACAGAGACTGTGCCTGTGCCCGAAGTTCCCAAAATTTTTGTTCCATAAGAAGTTCCTGTTCCCGCGGGTTCCACCACTGTTCCTGTTCGCAAGTCAAACCGGGTTCCTAAGCCTTCAACTCGGCTTCGTGATTTTGCCACTTATCATACGGTTCAACATCCCATCCAAGATTATGTTGGATATGATAGTATCTCTCCAAATTTTTGGAGTTTTTTGTCTGCCATTGAGAGTCATAAAGAGCCCAACAGTTTTGCAGAAGCAAACAGTCATCGTGTGTGGGTGAATGCCATGAAGGACGAACTCCAAGCCCTTGATCGAAATCACACTTGGGAAGTGGTTCGTTTACCTGCCGGCAAACGTACTGTTGGTTGTCGTTAGATCTATAAGATCAAATATAACAGTGATGGGTCAATCGAGAGGTACAAAGCTCGCCTGGTTGCCAAAGGGTACACGCAAACCTATGGTATCGATTATAAGGAAACGTTTGCCCTTGTTGTGAAAATGAACATTGTGCGGGTGCTCATGTCTGTGGCAATCAATTGCAGATGGTCTCTGTTCCAAATGGATGTAAAAAATGCGTTTCTACATGGAGATCTTGAAGAAGAGGTTTATATGGATCTCCCCCCTGGCCATGCTTTACAAAATGAGGATGGGATGGTTTGCAAGCTCAAAAAGGCTATATACGGACTTAAACAGTCCCCATGTGCTTGGTATGGTAAGCTCAGTACTGCTCTCATCCGATTTGGTTTTTTAAGAGATAAATCTGATTCCTCGATGTTCATTAAGAACACTGACAAAGGCATTGTTGTCGTTCTGGTTTATGTGGATGACCTTGTCATCACTAGTAGTAATCATTTTGAAATTGAAGCACTCAAACAACACCTGAGTCAAGAGTTTGAAATCAAAGATCTCGATAAACTGAGATACTTCTTGGGTATTAAAGTGGCTAGCTCACACAAAGGTCTGTTCCTTTCACAACGAAAATATGTTCTAGACCTGTTGAAAGAAATTGGAAAAATTGGGGCTAAACCTGTGAGTGTTCCTATGAACTACAGCGGCAAGTTTAACACTAATAATACTCTTTTGAGTGATCCTGGGCGATATCAACGGTTGGTAGGGCGGCTGATTTACTTGATCATCACTAGACCTAACATTGCCTATGCCGTTAGTTATGTGAGCCAGTTTATGCAGGCTCCCACTCAGGGTCACATGGAACTTGTTGATCATTTACTTCGCTATTTAAAAACCTCTCCTGGAAGAGGGATCTTGATGAAGAATAATGGGCACACCCAAATCGTTGGGTACTCTGATGCAAATTGGGCTGGGAGCCCTAAGGACAGAAAGTCTACCACCGAATTCTGTACCTTTGTTGGTGGAAATATTGTTACTTGAAAGAGTAAAAAACAAACTGTGGTGGCTTGCTCAAGTGCCGAGGCTGAGTACCGGGCCATGGCTTCTGCCACTAGTGAAATTGTGTGGCTTCGATTGCTTTTGCAGGAGTTGGGGTGTGAGGTTGTGTCCAAACCTACAAAGCTGTTTTGTGACAATCAAGCTGCCACTCATATTGCTTCAAACCCTATATTTCATGAAAGAACTAAGCACATAGAAGTGGATTGCCACTTTGTGTGTGAAAAGGTCCAAGATAAAACAATTGAGACACCATATGTTCGTAGTGAAGATCAGTTAGCAGATATCTTTACTAAGGCTCTGCCAAAAGGATCATTCCAAGACATGGTGAACAAGTTGACCTCCGACGATGTCTGCGCCCCAACTTGAGGGGGATTATTGGAAAGATTGCTCCGGATCTCCTATTCTTGGAAGGAGATATCGTCAAATATTGTAGAATTATTGTTTCCTTCTTTTGTGTGCTCCTTGTTTGGCAACTGTTCCACCTTCTCATCTATTTATTTGTATGTTTTTTCCCAACAAAGAAATAAGATAAGATTTTGGGAGTTCTGATCTGAGGACGTAGGCATCCATGGCCGAACCTCGTTAAATCCTTGTGTGTTTTCTCTGTGGTTTGATTCTCTGAAATCTGAACACTATTGATGTTTCCATGCACGCTGTGATTGACCTCTACACTGGCGCAGGGTCCATGTTGTCAGACAGAGAACCCTCTCCCTTTGTTTTATGGATTAGAGACCATCACAAAAACGAAGATTTAATGGAATGGTTAGGGCTTGTGTTTTGAAGGACTACCAGTCTAGCAGTCATTCCACACCATCGATCTTTTTTTGCTGAATGATTTAGGATTTTAGAACTCGTATTTTTTATATTTTGAATTTTTATTGTTCGCAAAATAATTGATTATATTTTTTTCTTTCATTCAAATTTTAAGCCGTTGTAAAAATGCCATACTAAACAAAAAATTTTATCAGTCATGTTTTAACTAACTATGGTCATACCCTCTCCCCCCCCTTCAATGCTATATTTATGTCTAAGGATAAACAACACTACTTGGGTGTGTGCGGTGCGTTGCCCTAGTGACCAGACATAGGGGTGTGCAAAATGACCGCCACACCCCCGAGATTTTCCACCTTTCCATGGGGTGCAACGGTTATTTCGTACACCCCTGTGTCTGGGCGTAGGGGCAGCGCACTGTATACACCCAGGTAGCATTGTTTCTCTCTTAGTTATATTGTGTTTAACTTTGGATAAACTACACTTGGGTAACTATCGTTTAAAGAAACAATGTCTAGAATACCTCAGGTCTAATTTAAATTTGGGAAAATGGTGTGTATGCCAGCGGTATACTGTATGTGTTTCTCTTCTCTCTCTCTCTCTCTCTCTTCCTTCCCTCCTTTGAAGGGTAAGAGAGTCATTTCAAAGGGGAAAGAGAGAGATAAACACATACGGTGCTAGCATACAGTATACTGCTAGCATAGTAGCACCATCCCTCTCCCGTTTTTTTGGGAAAAAGCTGGGTATGCTAGCGCTATACCGTATGTTAAAGAGTCATTTTAAAAGGTGAAGAGAGAGATAGACATATAAGGGCTCGCATACGATATACCATAGCATACCCATCCCTAAGCGTGTAAAACGTTCCGGAACCAGATTATTATCCTCTCCAATTCCTAAAGCTCAACAGTGAGACAGTGCTAGGTGGAGATGCCGACATGTGGCAGCTCGGACATCCAATGGTCCGAGCTCATTGACTGGTCCAAGCTCAACATAGTCAATGAGCTCGGACCGTTGGATGTTTGAGCTGCCACGTGTTGACATCTCCACCCAGCATTGACGCACTGCCAAGCTTTAGGGAATTGGAGAGGATAATTTTCCTCCGGAATCAGGTATTCGGTTCGATTCTAGTTCGGTTCCAAAGAGTATTAGTGTGATTCAGATCTGGACCAAGTCGTTTACCATCTTAAATGAAAATAGAGAAAATTACATGGACACCCCCTGTACTATGGCCTAATTACTTAATCTCTCCAACATTCAAAGCAATTACTTGAACATCCCCTGTCGTCTACCATTTATTTCAAGTAGCCCTGTTCGGGAGTCAGTCATCGTTACCATGGATTAAATATTTTGTAAATACCTAAACTACCCTTAAGGTGTAGTGAAGTGACATATTTACCCCCTTCTTCTTCTTCTTCCTTTTCCTTTTCCTCCTGCTGTAACCCCAACGCCCTACCCCTACCCTACAAAGGGTTTTTGGGATTCAAGAAAGAATTAAACGAAGAGAATCCTGTTGCACCTACTGGTGTTCTGTATTTTTTTTATTGCTGAAACATAGACGGGAGAAAACTCTTATCTGAGAAACCTAACTCATTAAACCCAGAACAAAACAAGAAAAATAAAAATCAAGTCTTGAAAAGCAAATCAGCGACAATGGAAATGCCTAAATTGTTTTGACAGAAGGCTTGCTTGTTGATCCTCCTGAGATGAGCTCTTATACTCTGCAATTTTTGCAACTCTTCTCTAGGTCAGAAGGTCTGGTTAGTCCGAAGTTGGGGCTCATCGTCTTGTAACGCAATCGACGTCGACATTACTACGAGACTAAGAGAAGAAGAAACAAGAAGAAACCAATGGTGCTGCAACAAACACCTTTTTGACCTTCTCCCCCCACCCCTAATCCCCTGGAATACTTTAACTAGTTTTTTGGAACTTGCTAAACTCACAAAGAACTTTAGTACTCTAACTTTTAAGTGGTGTCATACCCCCAAACATCTTGGTGTCATACCCCCACCCATTGGTTTTAATATATGGTTTTGTTTTTTCATCAAAAAAAAAGAAAGAAGAAACCAATGGATTTGAAGAATGGGTTCTTTGGATTAGCAGAAAATTGGATAATTTTTTGAAGGTGGGTAGTTCGTGATTTGCAGAAGATAGGATAATTTTTAATTGTTTTTTATTTTTTCATTCCAGTAGTTATTTTCATGGATGCTTGAGCGCAAGTGCCATGTGGTGAGCTCAGATGTCTGCACATGGCTTCACCAATTTTCCAAGCTTTGAGGCTGCAAATTGATACACGAAGACCTGGTTGCTTCTTCTTCGGCGACTACAACATCCTCGATTTGGGGTTTTTAGGGTTTTTCAAGGTTAAAACATGTAAAGGGCAAATGTTATACTTAGCAAGTTTCAATAGAAATGGTTATAAGGGTAAAATAGATATTTTTAATTAAACACTAACATCAAATTAATACTGTCAGGTGCGAAAAGATCCTATCAATCCGGGCAGCTTGCAGCCGTGTGCAGTGCTGTACGCTGCCCGGATTGACATGATCCAAGTCCATAAGGGTGTCAATTGGGACAGTTCCTGGTATTTGGGATGGGACGGTACCGGTACCGATACCAAAAGTGCCAATCCTAGTACCGTCCCATTTAGTTAATGGGACCAAACCTAGATCCCAATCCCGATTACTAGCAGGACGGGACGGGACCGATTCTTAAACGGTTCTAGGCACTGTAGAAAAAGGGAGAAGAAGTTTAATTGTTTCTAACAATGCGGGTTTATTAGTGTTGTGGAATTTTTTCACTATCATGAAATCTAAGTTGTCTACTGCTTTTTATAAAGCAACTTAAATTATGAAATCATAGTTTTACTTCTTCAAACTCCCCAAGATCATATGTAATAAGCTTCTCATTTTTTTAAATCTAGAGAAATCCTACAAAATGGAAAAATCCCGTTGTGTTTCCTCTTTGATTTTCTCAAACAAAACTCTATTTATCACACATGTCCCATGGTAGTATGGTACGAAGTACGAAGTGTAAAAAGGAAGAACCTGGTAGATGTAGTTGGTCGAGGGAGGAGGGAGGAGGGAGGAGGTAGTAGCACTGTAGCAGGTTCTGTGAGGAAAGACTTCAAGCTACGACTGTTGACCTGTTGTTCCTCTTCGTATTCGAAAGGCAATCTTAATGAGTCGTAATTCTTATACCAGTTCTTTTTTAAAAAAGATCTTATATATTCTTTCATTTTAAACGGTACTAGTAGTTTCAATACCATCTGGTACCTTATTGGTATTTCGGTATTGGTACCGTTGGGAATCCCGTCCCAGAACCGTCCCGTTCCATTTATCATTCGGTACCAAAATCAAATATCAGTACTGTCCCATTTACTAATGGGACGGTCCGGTACCGGGTTTTAAGGAGATGGTATTAGGACGGTTTCCGGTTCGGGTCCCAAATTGACACCCTTAGTGTCAAGTTTCGGAGGTGTCAAGTAATTGTTTCAAACGTTGGTAATCGTAAGCAAAATGGCCATAGTACAGGGGGTGTCCATGTAATTTTCTCGTGAAAATAGCATCAAATATCCCTAAAGACGGTGGTTATGGTCCTTATGGGGATGGAATTCATGTCGGGGTTTATCGAGGGTTTTAACTTTACAGCAACTAAGCAAACAAGCAATAGAATTACTGAGACAGAAAAGAAAGAAAGGACCAAACCAGGGCGGTAGCCGAATCCTTCAGTATGGCTTCCGAGGTTGCGGTTTGCATCTGCATCTATAGGGCGACTTCCCTTCAAGCTTCAACGGAAATGGCAAGTAAGGTAAGGAAGAAATACAGAAACACTCCACCCAGAAGCCCTTATTTTCTCTCTTCTGATTCTTTTTAGCTCTTCAGAATAAAACCATCTCTCTATTATCCTTGAATTGAAATCCTGTAATTTCTCCACCCGTCCCCACCCCCCCCCTCGCTCTCTAAAAATAGAGGACTGGTTTCTATGGATGGTGTAAATGGGCTAATACAAATACGATTCAGTTTAACTGTTCAAGGCCTGTTTATCATATCCCAGTATTGAGCAACATTGAGAATGAGTTTTACGACTCTTGAGTAGCTGTGTTGTGTAGAAAACCATGGCATTTGTTAACGTTTATACTTGGTCCATCAAATGCTGACAAGCCAACAGTACAGTTGTTTCTGGTGAATATTTATTTCTGTGAATATTTGTTTCAATTATAGATGATGATTTACCATCTGGAAACTGAAGGGGGTGAAATAAATCATGTTGAAATGACCATATATCAACTCTGTTGCTTTACAGTAGATGCTTTTTTTTTTTTAATACTTTCTGGCTATGAACTTGATTGGGGTTGATCTGGTACATCTTCTGATTTTATGGATGCATTGCAAGCTTAATCACATAAATCTTCCAGTGGTTTAAGAAGTTGATACAAATGCTGAACCTATACCCATTTGATCTGGTATCTTTCTATGATGCTGTGACATAGTTACAAATGCATGAATTTTGTTGGTTTCCTTGAATTAGAATACTTACTAGTGTGAGTAATCTTGATTCAGAAATCCTTCGTAAGTTTTGGGCAGTAGCACTCTGATTTTGATTTTAGCATGTCAAAGTGAGTAAATGGCCAAGGTCTTAGTGATCTCTGTTCTGTAACTTCCAAAAGTTAGGTTTCATGAATCAGTATGTTGATGTTACTTGGAAAATACATATACCATTATTTGCAACATGTTATGCAATGCCTCAGTGAAAAATGACCAATCAGGTCAGTTATATTTGGCTCATGGTTCGATGATTTACTTTTCAGTTGACTGGTTTTGCTCAAGCTTTGTTATTCTGGATTAGTTTTCCGGTTGCAACTTGTCCCATGCAATTGTATTGATTTACTTCATAGTTGTCAATGCGACTAGGTGCCCTAGGCGTGCAGTATATGTAAATATAGTGATGATAATTTTATAGAATTATGCTTATATTCAACATAGATATCAATGCAATACTAATATGAGAAGACCGAAGTATAATAAACAAAGCATAGGATATAGTATAAGCATATTCATAAAAAAACAAAAAACAAAATAGTAAACGTAAATAACATTGTTTGAGTTAAAATTAATACTGCAAGTGCACAGGTCATATGTAGCTACGGGTGGATCATAGGGAGGAGAACTCTATGTAAATTCAGTCCTAACCTAGGCAAAGCGCCCTCTTTCGAATAACGATTAACAACTAACAACTAATCTACTAATAATGAAAAGCAAGATTGAATGAATCAATGAAACAAACCTAATCTAACAATGACAATAAAAAATTAACAAGCAAAGACTTAATGAATGCAAAGGCAAGATAAATTCAGAATTAAGAATAGAACTCAGATCTAAGAAAGAAATCAGATTTAATAAAGCACTCAGGAATCGGAATCCACCATGAAAATTCAATCGTATGACGATCAAAAACACCCTTGATCGCATGAATGAACTAAGTCTATAGAAAATATGGTTGAAGCAACGATGATTTCCTATGAGTTATTTTAAATCATAGCATTGAAAGATGATGGCAAGCAAAATTATGTTGGAACTTGGACAACTATGCATACGAAATTAATGGCATGAATAATGTGCATGTTACAAATATAACATTGGTTACACAGAAAATTAAATTATGGGCATCTAGAGATCATCACTCCTCTTCTTCATCTCATGGCTTCATCCAATCCCCAAGTTGCAGGATTTAGTTAGCCATAGAGATGAGGAGAGAAGAAGAAAAATAAATAAAAGACGAACAAGAAGACATGGTAATCAAATCTGAAAATAAGAAAAGAAAAGGAATACTTTACTGATTAAATTGCAGAAAATTCTTCAAGCTTTGACTAAACTCCAATCTCCAACATTCGATTACAACTCAAAGGAAAAAAAAAACTCTCATCCCCATCCTCTCAAAAAAAAAAAAAAACAAAATAATGTAAATCCTCTTCTCCCAATACCGAATCCCTCCCCTTTTCGGCCCCTACAGTTTATATAAAAAGCAAAGAAAGGTGGATAGCCGTGTGGGTGAGGTGTGTGAAATATATGGGAGAGATAAATTAGGGAGAGTAGAGGCCAGAAATTAGGAAAGAAAAGAGAAATCAAATTCGAGAAGGAGAGAGATTGTAGGGAGGAGAGAGAGAAACGTGATGGAAGAGAGATGAGAGACGTGGAGAGTTGAGAGATTTTAGGAAGAAGAGAGCAATTAGGAAAGAAATAAGCCACGTTTTTTGTTGGTGTTTGATTTCGTCTTCTCTTAAAATCTGGAAATATTAGATGTCACCAATAAATAAGCCTTGGTAAAAATTACCCTCTCTAAAAATCGCAGGGAATATGGGTTGGTGCCTTCTCCTGGGCTGCGCAACTTAGGTCTTCAAAACTGGTTCAAGCTAGGACTGGTTCTGGCCCACAAAGGTCCAACTCTCTTGATCTTAGCCTTGAACTGTTCTCCTAGCACTCTTTAAGCTTTAAATACTCATCTTCAACAGAAATAAACCTAACACCTGAAAACACAAAAAAATAACCCGAGTAGCACTGTTCTAATAATTAAAAGACAATAAATAAAGGTAATAATTCGCACATAAATATGCTCATCAAATACCCCCATACTTGAGCTTTGCTAGTTCTCGAGCAAAAAGAAAAACTAAGAAAAAGAAAACCTCCTAACTCACTTTCATAGGAATCACGATTGCACTTAGCACGTGCAACAAGCCTTTAAACCCTTAGGTTACCCCTAGTGAACGAGTTGTGTCTCGTGAGTGTTTTCAGTGAATAAACACACAAAATTCAAATTCTCACTTCCTTCTAGCTGATCCTTACCTAAGCACAGGTGAAGTCTATATCCACTCGAAAATTGAAAACAAGCATGATAATAAAACTTTGAGATTGAGATTCCTACGGACCCCCATACTTGAACGTTATTATCTCATTCCAAGTTGCAGAACTATCATACCTCTAAATTAGGGAAACTCTTATATTTTGGTTGGTCACACGATTTTTCCCTGATATTAGATCTAGTGGGTCATCTAAGTTACAAAAGACTTCAGCTTGGAGCTTGGGTAGAACCTTTAAGCACATGCACGGTCTTAATTTCACTTTGATTTCACTTTGATTTCACTTTGCCATATATGGCTAAGTATTGAACTCAAATGTTCCTCTACTACGTTTGGCTTGAATGACATGCAAGGCTTGCACCAGATACCCAAGTTACTAAGCAGTGTTGGAATAGATTCTCAATACATATATCTTTTGATTGCCACTTTGTGGCTTTAGAAATTGATGCAGTATGAGTCCAAACTTCTTTTCTTTCCTTTCACAAGGGGATGGCTAAGGGGTGTTCTCGATCAAGGAACCTCGCTTCCTGAGGTGGAGCGCCCTGTCATCTACAACCAATTTTCACTTTTTTTTTTGGGCACTTATTATGCAAGTGTGCCACGGTCCAGCCTTAGCTCCTAACCAAGACTCTTGTATACAAGACTACTAACAAGATCAGCTCTCTCGATAGACAGTGCTTTTGATTTAAAATTTTTTTTTCCATTTAAATCCCACCTTGAGATTTATTCCAATTCCTTTCCTTGAAAACAAGAATTTTATTACTTCAAAGCACAAGGTACCAAAATCATCTCTCTCTCTCTCTCTCTTTAAAAACACAGCAGAAAAATTTCCAAGAATTTCAAAATGGGTACAAACTCACACCTAAGCCTAAGTCAGATTTCAATTCATCAACTATCCCCCCCATACTTAAAATATGCAATGTCTACAATGCATGAAAAATAAAAATAATGACAAAGGAGAGGGCATACCTGATAAGATCATTCTGGCTCAGAGTAAGGTGGTTCATGGAGATCCATGACCTGTTCCAAATTTGCAGAAGCCATCTCAATGTAAGGCTTTAAATGCTGGCCATTAACTTTAAAAATCGCACTAGTACCTGGATTAAAAATCTCAATAGTACCTGGATTAAAAATCTCAATAGCTCATATGACAAAACTCTATGAACAATGTAAGGACCATGCCTTACATTGAGATATATGTACTAAAAATCTATTCCAACACTGCTTAGTAACTTGGGTGTCTGGTGCAAGCCCTGTGTGTCATTAAAGCCAAACATAGTAGAGGAAAGTTTGAGTTCAATACTTAGCCATATATGGCAAAGTGAAATCAAAGTGAAATTGAGACCGTGCATGTGCTTAAAGGTTCTACCCGAGCTCCAAGCTAAAGTCTTTTGTAACTTAGATGACCCACTAGATCTAATCTCGAGGGAAAATCGTGTGACCAACCAAAATATAAGAGTTTCCCTAATTTAGAGGTATGATAGTTCCGCAACTTGGAATGAGAGTTTTTTGTTGGGGATGAGAGAAACCTCACCCACACGGCTATCCATCTTTCTTTGCTTTCATAGGTATTTTTTGTTGGTGTTTGATTTCGTCATTCGATCAATCCACCATGCGATCAAGGGTATTGGGAGAAGAGGATATAAATATCCGATTGAATATTCATGGTGTAATCTCCAACATTCGATTACAACTCAAAGAAAAAAAAAACTCTCATCCCCATCCTCTAAAAAAAAAAATGAAACAATGTAAATCCTCTTCTCCAAATACTGAATCTCTCCCCTTTTCAGCCCCTACAATTTATATAAAAAGCAAAGAAAGATGGATAGCCGTGTGGGTGAGGTGTGTGAAATATATGGGAGAGATAAATTAGGGAGAGTAGAGGCCAGAAATTAGGAAAGAAAAGAGAAATTAAATTCAGGAAGGAGAGAGATTGTAGGGAGGAGAGAGAAAATGGATGGAAGAGAGATGAGAGACATGGAGAGTTGAGAGATTTTAGGAAGAAGAGAGCAATTAGGAAAGAAACAAGCCTCGTTTTTTGTTGGTGTTTGATTTCGTCTTCTCTTAAAATCTGGAAATATTAGATGTCACCAACAAATAAGCCTTGGTCAAAAATACCCTCTCTAAAAATCGCAGGGAATATGGGCTGGAACCTTCTCCTGGGCTGCGCAACTTTGGTCTTCAAAACTGGTTCAAGCTGGGACTGGTTCTGGCCCACAAAGGTCCAACTCTCTTGATCTTAGCCTTGAACTGCTCTCCTAGCACTCTTTAAGCTTTAAATACTCCTCTTTCAACAGAAATAAACTTAACACCTGAAAACACAAAAAAATAACCTGAGTAGCACTGTTCTAATAATTAAAAGACAATAAATAAAGGCAATAATTCACATATAAATATGCTCATCAAACATAAACTTGTGAAATGCCCAAAACTGATATAATATAAGATGTGCTGTCACAAGGCCACAAGGTGACGCCAAGGCGTCCAAGGCAGTTACTTTTCTGTCCATCTTCACCTAAGTCGGGTGGTTACCCATTTCACATTTTTTATGGTTTTGGTAAATTTCACCAGTCAGGTACATATTTTTATTCTGGTCATTTATTTTTGGCATAATGTAAATCGTTTAAACATATTTTTGCTCTTTTTACGGTTTTTCATTATTTTATGCATATTCATCATCATACATGTTAGTATATATTGCATTATCATGGGAGAACATTCGAAATCAAGCATCTAGCAGAAAGGCCGGTTCAGTCGGGCGAGGTGGGTGCCTAACACCTTCCCATTTTCGTAACCTGACAACTTACCCAAATTATATGAGCAGACCATATGGAATCATGTAGTCCATTCCACTTTCATGGATA
The DNA here is from genome assembly GCF_018873765.1 of Telopea speciosissima. NCBI lineage: Eukaryota > Viridiplantae > Streptophyta > Magnoliopsida > Proteales > Proteaceae > Telopea > Telopea speciosissima. The sequence continues at coordinate 62,577,117 of NC_057919.1, forward strand.
GGGCTACACCAATCGGGTCCTAGGCCCTAACCTAGGTGGCAACACCATTTTATTTTTAATATTGTATGATATCCCACCCCTGCTTCCGTGAGTCCATGGTACCTATATACATCTCACCAAGAGGCTATCAGCCCCAGGGACACCCACAAGGTGTCACAAGATCCCGGAGTGGAATCTTACACTACTGCTACTGAGAAAGTTCGCGCCACTGATGGCGAGGCTGATGTCTTCTTCATCTTCTACAAATTTGGTTGAAACTCCGGAAGCTATTTCAGACGATTCTCAAGTATTGATTAAACCAACAAAACTGAGAAAGAGTTGATCTGTCTCCCTCATCCCTATCTCTTTCATCCCCAAGGGCGACCCAACAACCCAACATGTAAAATTTGGTGTCCAATACTTGCGTGGATGATGAGATAACTTCCTGAAACCAAACCTGATATTCAACATCAATACATATTTATTTGGTTACAGCAACCTGGTGTTTAGTTATTTGATGTCCAACATCCTGATGTTGCCTAGTCTCAACAACCTAATCCTGCTACTTAGTTTGCAATAACCTATATTGCTTATTTATCAGTGAAACTTTTTATTTGAGACCTCAGTTTGGGGTTTAAGAGTGAGTCTGATATTTACTAATCAGATCTTTAATTATGTGATCTTTAGTAATCACATTATTATTATTCTGTTGTTGAAGTGTCTTTCTTGAGAAGGGGCTTATGATGTAGCTGTTGGATGTTGCACTTTTATCATTATCTTCATTGTGGAGATTAGTACTTGCCTTATTTGAGAAGGGCTTATGATGTAGCTATCGGATGCTGCAGTTTTATTTGTCTTCTTTGTGAAGATGACTACTTACTGCCTACATTCCTTTGGAAGAGCCTTTGGTGTTGCTACTATGATATTTTTGGATTGCGGTTGGTGTTCACTATCGCTTGTTTTTTTTTATTGTTGCTGTTTGGATTTATTAAACACGAAGATTTTTATCTACTATTGTTGTTGATGGTTGATGCGCTTGAGTTGATATTACTACCTGAATGAAGTTCTCTCCATGCTCACTGGTGTTTACAACTGTTCTTTAAGATTGATGCTGCCTTTAATATCTATTCTTGTTGTTCCAAGTTGGAGCCTTTTGATATGTGTATACTCCAGCTTGAGGGGGAGTCCCTATCATGGTGTAGTTGTGAGTCTTAGTTGTTAGTTTCCTTGTTAAGATATATTTAATTTCCTTATTGGTTTATGACTTGAGTTGTACTCTTAAGTATGAGTTTTATTTAGACTCTATTTGCTGTAACTAAACATTATAAATAAAAGTTGTCTGTCTACGATAGAGATGAGCCGAGTCTATCGTGGTTCTCAGCACTTCCTCTCTCCTCCATCTACAGGTCCTGGTTTGTTAGGTTTTGTTACATATGGTTTACTTCATTTATTTCAGATTGAGAGCTATTGTCATAAATTTTTGTTTGATATGACTTTGATCTGGGCATATTGTTTTTGCTGGGAAAAGTTTGAGTTAGTTGTATATGTTTATCATTAAACCTGATAGTGTGATGGGGATCCCCTGCAGAGAAAGCATTCAACTAGGGTGGCCTTCAGCAGATTTTCAAGATACAGAGCCTCTAGGCCAGGTCTTTTCTTCAATCTCCTTGCACTATTTTGTTGCTTACTTTTGAAGCCAAAATTACCATTGTCTAAACAAGCCAACTCTTGGCAAGAGATTTTAATCATCTTTGACCTCAAAATTCAAATATTACCAAATTAGTGTCTGCTTTATATCTTTTTCTTCTTGGAGGAAAAGATCAATTTTTTTAAAAGTTCTACTGTTTGTCATTACTTCTTGCAAATAATTTCTTCATTTGTCATTACTTTCTCTTCACTACATTCGGAAGAGTTGGTTTGATTGTCTTTGACCAAGTTCAATGCATTTTGGACGACAACAGTATGCCCATCTTTTAGATAGTGAAAAAAATGGACCTTAAATAAATTTGGGCATGCTTCATCCTTGGAGAAGCTTTGCTGGTTCAGTTTACAGTTAGGAGGCTTAAAACCTTAAAAAAGAAGTAGATGACAGCTTAAAACCCTATTGAAGTTGGATTTTAGTAACTTAGTCTTACATTATGTATTTGAAAGTTGATTAACTAAATATGCTCACACAGATAGTTTCCTTCCTATTCATATGAAACTGACAATTCCAAGCTACCCTTCCAGGTAACAAATTGCATATAACCAGTCATTCGGATATTGGAAGATTTACAGAGAGTTCTGATCTTGAACATCTTACAGCATCCAGTAGCAATCATTGTGTAACTATTTCTAAACTTTTAGATCCCATGTCTAATAACAGTGTAATGATATCTGGTTATTGGGTGGGACCTGATATTGAAGATGGATGGGGTTATATAGAAGCATTTGTAAGTCAAACTTTTTGATAATTGAATGTTCTTGGACAGTGTTGCATAGAGGAGCCAAACCCAAAATCTGTGAAAGTGAAAGCATTTTTAGATTAAAAAGAAAGCTTAATAAATAAAATTAATTGAATCAAGTTGGATTAATGAAACATCTTAACCCCCCGGGCCGGGAGATTCTAGAAGGGGATAAGGGTTTGCTTTATCTAGTGGTACTGTTATGTTTCAGTAGTTAAACTTCTACATCTAACTATATACATATCTGCATATAGCCATGATTTTCCAGATGGGCAATGTTGTGACAGAAGTTGTGCACCCAAAGTTATACAACTTGTAATCGGGCATTGGGTCGGTCTCCATCGATCAATTATCTGATGATTCAAATCCATTGGAAATGAGGAAAACTCCATTGCAATCGACTAGACGACTCCGTCAGAATGCCATTGTCTGAACCTGGTGAAATTTGGATTGGGGTTAGCTAATTCTGATTTGATTGTCTTGGATCTATTTCGAGACCAATAATTTTATAGACATCAATTTAATGCATTTAAAACAGTATCTTCTGCTTGGTACTATGTGTAACATGAAAACCCTTGAAAAAAATATGGGGAAAGCTTTGTAAATGTTGGTCATATGGTTGAGGTAAGCTCTCAATATTTGACATTATGCTATCTAGGCTATTCCCCTTATTATGTAACATTGACAATGATTAAGTACCACACACACACACACACACACACACACACAAAAATCCCACAATGATTGAATGAATAAGTACATAGTGACAAAGCAAGCTACTTCGAATAATTTCACTAAAAACCGAAAAAACTTCTTCTAAAGTAGTTGGTGGTACCCCTGCCAATAGGTAGTAGGGGTCTCAGGAGGTCATGGGATCAATTCTCCTATTTCATTGGGGAAGAGGGGTTCAGAGTTAGCGTCGACATTGCCTGTCGGATGGCCGAGGCTATGCGGGCTGGCAAGAGCCAATCAATGCTTTATCCTGGATCAATCAATAGATGGCAGAGATGTCATTTCATGGGTAGCAGAGAGAGAGAGAGAGAGAGATCTCGTTTCTTTAATTCCATTCTTTGGTGTTCTTTAGTCTCCCCCCACCACCCCCCCCCCCCCCCCCCCAAAAAAAAAGTTTTCATCTTCATGGATCTTTGACAGTATAGTCCCATATTAGGACAACCTGTTAGCCGTCTAGGGTTTAAGTTTTCTAACCCTTAGCTGGTGAAGCACTTATAATATAGCGGCGGCTACCGAATAATTATCACCTCCAACTCTCGGGCACCTCCAATTCCTCCAATAGGGGGGAGTGGACCCCACCTTGGACAGTGTTTTTGGACAGGGGGTAGGGTGATCATTTCTGCCCCCATGTGAGGAATTGGAGGGGGGCAGCAAATTGGAGGGGACAATAATTTGCGGCTACCAATCTGTGAGATTGGTGTTAGACCGATCGAAGGTTGGAAAAACTGAACCTCGTTGCCATTTGTTCTATTATCCTTGTGCATGAAGATGATAAATTCGATCGTTTTATTATAGATTTCTGACCACATTCTCCATAGGATCCCTTTTATCTCTTCCTTCTCCGAGCTCGGGTTATGGAAGAAGGAACCGAGAAGAAGGTATCAGCCCGAAGAAAACTACATGGATGGTCCTAGACCGGCTCGACCGCAAAGGGTCGAGTGATAGACTCCTACCCCACCTGATTTCTCCACTCTTCCCCCGCCCCCACTGGACGCCAAATCCCTCTCCGGGCCACCATAGTGGAGGGCCCATGTCCTAGAAAAAATAAGAAGAAGTGTAAGAGAACCCTTGCTCATAAATTGAAAATGAAGTGACCTTTAGTTATGGGCACTACGCACACAAGAAGAGCATCTTATATATATGGCCCTAATATCTACCCCTTGGGCCTTGGCAATCAGAGTGGCCCAAAATTTGGTGGACAGCTAGGGTCCAAGCTGAAACATTAAATGGTCATATTGGAAGCCCAATAGTGAATCTTTTTGCCTTCTAATTAATCAATTTAACCATAATGCAAACATGTTAATTTGGACAAAGGGGTGGGCTAATCAGGGTTTGGATGGTAATTAAAAGCATAACATTAGCCCATCATTTTGGGGTCCAACAGTGAGTCCGACCCTTCAATAATATTGGGTGAACGATTAAACATTTCATTCATTGATCGGGCCACAGTCGTTCGACTCGGGTTGGGTAAGCATGGTTTTAGGTATTGGTATTAGATTGATCGTATTGGTATCAATCGTGACCAATACTGATATGTATTGGTTAAAATACTGGTCTTTTTTTGAATTTTCAGCCCATTCCAACAGATATAAACCGATATGTATCGATGTCATATCGGTATCAGACCTGACCGATGTCAGATCCAAAATTAAAACCCAGCGGGGAAGGTAGCAAGGCTGATAATTGCCAATTTGCCTCTCCTGGCATTAGTCTCTTAAGACTAAAGACTGAGAAACTAAGTCTCCATCTGGTTTTTAAGTGAAATTAAATCAATAGTTCAATATTTAAAAAAAAATTTATAATCATTACCTAGTAAAAGGGATTTTCTAATCGAAATCTTTGGAAGTGTCAAATAATTTATAATTTTACTCTTTTGCCCTTTTCACACAATTTTTTCCCCAACAAGGGTAATAGTGTTATTTCATATGCATTGTTGTATACTTGTTTTTTTTGGTTGAAATAGTTGTATACTTGAAAAATATACATGACAGAGATAGTGACATATCACTTTCAACTTATTTTTTGAAAATCTTTTTATACCTTATCTTAAAATCTTTTGACAATAAAACAAGGGGCAATTAAAAGATTTTCATAAAAAAAAAGGGGCAATTAAAAGAAAGTGTCAACTTCTAAATACAACTATGGAGGTGTCATTAAGATTAGGGTTGTCAATTCTAAGTTTACATTGGTAAGATCGACCTATCCTAAGTGGTGAAAGAATGAATCCGGCTTGACATGTTAGCTAAATGTATCGTTCAAGGTGCATAGGGATGGACTGACGGACACCTGACTGAGCCTGACACATTTAAAGCCCGTTTATGAACCGGACATAAATGTATTTTACCTCAATTACCCCTTAAATTCCTTATTTTATCCCAAATATACCATTTCTTAATCTCCTTGATTAATTTATCTTCTCGCATTACATAACCTATATATAAAGAATTATGGGCCAGATAAAAACATAAAATTGATAATTAAATATTAATACACTATAAAGTTGATGAGCAAAAAATTAACGAAACACATAATCAAGGCCATGTATATTGTTAGAAATGTCATCATACGTATGTCATTGAGATTGAGGCCCATAGAACTACAAATGCATTAGATTTACTTATTTAGCTGTTGGCCGGACTAGTGAGAAACATTCTCTTAACTAAGTTTTTGTTGCATCCCAATGAATTGAATCTCATTAGGAACTATATGGACCAGACTTGCTTAGTCCGGTTGTAGCCCATTTAGCATGATCCCGTTTATAGGCACTTTTAACCGATTTATAGCATGTTTAGTACGAACCCAACTACAGACCGGTACGCGATCGACCTTTAATAAATAGGACCATGCCTAACTTATGAGGACTGATTACTAAAATGAGCCAATCATGATGCAAAATCCTAAAATAAGGGGACCGATTAGGCCCAATTGAAATCGACCCGGACTAACCAATTGATACCCCCAATTCAGACACGAGTCTAGATCCTTTACCGTACTGCAGGGTGTGTGGTGCACATCCTGTGGCACAATAGAGGCGATGCATGACCGTCAGATGTAGATGAAAGGGTGCACCATAGATCCTCATCTCCCATCCAATGATGGTATTAGGGTATGGCCATGCATGATGTAAAACCATGCACGACCATGCACACAGCCGTCGAATGGGGTTTAAAGAATGTACCATAGACCTTCATCTCTCATCCAACGATTGTATATATGGTTGTGCATGATGTACGATTATACACAAAACCTTTTGTTCCCCCCGGCCCCACCCCCCCTCCCCAAAAAAAAATGAAAGAAATCATGTGAATTGTCAATTAAACCGTTCCATACTCTCATGAGACTTCAGAGTTTAGACGTGAGCTGCAAGTTTGTTTCTAAAACAGGGAAACGGGAAACCCGAGCAAACGGCGTTAAGCTTATTCCAGTAAATATCTTGGAAATTGAGGGATAATTAAGTAATTTCATTGGCTCTATCAACTACTTTCCATCTCCCGCTTCAATTCTGCTTCCCTTATATAGTTGAACTTAAGAAGTTTAGTTTCTTCCAATTTTCTTATAAATTCGTTGCAGTATTGCAAGAAGTAGCGAACCCTCTTCGTAGTTCTATTCTCAAACGCAGTCTCTGCTAAGAACTTTCCATCGTCCACTACAATTCTGCTTCTCTAATGAAGTTGAAGTCGGTTTCTTGCGATTTTCCTTATTATTTTTTCGCATTATATCAGAAGTAGCGATCCAATCCGATCCTTTTCGTAGTTCTAATTCTCAAACGCAGTCTCTACTTGCCTTTCTTCTTTCTGTTCGAATTTAGGTTTTTCTCTGCAGTTTCTTCTTGCGAAGCTTGACTGTTGTTCACAGAAACAGAGGTATACGGTTCTGTATCTCCATCTTTTACTTTGTTTGCTAGGAAGAACATTGTTTCGTACTATCATAATGGATACGAAGATGATGAACTCACTGTGTGTAGTTTCTTTAAATCGAGTCTGTCTTGCTAAACTGGATAACATATATATATATATATTAGGAGGTTTCAAAGGAAAGGCAAAAACAATCTTGCTTTTCTGCTCAATCCTGTAACTGTCACTGATCTCGATCCTTGATCGGTTTGGTTACAGTTGATGGGCCGAGAAGCAACTACTCGGAGAGGGACACCGAAGAGACAGAGGTGATGTAATCTCTCTTTTTTTCTTAGTCAGATGGATTAGTAGAGATTGCCTTTCAATTCGCATTGGGTTTTGGTTTTGCGAGGCGTATTTCTGATATCAAAAGTAATGGTTCTCCAAATATGTTCTATTGTGTACGACGAGGATGTCTTATCTTATTTTTATTTTTTAATAAAATAAAAATAAACTCATGATTGCATTGTTTATTCAGAGCTATTTATTATACTTCGTGTTCAATCTTTTCGTTTGTGGAATACTGATTATCCAAATAACAGCTTAATATTGGCTCATTATCAAGCCTGCATACTTGCAGCAGTAAGGAGGTGTACAACATGAGATCTTCTGTGCCAATTTCTAATTAGATGGGAGATGATACAAACTGTCCAACTGATATGCTCTTACAACCTTTCTTTCATGTTGCTTTCTCATGCTTCCTTCTTATTTTCCATAAAAATGTGATAAATTGGGTGTTTATGGTCATCCACTTGTTTTGGCTTCAAATTCTTGCATTATTTCCAAGGGGCAACTGTTTGGCAGACCATTAGGGTGTGAATGCCCGAAAGGGCCTTCACCAATTTTACTAAATGCTTATTGTGATCTGATTATGAAATTCACAACTTTTCTTCTGCTTTCCTTTTGTCTATATCAGATATATTATAGTATAGTGCATATTCAGTTTGTCTAATTTTTGAAAGTTTAAATGTTGTAAACATTTACCTCAATTGTTTTATCTTTCTCTCTTGGTCTACTTGACTGCCTACTTTATTTTCATCTGAATCAACTCTAGTCTTTCGACTCTGGAAAGGATCAATAAACAATGGTTCCTCTTAAATTTTTTTATAGGAATGCCTTACAATTATTGGTTATAGTTCTTAATACTTGGACTGATGCTCACATACTTTATTTATTTATGTATTTTTTTTCAGGTTAGCTGTACCATCTCCCTCTGACAACACCACTGCGACGATTGATATGGAATTAAACATAGAATATCATTCATATATTAAACTTGAGGAAGGGTTGCAGTTAATTGATAATGGAATTGCCAAATTGAAGGCCTTTTTGGAGGACCAAGCTGAATCCACACGCAGATTGTTTGATGCTGATGAATATATGCCCCTATACACGTATCCTTTTCATTATAGTCAATTATATGGCTGGGGTTGTTTATGTTTATCTAGGCCACAAAGACTTCCATTCTATATTATATCCTTCACTTTTTAAACAGAACAGTTTATAATATGTGTATCCAAAAGCCCCCTTATGATTTTTCGAAACAACTCTACGAGTGGTACAAGGAATTGTTATGCAGTTACCGTACTGAGACGGTGAGACCACTTCCCTTAAAAAAATCTGTCACTCCTCATTTTTGAAATTGAGGTTTTTTTACTTTATATGTGCTCCTATTCCATTGCATCTTAATATGATGGTTATGATTGCGTCTTCATGTCTAGTAGTGGGTTGGCAAGTGCATCATGCTGTCATTGTGTTCAGTTGCTCTTCTTAAATCAACTTTGCCACTCTTAGTGAAGGGTGAAAATCAGAGACTATTTTGCTTAAGAACTTAATTATCGTTAAACGTCCCCAAAACATTGGTTTGGTTGATTGGAACTTCACTTGGTCATTTTTTATCTACTGTTTATGAGTTGCCTAGTTCGTTTTAGCCTTTAATTATTTATCCTTTTGATATTTGTAGGTATAATGACAATAATAAAGCTTGGTTTTACTATTAAAATAGAAAAATAGTCAAGTAATGCTGGAAACAAAACATAGAGCACAGAGTTAAAAGTGTTGAATCTATTACCACTTGAAAACAATGTTGCACTGTATTAGGATATGGTGTCCCTCATTATTACCAAAATCAGGCGTTATGCAGTAGGTTTCCCTGAAATCTTTAGGTGGAGTAACTAAGTCGACAAAATACGTTGCGGATAATCAAACTGTGTATTGATTATCGGACTTGAATGTGTAAACTCAACATTGATTTCTACTTGTTAATCAAATGAATTGGAGCTTGACTCCTAGCTTCATCTGTATTGGATGGTGCATCCTGATGTATAACTTTCCTGTAAGCAGTAAAAAGTAAATTCTTCCTTGAATTATTTCTTTATAAAACATTGAAATTAGGAAGGAGTTTCAAAGTTGGAACAATAGTAATTATGAGACCAGAATTGGACCTTCATTCATCACTGTCAACCAATTCTGTTGGAAATTCATTTGATGGCTTCAATAGCATCTTATCAGTCCTCTTGCTTATTATTTTCTATATATTACTATTTTTTGTTACACCATTCTTGTGAAGATGTCTTGAACATTTACCCATTTCGAAAAGAAAAAAAAAATCTGTTGGATGATGCTTATGTGATAACAATTCTTACATAAAAGACTGCTCGATGCCTTCTAATTTCCTTTTTCCCATAATCAGGTATTGCCATCTTTAAAAGAGAAACATGGTGAGTTCTTTCTAAGAGAAATTGAGAGAAGATGGGTGAATCACAACCTCATGGTCAAATGGCTTTCACGGTTCTTTCAATATCTTACTCGCTACTACATTCCAAGACATGGTGTACCTGAATTGAATGCATTGGGTCTAAAATGCTTCCAAGATATTGTAAGTGAAAATCTGAAAGTGTACTTGTGTGAGTGAGTGAATATATCAGTGTCTTATCTTCGAGATCTCTTTCATTCTTTTTCAGAACTAAAATATGAAAATTATTGAATTTCAGGTTCACAATAGACTGAAGCAAGCCAGAGATTTGATAATTAATTTGGTAGGGGTTCCTTCCTCATCTGGTCATATGGCTTCTTTTAATTTCATTGTTTTTTCTTATGGGGTGCTAACCTAACCTTACTGATTAAAATCACTGTATCAGATTGATCAAGAGCGCGAAGGAGCACAGATTGATCGATCTGTATTGAAGAATTCTCTGACTATGTTCACAGCTCTTAAGGTTTATGAGGACTTTGAGGAGTGTATGCTTGATCATACATCCTCATATTATGCTCGCAAGGCTTCAAACCATATTTTGGAGGATTCTTGCTCAGATTACATGTTGATGGTAAGTCTCTATTTTGGTTTTAGATGATTTTGGACAAGAAATTGAATTGGAAACAATTGATGGTATTTATTTTGACATGTTGCAGGCAGAGCAATGTCTGAAAAATGAGAAAGAAAGGGTAACTAATTACTTAGATTTGAGCAGCGAAACGAAGCTGTTAAAGGTATCCAATTTGAGAATATCTGCAGATTTTTTTTTGGGGGGGGGGTTTGGGGGGTGGGCGGGTGGGTGGTGGGGTTGTCGTTCCTATCTTTTCTGTGTATTTGCATTTTGAGTGGGTAGGTGGCTGGAGATGTGTGGTTCTATAACAATCTTATCCAATGTGGTATTTGAGAACAGATAGTGCGGCATGAACTTCTGTTTTTACCTGCGAATCAACTACTTGAAAAAGAACACAGTGGATTGCATATATTGTTACGAGATGGTCAGGTATATGGTTAGATATGAAAATATCATTCACCTTGTGGTTGTTGTAGGCAAGGAAATGTGAAATTTGTGGATTTGATTAAAGTTGATAATTCATGTTTACTTCACTGTAGGTGACAGATCTTTCAAGGATGTATAGACTTTTTTCAAGTATAGACAAAGGGCTAGAACCAGCATCTATGATATTTAGAGAGGTATTTATGAATTTCACATCATTTTAAACTAGTATCTATTTGTTTCCTTGTAAAAACCATAGAGAAGGAATATTTTCAGGAAAATTCTTGGTTTTACTGAAACAATTGGAGCTTTACTGAGCAGGGAAAAAACTAAAAAAAAAAGGTGTTTTATACAAGAGAGATAAGTCACTGTAATATTAACATGTGTTGCAGCATTTAATTTCGGAAGGTACAGCTATGGTAAAAGAAGTGGATGATGCAGCTAGTCAGAAAAAGGTTGGTGATGATTCTCTCAGTGAAACTTGACTTTATTGATTAATAGCTTTTCTATATTTGATTCAAATTTCTTTTCTCAAGTTATGAAAAATTACTCTACGCTTTATCCACTGATGAAATTGCTACAAATCCTCTTCTCACGGAAAACGTATGGAGCAACTTCCCATTGGTTGCTATAAAAAAGGTGGTGGGTTAAAAAACAAAATATAAAAACCAAGGAAAAACAACCAATCTACTGTCCGTTTCTGAGATAAGAACCTGTAGAGCATTCTGCTCAAGTTGTTCTATTTATATCTATCTTACAGGCTTTAGTATTATATTGATGGACGAAATTAACTAGATTTCTGTTTTGATGTCCTCCGTAGAGATATTGAACATTTTCTCCTTCTAGGCATTAGGTCAACTCAACCCTCCATATGTGCCCAGCAGATGATGATGTTCTATTTTCTCCATGATCTGCCTCCTATTGTGAAGGGATATCTCTTGGTATTTAAGTTTTTTAAAATGCACAAGGGGTATAACTAAGAATAGAGAAATGTGGATGAGTATATGGTGCAGAGAAAGGGGGGGTGGGGGGGAACTCTGGAGAGTCAGGCTACTGCTTAAACCTAGTCATTGACAAATTTTACACTTGCATTTGCATAACTATAGCTGATTGCTATCTAGATAATAAGACCTCTCCAATTATCACCATTTCACTCGACATGGACATATAGCTTCACTAGTGAATTAATTTACATCGTTAAGGTCAACTTTAAAATCTCCTGATTGATTGTTTGGGTCTGTTTATGTTCTCTTTGGCTGGTTTCCCATTAGCTTGATTTGGCTGTAGGTTTGTCCGTTGTTCTGTTGTGGTGATTTCTCCTTGTTCTTTCTACTTTTTTGGAGTTTGTTTCTCTTTGCTTTGTTGAATATAATTTTTATTCATCCAAAAAAAAAAAAATTACTTGGTTAAGGTGTATACCTGCTTCAGAGTTTAGTAGACCTGCCCTTATATCTTATATTGCAAAAACTAAACTCAACTGAACTAAGCTTTTCCCAAGAAAATGGGGTCAGTTAATATAAATTTATTACAGGACTGTCTACTTTCTGCTTTACTTCATTAGGCTTGGTATATTATTTTATGTTCAAGTGTTCAATCTTATCTATATTATACTGAAGAAAGTTATTCTAACTTCACACATTTATTACAGGTTGAGAATAAAAACATTGTTGGTTTGCAAGAGCAGGTAATAATCTCATTACTAGCAAATGCTTCAGTTATTGTGAAAAATATCCTATAGTCTGCTCCCTAAAATTATTCCATGAACAATATTGTTGATTATGATTCATACTGTGATTATTTTCCCCACTTGAGAAATTGAACTCTCTTTCTGAGCTCCAGGTTTTTGTGCAAAAGACAATAGAACTTTACAATAAGTACTATTCTTATGTTACTGACTATTTCATGGGTCAGCCTATATTCCATAAGGTTGGTTTTCTATATAGCTTTCTCTTTCCCCTCTTTCTCTTTCTTAAAGTTTTCAAGTGGTTGAAACTTGTTCCACCTTTACTGTTTTGGAAGGCACTGAAAGAAGCTTTTGAGGTCTTCTGCAACAAGCAAATTGCTGGAAGTTCAAGTGCAGAAATTTTTGCGTCTTTCTGTGATAGTACTTTTAAAAAGGGTGGTGGAAGCGAAAGCTTAAGTGATGAAGAAATTGAGGGGATATTTGAAAAGGTTTCTTTCTAATTTTTTTTTTTCAATTGTGACGTGTGCTAGGACGTTCTTAATTGATCTTAGTACTTAACCACTCTCTTTACCCTGCAGATTGTGAGATTGCTTGTCTATCTCCACGAAAAAGATCTTTTTGCTGAGTTTTGTCGGTACAACACTCAACTTACCAATTACTTTTTGGTCATGTAGGATGTAGTTGCACAATCTTCATTCTAGCTGGTCTTCAAACTGAGAACAATTATCTATTGGTTTTTTTATCACAGGAAAAAGCTTGCCCGCAGGCTCCTTTCTGATAGAAGTGCTAATGATGACCATGAGAGGTGTCTGTTATCAAAACTGAAGCAACAATTTGGTAGTCAGTTCACGTCAAAGATGGAGGGGATGGTTTGTTTATATGAACTACTTGATTCAGAATCCACTAAATGTTGTCTTAGAACAGTCTCTTTGGCTAACCAAGTATAAGAATGATTGTTCTTGATGCATACAGGTTAATGATTTGGTCTTTGCAAGAGATACTGAACTTAAATTTCAGGACTACCGTTTTAGTAACTCACATGCAAATCGAGGCTCAGACATGGCTGTCACTATTCTAACTACGGGGTACTGGCCAACTTATAAGTCCTTAGATCTCAATGTTCCTGCAGAGTTGGTAAAGGCTCCTTCTCTAACATTTACTCTGAATATTTGGATGATCTTTAATTCTAGATGGTTCATATTTCTCATTTTTTGAAATTCAAATTACAGATTAGCTGCATCGAGGTGTTTAACAGATTTTATGCATCCACTACAAAAAGAAGGAAGTTGACTTGGATATTTTCACTTGGTAACTGTAATGTGATTGGGAGGTTTGAACCAAAGCCCATTGAGCTTCAACTTACAACTTATCAGGTCTGTTCTCATTATGGCATTTGGTAGTATTCTTTTCTTCATTTCATTTTGGAAATGAAGTACTTGTAGGGATGAGAAGTTAATATTTCCTTGTGCTTCCATTTTCAGACTGCCGTTTTGTTGCTATTCAACACATCAGATAAGCTAAGTTTTAAGGAGATTGTGTCCCAGTTGAAGTTACCCAATGAAGAAGTTACGAAGCTGCTACACTCGTTCTCGTGTTCAAAGTACAAAATTCTGATAAAAAAACCAAACAATAGAAGTATCTCTGCAAATGATACTTTTGAGTTCAACTCTATGTTTACTGACAAGATGCGGCGTATCAAGGTCTGGACCTACTCTCCCTCCTAGTAGTGTGTGTGTGTGTTTCCTTTTTTAAATTCAATCTCTCAAGGGGTGATGGTCCGTTGATTTGAATTGCACAGGTTCCACTTCCTCACGTAGAAGAGAAGAAAAAGGTGATAGAAGATGTTGGAAGAAGCAGGGCATATGCGATCGATGCTGCTGTTGTTCGGATCATGAAGGGTAGGAAAGTTTTGAACCACCAACAGCTTGTGGGGGAATGCTTGGAACAGCTAAGCGGCACTTTCAAGGTAGGTTACCAAGACATCCACAGTCCACACTTTTGAATATCAACTTCGGTCCAATTTTCTTGACTGGATTGAGCTGGCTTGGCCTTTTCTCAATTAGCCTCGTTTGCCCCAAACACACACACACACACACACACACAACAGACTGGATTTTAACCTTGGCATTTGCTGGTAACTTTCTAATTAATCCAAAACTAGTTTCCACATCAAAGCTCTTGTTTCAGTATTGTGTTTTTTTAATATTAAGTTAATGATACATTTAACCATTGTATTTGTAGCCCGATGTAAAATTGATTAAGAGACGGATTGAAGACCTGATCGTTCGGGAATTCTTGGACAGGCACCCGGAGAACGCAACATTGTACAGATATCTGGCCTGATTCAGTATACTCCTTTTTCTACTTTCAATTTTTGCCTCTTTATTGAGGATTCTTCTGTATTCATTCTTTTTCTCTAATAAAGATGCAATTGATGGTTGGTTATCACACAATTTTGTTAAGAAGGTTTTGGGGGTAATTACTAATTACACAATCTGTAGGTTTTTTATTTTTATTTTTTTATGCAGTAGTGCTTGCTGCACCAATATACAACCTCCTTAGTATGGGAGTGTGGCCTATGCCAGCACTCCCATGAGTCTATCTCTCTTTTTCCCACTTGAAAAGACACCTCTGCCCCTGGTTTTGAGGAGGAGAGAGATAGACACATGGGAGTGCTGGCATAAGCCACACTCTCGGACAGAAAACTACTTTCCAAAATGGGAGAAAATTCCCAACAAAAAATATATGGATTTCAGATCGCATTTGGTTGTATGGGATGTCAATTGGAATGGTTCTGGTTAATCGGGCGGGTCCCAGTTTTTTTGGGGTCAAGACCAGAATCGTTCCAATTTGTTAATCAGTTCCAAACTCTGGAAACATTGGATGACCCGGTCCAATTCAATTAAACCTAAATAATACATTTTAGCCCATACAATGTCCGGGGGGGGGGGGGGGGGGGGTGGGGGCGGGGGCGTAGCGTACACAATCTTGATCCATTTTAACATGAGTATGTTTGAACCAACAGAGTGAATTAATGAATGAAAAACTTAAAACCACATAATGGATTCTTAATCGGTTCAAACCTAATTGGCTTGGTCTAATTTTTGTTCTCCGATATAAATTAGGGAAAATTACATGATTAGTTACTTTTGGGTTTTCATTTACAAAACTCTCCATCCTATGTTTGAGTTAACAAAAATAGACAAAAACAAGTTAAGGTTTACAAAATTGGACAAAATAGTGTCTCTCCCTCCACACTTAATTTTTTAGATATTTTTACCCCTGTCATTGCCTTCTCGCCCAGGCATCCTCCGTTCTTTGCAACCCTACCCTTGTCCCAGCCACCGCCATTCTCTGTTACCCCAAGTAACAGAGGGAAAAAAAAAAGAGATTTTTTTAGAGGGGGGAACTGCCAAGGAAGGAAGGAGAGTCACTATTTTGTCTAGTTTTGTAAAACTAAACTTGTTTTTGTCTATTTTTGTTAACTCAAACATTGGATGGACAGTTTTGTAAATGAAAACCCAAAAGTAGCTAATCATATAATTTTCCCAAATTACTCTACTGGCTAGGATCAAAATCAACTAATTAATAATAGATTCTAATTTTTAATAGTCGGTGCTGGTCTAGTTCCCCAGACTGGTGCATAAAATTAACTTTCATAATTATTATTTTAAAATTGGGACAAGAGAACACCTAGTCGTGTCGCTCCTACCCCTAGACAAGGCGAGAAGTGAAATGATTGCCCCGCCCATCGTGATGTTAGTGTGCATGGTACCATAGTTCGAGAACTCACCGAGTTTCTCAATTTTTCGAAATCCCGGGATGAGACTGCCTACGAGTCTCAAAATATCAATATCTCGCCGAGATCTTGGTTTAACCTAGGAAAATGCCCATCTAGGTCCTTTATATGAGTGCCAGATCTCGAGATATTGCTGAAAAATCTTGGTATACAGACACCTATGTATGGCAAGAACCAAGACCGACACTTATTTATGCCTAATATGATTTAAATAATATCATTTACTTAAGATATTATTCATAAATAAGCAAATTTCCCCTATTTGAATCCAATAAAAATAGTTAAACAATCAAATTCCAAAAGGAAAAAAAAGTCAACCCTTCAGTTCAAGAAAAAAAATTGAATTTTCGGTGGTAGGTGCAATTTTCAACTTTCTAATGCTGAAGTTTTTCTCAAATCTAAAAATTTCATAAATTTTAATATAGTAATGCATTGCTAAAAACCAAAAGTGCAGTAAAATATTCATTTTTTTTTATGTCCAAAAAAATATTTTCATTTAGAGCGATTTTGACAACATTCGCGCACACCGAATTAAATTTGACCACTACATAACTCCTTCAATATAAATCAGATTTAAGCAATCTTGGACTTGTTGGACAGCTTTGTTTTCAAAGCTTTCCAACAAATCCAAGATTGCTAAAATAAGTGTGTTTGTCCTATGTCTGTCTTGGTTTCTAGCATAAGTAAGTGTCTGTCCTGCTTTCCCACTAAGTGAAACTCCTATTTGGACTTTGTTTTTATAAAATCTGATAGTGCCATTGTGTTTAAATGGCCTGAAATAGGTTGAATACCAAATTTCAGGCCCAAACTATGTTTAAAATCCACCGAGATGAGGCTTCGAGTCGGGAAAAAAAAAATGCACCAACTCGGCGAGATCTCGACTCGACTCGATTTTTCAAGGGTCCGAGTTGGCACTGAGGCCAGAGTTTTCGAACCTTGCATGGTACTGCCAATGTACCATTGGCACCTGTGTTGATGGAGGAGCCACGCGACCAGGTAGTGTTCTCTTGCCCAAATAGATTTGATATTCAGACAATTAGGGGGGAAAAAAAGAAAAAAAAAAAAGTTTAAGAAATGTAACTTACAAAATGAAAGTAAATTTTTTTTCAATGGCACAAAATCAATCAAATCCTGAACTGAAAGTTCTCTGAGCTCCCCCACGAAGAACTCTTCCCATAATAATAATATCAGTTGGATAGAATTTGAAGTTATAGTAACATTTTTGTAAATGTCTTCAATGGTTTGAAGGGGGA
The DNA here is from genome assembly GCF_018873765.1 of Telopea speciosissima. NCBI lineage: Eukaryota > Viridiplantae > Streptophyta > Magnoliopsida > Proteales > Proteaceae > Telopea > Telopea speciosissima. The sequence continues at coordinate 62,594,650 of NC_057919.1, forward strand.
AGACAATATTAACACTAGAAAATAAGGTTTGACATATTAACAATTCTCTTGTTTTAATCATTTCTATCATAAAAAAGTTGTTTTATTTTTATTTTTATGAAACTTCTACTACGATAATTTACTATTATAGGGAAACAATCGGGCAGCATTCTTTTTCATTATTATTATTATTAGGGAAAATTACATATACTTCCCCTGTACTTTGGCTTAATGACACATTTCTCCCCTTGATTTTCCCACTTTACACTTTGACCCTTTATGGCTGACGGTGTTGGAGAACTGTTAGTTAATGGTTTAAAAAGACAATATTACCCTTGTTCTAAAATATCACAAGTAGAATTACAATGATACCCTTTTCATCATCTTCAACCTTAAAACACTCATTTCTTTCCTCCACCGCCACCACCACCACCGTAGCCGCCATCACTACATCCGTTGGCTCCTCCTCCACCGCCACCACTGCCGCCGCCGCCTCCTCCTCTTCGGACTCTTATACGGTAACACTAGAGGTCTCCTGCAAAAAATTGATCTCAGACATGCTGGAGAGAGGGTTCTCAGGAATAGTCACCAAACAAATAATCGAATATAAATGATGAAACGAGCCCTGCAATTGTTGAAGTTGCTCGCAAGAACTTGTAGTACTGTTGGGAATTTTCTCAGGAAAGAGATTTCAGAGATTGTTTTCACGGTCAGCAACATTAGAGAAATACTGAGTCTTTGTGAGATGACCCTCTCACCCTTTTGATTAAAAACGATGCTCATCTTCTCTTCTTCTTCTTCTTCTTCTTCCTGTAACCCCACCCACCCCCACCCCTCTGCAATCCCCCCCATTGTCGACTCCATCGCTAACTTCGCTGCCACTTGCCTCGGTGATCAAGATACCCCATATCTCTGCATCTTCAAAGTTAGCCAAAGGTAGGCTATCCAAAAAGAAAGAAAACCAAGCACAGAGTTGAGATCCCTCGGCAAAAAAAACTCACAAACCTATTTGACTTTTTTCATTTCTAATAAAAACCCTACTCTCCAAACCACTCAAGAAATCAGCCATGATTTGAGCGAGGCCACCTGTAGATGGGTTTTATCGCAAAGCCCTTTTGCCTCCTCTCCTTCACTCTGTTCCTCTTAGCAATATATACACAAAGATAATCCATCCATGGACCATGAAGCTTAACTAATTACCATATAATTTTCCCCAAGGAGCAAAGTAAGGTAAGACAATTGAATGGATGTTATGGGTTTCATTTACGGCTTCAAAAGAGAATCTTTATCCTTTTTCCACATATCTTCAATATTCCTCAAAGGGAAATTTGATTTTGGACCTCCAAAACCATTCTTTCAAGCCTTTTATAGCTTGGATGGGCGAAATCCAGCATATGAACATGAGAGTGGTTGCCATGGCTAATCCCAGAAGTTGCAAAAACTGAAAAAACGCCATCTCTCTACCTCTCCCTTTCTCTGTTTCCTCTCTATTTACAGCTTCAAAGTTGATTGATTCTAAGGGAGGAGAGCAAAAGGTATTTATAGATGGAAATTAGGGGTTCAACAATGAATGAAGAATGAAGAATTTTATCTCTAAATCTTTCCAAGAAAAACCAATAACTATACACAATGTGCATTTAGTCAAATAATATTAGATTTGCAGAAACTCATGTGCATTATCAACAAGTGAGTGGAGTGTTTCAGTGTGCCTGCTTAATCCAACTGTTCCTGAGAAAATGTTATAGCCTTTTCCATCTCTGATATCGTCTGTCTCACAATCTCAAGCTCCCCCTCCATCCCAGGAGCCCTAAAAGTACGAATCGTTGCTTTGTTGTTTTTCATCATCCAAATTGCTAGCTCGAATGCAAACCTTCTTATTCTAGGAGCTTTGACTGATGGGTATTGATAGAATTTTAGAATTTGCAGGAATTTCGTTGTTAATTTAATCTCATTGATTCCAGTTCGATTGAACGTGATACTTGCTTCTCAAGGAGTCATGAACTTGAAAACCTGTGTTGCAAGCCCTAGCATTACTTCTTGTACTTTGTTTTCTTCGGACATTATCATCTTCAACACCTGTAACTTAGGTTCACAGGAATCCAGGGACCAGTTAGAACGATTCTTACCAAACCCTAGAAAGCAAGATGAAATGGAAGAAGGGTAATCAAAATGTGGATTTATCCATGATGAGGTGGGTGGGGGCGGGTGGGATTGCAGCATGAAGAAGAAGAAGGGTATTGTTGGGTTCAGAAAAGTTTGATTCAGTGTCAAAATCAGAGGTTGCTGGAGCATAGTTGGGACGAAGTTGCAGGAGGTAGATAAAGAAGAAGGGCAAAAGGGCCATCTCAAATGATCAAGGGTTAGTTTGGGCATTATAAAAAATCTAACTACGTCACATCAGCACATAACTGACAGATGCTAATGGCAGGGGAGGAATTAGTAATTTTTGAAAAACTACTGGGAAATCGAATGTAAAGTGGGAAAATCAAGGGGAGGAACATGTAATTAGGCCAAAGTACAGGGGAGGTATATGTAATTTTCCCTTATTATTATTATTTTGTATTTAAATAGATTTATGGGAAATTTATGTGTGTATGCCATGGCTTAATTTAAAGGTGCCAAATTAATCAACGGAAACCGTTTATAGAATCAAATTGTTTAATTCGAAACTGTCAAACCGTTTATTAAATGGTTAGGTATTGGTTTTTAAAGAATAAAACCGTTTATCTAAACGGTTCGGTTTAGTTTGAACTTTTTAGTTTCCGTTTAAAGCCGATTACCATAAAACTCTTGAGTTTTGAGAATTATCATTGATTAATATAATAATACAAAATATAATAATAATATAAAAAAAACATTAATAATATAAAGATGCGAGAAAGTTTTCTGTCCGGGAGTGTGGCCTATGCCAGCACTTCCATGAGTCTATCTCTCTCCTCCCATTTTCAAAAGACACTTCTACCCCCTTGTTTTGAGGAGGAAAGAGATAGACACATGGGAGTTCTGGCGTAGGCCACAATCCCGGACAGAAAACTACTTCCCTATAAAGATGTAGACATAGAAGATAGTCGGTACACAATATAATATAACTATAGGATAACAACATAAAGAAAACATTAATAATAATATGGGAAAAAAAACTATACCTTGTCGTGTGGATCCTACACCCAGACACAGGAGCTCACGAAAGTACCCCCATGAAATAAAAAATTGCATCTACATTGATGGGCCTCTATATGCATTCTCATTGACCCCTACACTGTTGCAAACGTTAAATGACCAGGCAACGATCTCTTGCCCTAATAATATAAAGTCATTCCACTACATGATATAGGGAGAGGGATAGACACACCCCCTGTGTATGGTAAATTAGCGGGTGACACCAATGGGGGAGCGGGATGGGGTATCATAGAGGTGGGACAGGGGTCAGTTTGAAAAAGGGGAGAAGGGGGGAGGAAGAGAGAGAGAGAGATAAACACAATGGCGCTAGTTTACAATACACCAATGATGTAACCTGCCTTTTCAAACATAAGGGTGTTTACACAAATTACAATTATAATAATCTCAAATAGAGAATCTGTTATTACAAATCTTAGCTATAATGAGCATCCATATCTTCTTGACTGTGTTGTCTATTAGAGGTAAACAATTGATGGACAATCTTATAGTTAGAAAATGTCTAAGGACCCTAGAGTCAGCTATGCCATCAATCTGTTTTTTTTTTATTTTTTTTGTAGAAAAAGGATTATTTATTGAAGCGTGACCAATGCAAGGTGTCTAAGTTACAAGAATCCGACAACCAAGGAGTGGAGTTGGGTCAAGGTGTCCTATACATTAAAGACACCACCTTCCTAGCCAGAGAGTCAGTCAAGCTGTTAGTCTCCCTGGGAATATAGTGAAGGGTGCAGGAAAGGAAAAAAGTTGCTAAATGCTTAATATAGCTATGCCATCATCACAAGGGGTTCATTAGATAGCTGATCCTGAGGTTCTTAACATTGCTTATAAATTTGGCCAATTCTTACACTTTTAGGGTTTTTCCGTGTGAGTTAAACACATAATAATTGGTACTAAAACCAATAACATTCCATCTCAGATTCTTTTAGTAGAACTGCATAAAATTCAGATCACAAGAAAGGTTTTAGTTACTTGGAGCAAAGAAAGAAGTACTTAGAGCAATGTGAGCTTATAATAGGACAGGCACCAGGTAAAAACATCTGGCAGGTAAAATCCTTCTAGTAGAATAACAGTTGTCTGGAAAGGTACAAAAATCTGTGAACCAGGGGGTGTGAATTAGTTGGTTTGGTTCGGTCCGGTTTCAGTCAGACTGAACCGGTTCTACTCTGATACTAGTCCAAACCAAAACCAAAACCAAATCGTTAAATTGAAGTTCAGTTTTGGTTTTGATTTGGTTTGGTTCAGCCTTGCCTTTTATCGGATTGGCTTAACGGGTTTCATCGATCCATTACCGGGTTGTTATATATATAGGTTTTCTTCCCCATCATTATACCCAGTGAAGTATAATGCTTCACTATTTGCTACATGACAATACATGGGTTAGTCTAAGGGGGTTAAATGGTTCGATTTCAATTAAACGACTTGGTTTAGTTGAAACCGTTTAATTAAATGGTCTCAATTTTGAAACCATAACCGAACCATTTAGTAAACGATTTCTCAGTTCGATTTGGTAAACGGTTTCTGTTTGCTTTTGACGTATTTATGTACATTTAAGAGTGTTAAATGGTTCGGTTCGATTCAAATCGTTTAAATAAACAGCCTCAATTTTGAAACTATAACCAAACCATTATTAAACGGTTTCCATTTTTGGCACATTTATATACATTTAAGTGTGTTAAACGATGTATTCGGTTAAACGGTTTGGCTCAAACCGTTTAACTAAACGGCCTCAATTTTAAAACTATAATCGAACCATTTATTAAACGGTTTCATGGTTTCGATTTCGGTAAACGATTTCAGTTTGATTTTGACACCCTTAGGTTAATCCATGTGATATAGGACTAGGCAAGCATCTCATTGGTACAATTTCAACTTAAAATGGGTAGAGAAAATATCTAAAATTACAAAAGATGCCATTTTGTATTTCATATTCGTCTCTATTTGATGACATTTTGGTAATTTTACTAAAACTTTGAATTAGAATTTGAGCAATTTTCCTTGTTTATCTTTACTAACCCATGTTCTACCAAATAGCAAGTAGGAACGCGTTACACTTCACTAGGCGTAGTGATGTCTAAAAGGACTCAAAAAACAATTAAAAATTTTTTTTTTTTTTTTTTGGATTCGATTTTCTAATAAGTTTCATAAAAACCCAAATCAAAACCAAACCGAAAAGAATTCGATCCAATTTTTTCTAAGAGGTTTTGATTTGTCCAACCAATTCAAGCTAAACAATTGAGACCCCTAGAATGGACAAATCATAAATGGTGGATCACAAAGATGAAGGAGACCATGGAATCCATTAATATTATCTTTCCAACTGAAGTGATTGAAGGGTAAGAAGAGAATGAAAGCCATTATATATATAATATATCACATACTTAATTCAGACCAACAAGATGAGTTGCATACATTATCAAGTGGGTGAGGTGAGACAGAATTTGGTAAACAATGCCACCCAGTTCTTCAAAGTTTTTCATGGATGATGACCAATTTGAATTAATGCATCATTCAAAACCTTTAATCATAGTTAGAATTGCTTATGGGCATTATGTGGTCGGTTGTTGAAGTGTCAATTATAGGGATGAGCTAACTAAACCCTCATATCCATGGTTCTAAGTATCGGTATCGTATCGGGCAATACGTACCAGTTTTGTTAGTCGCCGATACCATATTGGTAGTACGGTACAGACAAGGGGTAAAATGGTCAGAAAACTCATTTTTAAAGGAAATGTAAGGGTAACTTTGTCCGATACAACCGATCCAAGCCGATACCATATCGGTATCGTATCGGTTTTGCGTGTTGTGGATACCGTGCACTAAAACCATGCTCATATCTCCATATAGTATGGAGGAGATGATGAGTGACTCTGATATTTCATCACAAAATTATCAAAAGAAAAGCAGATCCATCCATGGATTTAGTGCAGGTATCACATTAAGTATCGGTCATCTCGAAAACTGATATGGTATCGATGCATGGATCAGCCCATATCGCCATATCGGACAGTTTTTGCCTTTGGTTTTCCTAAAATTTGAGTTCTTTTGAGAGTTTTACCCCTTGTCCATACTGTTTCACCGATATAGGAGTGGCCTACAGATCATCCGATGTGACCGAACCGTTATTGACACCTCAAACCATGGATCCATCTACCAAAGCATTATTACATTAGCGAAGAGGAAAGCACAAGAACATTCTCTTCTCTTCTTTTCCCCTCCCCTCCCCTCCATCTCCTGGTTTTAGTTGGATGTGACCCCTTGAATAGACACACATTGACATTACGGCTTGGTGTATCTCTTTCTTGAACTACTGAAAGTGGTAGAAATTTTCCTCACCGACAAATTCCTTTTCCACCGATGAAGTGATCATGTGATTGAATTCTTGGGCCTTCTTCACATTCTCACCCACTATTTATGCAGTTGAAATTATCCTTTTCTTTGGCAATTTGATGCTACTGATGCTCATGGTGGGTGAAGGAAATCTTGGTCTATTATATTGAAAAGGGAAGAACACTGCCTAGTCATGTGGCCTTGCACCAGGGGGCAATGAGGGGACGCAAGGGTATACCAAGGGAGATTTTTCACTTTGTAGGGGGTGGGAAGGTCATTTAAGAGGGCTGTGTCTGAGTGCAAGGGCCACACAACCAGGCAACGTTCTTTTTCCCTATGGAAAAATATATAGTTTACAAAACTTCTTCAACCCCTACTCCACAACCCCCCGCCCCAAATCCACAAAAAATTTCTAAATAAGAAAAAAAGGTTGGAACACTACCCACATACCATGAGTTAGAGCCCATTGTATCTATCACTCTTCCCCCCCCCCCCCCCCTTTGAAATGACCCCGCTACCCTCCTATATAATGCCCCGTCTTGCACCCTCATTAGAGTGTCCGCTAGCTTACCACATGCAGCAATGTACCAATCCCTCTCCCTAAAAAAATTTGATATCTCATTGTTGAACAACAACAATGGAGCTACTTTTTTTCTTTACATATGGCTAGGGGTGCAAGTTTGTCCCACGAGCCAGAGCCCATCTTGAGATTATAAGGACATGAGCCATGATTGGGATTTCGAGGCCCGGGATTGGTTAGACTTGGCTTAAACTTAGGCCTAGGGTTGAGCCGCCCTAGTAAACTTGCACGTGTATGCACTTGGACAATTAAAAATACAAGTTAAAAAAAAAAGGGAAAAAGTTTTCTGCCCGGGAGTGTGGCCTACGCCAGCACTCCCTTGAGTCTATCTCTCTCCTCCCCATGTGAAAAGACACATCTGCCCCCTTGTTTTAAAGAGGAGAGAGAAAGACACATGAGAGTGCTAATGTACAGAAAACTGCTTCCCAAAAAAAAATATTTGATTCCACTTGAATGGGTTGTTATTTTAATTTATTTTTATTCTATTTATTACTTTGCATTTTAATATTGGGAGAAGGATCGAAGCACACCAATGACGTGTGCTGGAACGATGTCGGACATAGGAATGATAGGAGTGCAGTGATTTCATTTTATGCAAGGAGTAGAAAAATAAAAAGAGAGGGTGCTAGTGTGCCCTCCCCTAGCGGTTCATACAGCTTCTCAAATCCCTCTCAATTACTTAAAAAGAATAAATTTTAGGGGAAAAGAACTCTGTCCAGAAGTGTGACCTACGCCAGTACTCCCATGAGTCTTTCTATCTCCTCCCTATATGAAAAGACATCTTTGCCCCTTGTTTTGAGGAGGAGAGAGATAGACACAATTACTTATTCACTTAACAATTAATGGCCAATTGGTACTAAACATACATAATTAATCTTTTTCTTTTTTTTTTTTGATAGAACATACATAATTAATCAAATGCATAAGAAGAGTACATATATCACTATTAAGCCCTATCCACATATGTAAATAAGGTTGACCAAGATATGTAAATGGGGTTGTCACTTGTCACATAATTACAATTTCCCTATGCATTGGAAATTATAATACCACAACCATGTAGATATATTTAAATATCATTAAAAAAACAATAAAATATGCACATCCAATCTTATAAGTATGGAATGTTAAAAAAAAAAAAATCATAATTAAAAATAGTGTACCACACGTTGATGGTATTATAGACATGTAAGATTGTTTTGAAATTCGAAATTAGAAACTTATTTTGCGTTTGTATGCATTTTAGGTCGATTTTTTATTTTTGCGGATGATAAAAAATAGTTGTTTTTATTATTCAAGAATGCAAAATCGACCTAAAATGAATTCCAAGAATATATACCAAACACAACCTTAGACTTTTGCTAAATATCTTGGGAAATTTAACTTCATAATCATCTCACAGCCTATCTAAATTTGTCAAATAGGATCTGAAGACTCGTAAACCCAATAAGACAAAGGGGATGACTTAATTATATTTCATGGCATATGGTTGGACTGCGACAGTAGAGTTTTGTGAGGTTAACATATATAGTAAAGAACATCCTCTCTCGGTCCGTTTCCTTTTACCCATTGTGAAGGGGGAATCTCTGCAACTATTTTATTCTTGTATGATTTAACTAAAGAAGGGTATTTTTAATTTCATACAATAATGAGTTAATGATGAATCTAGAGTCCAATCATCACATCACCAATGATAGAGACATGGGTTAAGAAAAACTTAATCCTCCTTTATAATGAGAAAGAAAACTTGAAGAAAGAAAAGGTCAACAAGTGAGATCATATTCCGTGGATAATACAAAGTATATGATTGAAGCACACCCTATGGGACAATAAAATTGATGGGAGAGGATAATGTCCAAGCATCACATGAAAATCAAGTCCCAATCTCCTCCTCACGGGTTATCATCCTACCCCATCTCATACCGTCCATGGGGTGTGGGGAGAAGAAACAAATTCTAGAAAATCTGCCTCGTAGTAGTCCAGATGGAACTTAAAATTTATCGACAGACAAACCCCAAGGTCCCCTACTCACCTATGAATTAAGTTCTAACCTAATCCAAAATATTCGACAGGCCAGATACAAGTTAAGAAGAAATCAAAGACTAAGAGAAAGTACACAGTAGTTTTTTCTTATGAGAAAAAAAGTGCACAGTAATTATCAAAGTAATAGTATTTGTACACGGAAAAATATGTAGATACATGCTAATATATGAGAAGGTATTTGATTGAAGGAGAAAAGAACATTGCATGGTCGCATGACTCTAAGCCAAGACATAAGAGCATGCAAAATTATCGCCCTAATTGAAGGAAAAAAGACCACTGCTTGGGCGTGTGGCTCCTATGCCAAGATATAGGAGCATGCAAAATTATTGCCAACCTCTGTGTTGATGCAGGGGTCACGTGACCAGACAATGATCCCTTGCCCTTAACTGAATTAAGTTCTAAAATTTGACATATGACCAATTGAATATACTATTTGCATATCCAATGTACCAACTATTAAAATTATCATATCCTTCATCCACTTGGCAAAAGAGAAGAATCCGCTTGAAGATCCTTTTTCAAACTTCCAGCTTAGAGAAACTTTTTTCCACGTTTTGATTAATTATTGAAGGTAAGAGATTCTTTGGTCAGAGACGAATCAAATAAAAAGGTTGACAATTCAAATAATAGGACGAAGAATATTTTGACGTTTGATTGATCCCGAGTCTCGACCACCTCTCTTATTGTGTTGTGGGGGAACCGAGGAGGAGGTATTCGTTGCACCTGATGTTCTTGCCTCATGATGTGTATCCCTGACCAACCAGTCTTTTTCACACTAAAGAAACAAAATTAGGGTTGACAATTCAAACTATAAATGAAATGTTTAAAACGGAAGATAAAAGGGAAATGCTTTTAATACAATTAGTCTCCGTGTGAGGATTGAAACACACCATTTCCTCTTTAGGTTTTAGAAATTTTATTGTGGGCGGTTTCCTGACCGGTGCGGTTCCCTAGTGTCTCTCATAAGAGGAGAGTGGATCTCATCCGGGCAAGGTGTTTGTTCAGATGCCCTGGGTGGGTCTCACCCCCCTCTTGTGAGAGGCACTAGGGAACCGCACCGGTCAAGAAACCGTAGACGATATAAATCCTAGGTTTTACTACATCATCATCTAATGAGGCCCTAAGATGGAACACGAATTTAGGAATCAGTATTCGATATAGTATTGAGGGTCCGATATCAATCTGGATCAGTCTTGATTGGAATTGGGCATATCTATCTTGTTTTTCTTCATAAATTTTTTTTTTTTTTTAAATCTTTTTACCTTTTGTCTGTATAAATCCATCGACACAATATCGATTGGGAATTGATATCAATCTTTATCAGGAATTGGTTTCGATCTTTGTCGATACCAATATGAGTCAGCCAATACAATATCGATTCCTAAAACCATGAGATTGAGCCATTGAGGGGTGTACTCATTTCCATTCCTATGGCTATGTTTAGTGGTTTGAATATTTAAAGGGAAAATTACCAAATTATTATAAGTATAGGAACCATCGCCATGCATGATATATGGACAATTTTGCCCTTGAATATTGGTACTAGAAAACAAAGGGAGGTGTACTGGTTCTATCAAACTTAATTAGGAAGCAATGCATGGTATGAAGAATCAATGAAGGAAAGTATTTCTGAACCGCCGGGCTACCCTATGCCCCCTCGTTGTAGATATTTTTATATGTTTTTTCTCTCTTTAGAACAATTAATATTGGGTAAATTACGCGTCATCCCTGGTTTTCAAACGAAACTTAGATCACCCCTTGGTTTTTGAAATAACTCAAATCACCTCCTCTACAATAACGGTGTTAATTAGTTCGTTGTTAGTTATTGGTGTGAAAGGACTATTTTACCTTTGTCCTAAAATATTAGAATTAAATTTACAATACTACCCTTCCTTCATCTTCAACATTGGTCAAGGGTAGTTTAGAAATTTAAATTTATTTAACTAGCTGACATCATCACTTAACAACATAAAACTAACGGTAGGGACTAATTTGTCATATTAGGGTCTAAACCAAGGGGGATTTGAGTTTTTTCAAAAACCAGAGGGTGATCTGAGTTTCGTTTAAAAACCAAGGGGCGACGTATAATTTACCCAATAATATAAAATACCCTAATGGCTATGGTTTTCCCATGATCGATCTCTTTGCCATTAAAACTGAAACTCAAAAATTTTTCCTTCACTATTTCTGTTTGCTTAGGAAATTGATTTATAATGAATAAGCTCATTCTCATTACAAGTGCTAAACAAACACAACCCTTGTATGTTTATTTATGGACAATGGATGGATAAGAGAAAACAAAAAATAGAAAGAGAAAAAAAGTCCTTTAAAGGTGGCAACTAAAGCTGCCAAGTGGAAGATTGGATTTGAGAAGTTGTGTTTATTCCGTGTGAAAATAGAGGGAAAGATGAAGAAAGAAGAAGGAAGGTGAGGAATTCGGTTTTTGACTTTTGAGTAATTAGTTGAATTCATGAATTGAATAGTCAAAGTCAGAAACTGATTCTATATTTGCTGCTACTTCTGCACAATCAGAAAACCTAGCTAAGAATTAATTGAACTCGGTCAGACTCAGTAGAAACAGAGTTCGGGTTAATCAAGTTCAGTATCGGTCGATTCAACTTATGCCTCTATTCCATTTTTAAAACCCCATGTTTGTTGTTGACTTCTTGGTGTAGAACTATATATTATAGAGAGGGAGGAGCAATTACTAGGGTGTCAAATTCCAGCCCGAATCGATTGGACAGACTGAACCAATCGGTTCAGTCCGAAGAGAACCGAATGCTTATCGTTTCGTTTCCGTTATGGGTTCTTTAAAACCAGTAGAAATTGATACTACACCAACAGAAATAGGAAACCCAACAAGAACAATTTGTTGTCACTAAAGTGATGAACTAAAGAAGCTATATAATCTTCTTTTAATTGCTTCCCTTTTTTATTCACAAAAGTTATTTAATGTGGAACAGAATGGTACCTGGTCGCATGTAATGCGCGGTTCCTATACCTAAACACATGGCTGTGTAAAATGATCGCCATGTCCTCAAGGAAAGGCAGAGATGCCTACGGGTGTGGTGGTCATTTTGCACAACCCTATGTCTAGGTGCAGAAGTCACACACTGTATAGGACCATGTAGCGTTCTCTAATCGTATAGAGGGGGCAAAAAAAATCGGAATCAAATTGAACCTGACCGAAATTGACATATATATACCTTATTGGTTCGGCATCGACTTGATCACTATGGGTCTGAAACCAATTCAGCCCAACCAAAACTGACTATACGATTGAAACCCCTAGTAATTACTGTTTCCTTCAAATTTTACTTCGTTCTCAAGACCGTTGTTGAATGAGGAAACTATTCTACTTTTGTTCCAAGGGAAGATGGATTCTACTAGTGCCGTGGTTATCCAAGGACTTTTCAAAAAGAAATGCAAAGATTGCAATGCCAAAAACAAGAAAAAGAAGCAATCAAATTAGTTTTTGCTCCAGATACATCTTTGGTAAAATGAAGGACTGTAGCTAGAGATCTTCAATTTGATTTGGAATGATGCATCATTGCATCTGATAGTACTATTGGAGAATAATCCTAACAGGTTCTTTTAAGGAAAAGAACAGAAACCATTTACAATTACACTACTCCTAAAAAGAAAAAAAAAAAAATAAATATAAAGACTTATTTGATTTAATTTGTTGTCCCTCCTTTGTTGCTGGGCTTCCTCTTTTATAAGTAGCCTAGTAGTTAGGGTAGTTCTTGTCAGCAATTGCTCCTATTTAAATTTGAAATTTGAATAATTCCCTAGGAACAGTTTGCAACCGTATTTGTTTAACCCGATTGTACGGCCCAGTGATGACCGAAATAGGGGTGTAAACTATATTCAGTCACTGACCGAAAGCGGTTAAAGATTGACAAATCAGTCTTGATTGAAAAGAATTTCAGTCTATTTGTTATTGGCCGAATTAGACCGAAAATAGGGTATAAACAATTACCATCAGGTTAAACTAATTAAAAAATAGTAAATAAAAACTAGTAATTACACTAACTAATAACTAAATAAGGAAGCAATATTAGAGCATCAAATGAAGAGGCAACTGGCATGGCAAAGGGGGAAATTTTTTGCTTCTACAGTTGTTGGAGAAATGCTCCTACTACCGAGTTAGGTTCACATTCTCGTATGTGAATGTATAAAAATGGGTTCCAATCATCCAGATGGCATCCGCATCCACTATGTGTGGGTCCCATACATAGTGGATGCCATCTGCATGGTTAGAACCCATTCTTATATGGAATGTGAGTCCGTCTCGTACTATCTTGTTGACAGCTAAGGAAATCGAATAATTCACTTCCCTTTTGGGTTCATAAATACCCTTCGATTTTTGTATTTTTTAAAATACCTTTAAAATCCCATTTCCTTGGCAAATAGAAGCAAAGTAAGGCAAGGTAAGTAGATCGCCTTCCAAATCTAGCCAGAGGTTGTTAGAAACATCCAATGGACGCCCACACATATGAACAACACTAGCAAGTTCCCACCTGGACCCGAAAAAAGTGTGAGAGAAAGAGAGAGAGAGAGAGAGAGAGAGAGAAACGTACGTGTTTGGCTGGCTTGGTTTTGTCCCCTCCATTGTCTATATATTTTATTATAAATATACCTTCCACTAATAACTCCGTACTTCCAAGTCGGTCGGCGATGACCAGTTTGGCTTAGTTTCCCAAGCTATCTTTCACTTTCAACCTTTTTTTTTTCCTTCTTTCTTTTCTTTGAGTGCTGAAGACTTCTGTGCCTCTGATAGTATATTAAAATAATCTCTCTCGGTTAACGAAGGATTCAAGATATCGATCTGTTCAATCCCTCAACAAGAGAGCGCGCTTAGTTACGTAGGCAGCTAAAGTTGTACGCAACTTGGCCGGAGGTCGAGATGTCATCAACCGATGTGGTTGTAGCGTCAGAAGAACAACCACCATCACCACCACCACAGAATGGAGGACTGCAAGGAAAGAAGCTCTCTTCGCAGACGCTCCGGCGATTCGACTCTTTGGATGCCGAATCCGGTCACATTCGTGGCCATGACGGCCACCATTCCAAGGTCTCTCTCTCTCTCTCTCTCTCTCTCTCTCTGGTGTTGTTCTGCTTTGTCACTTAATTAATTGTTATTTTTGTGTTGTAAGTAACTGTGAAAATGTGTGAATGAATGAATTATGTTCAGGCGGTGGATTGGGCGACGATATTGCAGTTGGCATTCCAAAGCATAGGGATAGTGTACGGTGACATCGGAACGTCACCACTTTATGTGTATGCAAGCACCTTCACTAATGGGATAAAGAACAACGATGACATATTAGGTGTCCTCTCCATGATCTTCTACACCCTCGTTCTTATCCCTCTCGTCAAGTATGTCTTCATCGTCCTCCAAGCTAACGACAACGGCGATGGTACGTAATTATCTATCTATCTATCTGCAACTCAAAAATTTGAAGTTGAGAGCTCGAAACTTGGTAGGCACGACATCCAATGATGCCGAACTCGAGAAGCAAAAAAATAAGAAAACTGATTCAATCGACCTTGGACTGTTGGATGCCGCGTTTACCAAGTGTTTACTTCTCAACCTGAAACTAACTGAACCGCAAACGCCGATCAAGGAATTTGAGAAGATTTTACACCATCCACCACCATCCTTCCATTAATCATTCCTATTATAGTATCGAACTTTTACTCTCACATTTCATAATTTTGTTAAATATTATATTAGATTTCGTTTTGATTCTATATTGATCTTGATTATTTATGATGATTCTATAGTTGTTTTTTTTGTGGTGAATATGACTCTATTGACTTTCTTGTTCTTAAAAAAGATATAAAAAACTATAAAATATAAGGGGAAGAGTTTTCTGTGAGAGAGCATGGCCCTTGTACGTGCACAAGACCAATGAAAATACGTAAGAAAACATCATGGGAGTGGGACGGTCATTTCGCTTCTCACTCCCCTCACAAAAAACATTTCTTCATATTATAATAATTAACTTGTATTTCAAAACGGGAAGATAGAAATCAGAAAAATTGAATCAGAAAAATTAATCAGGTTGAAAATTGAAATTTATTTATGTGATGTGGGTTGATTTTGTTGGCGAATTAGTCCAAAGAAAAGTTGAATTAATTTGCATAGGAAGTTCTATCTATCTTACTATTAATGATTAGACATGGCATGTAATCTTAAAGTCTAAACCTTAAAGAGAAGGAGACTTTCATTATTTCCTTGATGTTGCTGATTTCATCTGTTCATGTTTTCTCCCTCTGTTCATGCATGTATCTAAGGTTGTCAATAAAGCAGGGTTTGAGAAATTAAGATCGGATCAGATCGGTTGAATCAGTCGATTTGGATTGGAATCAGTCACAGTCCAGGATAGGAAAAAAAAGGATTTTAAGGTCACCTATGTCTGATTTTAGGGTTTTCTTTATCGATTCAATCCGATTCTAGCCCATCCATAATGGAATCAGTCACGGTCGAGGATAGGAAAAAATAGGATTTTAAGGGTCACCTATGGCTGATTTTAGGGTTTTCTTTATCGATTCAATCCGATTTTAGCCCATCCATAATGGAATCGGATCCGGATTCAGAACCCTTGAACCTGTAATTGTATTATAATGCATATATTTGTTGTTATTAGGTAGATGAACTAAAAAGCTATAATCTAAATTTTTTGTCTCTTGTCTTATTCTTAAAAGTTATTTAATGCATTTTTAGTATAAGAATGAAAAAAAAATATCTATATATATATATATATATTTTAATAAAATTTTCAAAAAAATTGAAAGTAATTTAATAGAGGACTTATTTGAAAAACCCAATTTTTTTACCTCTATATATATATTAACTATTGCATTAAAGAAAAACAGAAAAGGTTGCGATCGAAGTGGGAGCTAGAACATCCAACTCAGCAAAAACAAGGGTGTGTGGATCATTTCACAGGCAGCCCCCTATGAAATGATCAAAACACCCCTACTTTTGTTGGGCTGGATCCTCCATTGCTCGTCACGGCTAGAGGAGAGCCAAGCACGTTGCAATCTTATTCTAACAAAACGAAAACTTGATTACAACAAGATTTTACCTTTTTAAAAAAATGAGTTAATATATATGCAATCATTTACACTGAGCTGTCATCATTTGATATAGACTTTATAAGATAAATGGTAATAATGATATCATGGTGAAAGAGATAAATTAGTTCTACCCAAAATAAAAAAAGAGGACATAAATTAGGAATTATCAGAGTCTCAAGTGTAATCAACCCTGTTTACACAAAGCAGAACCTTTAAAAGTTGATAATTATTATTTGTTAGAACAGTTGGTCGGCTGATAAGAATTATTTAAAGAAAAAAGAAAATTGATGTCAAAGAAAGAGTGCAATGGTGTATTGTCAACAATTCGATTCGACTCTTCTCTTCTACTTTCGTCTGTTTTCACTGTCGTGTGCGTCCCACACACAAGCAAAGCAAAATGTACTGTCTAATTGAATAATCAAACTAATATGATAATAATGTTGCAGGGGGAACGTTCGCGCTATATTCCTTGATATGTAGGTACGCGAAGGTAGGGCTGATACCAAGTCAACAAGCAGAGGATAGAGAAGTTTCAAATTTCCGGCTTGAGTTGCCCAACAATGGCCGCCTCCGCCGAGCATCAAAAGTTAAGTCCGCACTTGAGAAGAGCAATTCCGCCAAGTATTTCCTACTCTTTGCAACCATGTTGGGTACTGCCATGGTCATTGGGGATGGGGTCCTCACTCCTTGTATCTCAGGTTACTTCTCTCTCTCTCTCTCTCTCTCTCTTTCCCCCATTTTGTTGGATTGTGACAGTCACTAATCTCTTAGCTTAGTTTAATCTAATTTTCTTTTAAAAAAAAATTAGTGAAACCAGCGGCACCTACCGCATATTGTGATATTCACAACTTTACATGCACTGCAGAAGAGTCACCTCTCTCTCTCTCTCTCTCTTACTTTTCTTTCAAAAAAGTTTTAAGTCTGTGATCATATACGTATGGGACTTGAAATGAAATTATGAAACCATCTGAGGTGGTGGTGGGTAGTGGGTTGGACTGTAGCTTCATTAAAATCAATCTTTCTGCTTCCTGGGGTTGTGCGGCCATTTTTTTGCTCCAATGGTTGAGGATCGAGCTCCTTTTGAATTTAAATTTTGAACGTCATTTTTGAGAAGTTCGATGTCTAATCATTGGATGGGCATCTGTACTAAGGTGATGACCTGAGAGTTGCATATTGCATGATGGCCGCAAAACCCCAACATGCAGAGGATCCAAGTCCCCTCACGTTCTTCTTTCTAAAAAGGTGGGAGTCTGTGATCAAATACGTATAAGACTTGAGAAGTACTTTTTTGTCTTCCCACATGTTTCCTTTTTTTCCTTACTTTATGACTTTTTGGTTACTTGCAACACAACCACACAGGGGTCTTGTGTAATGTATTGCTCTTTATGTTAGCAAGTTCTCCGAATCAGGAACTTTGCCTGAAAAACTGGTAAAAAGATATGGTAAAGGAAAGATTTATCTATAAATGGCAACACGGAATCGTTGAAAACTGATGGAAATCTTGATCGCGGATCCTGTCCTTGTACAAGTACCGTCTAAGGTCTTTCAGGCTCATTCACATGGAATCCATTGTAGGACCCACAGGAGCAGTGGGTTCCATGTGAGTAGTCCTAGAGGGCCTTGAATGGTACTTGTACAAGGACAGGATCCTATCTCCGGAATTTCCAAGTTGTCTCGATTTTGGGCTTGATCGAAATAAAACTAGGGTTGAAACCCTAGTTTCAACCAGGAATGCCCTAGGTCGAACCCGGTGTCAAAACCTTGAAATGGGACGTCTCAGTTTCGGACCTGACTGAAACCTGTCTCAAAACCGAGATTTAGAACCTTGAATCTGTAGAGCTAAACTCTAAATTGAAACATTGTCATCTGTACAATGTGATTGCAATTATAGGGATTTTCATTCTTTCTTTCATTTGAATTTGGAACTTAACTTGCCAAAAAAAAGGTTAAAAAGGAAGAAAATTTGAAACTGATCAAAGTTGAATTCTTGTTTTTTTGGATTTGTCATATTTCTATCATGTTCTAACTTTGATTTCATCACTTCCAAATTTGACCACGGCACTGCAGTCTTATCAGCAGTGGGAGGAATCAAACAAGCCACGAGTGCTGTGACTGAAGGTAAAATTCCCTCATAATCCATCTATCTATCTGTCTCTCTTTCTTCCTTTCTTTCTTCCTTTCTTTCTTTCTTGAACAATTGAGACAAGATGAAATATATGTAAATGTAATACTTTCCTTTTTCATGCTATACCTTCTTTTGTATTAAATTCCAACTTCTTATCTTTGACTTTTATGGACCCTTTTCACAAAAATCAAAATGAGAGGTGACACAGCATCTACTAGAAACTAGAATCGTCTTCAATTAATTTACATTAATCAGACCCCATTAGTATTAATTGGAATTTCACAAGAATATATATATATATATATATATATATATATATATATATATATATATAGAAGTGAAAGCAGCCCGCCACCAACTTTGAAACATTCATGAAGGTCTCTCTGCCTTAGCATCACTCAAGGCCACCACCAAGCAAATAAGTCTATATATGCCTCTATGGCTGATAAATACAATTTTCCATGTGTTTGACCAAAAGGTTCAGTAGGACCTCTCCTGACATAGACCTAATCTTCCACATGCATATATAATGTATATATTGGTAATATATTTTTAGTATTGCTGACTAGTCAAACCAAATTGACAAAAAAATTCCTTATAAACACCAATGTGAATATGCCAAGTGGGGGGGGGGGGGGCGAGGAGGGAGTGTGCACCCAGACATAGAGGGGGTGAAATGATCGCTCCACCCACGTGAGAGGTGATAATAATTGCCTTGTTGATACCGTCGTGTTCATACCCATTGGCCCCCGCATGCAGGGACCACAGTCCTCCACAGAAAACTTTTGCCCAAAGAAAATATAGCACAAAACTACAAGGTTTGACTCTTATGTAGTATTTTTTTTTCCAAAGCAAACTACAGGGTTTGACATTTTAAGTGGCACCACATTTGGACCATAAAATCTAGAAAGTAACCCAAGAGTTATGATTGGGTGGTCCATAAACATTAAGTTTTCTGGTGGCAATCATGAAGAGTAAAAACTTGTGATTGAATTTTCTGATTCAAAATCATCAGGTTCACCTTCCCCCCTCCCCCACCCCCGCCCCCCCCCTTTCCCTCCTTTTTTACAAATTTTCCATTGGAAAATTCTACAATTCTGGACAATTAAACATTGTCTTTTGATGATCTGTTTGATGACTCTTTTCCTTGATATGCAGATGCAATTGTTTGGATATCAGTGGCTATATTGATAGTTTTGTTCGTTGTTCAAAGATTTGGAACTGACAAAGTTGGATATAGTTTTGCTCCAATTATTTGTATTTGGTTCATCTTAATCGGTGGCATTGGTCTCTACAACTTCATCAAGTATGATCCTGCTGTAGTAAAAGCCCTTAATCCTAAATACATCATAGATTACTTTAGTAGAAACAAGAAGGAAGCATGGATTTCACTGGGTGGTATTGTATTAGCTATAACAGGTTGGTTATCTAATAATTTCGTTTGGTTGGTATCTTTAATCCACTTGCAATCAATGAGACAGTAATGGAGATTTCTAATAACTGAATTTGATACAGGAACTGAAGCAATGTTTGCTGATCTTGGACACTTCACAGTTAGATCCATTCAGATAAGCATGTGTTCAGTAACATTCCCTTCTCTTGTCCTGGCATATACTGGCCAAGCATCTTACCTTCGTAAACATAATGACGACGTATTAGATACGTTTTATAAATCCATTCCAGGTAAAGTATGCTTATCATTTGTCCAATTTTAGTCTGCTCTGCTCTGTATCTGTTTTTGTAGTTTGAGACAATTTGGATACAATTTTGCAGATTCTTTATATTGGCCCATGTTTGTTGTGGCTGTTATGGCATCGATTATAGCTAGTCAGGCCATGATCTCTGGCACATTCTCAATCATCCAACAGTCCTTGTCGCTTGGATGCTTCCCTCGTGTCAAGATAGTTCACACATCGACAAAGTATGAAGG
Organism: Telopea speciosissima; assembly: GCF_018873765.1. Classification (NCBI taxonomy): domain Eukaryota; kingdom Viridiplantae; phylum Streptophyta; class Magnoliopsida; order Proteales; family Proteaceae; genus Telopea; species Telopea speciosissima. The sequence goes on from NC_057919.1 coordinate 62,614,900, forward strand.
ACAAGTTTATGTTCCTGAGATCAATTACCTGCTAATGTTGGCATGTGTAGGAGTCACTTTAGGATTCAGGACAACTACAAAGATTGGAAATGCCTATGGTATGAACTATTAACTATACCCACCATCTCTGTTTCTCTTGACATATATTAGGGAATAAGCCCCATATGTTTGAATTCTCAATTCCATGTGGATCAAAACCCATGTTGATTGCTTGAAATGGAGTGTGAATGATCAATGTTTTATGCATTTCGGTCCACGAACCACTTTCAAATTGCTACTGCATCTACAATTTGTACTCACAGATTTTTCTCTGTTTTTTCTCTGTTTTTCTCTGTAGGGATTGCTGTGGTGTTTGTGATGACTCTCACTTCATCTTTTGTAGCACTCATCATGATAATGATATGGAAAACCAACATACTCCTTGTAATTGCTTATGTTCTGGTCATAGGCTCAGTTGAACTCATATATCTAAGTTCAGTACTCTACAAATTTGATCAAGGTGGGTATCTCCCCTTAGCCTTCACAGCAGTCCTGATGACCATAATGTATGTTTGGAACTTTGTATACCGCAAGAAATACTACTATGAGCTAGACCACAAGATTTCTCCTGAGAAGCTTAGAGATATTGCTGCAAACACCAACATATGTCGAATCCCTGGACTCGCCATCTTCTACTCTGAATTGGTTCAAGGCATTCCACCCATCTTCGAGCACTACATTGAAAATGTACCTGCAATGCATTCAGTCCTCGTCTTTGTTGCTATCAAATCACTTCCCATGAGCAAGGTTCCGGTGGAGGAGCGGTTTCTCTTCAGGCGAGTCGGACCACGTGAACTTAATGTCTTTCGTTGTGTGGTTAGGTATGGATACACCGATGTACGGAATGACAAAGAACCCTTTGAAAGAACATTGGTGGACAGATTAAAGGAATACATTAGTGAGGATCAGTGGTTGTCACCAGTAATAGACAATGGTGATGGAGAGGGTAACAGTAAGGGTGAGAGTGTGGATAGGGAGGAAAAGACTGTTGTTGAAAAGAAGGAAGGTGAAGTGGTGGAGAAAGAGCTAGAGGTGGTGGACAGAGGTTGGCACTCAGGAGTTGTTCACTTGGTGGGTGAGAGTGAGGTGGTAGCAGGAAAAGGTTCTAGTTTTGGGAAGAGGGTATTGATAAATTATGCTTATAACTTCTTGAGGAGGAATTTGAGACAAAGTTATAAGGTGTTTGATATCCCTTCTAAGCGTCTTGTGAAAGTAGGAATGACATATGAGCTTTAGAGCAATGAAGAAGTACTATAAGTAAGGAGGAAGTCTACCAATCTAGTCTCAATAGAAGAAGAAGAAGAAGCCAAGGCAACTGAAATAACGGTTTTCGGTCTTTTCCATATTGGACAATCTTAATACAAGTTGAGCAGGAAGGAAGGAAGGAAGAAGCAGTTTGGAAGAAGTGAATTATATGGCCTCAGTACTAGACTAATTTGTAGATGTAATAGTTTCTTATCAAATATTAAATAAAGGGTTTAATTAGCACAACACCTACTCTCCTTTGTATCCTATCTTTTGCATGGAAGCTCAATTGATTTAGACTATAAAAGAGAACAGATAGTCTCATCTGTCCATGTGTGGGAAGAGAAAAGAAAAAAAGCAAGGAAAGTGGTTTCTTCACAATGTTGTTTGGTTGCAACAATAAAGATAAGGGAAAATGATGGAGGGGGGGGGGGGGAGAATGGAGAAAATTATCCTCTCAGGTTCCCTGCCCGGTACAGTTCCCTAGTGCCTCTAGTAAGAGGGGGGTGGACCCCACTCGGGCAGTGGCAGAAGATAAGGTTGTCATTTCCGACCCCCTATGAGAAGAAACGAACTGTATCGAGCAGGGACCCTGAGAGGATAAAGATATGGGGAACGATTTCCCTTGCTATGTTTCCCACCTTTTTTCCCACCATTTAGTTGGGAGGCCCATAGTGCTACCATCCAATTTAAGAGGTGGCTCTATGCTGACTGGATGGAAGACCCAAGCCCATTAGATGCTAAGGATTTGAAGATATATTCATTCACGTACAATGAGTGTTGTGGTGGAGTAACCTATATATAATTCATCATTTTATCTCTTTATTTAATTTTGATGAAACATAATTGGTATATCCATTATTATGAAATATGTGTGGTAAGTGCATTGATTTCATCAATTGATGTCGAATAATCATTTTGATTTTTCATTTTCTTTTTTTTCTTCTGATTTTTCAATAATTATTTAAGGGCTGTACCGTTAAGTCCGATTAGATTTAAACAGGCCCATAGCCTAATTCTAGTACTCGATTATAGCCCGAGTCCGATCAAGTCCGTTCAGACCCGACCGAACACTTAAATGGTCGAATACGATGCAGCCTGCAAGATTGGTGAGGTTGGCTAGGCCCGACCAAGCTCGACGGGTTGATATCCTTAGGTTGAGATGAGTTTCAATTAATTATCTTCCTCTTTTTATAAAAGTTGGGAGTCTGCAATCATACTTATGAGACTTGAGATGAAATAATGAAACCAACTGAGGTGAAGGTAGGTAGTGGTTTGGAATGTAGCTTCATTAAAATCAATCTTTCTCTTTTTCACTTTCTTCTTGCAATAAAGTTGGGAGTCTGTGATCATATACGAAGACTTGAGAAGTACTTTTTGCCTCCCCACAAGTCTCATCTTTCTTTCTTTCTTTCTTTCTTTCTTTCTTTCTTTCTTTATGACTTTTTGGTTGTTTATAACACAGCTACAGTTGGGTCACGTGTGATGTATTGCTTTATTTTAGCAAGTTCTCCGAATCAGGAACATTGTCCAAAAACGAAAAATTAAGAGTGTCAATCGGTCCAGTTCTGATTATTTAATCATGTTTTATTTTGGTTTATAATTTGACAAGGTGCAAATAAAAATCGAATCAATAGAAATTAGTCAAAATCATAATCGCTTTGTATTTTGTTTGGTTTTATGTATCGGTTTATTTGATTTTTCGTTATCTGGTTTATATCCAATTTACATGTGGTTAGTAACTAGAATGGGGTAGTTGGAATTCGGGGTGTAAGTGAATAGTCGAAATCTGTTTTCGTATCCGTGTCCGAATAAGTTTAGCACTATCCGAATCCGTCTAAAAGCTAAACGGATGCGGATACGAATAGGGTATAGCTATCCGAAAAGCTATATTTACATGTAAACGAATAAAATATCCGATCCGTATCCATGTTCGTATCCGTTTAGTACTATCCAAATCCGCCCGAAAGCTAATCGGATGCGGATGCGGATGCGGATATAGCACTATCCGAGCTGAATCCGATCCGTTTACATCCCTAGTTGGAATGGGGTAGAAGACACACATAAATAAATATGAGTTTAGCGAGAGACCAATGTACTAAAAGAAAATATTGCAGAAACCTACAGAGTTTTGCATTTTGTTTTTTTAGGACAACAAACAGAAATCTATTAAAAGAAAAGGGAAGTGTTATCTGTTCGAAAGTGTGACTCTTACATGCACACGAGGGCCAATGGGAGAGTGCACGGAGGGACCAAGTGGAGTGTCATTTGTGCGTTTCACGGAGCGGGGCAATCATTTTGCCCACATATGTCTGATACAGAGTGCATGCTCTCGAATAAAGTTCTTTTTCCGTAAAAGAAATCAGAGGAGGAAGAACTCCTACAAGGAACAAACTGTACAAGAAACAGTGGAGTGATCCACCAAACACGCGAAACACCCAACCGATAGGCCTCCTTTGCTAAATAATGGGTTTCTCTGTTTGAAGAGTGATGAACATGAAAAATAAAAGCAACAGAAAACTGAGAAAATAAAGATACAATATCATCAATAACAACTCTAGAGGCCCAGTTTAAAGACCCTCATCATCAGGGCGTACCTGGTGCATGAGGCTTCCGCCACTGCGGGTCTAGGGAGGCCCATAATGTACGCAGCCTTACCCTTGCTTTCGCATACATAATACAACCATTAATAGCATTCACAACAGCTAGACAATCTAAGAATAAAACCAGAACTCTCAAGTTCAAGCTTAGAGCGCGCCATTAAAAGCTCATCCCCTTATCTGTTGAGGTTTTGGTGTCTTGATTTCTGATGATGGATTGTTGTGTGGAGCCTCCTGCGTGATTCACTTGTTGGACCCGCTTTGGATTATTGCGAGGTCGCCCCCGAGGAAAATTTTTTAAGGACTATATGGGTATTTTGGTAAATTTCTTGTATAGGATTTTCGCTATAAATCTACAGCGAGAGTTCTTTCTCTGTATTGAAAACTCTGAGAGAGGTGTGAGGAACGAGCGACTGTAATCCTATTCTCCATTGATAGTGAAACAGATCTCATCTCACCGTGGACGTAGGCAACCTTGCCGAACCACGTAAATTCTTGTGCGCATTGTGTGATCGTGTTTGCGATTTCCATTCTTCTCTACATCATTGTTAGGTTTTTTTACAACCCTTATCAGACAGGATGGAAATCTGTTTTGTGGCCTTCCTCAATAGAAGCATATAGAAGCATAGAATGCAGCCATAGTATTATGCAAATTAGGCTCAATATAGTTGAAAATGGCCCTATTCCTAGTTTTCAAAATCTTCCACAAATGAGAAGACCATTGAATGTCAAAATCAGGTTTATCTGGAACATCTTTGAACTTAACAAACAGGAAATTAAATCATTCTTTGAAATGCACTACTCGAAACTCTTGAATATTGAGTCTGAAGGGAGAAATTAACCAGCACTGAATCGAAAAGGGCATGGGGAATGGAATTCTCTTTTGAATTACACAAGGAGCATCTGGGTTAGAGGAAATATTTCTAGCAAACAAGAGTTGTTTTGCTGCTAAAGAGTTAGTACTACTATGCCAAAGAAAGAGCTTAATCCTATGGAAAAGATCTAAACTCCAAAGGTTCTCACCCAATAGAAGCTTAGAACAGAATAATAAGTAGAATTTTAATGGACAGTCACTGAGATAGGACATTCCCATGCATGCTTCAAGGGTAATTTCCAGAATTTTTTTATTTTTTATTTTTTAGTGAAAATAGATTGTTCTGGGTAGAATAATAGCTAAAAATAGCTGATATATTTCAAAAATGATATGGATGTCATTTCTGGGGTTAATTGAAAAAATAAGAAGAAAAATATAAATAAATATGCACTTGCTATTTTTATGGTTTACAATCATATAGTATGGTATAATCCACTGTTTTAGAATGCCATTGCATATGTAAACCTATAGACATTGAAAATTGCCACGGTGATGATGATTTGAACAACGCTCACTCAAAGATGGATTGCCCCCTCCCCAAAAAAAAAAGGCCAAAAAGACCCAAAAACTCATCGAGGCCCAAGGTGGGCCCCTCCCCATTTTTAGGGGAAGCACTTGTACCTCAAGAAACATGCGCAGAGTCCTGTTTTTGCTTTTGGAGTGTGTGAGAATTGTGTTTCAACCTACCTCGGCATTCTGCCGAACCCCTACCTCGAGATTTGTGCTATCGTTACTTCGTCTGCATCCCGAGTGACCCGAATCCACACTTATACCTTTCAAAACCTCATTTTTTCCACCAAATCCATTTTAGATAACCCCCATTAGTCGCTTGTGATGTCGTTACTCTGTCCGAGGAGAAAGTATCATACTCCTTTAGTCCCTCGTAACGCCGGCGCCGCTTTACCTGAAGTACGAGTGACAAACCCTCCTTGCATAGCCGTTACTCTGCCCGCAGTACGAGTGACGAACTTTTTTCACATAATCGTTACTCTATCCGACGAAAGAGAGGCAAGCTATTTGTCTATCTCCACTTGAGTCGGGAGATACTCTACATTTCGCATTCGCATTGAGAACGCAATTTTTTTCTCCTTTTAGTTCATTTTGTTGGATTTGATTTCAAATATATATATTTCTACTTTACCATTTATTTCTAGCACAATGTAGATCATTAAAGTAAGTCCTTTTTAGTGTAAATAGTAAACTTGTAGAAATAATATGTCTAGTTTCTCCTTTTATGTATCTCGATGCAGAATAATTAGGCATAAGTTAGTCTTGCATGTTGGTATAGGAAATGTTTTTATGGGAGAACGTTCGAACTCAAGCATCTAGTAGAAAAACTGGTTTAAACGGGTGAGATGGGACTCTAATACCTTCCCATTATCGTAACTTAGCCTTTTACCAGACTCTTTGACCAGACCCTATGGAATCATGTGTAGCCCTTTCCACTCACCCTGGATGGGGCTGCCCCCGTTGGATCTTAGACCCAAATCCTAGGTGGCAACTCCTTTTATTTAATATGTATATCATGACCCCAAACCCCTTGTCGCCAAGGGACCCTAACACACGGACTCGCCTGTAAGGCTAATGAAAGAACCCTGTTGGGGAGGTTGCGTACCCTTTCTATTGTAGATGTACTTATTAAATGTCTTATGTTTTTCCATAAATAGGATAAATATGCATCATTAAATTTTTATGACATGCTCGTGATGAATTCTGACCATTCTAGTGTTTGCATGTAAAATTCCAATATGTGGGGTCATCATGCATATTTTTTTTTCAATTTAAAATATGCATACTATTTTCTAAAAATGCATTTTCATTTTTACCCTTCATGCACATTCTCACTAGAAAAATAGGAGAAATTGTTTTTAAATGTTTTTAATCCAAATGAAATTAGTGAGTATTCTATATGGTGCCTTACATGACTTAGTAGAATTCCTTTCAATGGGTGATGCCAGCATGCATGGTATTTTTTTTTTTCTTTCCTTTTTTTCTTTTCTTTTTTTTTTTTTTTTTCTTTTTTGCCTCTTTAGGGGCATATTGGTAATTTCATAAGTAAAAATCCAAAAATACAATGAAAATTTTTTGCATTACATTCTATTTCAAATTTTCTTCATTATTGCAACGCGCCAACCGAAGCAGTGCTACTCGCTCCTTCGTAATCCTTTATCTATGATTTACTAACAATAAAAAGTATCTATTTCAAATGATTTTTTAAAATTTCCACATGCATGTATGTTCATTCCATGTCATATTCATGCATAAAATGCATTTTTGCCCTTCGAGGGCATTTCAATTATTTCACCAAGTGCAAGCCAAAAATTATTTTCAGCATAAAATTTGCATATCTCAACACATTATTATGTTTAACCTCATTTTAAATGTCTTCCCATGATTTCAAAATGCATATCTTAACACTTTTACCATTTTACCCTCTAGGGGTATTTTGGTCATTTTGACTAAATTCTGTTTAAGGCTCCTGGATGGGTCTTGTCATTCATTTTTCATGTTTTATCCTTTATAAAGTATAAACATGTTTTAAGCATAAACGTGCATTTTCCCAAAGTTTTCAACATCTCTCATACATCATTGCTCTATAGGGGCATTTTGCAGTGACAGGTCTAATTTATGTTTTGGATCATAATACATTCCATCTTGGTATTTTAAGGGATCATTCCGTATAGTTTCCCTGAACCATAGGCTCATTCACATGCATATTTGTATTTCAACCCTAGTAGGGGCATTTTGGTAATTTTACCATCTTACACTGTTTAACCTTGTGAATATTTAACAAGTCATCTCCATATCTTTAGTGTTTTTTAGTCATATTTTGATGCAGCCCATGTGCATCCATGTAGTACTTACAAGCCCCTAAGGAGATCAGTCGGATTAAAACACATCAAGCCCATAAGGCCCAACCCCAAAACGTGGTCCAAGGACAAACCAAGTCATGCATTAAGACCCAAGGACCAGTTCTAGCCTCAAAACACGGTCTCCTTGGTGATTGTTTCAACTTTCATAGTAGAAGATGATATGGCAGCCCTTCTCCTAAAGAATTTTTTGGTCCAAGTTCCTTCAACTATTTCTCCCAAGAGTCATCCTTGAAGACTGCAAAGTTCCTTTAGTCCAAGAGAGTCTTCTTTGAAGACTACAAAAGCTAGAAGCATCTATGACAAATGCAACCCCATATATTATCTTTTGGGTTTTCTTTTTTTCTTTTAATCTCAATCATTGGTACATCATTAAGATCAAGGGTTGAGATGTTAAAGTCACTTTTAGGGTTTTCTTCATTTGCTTATAAAAGGCCTAAATATGTTGCTTGTAAGACAACCTATTCTTGAATGAAATTCTTCATTGTTGCTTCAAACACTCTTGTGAACCAAGTTGAGTTCCTCCAGTTGAAACCAAGTTGAGTTTCAATCTTCAATCTAGTAGAATTGAAGAACCACCGGTGACCTGGAAGTGTTGCCACCATCAAGTTAGTAAGTCTACCTCCACCAAAAGACCTAGAAGAGTACTTTCTTAAAGTTGTTCTCATCTTCACCTATCCTCTACCCTTTCCTCTTATTTTTTGGTATTTTTTCATATTCATATCATCCTTTTCAACACAAAACCAAGTTCATATCATTCCTTTTTCCATTTTTGTACTGCACGCCAAGTTTAGGAAACTCGTTCTATAGTTTTCCAAATTTCAGTCTATGTAGTGACCTCAACTTCACAGCCTAATTTCACCCATTTTTATTCCTAATTTCAGAAAATCCAAAGAAAAAAAATTTTATTCCTATTTGTTATCTTTCATTCCCAACTTAAATCACCTCAAACCGAGTTATATACTGAAATTTATCCTTATTTTAGTACAGCAGTGTCAATCTGCCCAAATTTGATATTTCACTTTTGTAATTGTTATTCTCTCCCGATCCGAGTTTGTGCAACCTAATCAGAGGTTACACCATATTTCAATCATCTGTGACATTCAAATGTGATTCCATCATTCCATGCACTTGTTTCATATTTTGGCCTTTCAAGGATAATTTCATAATTTTGGCTATTCTGGCTCTCAAAGTTCATTACAATCCAAATAATGTGTTATTCTTCATTATGTTAAACCTAGTTTAGATTTTAATCATCTTTTAAAGTTGATCTAAGGATGTCAACCATATAATTAGGGTTTTTTACTTAGGAAAATGCATTAATTAGATCAAGTAGGATCCATAATGTAATTAATCACCTAAAACTTAGCGTGTTAGTAATTAGGATTAAGACATTAATTTTCATTACCCTAATTAGGCTCATAAACCTTAACCAAGATAGGTTAAACCTTCCAAAAAAAACTAGATTAGCCAGGTGAATAATTTGCATAAACAACAAGTGTATAGAAAAGAGTTTGGTCTAGGAGATCGGTCGTTGGTCAGTCGGTTGCTAGATGCCTAAAACTTTCCCAGCCTGTAACTTGACACTTATCCAGAGATCTAGGGCAGACCAGCCATTGAGTCTTGGAGTTAATGTAGCACCCTTTTGGAGGAGGAGGGGCACCGTTTATGGGTACTAGACCCCAAATCTAGGCAATAACTCTTGTTTTCCATGTCTCCTCCCTGCTTCCCCCAAGTGGGGAGGAGAGATATATACCTCTCTTCAAGGAACCCTACTTTTGTACTTCCCATTTAGTATATGAAACTCTCATTCATCTCATACACTTCCAATGTGGGACTAAAGTTCCCACACAAAAGTGTTTTACAAGAAAATAACTTCCAAGATAGAGAATAAAAGCACATGCAAAACTTGTGGGAGGGAAAACACCAAAAACAAAATTTTGAAATAGGCAAGGCAATATTTTAAAACTTTAATTTAAAATACATTTTCCAACATCAACTTAAAAGAGGTCTCACTTACAGTGTTCGTGTATTGGATAGAAAAGTGAGTACATGAAAATCCAATCAATCCAGCAATCAAGATGAGGTGCACAGCAAAAGAAGCGGAGAGACCAATATGGGCTAATTACTAGTAGAGTAAGTCAAATGGTTTTTGAGTTTTTGTACATGGGATTTAGTGGTTTACTTATGGGCTTTGTTTATTTGGTCTCTACAAAGTAGAAATACTGTACTAAGTATAGTATGTTCTGTAACAAGCTAGTGAAAAATCTTGGGGCCCCATAGCCACATTTTCCTTTGCTAATTAATCTCCAACTGGATCTTTGGACTTTTAGTTGTGAACTTGTTGTTTGCTTTATTAGGGACCATGAAGACAAGCCTATTTTGAGATTAATAGAGTAGAATCCTGATAATTTTTATTCTTGAGTTGTATTAACCATTCTAGGATTCCTTTCAATCTAGGAAACTCTTTGCATGGTTCTTTGAGTTGTAATAGGATTCTATCATTCTCTTTCTCTTTGTATAGATCAATTAGGATTATGAGTCAAATATCTTGTAAGTATATATATTCTGCTTTTGGAGATCAAATCAATAACAGAGAGAGCAATTTCAGATTTATCATGGTATCAGAGCGTCCCAGCTCCATAGAGTCATTGATCCACTGTTGAGAACACCTTACCTGTGATTCCCTCCCTATATATATTCCCCTTTGGGAGATCAAATCAAATAACAGAGAGCGCAATTTCAGATTTATCAAGTTGAAAGAAAAACAAATTTGTTGCTTTTGAAAATATTCTCAAAAGCATTATCAAGTTGCAACACAGTTTTGCCAAACACAAACCTAGCTAAAATGTATCTCAATATTCATTTAGGTTAATTAAAGAGAGAGAGACATGTTAGTATTATAATCAAAAAGCCTACTTATTGTGAGACCTACTGATGTGACTAGTCATGGAATGTGGATGAAACATTGTGTCTTATTAGGAATCATAATGTTGGTGAGAAAGGTAATTAGTCATATTCTATGCTATCTACCATCTCTCTAGTGTCTCCCCTCACCTTATTATTACAATTGTGAGACCTACTGATACTAATTGAGAAACCAACCTTTCTATTGTATTGTTTGTGAACTGCATAGTAGTTCACTTATAGCACTAAGGGACAAATTAAGCACCCATTTGACATAACTTGTGGGAAGTTCATAGTCCTAAGGAAATTAGATTACAAAAAAATGTGTTCATATGAAGATATACTCATTAGGATCTGTTTACACCCTATTTTTGGTCTATTTCGGTCAATAGAGAAATAGACCGAAATCTATTTCAATCAAGACTAACATGTTAATTAGTGATCAAAAAACAGTCAGAAAAAGGTTAGTGATAAAAAACAGTCAGTAACTGAAAACAATCAGAAAACGGTCAATGAACGAAAACGGTCAAGAAAATGGTCAGTGACCGAAAACAGTCAAAAACCGGTCAGTGACCAAAAACGGTCAATGACCAATAAACCGTCAGTGACTGATGAACGATCAGTGACCGGTGAAGTGCGTAGTTGTGAAACTACCTCTCAAAGAAGTGGGTAGTTATGAAACTACCAAGTAACTACAGAAACTACCTGAGTACCAAGGATGCCTATAAAAGAAAAATTCTAAACAAAGGAAAGGATCCACCCTACTTTCGGTCATTGACTAAAATACTATGCATACTTCAAGGTCGTGCTTTGTACGTAACATGAAATGGGTTCCTTTGAATTTGAAAAACAAAGTGGGAAGGTGGTGTAGGAGCTTATGAGCAGTTACGTAACCACCTAAAGAGTTCAAATTCAAAATGAAATGTGGAAGTTGCTAGAACTACCCACAACTCAACATTCTGCAAGTTTAATCTATATATAAGATTTTCATCTTTTACTTGAGGGGGGGTTTGAACATTCGGAAGAGGCATCATGTTCTTAACATCAGCAGGCTATTTGACATCATATTGACATTTGTAGGCCAGAAGACATCATGTTAAAGCATCAATAGGCCATGGCAACCATGTGATCTACCAACATCTGTAGGCCAAGGGCATCATGTTATCAACATCAGTAGGTTTGATAAAAGGGCATCATGTTCAATATCGGCAGGTCATTAGCACCATGTTATCAACATCAGTAGGCCAGGAATGGAATGTTGATCTACCATTTTCTTTTGTTATTTTTTTTCTTTTTCTTTTCTAAATCGATATCAATATCTTTCTATTTTCCTCTTCTTCTTCCATTGCAATTTTCACTTTTTAAAAGTCCTTGGATTACCAAGGCACTGGTAGAATCCATCTTTGCCTGCAACAATTTCTTAACAGTTTCCTCATCTAAAAATGGTCTCCAAATCGAAAGAAATTGGGGGAAACAGGATCTTCAACCTATGTGTATGTATCAATGTGGCTTTAATTACTTGAAGCAACTTCTATGTATAGATGTGGAAAAGAGATATGAAAGTAACTAGACTTGGATCTTAATTGTTGAGTGCCTAGAAATATAAGGTGATTTCATCACATAATCTTAAATTTGATGCATTGTGAAGTCGCGCATCAATGTGTCTGCGTTTATTCGTTTTGTGATATAGACGGTGTGATTTGTCATTAGGCACAATCTAGTTTATCTACTCATGGCACATTGATTTTTTATATGTGCTAAGAAATTTCCGTTTACCACTAAGCGAAGACATTAAGCATTTTGAAGAAAATGCGCGGCATGTCCCCTTTTGGCATGTGTTCTAGGGTACAATTTGATATAAGCTAGATTTTGCGATTTGTCAATAAGCAAAGTCTAGTTTATCTACTCATAGTACATTGATTTTTGGTATGGGCTAAGAAATTTCCGCTTACCACTAAGCGAAGACATTAACCATTTTGAAGAAAATGCGCGGCACGTTGCCTTCCGACATGTGTTCTAGGGTACATTTTGACATGTTACACCGCGTCAAGCTGCTAGAGATCACATGTACAAGTCCTCAGCCACATGCATTCTGAGTTACAGTTCCTAACATTAAACATTGCTCACATAATAATTTAGAGAAAAAGAGAAGCTCCTTCCAATAAGAGGAGTTGCAGGTACTAAACTCTGTTAATTTCTAGGTATTCTTTCTAATTGTATACAATTCAATCTCATTTCTTCGTACCATCCTCCCAGTAAATGAGGTACGTACATTGGTTCCTGTTGTTTCCATCACTTTCTGACTGTCCAAATGGAGTTTTAAAATTAAATATACAGCTTAGAGAAACAACTCTGATTGATCAAAAACAAGTATGGATCAAAAGAGACAAATGACTTCAATGTGGAAGCCACAACAGTAACACATACCAAGAAAGATCAATGCGCCCCTGAGATGGTCCCCCCCCCCCCCCCCAACTTGAACAGAAACTCTTCAAATTGTACACAAGAGGGGAACCTAGAATCCCTAATTCTTTTGCATAAATTTTCTATTTTCTTTACAGAACTTCCAATAAGCTCAACATTCCACTCATCCACACCAGTGGGAAGATTACCCAATCCATTTGAATATTGTAAATGTCAACAAAACCCGAGATTGGAGGAGATTTAACACGGCAAATCATGTAGTGTTGAGCCCCTAAAATAGTGGTCCCAGATTCTAAGGTTACAGGAAAAAACCCTAACCCTAAAAACCCAGATGTAACTTTGGTGAAATATGACTTATCTTGCACAAATAAGCATGTTTGATCATTGAACCTCTCCTTTTGATTAGCCCTAGAAAGACAAATGAAGAGGATGAAAGGAGAATGAGAGACAAACCAACACTTCTAGTTTAAGCTATTAGTTACACATACCTCTCCTTTGAATGCTGAACTGATAAAAGAAAGGGGAATGAAGGAAGAAAGAGTGTTTAGATATGAACTGTAAATGACAAAAACAAATATAATTAAATTGGACAGCACTTCACTTGTACGGATGATTAGTTGTCCTAAATGAACAATTAATACGATTGAGTGAAACCCTAACCATCTAGAGTACATCACTAATCATATTAGATCTAAACTAAAAATTCATCTCAAGGGTTTCCAATTTCTTGATCTTTAGGATCTTTAAACTTAAATCAACAACAAAATCGAGTTAAAAAAGAAAAAATAACGGAGCTCGCGGATTAATACACTGTATAACTCATAAATTAGGTCATCAAATAGCTTAATTAAAAACCCTTTTTCACTCTTAATCCTCTGCCGATGATATCAGCGAATTGAAGATACAAATTGCAGCTGGTTTATAATTGTACAAAACTCAATCAATTCTGAAACATGATTTGATTAAGGAAGAAGAGGAGAAAGTACAAATTAAGAAGCAGATTGAGTTCTGAAAGTAATCTGCAGGCCTAATCTGTAAGATAATCATGATAACAAACTAGTAAATCTCAGTAATAATCAAAAACAAACATATCTATATAATTAATCTTAATTATATAGATCATAATAACATAATCAAATTTCATTCTCAAGAAAAACTTAACTTAAAATGGCCTAGACATAGAACCATTACTGTTCTTGTCAAAGACATTGAACTTAAGAGGTGTAGAAGAACCCAAAGATTGTTGTTTCATTAAGATGTTTGGTCCATCTTTGTCTTCTAAATTCCCACCTTTGTTCTGATTAGCCTTTTCACCTTCTAATTCTCTATATCTATGCAAATACCTTTTTAAGGGTTCAGCATAATCATCAAACCCTAAAGTTCCAAGAGCCCAACAAATATCATCTCCATTAACAGTCTTCCTCTTCTCCTTGTGACACTTGTCAGATGCTTCACCAGTAACAAAACTTATGAACTCAGAAACACATTCTTGCATGGTTTCTTTTGCTTCTTTTGAGATCTTTGCGTTTGGTGGAAGGATTTGCTTCATTATCCGGCCAACGTTTGCGATTGGAAGTAGTCGATCTTGTTCCTTGATGCAACCGTCATCGCCGCCTGAGTTGTTGCTTCCAGAAGCACCACCACCACCACCATCACCACCTATGTTATCAACCATATCTCTCTCTTTCAACACAAAATTTTGATCCTTATTATTGCCCCCTTTCCTCCTCCTCCTCCTCCTCCTCCTCCTTCTCCTCCTTCACCCTCTCTAACTCACTCACTCTATATAGAGATTATTACATTGAACTCACTAGTAGTACTAGTAAGTGTGTGTGTATATACATGTACACATAAGTGTATTTTCTCATGTATATAGTAAAGGGTTTTGGATAAATACAGTAATTAAAGTACTTATGATCAAAGAGAGCAATTCTTGATGTTAATAAGATGGTTGCCATTGTTTGGATCTTGGTGGGTCACTCACTCACTAGCTAGCTAGGGGTTGAGGGGGTTTTTAGTATACAAAGCTAGCTTTCACAATCAAAAGCATCTCTAAAGAAAAAGACTGATAAGATTATAACATTTACAGTTCATCAACTGGTCCCCCTCTTCCCTACTACTTCTTCTTCTTCTTCTTCTTCTTCTTCTTCTTCTTCTTCCTCTTCTTCTTCTATATATCTAAACTCTCTCTAATTAAACTCTATCAACCAATAAATAAACACAAACACTCTCTTCCCTCTCTCTTAACACCCTAATCAAGTCTTTAATCTTATCATTAATGTTTCCAATAAGTCTTAAGTACTCTTTAAACAAATGTTAAACTAAAAAGGAGTGGATGATGTAGATGCACGTGTGCATGTGATACTGTGGATCCAGCCAAACAATACCTTAAAAAACTACTAATTTTAGCAAACAAAGGACGACATTAGTGTTGGATTACCTATTACTTAGGCTTTTTTTGTTTAAAAGGAGTGCTTTCCAATCAAATCACATACTTAAAATGGGGAGATGTGATCACTAAGTACAAAGATAAAACTAATTTTCTTTCTTAAAACTTGAGATTTAATTTGTTTAATTTTTGTGATTGAATCCCGGATATCCGGGGCTCATCGTTAAATGAAAAAAATCTAAATGTTAGCTACTTAGATTAATACACCCAAAGGTAGCTTTCTTGTTTGTGATCTCTAGCTCAATAGGTGTCAGCACATGGATGATAATTAGACTATGGAGGGGGCTTAATTAATTAATTATTAATCTCTCTGGCTTTCTTAATTAATTTATTATGTCATATACATTGGTAGATAAAGACATCATTCTTATGAGGCCCCATATGCTGCTTAGCATCATATTGTGAAAATTGATTCTTATCAAATCATCTCTCTATATCGATAATTATTCATCACACTGATGAAGAAAAGGCGTAATCGGATCATTCTAGGTGTTAAATCAAAGATTACAATCTAAAAAAGCCGGCGAAAACATGATTGTAACAAAGATGGGTCAGAGGACTTATTCGATGCGAGGCACTAATGGGGAATTTTGGTATAACTTAAAACAATATTAATCTTAATTATAACGAGATTATTCAATCGATTGCCACTCTGTGTTAATTAATATATCTCTTAAAATCTAGGATCTGTTAGCTGCTAGAGACTCTGTCCAAATTAATGTTTACTTCACCAAAATACGAAAGTTGTGTTTGATATGCATTCTTGGAACACATTCTAGGTCAATTTTGCATTCTTGGATAATAAAAATGACCTAGAATGCGTTTCAAGAATATATACCAAACACGGCCTAAGTATCGCCGTTTATGGAAGATAACAGCAATTACAAGCACAAGTGTCCCAAAATCTTTTTGTAAAACAAATATGATGAGTATAACCACTGCCCTATTGGTTATGAGATCCTTATGAAGGGAGACAAATTGCTTTAGGTTATGGCCCCTCATATTTGACATGCTTATGTAACTACATTATAGATGGTGTAAACATTCACGACAAGAAAACTTGTAAATAGTAGAAAAAACCGTCGCTATTGCAATTAACAGCGGTTTTTCCTACATTGGAAATCCACCACAAATTGTGTCGCAGCTATTTAATTTGGGCGAAATTGGCTACCACCCATGGTGGTAGATTTAGCAGTGGTAATTTTACCACCAGTAAATATGTCACATTTTTCGTGGTGGTAATTACTGTCACTAAATGTAAAGTATTTTATTAATAAACTTATATTAGCCACCGGTGATAAATTATTACTGTCTCTAATTTTACCTTTCATGGCGGTATGAGATTGGGATTTTTCCTATTACTTATCTGAGTCTCTCTCTGATTCTTTCTAGGCTTTCCAATCATCATTGTTCTCCTATTCTAGATCGGCTTAAGAAAAGGCTCCAATTGTGGAAGAGTTGGCTACTCTCTTTTGCAGGGAGGCTGGAGCTTGTTATAGCAGTTATGCAGACCTCTTATCTTTATTGGATTGGGGTTCTTGGGATCCCTAGCTCTAGCGTAAAAAAGATTGAGTCCTTTGGAAAGATAGTGATCAGTGATAATAATAAGTTTTTACAGACCATTAGTTGGGCCTCAATGTGTCTTCCTAAGAAGGAAGGGGAGCTTGAGTTAAGGAGAGTGAAATATGTAAATCAAGCTGGGCTTTAAAGTTATTATGAAAGATTGTTAATAAGAATCACAGTTTGTGGGTCCATTGGATTTACTCCAGATACCAAAAAGCATATTCTATTTGGATAGTTTCTTGTCCTTCTGATGCTGTCTAGACCAAGAAGAAGCTCCTTAAGATCATGCATGTTGCCCTGGGGGGTTGTTAGAAATCACATTGATGATGGAGCTCACACTCTTCTATGGTTTGATTTTTGGCATCCCTATAGAGTTCTTTTCCTTACTTATATGGTGATCAGATTATGGATCTGGATCATCTACTTCCGCCCTGCCCCTAATGTCGTGCTCCCCACACACGACAGGGGTAGGGTGGTCTTTTTGCCACCTTGATGTGTCTGGGGCACACATGGCAGTCGGGGCAGCTCGGCAGTAGAGGACCCTGACGCTCAGATTAGGTATGATGTTGGCTCTGATAGGATCGCCATCAATTTGGATCCTCTACTACCGAGCTGCCCAGCAGGACCATGCTGCCTAGACACGATGCTGCGTGCAATGTTCACCTTATCCCTGGCCAAACGCTTTGCCCGAGTGGGGGTAAGGCGGTCATTGTGTGCAGCACCGTGTCTGGGCAGCACGGTCCTGCCGTGCAGCTTGGCAGTAGAGGATCTGGATCCGGATGGCCATTGTCTAGCCTCTATCCTGTATTGGATGAACCAAGGGAAACCCTAGCACGTAATCATCCGGCCCGCCACAAACCAGCAGCCAATCAATCGAGGCCCAAGCCAGGCCAGGACTAAATAATGAGGATCCTAAGCACCACCACAAGGCCCATTTAACTCAAAAATCTCAATGGTTTACCATCCTTGGAATTTAGAGTGGACCACCTTTGGGAAAAAAAGGATCTTCCAATCATCACTATGTAAAGTGGTGTTTAGCGGCGCTTCATGACCAGACCGGTCACTATAACTCAAGATTCTTCTTTTACTTATTCTTCGACAAACTTACTTTGTTTAGGAATAAATCCCATTTCACTTTTATTTAAAAAAAGAGAAAAAATTTATAAAAAAAAATCTCCATAGATGTTTTGGAGGCTAAAGGGGTTCAAGGGAAAGATCACTTTCGTAGTTGTCCAACAAACAAATCATCCAAGTCCAACTTTAGATTTTTAGCCCAAGTGTAAATGATTGTTGGCCTACTTAATAATGGGTAAGCATTGTATCGAGTCTATAATGAGTAATTAGCCAAATTAAAAAATAGGAACTTAATAATAAACTCCCAATGAAAGGCAAAGTAGAAAAAGAACAAACAATAGAAAAGACATACTTATGAGTATAATTTATTGTCGGTTTGAACATTGATTAAGGTTATTTAAAATAAGGAGAGAGGGTTTTCTCAGCAATGAGGAACGACGAAACGATTTCGAACATAAGGGGAAGAAAGATCATTTCGTGTGAGGAGAAAAGTGGTAGAGAGAGGGAGTAAAGGACAACTTTTCCCTTAAAGTAATAGTTAAGTTATTTAAAATAGAGAGAGAGACTTCTCTAAGCAATGAGGAGCGACAAAACGATTTCTAACGTTAGGGGAAGAGACATCATGTGAGGAGGAAAGGGATAGAGAGAGGGAGTCTATTGCCTTAAAGTAATAGTTAAGTTAGTTTATTTGTAATTTTTGTTGGTTAATACGCTCCACTTATATTATAATAGGGAAAGAGATCGTTGCATAGTTGCGTGGCCTGCATCAGCATGTGGGCCAATAATAGTGTACGGAGAGTCATTTACATAGGTTAAATTTTTTATTTCATCAGGGGCAAGGTAGTAATTTCATGCACTTCTTGTCGTTTTTTTCAATTATAATAATAGATATCACAACCAGGAAAGACACCTTTCTCATTGACCCATCTAGGTTTTGGACTTTATGAAGGAATCCTTAATATAGTAATCTCATTTAAAAAATGTACCAAGTGGTACAGGCACTTACATTAGTGAAAGAGACATGGAGAAAATCTCTTAAGTGGGGTTAAGGATCTTAATTAAGAAAATGTTGGATTCTAAATCCCTCCTCCCTCTTCTTTAGAGGCCACTCACTTTGTTTGAGAATATGAGGTTACCCTTCTCTTGCTCAAGTGCGAATCTGATCTGATCTATACATGTTTGCATTTAGAGAAATGGAACATTAAGGCTTGGAACAATACCCCAAAAAAAATCTATTTTGAAAGGAATAGATTGTCACTCTTTAGTGCTTTTACCTCAATTTCTATTTTTTTAATGTTTTCTTAGCCCACATGGTAAGTAGGTCTCAGGAGAAGGTCTTAACTGCTTTGGAGTACATTTCTTTTTTCTTTACTTTGGATTCTTCTGAGTTTTTGTATCTATTAATGAGCCCTTTGAAATTGAATATCACCACCTGAGGTATTTGTTTATTTTTTTAGGGAAAAAGTTCTCTGTCCGGGAGTGTGGCCTACACCAGCACTCCCATTGTTGCATGTGAAAACATCTGTCGTCCGGTTCGCCCACGGATGAGCCTGTAAAAAGACGAGTGAGCGCAAGAGAGCCGGTGTGGCTCCGGCCTAGGAATCTTCGACGCTCAAGTCAGGTCTCCAGTGCAACAGCGTAACAGCTAGTAAAAAGTGAGATGAGCGTTTGAGCTCCATACCTGAGTATTTATAGAGGGAAATGAGACGGTGGGAGGAGTTCTTCTCTTAGAAGGCCCTATCTCGTTGCGCGGAGCGGAGAGTTATTTTCGGGGTCAGACTCCCGTTAAAGTAAGAGTCCATATCTAAGTGTGATTCCGTATCGCGACAGGATTGTGGCTCAATCCCTATCCCACAATTCTCGGTTTATGCTGACGTGGCTCCGCGATTCCCGGCGGGCAGTTACAATGGCTTTTGTGGAGGGCTCAGCTATGCGGTCGGCCTCCGAGCTCGGCCACAGTGGTCGGCGCTCGGCCTCGGCCTCGTTTGACAGCGGTGCGGTCAGCTCGGAGTCGATGGCCGATTTGGGTGGCGCCCCGTGGTGTGGGTGCTCGGCACGCAGGAGATAGAATGCCAGATCTGTCAGTGGTCGGGTCGGCCCGACTCACACGGCTCGGTTCGATTATCGGACTGTCCTCGGCTCGGCCACATGGCAGCTTTCGATTGGTGATGTGATTTATGCCTTATCACAAGCCCCCCCACTCATTAGGGGTCGCCACGGCACTGATGAGTGAAGTATCTCGGTCTGCTCGGCTGTCCCTCATTGCAGCCGAGCCGAGCCTGCTTCGTCGGCGATTGGACGTTGTACGGTCTGACAGTTGGGGTGTCAGTGCCACGTCATCCGGAGTCATTATGGCAGTCTCAGGAATTCGAATCGTCTTTTGATCTGGGTCGTTAGATCTTGTTGAGTTCTTCTCGGTTGTTGGATCTTCTCTGCTCAGAGGCTATAAGTAGGCGACTCTTCCTCATTCATTCTTCATTGTTTCAAGTTTTTGACTGCCCGGCTAGCTCAGATTCTTCAGCTCAGTCAGTGCTCGGCGCTCTCAGCTTGCTAGTTCGTGCTCAGCTCGTCTCCGAAGCTTCTTCAACCAGTAAGTCCCCTCTGCCCATTATGTCAGTTGGTAGTAGTCACGCGGGCGAGGTGTTCGCTGGGGCGGCTGAGGGTGTGAGTCCGAGCCTAGAGCTCCCTGCTCGCTCCCCCATAATAGACCTATTGGGCTCGACCTCGGACGAGCCCGCCGTAGCGGAGTCGCGTCAGGCCAACGTCGTCGAGCTTCCCCTGCCCATGGAGTCCAGCCTTGAGGCCCAGCCAATTCCTGAAGACTGAGCCGAGGGCTCGGGATCATCTTTGACAAATGACGAGGAGTCGGGTGAGGAGAGTTCTTCCCAAGGTGGGGTCGGCTCGGTCAGCTTGTCCGCTGACGTTCCCGAGCCTGAAGAGGGGAGTGTCGGCACCGTCTAGAGCACAGTCACTGATGCCGACCTCCAACGCCTCAGGGCGACTTATGCCATTCCCGAGGACGTCCAGCTCCGAGTTCCTAACCCTAGGGAGATGGCTTGCTACATCCGACCTAGCGAGGTAGCCTTGTACGAGATGCCCTTCAGGTATGCCTTTAGGCTTCCCGTGCTTGACCTGGTGGATCAAATCTTAGACCATTTCCACCTATCTCGATGTCAGCTGGTGCCGAACTAATGGTTGTCCGTGTACGGCTTCCACGTCCTTTTCTGTGAGATGGGCTGAGCTGGGAGCGTGGCTCTTTTTTCTCAGCTCTATTTCCTGAAGAAGTCGCAGGAGAAGGGGTGGTGTTATTTCACCCGCCGCACTGGGAAGAGCGCGACCCTGAGCCGCCACAAGTTTCTAGTCGGGTCGCCGTCCTCAAATAAGAACTGGAAGCCTCGGTTCTTCTTTGCTTCCATCCCAAACTGCCCCTTCCGGGCCGAGTGGAAGGAGATCCACTTTGGTTACATTAACAGGACCTTGCCCCTGACCAAGAATGAGCTGACCTCGCTCGACCTGATCCACCAGCATCAACCCTTCGATGTCCTCCAGCTCTAGGACGAGGGGTTCCTTCAAAGGTGGCATATGACCCCCGATAGGAGTCCAAGCTGAGCTAATTTTTAGTCTGCGGTGGTTGGCTGGGGCATCCAAACCGACCCATTTACTTGGTCTTTTCTCCTTTTGGCAGGTTTCTAACGCGCTGTCTTTCTTGCAGTGGTCGGCCACATTCCTCCTATGGACACAGCTCGGCTCAAGGCCGAGACCATTGCAGAGAGGAGGAAGAAAAACGTCGAGAAGAACTCCCGAGGCAAGACTTCCAAGACATTGAAGGGCAAGGCTGTGCTGCCGAGCCCAACTGACACGGTGGTCAGCCTCGAGGCCAAGAAGAACAAAGCTCCGCTGAGCCCCTCCAGAAGAGGTAAGGGTTGGAAGGACGAGCTGAGCCCACCAAGGGACATCAAATGCCAAAAGATCTCGGTCAATCTGACGGGTAGTGGTCCTCCGCCTGTGGCCTCACCGACCGACGTCTCTCGGTTCGTCCTAGGGAGGGCTTCAACCAACAATGCCCCACTGCGGCCGAGCTGACGTCTCTTCCCAGGGGACTCAGCTTTGACCTCGGCCGCTCATGCTAAGGAGTGGCTCGACGTAAGTCGGCTCCCTATGGACAAGGAAATGCTCGAGAAGTTGTCCGATCCTGAGCTCCTCTCTTCCCTGTTCCAGGACTTCAATATGGTAAGTTTCCTGCTCCGCACCTACTAAAGGTCCAACCTGTTGTGCTCGGCTTTGCTAATGCTCTGACGTCTTTTGTAGGGGTTTTCCAAGGCCGTGGAGACCCTCCTCCGATTTAAACGGCTTCTGACTGCGAACTCCTCTCTCGAGGCTCAGGTCAAGAAAGCCAACAGGGACGCGCAGAAGGCCGTCCTGGCACGTCGGGAGACCACCGCAAAGCTCGACAAAGCCGAGGCCAAGGTCAAGAGCTTGGAGGAGGCGACGACGAAGCGGGGGGAAGAGGTCGAGGCCTTAAAGGCTCAGCTCGACCAAGCCAAGAAGAAGGCCAAGGTCGACCTGGCACGGGCTTGAGCCTAGGTGGTTACCGACTACCTCATGTCGGAGGAATATGCCCAGGTGTGCCATGAGATAAGGAAGCCACCGTACGACGAGGGCTACGACGCGGGCCGAGCTGACCTCCTGAAGGAGATAAAGGCCGCCTACTCCTCCCTCAATCTTTCTCAATTCGATGACAGCACGACCACCGTGGTTGAGGAATTGGGCGACGATGTTGGGGTGGAGGTGGACCAGGCCAGCCTGACCGAGATCGCTCCGCAGGACGAGGTCGACTCGTTTCTTTGAGGACGCCGCTAAGGACGTCTCTGATAAGGAAGTTGCCTCCGAGGACCCCCTCAATACTACCGAGCTCTAGCCCCCCCTTTTTCCTCTTTTGATCTACATACCCCCCAGTTCGGGGTTTTGATCAACCTTCTTTTCCTCATTTTTTTTTTGTAACGGGCCGAGCTACCCACTTTTGTAACCGTGCCGAGCCGTCGACCTTTAATGAATGAAATGTTTTTTCCTCCAAATTTGTCTGAGTGTTTGAGCTCGACAATTGTTGGCCTTTCTTTCATTGTATGCGTTGTTCCGTTCGCCTTTACAATTTTTAGTTAATTTGCTGCCTCCAGCGGTCAGCTCGGCTCGGTTACCACATGCGTGGCCGTGCGACCGAACTGACTCCCTGGCCGAGCATAATGCCTTGGCAAAATTTGCTTAGTTTTTGTTTTGATCAGCTCGATCATGGTGAGAGTTTGGGCCTGTTGGCCCGTCGGCCTATGAGGGTCGATCTTCTGACTTAGTAGCCGACCTATGAGGGTCGGTCTTGTGATGTGGTTACCGACCTATGAGTGTCAGTCTTTGACGTTGGCCAGGTCTATGAGGACTGGTCTTATAACTTTGTTGCCGACCTATGAGGGTCAGTCTTTGATGTCAGCCAGGTCTATGAGGACCGGTCTTATGACTTGGTTGCCGACCTATGAGGGTCGATCTTTGACGTCGGCTAGGTCTTTAAGGACCGGTCTTATGACTTGGTTGCCGACCTATTAGGGTCGGTCTTTGACTTCGGCCAGGTCTATGAGGACCGGTCTTACGACTCGGCATGCTTGGAGTTTGAAAGTACACTAAGTAGTGGAGAAAGACTTTATTTTATTGAATCATGAACGTCGAGGCCGAAGCCTAGTACAAATATGCTTACCATAAACTGTGTCGAGCAGAATACTTGAGGGAATTACTGAAAGAATTTCTTCAAATTTTTTGAGTTCCAAGGCCTCGGTACCTTCTTGCCCCCCGAAGTCTGCAAGCGACACGTCCCTAGGCGAATTTGCTTAGAGACTATGTACGGTCCCTCCCAATTTGGTGCTAACTTTCCTTGCTATTTTGGTTGGGACACGCTAAGCTTTCTGAGGACGAGGTTTCATTGGCAAAAATGTCGCTCCTACACCCTCAAGTCGTGGTACTTTGTCGTCTTCTGTTTGTAAGCTGTGTTCCAAAGCAAGGCATTCTCTCGAACTTCGTCAAGAAAGTTGAGGTTAGCTCTAAGCCCATCCTCGTAGGTCTTCTCATCAAAGTTGAGCACTCGGTATGATGACGCTTTGACCTCGATGGGAGTGAGGGCTTCGGTTCCATATGCTAGCCGAAAAGGACTCTCCCCGATCGGTGTTCTCATGGTTGTCCGATATGCCCATAGGACGTTCGGCAACTCTTCCACCCATCTTCCTTTGGCTTCATCCAATCTTCTTTTGATCCCCGCAAGTAGTGTTCGGTTTGACACCTCCACTTGCCCATTGTCTTGTGGATGAGCTATTGAGACCGAGCAAAAGTCAATATAGAAGTGCTTGCAGAACTCTCGGAAGGCCGGATTATTGAATTGTGTGCCATTGTCTGTGATGAGCACTTTTGGTAGTCCAAACCGGTAGATGACCTTATCCCGGAAGAGCTTCTCCATGCTCTTCTCGGTGATGGTTGTCAGGGGCTCAGCCTCGACCCACTTGGTGAAGTAGTCGATCGCCACGACCACATACTTTCGGTTCCCCGATGCCGGGGTTAAATCTCCGAGAATGACCATCCCCCACATAGCAAAAGGGATCGGGCTCAGCATTGGGGTCAGCTTTGTTGCGGGTCAGCTCGGCACTGGTACGAAGAGCTGACACTTCTCGCACGTCTTCACATACTTCATGGCCTCTTCTTGCATTCTCGGCCAGTAGAACCCTTGTTGAAGTATCTCATATGCTGGGGCTCGGCCGCCCATGTGGCTCCCGCATATCCCTTCGTGCACCTCGGCCAAGGCATACTCGACTCCCTTCGGTCCGAGGCATCGGAGAAGGGGCGCTAAGATGGCTTTCTTATAGAGCACTTCGTCGATCATGGTGTACTAGGCAGCTCAGATTTTGACTTTCCTTACTTCTTCCCGATTCTCCGGGAGCTGGTCATTCTCCAAGTAGTTTACAATGGGGTCCATCCAGGTTGGCCCGTCCTCCTCAATGTGTTTGACACTTTCTTCTTGCAAGGATGGCTTCTCCAGAATCTCAATGTATACTGATCGGCTCAAATTTGGGAGGTCGGCCTCGGCCAACCTAGACAGGGTGTCAGCCACGATGTTCTCTTTCCTCGATACTCGGGTTATCTCAAAGTGCTTGAGCTCAAAAATCAACTCCCGTGCTCGGCTCAAGTAGGCTATCATTCTTTCATCTTTTGCCTCGTAGTCTCCGTTGACCTGGTTGACCACAAGTTGCGAGTCTCCTCGTACCCTTAATTGCTTGACGCCTATGGTTTTGTTGACTCGGAGTCTGGCCAGGAGGGCCTCATTGTTCGAGGCTGGGAACTTGAACCTCAGGGCATATTGGACGCGAAACCCCTCAGAGCTCACCAGGATAAGCCCAGCCCCGCTTCCTCCGGGGTTGCTCAAGCCATCAACGTTCATGGTCCAGGTCGGGTCAGCCTTAGCTTCCACATTGGTTTCTTCAACTGTCTTCTCTTCCTTGACCTCGAGGTCTGGCATTGTGCACTCGACGACAAAGTCGACAAGTGCTTGCCCTTTTATTGCGGTCCTCGGGCGATAGCTTATATCGTACTCACTCAGCTCGATCGCCCAGGTGATCAGCCGACCTGACACGTCGGACTTGTGTAATATCTTTTTGAGAGGCTGATCGGTCAGCACCGCGATCGGATGAGCTTGAAAGTATGGCCTTAGCTTTCTCGCGGCCGTGACAAGAGCAAATGGTACCTTCTCGAAC
Source organism: Telopea speciosissima (assembly GCF_018873765.1). NCBI lineage: Eukaryota > Viridiplantae > Streptophyta > Magnoliopsida > Proteales > Proteaceae > Telopea > Telopea speciosissima. The sequence continues at coordinate 62,640,723 of NC_057919.1, forward strand.
TTGAAGTATCTCATCTCGGCGTCGACAAGAACATGGCTGATGTAGTATATGGGCTTCTGAGCTCGACCTTCTTCCCTAACCAACACCGCGTTGACCGCCACCGGGGTAGCTGCCAAGTAAACTTGAAGCTCTTCTTTTGGCTCGGGTAGGCTGAGAAGAGGCGGGTTCTCCAAGTATTTCCTCAGCTCTCCAAAAGCTTGTTGACATTCGTCCGACCAAATGAAGTCCTTCGGGTTTCGGATGTTCTTGAGGGCCTTAAAGAACGACAGGCACTTGTCGCCCGACCTCTACATGAATCGTGTCAACGCCGCCACTCGCCCATTTAGCCTTTGTACTTCTTGGATCTTCCTTAGAGAGCTCATCTCTTGGATGGCCTTAATTTTTGCTGGATTGGCCTCGATGCCTCTGACGGAGACCATGAAGCCAATGAATTTTCCCGAGGTCACGCCGAATGCATACTTGGCGGGGTTCAGTTTCATTTGGTTCTTCCTCAACACGTATAAGGCTTCTTCCAGGTCGGCCAAGTGGTGGCCTTCAAGCTCTTCACTAACATGTCGTCCACGTAGATTTCCATGGTTCTTCTGATCTGCCCGCGGAATATATAGTTCACCAGCCGTTGATATGTTGCTCTGACTTTCTTCAACTCGAACGGCATGACCTTGTAACAGAAATTTTCTTAGTCAGTTCAGAATGCCATGTACAACTCATCCTCCTCATGCATCATGATTTGGTTGCAGCCGAAGTACGGGTCCATGAAGCTCAACATCTCATGCCCCGCCGTGGCGTCAATCAAGAGATCAATCCGAGGTAGCGGGTACTCGTCCTTTGGGCAAGCTTTGTTAAGGTCGGTGTAGTCGACACACATCCTCCATTTCCTGTTCGGCTTGGGAACCATAACGACATTCACCAACCAAGTCAGGAATTTTTCTTCTCGGATGAACCCTGACTGGCGGAGCTTCTCCACCTCCTCTTTGATCGTGGCTTGCCAATCAAGGGCGTAGTTCCTTCTCTTCTGCTGGGTCGGCTTTCGGGTTGGATCGATATGGAGTCGATGCTCGGCTATATGGCTCGGTATGCCCGGCATGTTGGCAGCTGACCAAGCTAAGACATCAGCATTCGCCCTTAAGAATTTTCCCAGCCGACTCCTTTGTTCTTCGCTCAACAATGACCCGAGTCGTACTGTCTTCGTCGGATCTTCATCGTTAAGGGAGAACGGGATGAGGTCTTCTACAGGTCTTCCGCGCCTTTCTGTGAGCTCATCCCCCTGATCCTCAGGGAGGTGCTCACAGCACAATGCCATTCCTCGGACGTTGCCCTTGTTTTGCTTGACGAACGTGGCGTAACATTCCCGAGCTTTGTTTTGATCACCTCGGATATCTCCAATGCCGTTCTCTGTAGGGAACTTCATCTTCAAGTGTGTCGGCAAGATGATGGCTTGGAGAGTGGTCAATTATGGGCGGTCGAGTATGGCGTTGAAGGCCACCACTGACCGCACTACCATGAATTTGACTTGGATCGTCGATTGACATGGAGCTTGACCGAAAGTGACCAGTAGGTCGATTGAGCCTTTGATGGTGGTGGCGGCTCTCGAGAACCCGTGAAACGAGGTGCCCTCTGGATTGAGCGCTTCATCGCCAAAGCCAATTGTCGGTACGCGTCTAGCGACATAAGGTCCACGGATGAGCCCGTGTTGACCAATACGCGATGAACGGGTCTCTTTTCAATTTCCACCTGCACTACCAAAGCATCATTGTGAGGTAAACTTATACCTTCTAGGTCGGCCTCGGTGAAGGAGATCGTCGCCTCAGACTTCGGCCTTTTGCCTGGCATCTCGGTGACCCAGATGAACCGCGCATTTGCTTTGGCCTTTCGAGTGGACTCTTGTCTGGGCCCTCCAAGGATAGTGTATATGGGAGCTCCCTTGGCACTACTCGGCCTAGATCCGTCATCTTTCTTCTCAGCTCGGGCTTTATCTTCGTCACGCTCGGCCCGCCTATTTTCTAGCCTCAGCTCGGCTCGGCTCTCCTTTGATCGCGATCTTCAGGTCGTCGACCCCCACGTTCTTCTCGACATCCTTTGACATATCGCTTCAGGTGCCCCACTTTTATCAGCTCTTTAATTTCTCTTTTTAGCTGATAACAATCCCCAGGGTCGTGACCGGTGTCCTTGTGGAATTGGCAATACTTGTTGGGATTCTAAGATGACTCAGGTTGCATCGGTCAGGTCGACGGATGTACCTGTCATCCTGTATTTGCGTCAAAATCTCCTTGCGCGAGGTATTCAATGGGGTGTAATCGGGGCTTCGAGCTCGGTCTGATCTCTCTGCTCGGCGATCGGTCCTGGGCCACTTTTCCTCCTTGCGGTCATCGATCGTCGATCTTTTCTTCTCGGCTCTGCCTTTGTTCCCCTTTCGCGCTTGGAGCACCTCCGCCATATTTACAAACTCATTACACCTCTCCAAGAGCTCGGCTAGGTTTTTGGTCAACTTTCAGGCCAAGTCCTTGATGAGGTCCATGTCAGCGAGCACGTTGCTCATCGCAGTATGGGCTATGGCCTCATCCAAATCCTTGATGTCTAAAGATTCTATGTTGAAACGTGAGACAAACGCTCAGATTGACTCGTCAGACAGTTGCTTCACACTGAGGAGGTTGACCGTCGTCTTCTTATGTTTTAAGCTACTTTGGAAGCGCGTGACGAAGGGTCAACAGAGCTGAGCAAAGCTTGTTATGGAGTTCGGTGGCAACCAGGAGAACCATGAGGTCGTCGAGCCCTTCAAAGATGCAGGGAAAGCCCGACAAGAGACTATCTCGGTTCCCCCGTACATGGTCATCATCGCATTGAAGTAGTTGATATGATCCGTCGGGTCGGTCGTCCCGTCATACTGGTCGAAGGGAGGGGGCTTGAACCAGGCCGGTAGTGGCACGGTCATGATCTCGAGAGGATAAGGGTGTCGTCCGACCAGTGAATAGGTGTCCGGGGTCGCCTGTTTCTTCAATCCCTCCACCTGCTCGACCAAGTCTCGTAGCCGCTTTTCCAGCTCAGTTTCAGGTGCTCAGTCATTCGGCTCATCCACCTGGTGCAAATTGTCCCGTACATTCGATCAAGGTCAGCCATTTTGTCCTTCAGCTCGGGATCGGCTCGCTCGATCGTCCTGTTGAGGTCGGCCATTGTGCTCGGCTCGGTTAGCCCCACCCCTTCAGCTCTTCCTTCCCCTTGGAGGTTTGACCCGTAGGGGCTTCTCTGTTGCTCTTCTTGGAGAGGCGGGCTTCGGCACCGAGGGATATGGAGAGATCTTTCCCCATTCCTCATGTCCTATCTGCCATGGAGTTGTTCCCCTCACTCTCGATTTTCTCCGGGTTGTCCGTCCTCTCTGAGCCGATCGGAGAATACCAATCTTCTCGCAGTCGACGTCGCCGACTCAATTTCTCGTCCTACCCCTGGGCTCCGGTGATGCTCTTGCTCATCCCATCGAGCGCCCCTACTAGGGCGTGGAGGAGGAGTCTTCTGATGAGACGTGTGTGATGACGCGGCTCGGCTCGGTTGGACGTCGGCCACCCTGCCTACGCGGGTCTTCCTCTACACGCAACCGGGATGGAGGGGACACGACCAATGGTTGACCCATCAACCCACCTCGAGCCATCTGGGTCATGAAAGTATGCAACGTCTCATTGGTGTGGAGCATCTGTAGCTGCAAATCCATAACTTGTCGGTTATTCGCCGGGGCTTCGGGATCCAAATTCTCTGGTAATGGTGGCGGTGGTGGTAGGCTCAGCCCGTTCAAGTTTGGCTTGACCTATGTCTGGTCAGCCGCTGCGGTGTCCAGCATACTTCCACCATTCCCACCCTCCAGCGGGGGAATTGGATTGGCCGTGGCGCCTGTGCTGGGCTGCACACCCCCTGCCCGAGGGGGTCTTCCGATCGCGCCTTGCCGCGATGCTTCAGGGGGCGGTGATCGCCTCTCCTGCCCAACCGGCTGTAACTCGTCTCCACGGGAAGTTGAGCCATGTTGCCCTGATCTCGTATGCACCATTGTTCCTGCTCTTAAAGTTGGTAGAAACGACGATGGCTTGCTGACGTTGTTCCCACAGACGGCGCCAAATCTATTGCGTGTGAAAACCTCCGTCACCCGGTTCACCCACGAATGAGCCTGCAAAAAGACGAGTGAGCGCAAGAGAGCCGGTGTGGCTCCGGCCTAGGAATCTCTCAAGTCAGGTCTCCAGTGCAACAGCGTAACAGCTAGTAAAAAGTGAGATGAGCGTTTGAGCTCCATACCTGAGTATTTATAGAGGGAGATGAGGCGGTGGGAGGAGTCCTACTATGGTAGGAGTTCTTCTCTTGGAAGGCTCTATCCCGTTGCGCGGAGTGGAAAGCTATTTTTGGGGTCGAACTCCCGTTAAGGTAAGAGTCCATATCTAAGTGTGATTCCGTATCGCGATAGGATTGTGGCTCAATCCCTATCCCGCGATTCTTGGATTGTGCTGACGTGGCTCTGCGATTCCCGACGAGTAGTTACAATGGCTTTTGTGGAGGGCTCGGCCACAGTGGTTAGCCTCGGAGCTCGACCTCGGCCTCGATTGACAGCGGTGAGGTCGGCTCGGAGTAGATGGCCGATTTGGGTGGCGCCCCATGGTGCTGGTGCTCGGCACGCAGGAGATAGAATGCCAGATCTGTCGGTGGTCGGGTCGGCCCAACTCGTATGGCTCGGTTCGATTATCGGACTGTCCTCGGCTCGGCCATGTGGCAGCTTTCAATTGGTGACATGATTTATGCCTTATCACCCATGAGTCTATATCTCTCCTCCTCATGTGAAAAGACACCTCTGCCCCCTTGTTTTAAAGAGGAGAGAGATAGACACATGGGAGTGCTGGCGTAGGCCACACTCCCGTACAGAAAACTGCTTCCCATTTTTTTAATACCATTAGAGTTCAGAGAAGAACTAACTAAAAACTAGGAAAGGAACTTTTAAAATTTTAAAGAAGGGAAAAAGAACTTTGTGTGGGAGTGTGGCCTATGTCAGCACTCCCATGAGTCTCTCTCTCTCCTCCATCGAGGAGAGAGATAGACAATACGCCAACTACTTCCCTTTAAAGAAAAGGAAAGGGAAAGAGTTTTTTGTCTAGGAGCGTGCCCCTGCGATGGGAGTATGTATAAAACTTCAATAGGGGCAGGATTTCCACTTTTTATGGGGGGAGTGGTGGTCATTTCACCCATTCTGTGTCTGGGCGAAGACGTCACACTCCTGGATAGAGTCCTTTTTTCCCAAAATAGGGAAAAGATTCTTTGAACTGTTGGGGTAGTATAAGCTACCATCTCCGTATCTATCTCTCTCCTCACGTGAAATGATCTCTCTACCCACCCATGTAGGGTACTATTTTGCCACACCTCATTGGTTCGGTCATCTATGCCGGTTGCTCAGAGACCCCTCTTCCAAAAAACATGTGGGTAAGAAATCACTACCTGATCACATGGTCTCTACACCAGCACGGAGCCAATGGAAGTACATGCAGGGACATCAATATGGATATGATTTTTTTATTTCACATGGGATGAGCATTAATTTTGCATGTTCTTGTGCCTCGGTGCAGGGCTACATGAAGGAACAGGAAGCATTCTTTTTTCCATAAAATATAAATAAAGTAGTGAAACTTGATTCCATTGAGATTTTAATGCAAAAGCAAATATATGAAAGGGATTCGAATAGAAAGGACCAAGTTTTCCTTGAACCAGGGTGAAGGGGGAATTACTCCATCAATGGTTGTCATTGGGCTTGGATGGGTCATGGACTCCTGGGTGTGTGCCTGTTTGGGAACAATCAAGGGTATTTTAGACCTTCAACATAAAGGTGTAGTAATCATGATATTAGATTTGTGAGGCTACGGTAAAGGACAACTTTATCCAATAGAAAAATCACTGAAAAACAAAAGTTGCTTCCATTGCAAACTTCCCCCCCCCCCCCCACCCCCCAACCCCCAAAATAAAATCCAAAGTAAGAATGAACTAGTAAAAAAGATTTACTTTTACCAAAAAAAAAAAAAAACTGTAAAAAAGAGAATTGATAGGAAATTTTTCAATAAATTACCATCATTGAGACTAGAATAAATAACCCCTCGTTCAGGCATACAATATAGCAACTCGGCCAAAGCAAAATTTGTTTTTAATAGTTTCCAAAATAAAAAGTTAAGTTGTTTTCTTTTTTTTATAGTTTCTATTCTATTCTAGTCTATTCGGGAAGGGAAAGAGTGAACCGGGCTTAAACCCAAGACCTCCTAGTAGCAATAGACTTTTATGCACCACAAGCTACCATGTGCACTAGACACTTGTTCACAAAAAAAGAGTCTTTTTTAATAACTTCTCTCAAGAATTAATCCTTAGACCCCTTTATTTAGGTTCAAGTGTCAACCACTAGGCTAGTTACTAGTTAAGTTCTTCTCTTAACTGAGCATTGAAGTATCCTGACGAGGCTTAATGGTCAAGTATAATGGCTACTAGAGGTTATTTCACTTGAAGGCAGTCAACCCGGTTTGCACCATATGGAGTGTTTAGTATCTTAAGGAGAGTGACCGGTGGCAAAACTCAACCCCACAATTTTCTTACGATTTTTCATTTATTTTCAGGTTCATGATGCCATTCATGGTGTTCTTAAGGAGAGTGACCAATGTCAACTGAGCATTGGTGCAACGGTAAGATTATTGCGACTTAGAGGTCACCTCTCTGTAAAAGCAGGGATAAAACTACATACATTATGTCCCTCCCTACACCCAACAATGGTGGGAGTCTCGTGAACTGGGTAAATCCCTTTTTGTATATAGTTACCTATAAAACCTTTTTTTATGAAACTAAAAAAATGAAATAATACTTCAGTTTATACCCCTAAGGGAGTTGCAGGCCGTATATCCTGTTAGCTAACAGAAATGAAAGAATATGTGCCATAAAGTCTCTAGGACGACTAGAAATGTTAAAAGAAAGATCAAAATCTAAAATTGTATTTAAGCATCCGTGCAGATATTTTCATACAAATTTTAAGCACCGAGTTTCCCTTTACCCACAGTGAATGCCATTCTCCACTAATAGTAGAGGTCGGGAAAGGATTGTAGGAGGGTATTTTGGAACATATCAAAACCCTAGGAGGGATTTGTGAACCCTAGGATGGTGGGTGAACCATCATCCTCGGCTCAAGCTCTTCTGACCCCATATGGAAAACGGATATTTAGCTGAGAAGGTGGAGGGAAACTTAGTCCAAATTTTAAATTTGGGATGCAATCTCAATTTCAAAATTCCTTTCACAAGGAAAGATCCAACAGAAGTAAAAGGGCATTACTAATTCTTGTGTTGCCCACAGGGAAACCTCGCAAATCCAATAACATCTTTCTTTATGCAATAGTTACGAATAGCATCTTTATAAATTGTAATTTGTTCGTTTAGGATGGGATTGAACAATTAGTGACCACCAATGATTTACTAATCGATATTGGATAAGGTATCAATCTCGGCAAATATCGATCTAGATCAGGTCAGATAAATTTGTCCTTGGTTTCAATTAAAGTTGATTTTTTTTACCATTTTACCCTTGCCCATGTAAAGAACCCTCAATCCCAAAAGGAAAATAATAGAAAATAATAGTATAAAATATAAGGACACAAATTCTCCCTTGTATGTTTATTATTTTCACAATTTCTCCTTGCTTTATTGTGACACTTGGTAGAATCGGCTTAGACTAAAACTTGAAACATAGGTAGGAGTGACTAAACCTACTCCTCACCAAAATTTGGGCCCCACCTGACGTAGCAAGTGGTTGATATGGAATTGTGAAGCATATCTTATGAATGCATTAGCCTATTATACATCTCAATTCTCTTAATAGATTGCATCAACACTTTCATTAATTACCATTTTCATAACAAAATACAAAATAGTCCACCATGGTTTCTTCTGTTCCTCTATACACCCAAAAAGAAAAAAAGGAACTTGCACCACATGAGGAGGGTAAAGTAGGTGCAAGCATTGGTGGCACAGCTGCTATTACAAAAATGGCCATTCATTATCATTTTTCTTCTCTTTTATCCTTTCACCAGTCCTTGATCGGCCAAAGCTGTCCACATATACATCCTCCTTAACCAAGGTCCCAAAACCCTTGTCAAAATGCTGAGATCAAGTAAATGGAATTAATTGCCTCTTGCCATGCAGAGTGCCTTGTCAAAGATAGGATTTTCCACTAGTTCTTTAGCTGAAGGACGTCGTACTGGGTCTGGGTCCACCATAACCTGATTGGTGAAAGCAAAAAAATTTATATACATAATCAGAATGCCAATAGGAAAAACATACAGTAGACTGTTAGTGACATAGTTATCAAGGCGGAAAGGCGACCATGGCGTTTTAGAGGGTAAAAAATCAAGGTGACACCGCCATGATGGCAAGGCAACCAAGGTGTCCAAGGCAACCAAGGAGCCTGGACGCCATGGCGATGCCTTGATAACTATGGTTAGTGAAGCAATCAAAATTATATAGATATCAGCTCTGAAGTCTTTAATTCAGAGTGCTTGCTCACCATAGTATCCTTCTATTTTTATAATTTTCTTCAACAAATATAAAGATTTATAAAAATAAAAAAAGGCAGCACTGACATGCATCACAGTTAAAGGATCAAGATATGAGGAGTTTGATTATGAAATCAAAATCAAACAAAAGTCCAAGCAAAGGAGAGGGGAAATCATAGAAAATATGTGCAGTGAGGGAGGGCTGCTTGCCCCAAGTACAAATCCAGTTTGCTGATCCACAAAAGCTAGAAAAAAAAACAGTAGCACTTGAACCCTATAAGTGTAGCTACGCTAATGTCAATTGGATTTGGTTTCTTACCTTGAGTAAGTTCTGAAATTGAAGAGAGTGACCTGGAAGAAGAGGGAATTTTCCCTCCCGAAGATTTAAAAACTGAGGCCCTGATCCTGGCAACGGAGATCCTTTGACAAGCTCATAAAAGGCAGCTCCCAAGGAGAAGATATCAACCTTATCAAGATGTTCATACTTGTCATTCAGGATCTCTGTGGGCATGTAACGTGCATCACCTTCTTCAATTGGAAGGCTCCCATCAATGAGAGTTGCACAACCAAAATCACCAAGCTTGTAAACACCATTCTTGACATAAATATTATCAGGTTTTACATCTAAATGAGCTATTCCTCGTTCATGTATGAACTGCAGTGCCTTGGCAATCTGTAGAAAATTTTGTATTATATCGGGCAGAAATATAGCAAAAAAGGTGAAATATCATAAAACAGTAAGTCATTGAAAACAAATTTAATGTCATATACAAGTCTAATGATCAATTTTATCTGTGCTAGCCAATTGATATATTACCCCACATATTTTGTATGTACCCAACTGTCTACTACCCAAAACCTTGATGCTGGAACTGGATTTATACAACATATAATATAAACCTCGTAAAACTTAAAACAAGTAAGAAACAATGGAGAGGGGGGTAGAAAAGCAAGATATCCAGTATTAGAAGACGAGCAAGGGTAAAGGCCAGTGAACCTGATGCATTGCTACCAAGACATCTCCCTCTGTGAATAGTGAATAGGATTCACAGATGGATAGGCTGCGGTCACAAAGCTCCATCTGGATGTAGAGTTGCTCATTCTCAAACCAAGAATTGTAATACCCAACAATGTTTTCATGAGATCCTAAAAGACAATTGGCAACTCCAGTTTAGAAAATTTCAATGTCAAAAGATATAGAGCAGAAAGTAGGATAGAAAGACTGGTTGCATACCTAAAGCTGCAAGAGCTTGAACTTCCATTAACGCTTGCCTCCTGCAATTGTAACAACATGAGCAGCCTGCTGATACAATTCATGCTTGGGTATTTGACAAGAAGAGGAAACTTACCTTTCTGTATCCTGGTGCAATTGCCTTATGCTATGTTTTACTGCATACATGCAACCATCAATTCTCTTCAGTACCTTGAAAACACGACTGAAGTTTCCATAGCCAATTTGCTGGAAAGGGAAACAGGCCAGTAATCACAATATGAAGGTAAAACAAAAACAATTCCCAAAGAGCTAGAGAATGTAACAGTGAATAATATATATATATGTGTGTGTGTGTGTGTGTATTAAAGAGAGAGAGAGAGAGAGAGAAGAAGAAGAAGAAGGGAAACTATGATATATCTATCGATCAGAAATAGACCCCCCCCCCTCCTAAATGTTCTGTGAATTTGGACACTACCTCAATTTCATGGAAATCTGTACGATAGCGAGAAAGCCCATCTTTACCAAAAGCCACAGGGAAAAAACCTGCATATCAAATATAGTATATAAAATAAAGTCATATTGGAACCCTTTTGCCAGTTACTTTGTTTCTCTTCTAAGATAAGTAAAAAAGAGGGATAGTTTCCAGGATGTATCAAAAAACCAGCAGACTTTCCTGCAACTAACTAAAGGATTTTCTGATTATCTTTAAAATGGTAGGAGTAATATACAGTATTTTGAATAGTAAGTGGGGAAAAAAATGTGAAAAGAGAAGGGACATTAAGTCAACAACTACAATGTCTGGAAGATTTTAATCAATTCTAGAAATCAAGATGGTAAGTATGCAAGTGACTAGCACATTCAAAAGACAAACACAACAACAACAACAAACTCAGCCTTATCCCAACTTAATGGGGTCGGCTACATTGACCCAAACAAAATAAAGTAGGGTAACTGAGGCCAAAACACAAAAGGGGAATGAAGAGATGGGAAAAGAAGGATGGGAAATGAGATGAGAAATGAAAATTGTCAAATGCCAAATGAAAGATGAAAGATGAAATTAAGAGGAAAGAGGCACAACCCAGCAAGTCAAGAGAATTTCAGCTAAATGGGGTCTGCTACTACATGGATCCTTGCCCTCCAATAGGCTCTATCCGAGGCCATACTTGGTACAAGACCTAGACTATGCATGTCTTTCCTCACAACTTCACATATGGTCATTTTAGGCCTGCCCCTAGCTCTTTTAGCTCCTTCAATCGGGACCAAATCACTCCTCCTTATTGGGGCGTCCGCCACGTCCCTAGACCTCCGTTGAACATGACCATACCACCTCAAACGACTCTCTTGGAGCTTGTCATTGATCGGGGAAACTCCCAAATCAACTCCAAAAACAAACACATGTTATATATTTACTAGACCTATTGAACAGCTATATCATAACTTTGAGGTAGCAGGTTTCATCCCACTTTGATGTACCCAAAAGGGGCACATTATATATTAAGATATGTCATTGGTAATCAGTAACTCCTATGCATCAGTTGATTCAGTTTGTTTGATCTCAGAAAGAACGTGGGGGGATAATCATCAAACAAAAAATATTCTTGGCAAGCATATAAAAATGTTACAAGAAAATTGTAAAGAGAAGCTAGCAACTAATGAGATACTCTTTCTAAACCATAAAGAAATAACAGGCTCAACTTATACCTGTTGATTTTGATCTCCGGCTTCCAAGGGGATCTAGATCCGTTTCACAAGCTCCCATTAAATATGGATTCCTGATGCAAGGCGGAGGCATGACTCGACAACGTAGAGCCACTGCAGATTGTGGAACATAATTATCTTTCTTCTCTGGTGGAGCTGTAAATGGTTTTTCAGTCTTGAGTTCGTCTGAGCAAATAGCATCTGATGCAATGTCTGTGACTTGTGGATGACAAGGCAAGTCGGAATTGATTTGGTTGACATAGAAGCCCTCTAAGGAAAAAGATATATATCTCAACCATCAAAAAGATTATTTGAATCCTTTGAGAATATGGAGCATGAGCAAAAGGGAGATTACTAAGAGGAAAAAAATATAATTACTCTTTTAATTTCAAATACTGATAACATGCAATTTTTAAAATTCTGTCATTGTATTCCATTAAAAAAAATTGCTCTCATTGTAATTACTATAGTTAAAATCAACAATAAAAGGAGAAAAGGTATTATCATAATGTTCAAAATCATAACACACCAGGAACTTATTACAGATGGATCCTATCATCCATCTAAAGGTTCCTATTTAGTGGATTTCATTTCTTCAATTCAGTTTGTTGTCATTATAAATAGACTGCTATATATGAAATAGATATTTGATGTAGTCAATGGTCTGTCACCCACCATTACATGCTAACAAGATGTTAGATTTCACAAACAATTTAAAACCTTGACCGGTGCCTCCAAGACATAACTAGGACAGCTGAATATAGCCCTTCATAACCTTAGGAAACTTGCTGACAGGATTGAAGCTCCATCAGTCTGATGCTTGCTTTTTCTTCCATCACAGGTAGTCGATGGTTACTCAATAAATACCACAGAAAAATATTAGCTTGGTCACAAGTCACAAGTATGTCCTATTGAGCGTTTGACAGATCAATGGAGTGGACCAAAGCGTCTAATCTAGAAACCTAGAGGACTGCAACAGCAAACTCCACATAAAATCCAATTCCTATAAACCATTCTAAGCAGGCACTTCAAACCCAGTCCTACTAACATTTCTACTCCAACTGTAACAGTTCAATCGGATCAGACAAGCTCAATGGGACATGCTCCCGCTGATTGGTCCGAAGGTTGGGGTATTGGAGAACTGCATTCGCCATTAAAAGTTTTAGAATATTTCTACTAGAAGAATACTACAAACCCTAGAAGCCCAAAAGATAAAACCAAGCTCCTCAAGGAAGCAATCTTACCCATCCTCTGCTTTTTGCTCTTTACTGTTTTTAACTTCTCCGGTGATTTGGGGCAGGGGATGTTTTCCTGCGAGACCGAACAAAATATAAAATTTCAGCTTTGGGATTTTAGGAATAAAACAAGAGAGGCTTCCTGTTGCCATCAAGAGCATCGAAGGTGAGACTACCTTGTTAACGTCCAAAATATTGGAGATTTGTTGCCCATCTGGGGTTATGTAATCAGGGGTGCTGTGTTCAACCGAATACAGGAAAACAACAAAAAAGGGTTACAGATTAGATGCAGAAAAAGAGACGGAGAACTCGATGATTGATTAATTGATAGCAAGGGATGGGAAGTAGCATTACCAGAAGAAATCCTGGCTGAGAATGAAGTCTTTTTCAGTTTCATCGATGTTAAGGTCGGAGTCGACGTTTTCATCCGGGGGAAACGAAGAGTGCTGCTGCTGCTGCTCCTTTACTTCTTCGAGCTGCTCAGATTCGGTGACTGTCCGGAGATGGAAGCGAGAGAGGTTGGATGAAGATGAAGTGTTTTGGTTGTGTGGAAGCAACGGCATCGGCAAATGCATTGCTAGAGTAGCACCCTCCATTCGATCCCTATCCTTTCTGCTCCTCTTTAGGGTTTTCCTCTTCATCACCTCCACTTCTCCACTGTCCACTCTCCTCCTTCCCCGGCACTCTTCGCTTCCCTTCTATCAGAAACCAAAAATATTGTAACATTTCGATACACATATATATACAGACAAAGAGAGAGAGGGAGTGCGACGTTCAAATTGCGCGGTTCTTTCCCTCTTGAAAGTTGAAAGGTAAAACACTTTTGTGATTGAAAAGACCAAAGGGACCATAGCCAAAATCATAGACCCCCACTGAAAACCACTGCTTTGAAAGCTTCCATCACAAGAATTGATAGTGAGGTCTTGGCTTCGAATCTCATCTTATCAGAGATTAGGGTATGTCAAATATTATATTTCTTTATTTAAAGGAAAATTATCAGCACCACCTCCCCTACTTTGCCAAACTAATTCTACAATGCACCCCTACTGCAACGTTAGTTAAGATGTAGTTCAAGTGGTGATGTCACTATTTAATATTTTTTAAAAGACAATTTTGCCCTTCTTAGTGGGCGAAGTACCTAATCTACCGTTTCTATTAAAACACCTACAAACCCTTCTTCTTCCTCACACCCACTGACAACCTTGGAGAATCCAGTGCAACCTACAGCTCGACGTCAACCGACCACCATTGCCCCACTCTCATCTCGTTAGCAACCACATCCAGATGAGAAGCAAAGGTTGGAACTCAGTAGGAAGCTTTGCTTAGAAACCAGACAAGCCAAGTTCTGGTTTCAGAACTGCTGTACTCAGATGAAGGTAAATTATTGCATGCCCTTTTATCATCTTTCCAATTTGTTCTCCTTTTACTTTTCGATGTTAGTTTTGTGAGCCAGACGCAACTCGAACGCCATGAAAACTCAATACTGAGACAAGAGAACGATAAGCTGCGAGCTGAGAACTTGTCAATTAGGGATGTGATGAGGAATCCAATCTGCACCAACTGCGGTGGTCTGGCAATGTGATCAGATAACTACGTTACCTGATAAGATGGCTACGGTTACCCAAGATAAAATCCCACCACTTGTACTTACCTAGTCCATCACAACCACTTAGCTCTCAGGATAACTCACAACTGTAACTGTGTACAACTATCACTCAAACTCTTATCTTGTAACTTGTTTCATTATGCTTGGGCTCTTGCCCCACTAATCACTATAAATACAAATCACTTCTCACCGTATTACTCACGGTGAATATTACTTGAATACAATCTCTTTCATGGTATCCGAGCTTCTTACGATCCATTGAAACTCAGTTTTTTTTTTTTTCAACTCCTTCTCACGTTTCCCTCATGGCTACTACCTCTTCTCCTCCCTTCCCCATCACTCACCTATCCAACTTGGTTGCTGTGAAGTTAGATGGCACGAATTACCTCCTCTGGCGTGAACAGCTTGAGTCTATTTTTATAAGCTGCGATCTAATGGGCCACATCGATGGCACTATTGTTGCACCTCCCATGACCACTGTTGCTACTGTTGATAACTCTTCTTCTCCTAATCCGGCATACTAGGCATGGAGAAAGACTGATCACTTCATCCGTGCTTGCATCAATGCCACGCTTCATCAGTCCTTATCTTCACATATTCTCGGACTCAAAATAGCTAAGGACGTCTGGGATGCTCTTGCTTCTCTGTTTCAGCAGCAATCCTCGGCCAGACGCACCTACTTGCGTCATGAACTGCAGACAATAACTCGGGGATCATCATCCATTACTGAGTACTTAAATACCATCAAATCCATAGCTGATTCTCTGGCAGCGATTGATGATCAAGTTTCAGATTCTGATCTTGTTGGCCACACCTTAAATGGCCTGGTTCGGAATACAGTCCTTTTGTCATCACCATTGAGAACATCACTCCGGTTGTCTCGTTTGCAGACTTGCATGCAAAGCTGCTCGTTCATGAGCAATGTCATCGCCGTGGCTATGGCACCACCACCTCTCCACTACCTGATCCTAATTCACAGACTGCCCTTTTCAACAACACACGTTGGCCTAAACCAAAGGGGTCTTTCCAATATTATCAAACCCCTTCTTCCCAAACTCCACTCCTCCCCACACCATCTGGTTCACCCTCAAATACCCCGGCATATACCAAACCTTCCCAACCACGACAACCTACCAATACTCAAGCTGCTTTCCTGAAATGTCAGATCTGTGCCAAGCCAGGACATGCTGCAAGTAAGTGTTTTTATCGCTATGCTGCAAGTAGGAACAACAATACCAATGCTGCTCCACCTCCCTATACTAGTTTTCATACTCAACAAAATGCATCTACTGCATCACATCTGGACGGCCAATGGATTGCTGACACAGGCGCCACCTCACACATGACCTTTGACCCCTCTCTCCTTCAACAGTCCTCGGCTTACAATGGGATGGAGGAGGTCTCTGTTGGAGATGGAAAAGGTATTCCGATTACTGGTACTAGTACTGCTACACTTTCTACTTCTGCCAAAGTACTTAATCTTCCTGATGTTTTAGTCGTTCCAAGTATTGCAATGAATTTAATTTCCATTTCTAAGCTTACCCGTGACAATTCTTGTTCTGTTAAATTTTTTCCATGTGGTTTCTCTATCAAGGATCTTTGCACAGGACAGACACTGTTGACAGGTCCACTCAAGGGTGACTTATATAATTTTCCGTCCTCCACGACATCTTCATCTGCATTTAAGCACCCATGTCCCTGCTTCTACATGGCACCAGCGCTTAGGGCATACCTCAGTTTCAGTTCTTCATCACCTTCATCTTTCAAATAAGTTATTTTTTCCTAGTTTCAAGGGATTAGAATCTATTTGTCACTCTTGTCAACAGGGGAAGCATCATTGATTACCATTTTCACGTTCAATAACTCCTTGTACTACCCCTTTTCAAGTGGTTTATTGTGATATATGGGGGCCTTCCCCAACCGTGTCTGTTTCTGGTTTTAAGTACTATATTATTTTTATTGATGAGTTCACTCGCTTTACTTGGTTATATCCTTTAAATGTCAAATCTGATGCTGTATCATGTTTTAGACATTTTAAGTCTTTGGTAGAAAATATTTTCTCACATCGTGTGCAATACTTTCAAAGTGATGGAGCTCTTGAACTTACAAGGGGTCTTTTTAAAGAATTCCTTGACTCCTCTGGCATTGTTTTTCACATCTCATGCCCTCATACACAACAGCAAAATGGGCTGGCCGAGAAGGAAGAAACATCGTCATATCACTGAAATGGGGTTGTCCATGATGTTTCATGCCCACCTACCACAAAAGTATTGGCTAGAAGCATTCAATACAGTTGTGTACATTATCAACAGGTTACCAACACTTGTTCTACAGAATCGGTCTCCACATGAGATCTTATATGGGTGCAAACCAGCCTATGATTTTATGCGGGTTTTTGGTTGTCGCTGCTTTTCATATCTTGGACCATATAGGGCTAACAAGCTTTCACCAAAATCACTCCCATGTATTTTTATTGGGTACAGTCCATCCCACAAAGGATACAGGTGCTTGCATCGATCAAGTGGTAAGGTTTATATCTCAAGACATGTTATATTTGATGAACATTGTTTTCCCTATGAGACTGATGGAATGGTGACCCGGCTACCCCAACCCGCTGATTCTGCTGTTCACATACCATTACCACTCTCCCCATTCATACCACCATTATCCATTACACCACCCACCTCTCTTATACCCACTTCACCTACTACAACATCCCCTACACCGTCCATCCGAACACCATCACCTCCCATCTCATCATCTTCACCATCACCACCCCCTTCCCCACCACCACCTCCACCACCACCCCCTCCCCCACTGTCTACAACAGTTAGCTCACACCCTATGGTTACCCGACCTCAAACAGGTAACCAACGCCCTAAACAGCATCTATCCTTATTTACTACTCGTCATCCATTACCTCGGGTCTATACAGCCACCACTTCTAATGCTCTTTTGGAACCTACCACTTATCGACAGGCCAATCACCATCAGCATTGGGTTGATGCCATGGCTGATGAATACAAAGCTCTTATATCCAATGATACCTAGACATTAGTACCTTCAAATCCAAGCATGAACATTGTAGGCTGCAAATGGGTTTACCGCATAAAAACTAATAGTGATGGTTCTATTCAACAGTACAAGGCTAGGCTTGTTGCACAAGGTTTTAATCAACAACCAGGAATAGATTTTACTGATACTTTCAGCCCTGTGGTTAAACCAGCGATAGTACGAATGGTTCTCACAGTTGTCATCTCTAAAGCTTGGCTTATCAGACAACTGGATGTCAAAAATGCATTCTTGCATGGGACATTAATAGAAGAGGTGTTCATGAAACAACCTCCTGGATATGAAGATGCTCAAAATCCAGCTCATGTGTGTTGCCTAAACAAGGCTATTTATGGGCTTCGACAGGCCCCACAATCTTGGTTCAATCAGTTTAGCACTCATCTTCTAAGCACCGACTTTACTCAAAGTATAGCTAATGCATCGATGTTTACAGATAAGTCATCAAAAGGAACATTAATTTTACTACTGTAGGTGGATGATATAATTCTCACTAGCAATAATGGTCCTCTTCTACATGATTTTATCACCACCCTTGGCCATGAATTCGCCATGACTGATTTGGGAGATCTTTAGTATTTCTTGGGTATTGAGGTCCGAAGAACTAAAGAGCAGTTACTTCTTACACAGACCAAGTATGCTCTAACAATTCTGGACCAAACAGGGATGACTGGTTACAAGCCATGTTCTACCCCAATGGCGTGTGGTTCCTAGTTAGCCTCTAGTTCGGGTGCATCTTTTTCTGATCCTCATGAATATCGTCAATTGGTTGGGGCCCTGCAATATCTCACCATGACTCGCCCTAACATTTCATATGCGGTCAATCAGGTCTGTCAACACATGCATGCTCCTACCTTTGATCACCTACAGGCAGCCAAGCGTATTTTACGCTATATCAAAGGTACACTTGGAGCTGGGATTACATTACAGCCAAGCCCATTAAACTTGATTATGGCTTACTCGGACGCTGATTGGGCTGGTTGGCCTGATACACGACGATCTACTACTAGCTTTTGTACTTTTCTTGGCCCTAATCTGCTATCTTAGGGTTCCAAGAAACAATCAACAGTGTCTCGCTCCAGTTCGGAGGCCAAATACAAGGCGTTGGCAATCACAGTTTCTGAAATGTAGTGGCTCTCTTACTTACTGGCTGATCTAGATATTCCCATCGCCCGACCGATGGTCATTTTATGTGACAATATCTCCGCTACATATATGGCCACTAATCCAGTGCTGCATGCTTGTACTAAGCACATTGAAGTGGATTATCATTTTGTTTGTGACTTAGTGATCAACAAAAAGCTTCGTATCAACTTCGTTCGATCACATGACCAAATCGCGAATATCTTCATCAAGGCTCTTTCTCATTCACAGTTCAGCTATCTAAGAGACAAACTGTTGTGGATTCCCGACATCAGTTTGAGGGGGGATGATAAGATAACTACGTTACCTGATAAGATGACTACGGTTACCCAAGATAAAATCCCACCACCTGTACTTACCTAGTCCATCACAATCACTTAGCTGTCAGGATAACTCACAACTGTAACTGTGTACAGCTATCTCTCAAACTCTTATCTTGTAACTTGTTTCATTATGCTTGGGCTCTTGCCCCACTAATCACTATAAATACAAATCACTTCTCACCGTATTACTCACGGTGAATATTACTTGAATACAATCTCTTTCACAATGCTAGGCGAGATCTCTTTACAAGAGCAGCACCGTAGGATTGAGAATGCTCGCCTAAAAGATGAGCTTGATGGAGTGTGTGCCCTCGCTAGGAAGTTCTTGGGCAGGGCAATCTCTCCCATGCCCAACTCCAACTTGGAACTCGGTGTCGGAAGCCATGGATTTTATGGGTTAAACACCTCGGCCGTAACGTTGCTTTGGCATCTAATTTTGGTGGTGGTGCCACGGTTTCAGTTTCTGGTGGCTTGGCTGTTGTGCCTTCCCCTATAACTAAAGCTGTTGCCACAAACCTTGAGAGGAACCGCTGCACAGTTTAGGTTTGAAGAGATGAGAGTGAGGCAATGGTGATTGGAGAATCGTCGGAGAGATATGGTTTGGGGAGGAGTGAGATAGTTCTAAAAAGCTTCCTTCCATCCTTCCCTTAAATGCAATTCCTCAACTTCTCTTCATCTTCAAGGTTTAACCTTCTTTGTCTATTTCATCGTCTTCGGCCCTCTTCCATTGTGACTCTCTACATTCTAACCTTTGAACAAGACAAGTATTCAATTCAAATTCACCCAATTTTTTGAAGCTATTGAACTGATTTCAGCAACCCATTTGTGATTTCTTAGGTCAATCTTGAGCTACTATTCTGATGTTTGTAGCATCTGATTCGCCATCTTTGTCCCCCTATCTTCTTCTTCTCCACAATTCTTTGCTCACCTTCTCGTTGTCGTTCTCCAAAAAATGTTGGATCCATACTCTTACACATGAACTAAAGTAAACCTCTCTTCACCCCCATTCGCAGGATCTATTATTAGATTAAAAACTAAAATGGAGAACGCCGGGAATTGGGAGCAGAAACCTTTGTTCAATGAACTGATGCAAGGGAGGGAGCTAGTGAAGCAGCTCCAGATGCATCTTGATCCATCCTATTTTGAAGAGACTCGCAGGCGATGGGATGGGGTGATTGTATGCTAGTTGTGAAGTCTCCAACGGCAAGAAATGATTTAGGGATAGATTTTTTATGTTTTTAGTGTAAAGGGTATATTGGTCAAAAGAATTTCATATGTTAACACCATTCAAAAATGGGTAACGGTTGATATTATGGTAGTTAGTGGGTGTGCCTTAAAATATAGGCAAACGTCAGGGGGTGGCACTGATAATTTCCCCTATTTAAAATGAAATTGAACCATTGAGGTGTTTTGTGAGTCAGTGTATAAGTGAAGGAATGATAGTTATATATTTTGTAAGGTCATAAAAGAATTTTGTCGATATATTTACAAAGTCTTAAACAACTAAGATTATAATTGAATCATCTAAAGGAGTGAGTCGAAGGCATGTGATATGAGTCAAATGGTAAACCCTTGGCTTATGTGATAAAATATCCATGAAGTAGGTTCAAGTGGTAAAAATGAAGTCTTTGAATAGCTTGTTTAGTACTATCATCATTTGGCTCATTATGGTTAGATGTAACCATAATGAAAGGAAGATGGGTTTTTAGAACTCTTAATCAACCATAACTCAAAAATTGTTGGGGATATTTTTGAGAGCAATAATTTTCCCCATTCTCAAAGGGAATGATCTTACTATTGGTAGACATGGAATAAAGAGAGTCACACCACCTAGATTAGTGTTTAGGACCATGAATATGCTTCAAACATGATCCTACTCTTGGTACACAAGGAATAAGGAGAGTAACCACTTAGATTAGTGTTTAGGACTTATGAATATGCCCCAAACATGATTCTAATGGAGACTGCATTAATCATGAGAATGGGTACACGTCAAGTTGCAAACCAAGGAAGGCATAAGGCACCTCGAGTCACCCGGTTAAAACCAGTCTTACTCTTTATTTCGTACTTCATTAAACAATAAATATTATTACATAGGTACATGCATCACATTAGAATCCACATATAATATTCAAAAGAGTAGACTACTTGAACATCCCTTGAGGTTTGTCCCGTTTACTTGTACACCTTCTTGTTTTTAAAACCTTACTTACAGACCCACTGGGACTGATGGAATACCCATTCCGTTAGGGTGAACATGGTGATGATGTCAACAAGCCAATAAAGTATAACGTTTCACTATTTACCAGTTGATAATATATGAATTAAACCATGTGATAGAGGCACGATATTCAAGTGTCCGCTTGGATATTTCTTTCTGCGCTTCCTACTTAGAGAACCTCCTCGATCTCCCTTTTTTGCCAAACAATGAATTCATATTTCCTTGTTTCATTTGGAATCAAAATTTTGCTAATGAGATGTGTCTGAAGTGCGAAGTCCTCTGGTCACATGGAACTCACTTACTCACCCATATGTCCAACAACCAACCACACATTATTTCAATGGGCCCAAGTGCATTGAAAGGCTAGATAGATAGAGAATTTATAGTGACAAGACTCTTCACTTCTAAGAACACCATTAATATGTAATATTTTTAGGAACAGGAAAGACATGTTATACATTTTTGACCTGCACATGAAACCCTCCCTCCTCAGTGATGGCAGGCTTTGATCAACATTTCAGATTGCTTCAGAGCAATTTGAGAAGATCTACATAATATCTGGAATTGAAAGTGGTGCAACCCTTGAAGAGGGAGGTGAAAGTCTGGGCACCAAAGGCTACTTTATAACCTTTTAGAAGTGCTCTCTATTCAAGGTTCTTTTTATATATATTTTCTCACTCTTCAAATTTCAAGAATTTGAATCATAATTCATAATTCATAATTCTATATATTTCTCCACTCTTCATAAGATACGCGTTGATGTCTATACATGTAGAAGTACTTCAATCAGTGTGCTACTATTATTTTCATTGAAACAAGCAATTAATCTTTGATGGTATTAGAGTTATTGTCCCGCCTTATTACATGCTATTAACTTTTGATTCATGCACGTACATAAGTTAGCTTTCTGCCTTCCAGAGGTTTAGTTTCTTGTTCAAACTCCTTTTTGAGATCAATCTTGAGACATGAAAGTAATCACAACCAAACATTCCATATTTTGCATATAAATTCAGATGTTTTATCACTGTATAAATTTCTAGAAAAGAAGGCCAAGAAGGTCCCCCACCCCATCATTTCTAACTGGTTTCCCTGTACTTGGATTGGATGGTATGAAAGCAGACACCTTGCCTATTTCCTAAATGTTGAGAGGTAATTGCCAAAGGATTGCAAGCTAGGATGAATGGACAAGTCCAATCAGTCTCAATAGAGGACTCTATATAGAAATGTATGGACAGGTTCAAATCCATTAGGATTTCAGCACTGTGACAAAAGTGAAAAAAGTATCAGTCATGTGGTGGATTTTAATTTGGTTGAAAATATTCTGCAATTGACTTTGGCATTTGATAAATTACCATAAAAAAAAATTTGTTTTCCTAATTCTACTCTTATGATTTATATTGGTAGGTACCAGTCCACGCAGCTGCATTTTTTTGGCTTGGCACAAGCAAGTTGCAAGCATTTGGGATGAAGTTTACTCTTTTTTTTTTGGGTAGAAGGATGAAGTTTAATTACGATCTATGGTTTCTATCTCATGGTTGTAATATTTGAAGTTTAATGGACACAATGGATTTTATGATTGTATATATCACTTTTTAAAGTTGAATGAAATCAATGGATCTCATGTTTCATGGATGTTTATTTGATATTTTTTAGACACAAATGTAGAATGTAATGATTTTATAGGTGAAAGTAAAATTGAAAATTTTAAATAAATTTTTTTCAAAAAATAACTTTTGGTGACGGTAATTATTTATTGTCAGTATAAATCATTTTTAACGACAGGTATTCTGTCGTCACAAAAAACAAAAAGGCGACGGTAAAATATTATTTGTCACCAAAACTGATATCTTATAACGGTAATATAATTGTCGCCATAAATAATAGGATGACGGCAAAATAGTAATCGTTGCAGAATTTCAAATATAACGACGGTAATACTTACCGTGGCAAAAATATATAAAGTGACGGTAATATAGTAACTGTCACGAAAAATATATTCACCATCAGATGTCCTTTTGCCGTCGCTAAGTTTCGGCTACGGGATTAACACCCACGAAAAGGCAACAGACTTATTTACCGTCATCCATTTTTTGGTGACAGTAATTGAATTTTTGGCGACGATTTTCTACCGTCGCCGAAAATCACTTTTCTTGTAGTCGGCCATGGGTACTTCCATTACTAATGGGTCACTTTAAGTTTGACCACACGATCCTTTAAAGCCATGTGTCGACCAGTGGAACCTGCACTACAAGACACCGCAAGACTAAGACACTGTAGAGGATTTTTATCCCAATTCGGTTCTCCTCCAATCGTGGTGAGAGCTGGAGGATCCAACCCAACAAAAACATAGGGTGTTTTGGTCATTTCATTGGGGGCCCCACCACGGCTAGAGGAGAGCCAGATCCTTTTTATCCAATACGGGCATTTTGAAGGGCAAAGGTCACTCACATGGAATTCTGAAAATAGATCCTGTCCGCTATGGTTTGAGCTCGGCCCCGAGTGAGTGTTCTCGGTCCAGGTAGACATTCCTTTCTTGTTATGTTTTGTTTAGCTTCTGATTTGTGTTTATCTGATTTTTAGTGGACGTTCGACTAGACCACAAGGCGTTCAGATGTTGTTGCACACAAGAAGAAGATGGCGGAGGAGAAGGCCAACCGCGAGAAGGCCGCCGCGGGTGCGACCACGGTGGAAGGGCCTCCGCAGGCCCCCCCCCAAAGACCAAGGGTGTGCCCCTCCACACGCTCCTCAGGTTTTGGCAGAGGAGAACCACAAGAGGAAGGGGGTCGGCCCCCCATACCAGCAGCACCCCAAGAAGGGTGCCCACACAGCCAACACAAGTGGGGAGGTGATCCCCCTGGATGGCGAGACCGGGGGTAAAGGGAAAGACCCTCCCCAGAAGAGGCCCTGCCTAGTCCCCAGGTGGGAGATTTATGAGGGCGACTTGGCCTTCGAGGACCTGCAGGTCATGTGGGAGTGGTTAGAGCAGGGCTGCCTCCCTGCAGATTGTGTTGCCATCGGGGACATGACCGACGAGCATCTTGTTACATCCCTTGGCCTGGACGTGGCCTTAGTAGGTCCCCTTCACCTTCTTCTTCCCTTTTTCCTTTATTTTTTTTTTTGTTCCGTGTTTTGACATCATATGGTCGTCCTTTCAGGTTGTTGCAAAGGTTGTTGATACAGTCCAACGACTGGAGAGGCATCACAATCTGTACCACGAGGAGAAGAAGGTCCACAAGGCCGCTGAGGCTCAAGTGCTGGACCTTTCTAAGGACTACTCCTTGTTGGAGGCCAAGGTCCGGGATTATGAGGGGACGTTCTCCACCCTGACCGAAAGGAAGGACATTCTAGAGGAGGAGGCCGCCACCGTGACCAAAAAGATAGAAGCCTTGGAGAAAGAGTTGGAGGAGCTTCACGTGAGCCATGACGCGATCCAGGCTCAGACTGTGGAGGATTTCAAGAAGTCCTCTGAGCTTGAGGAGTACGTCAAGGGGAAATCGCAGGAGGCGTACGACTACGGCGTCAGTGACATCATTAAGTTCATCCTCGGTGAGGACCCCAAATTCAAGTTCGACAACTTCGAAGTGTACGTCCCTCCTCCAACGAAGTCTCCTGGAGTGGCTCTTGTCGGCAAGGTTGTCCCTCCTCCACCGAAGTCTCCTACCCCGGCTCTTCCAAGCGAGGTTGTCCCCACCGCCAAAGACCAGGATTATGTTGCCAACCCGTGACTTCTGTTTTTTTTTTTTTTTGTAATGACGAACCGACATTCGGGCCTTGTACAGCTGATCTTAATAAAGCCTTTCGTTTGTCTTCATTCTTGTGTTCTTGATTGTTCTTCTGCTTGTAAAATTGTTCTTTGGTGATGCCCCTTAGGGACTTTTGTGCTCCTTAGGGATTTTTTGTGCCGACTTATAAGGTCGGTCTTTGATGTCGCAGGAGACTTTCGTGCCAACTCATGAGGTTGGTCTTTCAAATAGTAGGGAGATTTTACTTTGAGAAATGGGATTTTATTGTGAACATTCCAAAACAATTATTCATAGGCTAAAAGGTATGAACACGAACTTGGCTAAAAAGAACGATCATGAACTTTCATTAATAAAATTTCTTATATATTTCTTTTGTCCATCTTCCCAACAAAATGCCTTAGTTTTTTGTGATGCACTGGACTCCCCCTTGACTGGTGTCACAGAACAATACAAAGAATGATTTTAATTTTCTAAGGAATAGGACTGACAAGGTCTGCACTCTCTCGTTAAGGTTTACAAGTGATATAAACACATGTTCTGATGATTCCAATGTATTCTGTAAGACAACCTTCCCCAATCAGATATAAAACCAGCCCTATAGAAGATGAAGGTACCACCATAGATCCTTCTGTAAATTTCCAAGGACAACAGGGGAATTGCTCATAGAATTTTTAGGTTCCCTAAGAACATGCAGTATAAAGGCTACGAATTGAAGCCAATGCTCCACGAATCACATATTTTTCCCAGGCCTCATGACTCTGAAAACCTGAAAGTACTGTGAGACCCAAGTGTATCTATCACAAATAACTAAAGGAACTTCACAATGCTCCACAAATCATATATTTTTTGAGTAATTCAGATTGACAGCTCTGTAGGTGTCAAATGGTTTTGCAACCCAACATAATGCAGGATGATGGGGCTTCAAGAGGAGGAAGATCCAGCCAATAGTGGCCAGGCCTGCCCTTATCAAGACAGACAGTCCCTTTTGGCCTTCATATGGGCCAGTGTGGCCTGCATTATAAGGCCTGATGGCTGGAGTTTAGGTCCAACTAATGGGCAGCTGGTTTGGGACTCTTTAATTGGCTTGCATAGGTCTTAAGAAGATTTTATTTCTATCTTGTTTCTATTTTTAAGTAGTCTAGCTTCTAGTTTCTAATTTGGATGTAACTAGAAATTAGGAGTTTGTTAAGTTGGTTTCTAATTTCATTAGACTGTTTTATTGTGAAGAATCTTCCATCCATGCAAGAGGGGTTTGAGGCTATTAATAAAAGAATAGGGCTGCACTACAGCCACGATTTGGAGTTTTGAGAAAAAACTATGGTTCATAAACTCGCCAAAATCTTGGCAAAATTTTCGCTATTTTCACTGATTTCAACAAGGCCGCGACAAAACAGGAGGCAAATTAAGGAATCGGCCCAATTTTGGTCGAAATTTCGGTGATATGACTTTCATGCCTTTATTATAGAAGGCATTATGTTGCGAGTTCTGGTCGAATTTTGGACCAAAAGACCGAAATATGAGAAAAACTTGGTTGCGCCTAGGGATATAAACGGATCGAATGTGATCGGAGCAGGATATTCCCTGGCCAAATACGGATACCTCTAAACGGATTCGAATGCGGATCGAATTCAGATTTTCGACAAGATCAATGAAAGACTGACCAAAAGGCCATAGGTGAGAGGCCTTGGTCATATCCTGTCCCTTTCTTCATCCCCCTTTTCTTCTCAAACTTCTCTTCTTCTAAGTTACTATATCCATAACCTGCAACTTTGATACTCCAAAGGATAGTCCATCGAGTTCTCTAAGAGATCAAGTGTTGAACACTCCAAGACTATGTACGGCAACCTTGTTTGAAGACTTTTCTGGCAGAAAACTTCAGGATAAATGAAGCCCTCCAATTCTGTCAATGGGATTCTGATTTCTGTGGTAGAGTTGGTTAGAATCCCACCATAACCATTTCTGCCCATGGCTTGTTAAATGCAGCAACAACTCAGTATGGGGGTAAAATGTGTTATTTACAAAAAAGTTTGATTTCCCACCCAGATTGTTTTTTGTGTTGAAGGACATAAAAGTAAAAATCCCCTCCTTTGCTCCGCTATCCCAGTTCCCAACCCCAAACTCGAATGAGATGACAACTAAGAAGTCAGAACCTCTCCACCATCCCAAATCCCAAAGGTAAATGATAGAGCAAACACTCAGAACCTTGTCTTCCTCCATTACACGCAAACCAAATTGCAAATCAGAGATGAAAGAACACAATAGTAGACTAGTTCTCTAAGGATTTAGACAGAATAGAGGAATATACTATTTTGATACGTTTTTTCCTATTGCTAGAATTGCAACTATTAAGCTACTGATTGTTATTGAATCGGTGTACAAGCTTGTTATACATCAAATGGATATAAAGACAGTTTCCAAAATGAAGATGTAGAGGAATAAATCTATATCAAACAACCAAAAGGATCTGTTGTTCTAGATGAAGAGCATAAGATTTGTAAGCTTATGCATTCTTCATATGACTTAAAATAATACCAAAACAATGACATGAAAATTTTGACAATGTCCTAATCTCAAATGGTTTTCATGTAAATGGTTCTGATAGATATTTGTATATTAAATTTCATCACAACAAAGGTATGTTTATAATTTTATATGTAGATGACATGCTTATAATGAGAACTAGCCATGATATTGTTAAATCAACTAGTCAAAATTTGCTTCTTGGGGTTACTTCTAGTGCGGTAATTGCTACCCGATATTTCTTGAAAACATGATTTCTAAAGGATTGAGGGCGGACTTTGGTGCAACGGTAAGGTGGCTCAATTGTGGCCAAGTGGTCACGGATTCGAATTAGAAAACAACCTCTCTACGTAAGCAGGGGTAAGGCTGCGTACCTTGCACTGAGTATGCCCTTTAGGCCTTTATGGCTTCTAGAGGATCCAAGACTTATTTTCAAACACCTAATGCCCATGGTAATGTAGAGGGGAGTACATAATAATAGTCAATATGTATGTTTATGCGGTTATGTTAAACTTCCTTGTTTGGGGGTAAGTTGGGAATATTATAAGTAAGGGAAATTTTCATCGACACCCCCTCCCCTGCAACCCCCCACCACCCTCTCCAGTCTCCCCTGCCCCACCATGCTCTCAGCAATCCAATCCCATACACAGGTGCACTTTCCCTTTCCCTTTTCTCCTATCCTCTCCTTGCTTCTTCTTCTTCTTCTCCCTTTCGCATACCCTGAAAACTCTCCCATAAAAATGTGGGTTTTTTTTAAGACACTGAACAGAGAAGTATAATTTTCTCATAATTTCTGAAAGCAAAGATCTGAATCCCAAAGATCCAACCAAACCCACCATCATAAACCAAAATCCAAATTGGGTTTCTAGTTTTAAGTTTAATTAACATCTCATTCTTATCTTCTTGGTTGTTATGGCACTGGGTAGACCTGCAACAAAGTAGGTTTGAAAAACCACAACATCTTATCCATTCTCTTTCAAAGTTGGGACACGGGTGTCACACCTTTGTGCGATCCAAATCCTAAATTTGAAAAAAGAAATAAAAGGATAAATGAGGAAACG
Organism: Telopea speciosissima; assembly: GCF_018873765.1. NCBI lineage: Eukaryota > Viridiplantae > Streptophyta > Magnoliopsida > Proteales > Proteaceae > Telopea > Telopea speciosissima. The sequence goes on from NC_057919.1 coordinate 62,669,089, forward strand.
ATGAAGATCTCAGACATCTGCCGGCGATTTGACGCAATGGAGTAGAGATCGACCAGATTAGACGTCTGATTTGCTTTCCTAGTCCCATTCAAAGGCCATGAATCCTTCTCTTCTTCCCGAAATCGGGCCCAATGGCCTCGCCAAAGAAGCCCCTGATACCGCCTACACTGAGTAGAGGTGAGATGAGAGCAATGAAGCAACAAAAGAATGTTGGTTACTTCTCTCGCTCCACTGCAACCCCGCCACCACCCTCTCTAGTCTCCCCCGCCCCACATCGGACAAATCCAGCTCTTCAATCATCTTCTTTGGATCCAATTTCACACTGGAAGCCATTATTCATCTGGGTTTGAAACCCTAATCCATTACCTCCAAGGCCAACACCAGAATCAATTTCCAAAAGCTACAAACAATTCGTTTTACAGTGGACTATTATCAGATTTGCAACAGTGTTGATCTAAGGGGTTTGGCCTTTGCTCCAAACAATTCGTTTTACAGCTTTGTTTGAAGGGTTTTTTTTTTTTGGTGGTAAAAAATAGAGTGGGGCTGGGTTTTTTATGTTTTGAGTATAAATGGTAGTTTAGTCATTTTCATTCAACTCAATTAACCCTGTTAGTTTTTGGGTAAAAATTGATATTTTGGTCCTTAGTGGGGTGGCATTAATTTAATGGGTTATCGGAAGGGGTGTCAATGAAAATTTCCCAATAAGTTATTGGCTAAATTGCATACTGATTCTGAGGGTTTCTACGAATTTTTTTTTTTGGGTAGAAAAAATATAAATTCTAGGACTCATTTACTGATATCAATTTCCAATTTAAAATCCTTTTGGCTCCGCAAGAATTCTGTAAAACACCGCGTGGTGATTCAATTTGGATCCTCTATTGTCGAGTTGCCCGGCAGGACTGTGCTGCTCAGACATAGTGCTGTGCGTAATGTCCGCTTTACCCCTACCCAAACGCCTTGTCCGAGTGAGAGTAAGGTGGTCATTGCGTGTAGTACCGTGTCTGGGCAGCATGGTCCTACCAAGCACAATAGAGGATCTGGATCCGTGGTGATTACCCATATTACTATTACCTAAAAAAATAAACAGGAAAAAAAGCACACAACGCCTCTTTTTTTTTTTTGGTAAGTACCCCCGTACTTTAATTGACACGAATTCGCACGAGTCCGGTACTACAGATTGCGTGTCTTTGACGCAACAACCTCTAGATATTTCTTAAAAAAAAAAAAAAAAACCACCTCTAGATATTTTATCTCGACCGTTTTTTCTTCTCCCATTCAAATCAAGTCTCCTTTTTCTCTTTTCCCTCTTCTTTCTTTCGCTTTCTCTCACATAACCGCTTCTTCGTCAGCGGCGCTGATCTGAGCTTCTAGGGTTCGTTTCTTATCATCCTTATCCTTGCCTTCCATCTCTAGAACCCTAACTTCTCCTCTTCCTCGCTCCTCCTCGCTCCTCCTCTCCTTCTCTCATGAAAGCCCGATCACTTTGCTTCTCCAGTCTCCACTGCTATCCGTTCCATCCGATCCTCGGTTCCTCGCTGGAGCCATGGTGTCGATTGGAGATCTCCAGCTAGTCTTAGGGCTCAGACCAGGACTGCTGCTCCTGTGATTGAACGCTTCCAGCGCAAGATCGCTACTATGGGTACGACTTTCGACGCAGACCGGTTTTTCAACTTATAATTTCATTCATTTGATGAATGTTATCTTTTGGCTACGCTGTTTCGTTCTTCCTGGAGGATATTTGCTTTAATTTCTGAATAGTGTTTTGAAATCGGACCAGATGGATTAAAAATGTGCCTTGGTTGATGAGAGTTCTTTTATGAATATTCATCACTGATTTATGCTTTTTATGTATTGAGAGAACAACTTAAATTATTGGATTAACTAATCCAACTCAGCGTATTACTAGAGAAAGACGATTTGTATAGATGATTAGATTCTCGAGTTAATACTGTTCCAGAGATCGACATAATTGATTGAGTTCTGTTTGTGAATATGTATTGGATCAGCTTCTGAGAATACTTTCAAGGGAAATCTTAACCAGTGTTCCCAAGCCTGGGGGTGGCGAGTTTGGAAAGTACTATAGCCTACCTGCTCTGAATGATTCAAGGACCGGTAAGTGGCATTATCGTTGCTCCCCTTTGTTCTTCTGCTCTTATGTGCAAATTATATATTTTGTCATCCTTTAGGTTGGTCTTGGACTTCATGTCGTTCCTTTTTTCTTCTTTCCCCTCATGAGTTCCCATTTCTCTTCAGCATTGAAGGATACCTTCTATGTTATGAGGCTATCTCAGATTTGAAGTTTGAAATACTCTGAATTTTTATATTGTTATCAGGTTCCCAAAATCACAATCTCTTAGAAATCCACTCATCTTTACATTGTGTGCATCACAGATAAGTTGCCGTACACCGTCAGGATCCTTCTTGAATCAGCAATCCATAACTGTGACAACTTCCAAGTCACCAAGGAAGATGTTGAGAAGATTATTGATTGGGAGAATACTTGTCCCAAACAAGTCGAGATTCCTTTCCAGCCTGCCCGTGTTCTCCTGCAGGTGTTTATCGTTATGCTAATTATGTAGTAGTTTTGTTTTTTGAAGATGTAATTGCACAGTAGTTTTAATTTGTTACATTTCTGCCAAATTGTATGACCTACATTTGTTGGTTAGGATTTTACTGGTGTACCAGCTGTGGACCTTGCTTGCATGAGGGATGCTATGAACAAGCTTGGCAGTGATTCTAGCAAGATTAACCCCTTGGTAGGTGGTGATATTCCTTTTCATTACAATATTAATTCCTTGTAAGTTCTTTGGTGTTGGACATCCAAAATCTTCCCCATCATGAAAACAGTTAGGAACTAATAATTACTGAAGTGGCCTTCGATGAACTACTTCTGTTCTTCTTTCTAGGTAACATTATGGAGTATATATATGATTCTGTAATAATGTCACTCATTCCACTTTCTTTTAATGCGCTTTTTCTCTAGATTACCTTTTGCTGCATTTAATATTTTGAGTGTAAGATGTATTCCTGTTATTCCTGTATTTCTCTTATATATTTTCTTTCCTTTTGGGGAAGGTTTCCTAACTATCTTCTAAAAATTGATATTTTATGCAGGTCCCAGTGGATCTTGTTGTTGATCATTCTGTTCAGGTGGATGTGGCAAGATCGGAAAATGCAGTGAAGGCAAATATAGATCTTGAATTCCAGAGGAACAAGGAGAGATTTGCTTTTCTTAAATGGGGATCTACTGCTTTTCACAACATGCTTGTTGTTCCTCCAGGCTCTGGTATCGTGCATCAGGTTAGGGAGTTTTTTTTTTTTTTTTGGGGGGGGGGGGTAAATTAAACTGTAGCACAGAAAACAGGTTAGGGAGTTACTATCATCAGAAATAGCAATGTTACATGACATGGGTTCTACCTTTAGATTTCAGATCTACATAATTCCGTCCTTTCTTCTGTCTCTAAATATTCCTTCTCTCAATTGATAAGTAGAATATATGAAATTGTCAAATGGTCTTGTGTTACTCACACTAATGTTATCATTTTTTATATTTATGTACTGAGTAAATTACTATTGAAACTCAGGTTAACCTGGAATACCTTGATCTCGGGTTGTATTCAACACTGTGGCCTGCTGCACCCTGTGGTTGGAACTGATTCCCATACAACTATGATCGATGGGTTAGGAGTTGCTGGATGGGGAGTTGGAGGAATTGAAGCAGAGGCAGCAATGCTTGTCCAGGTATAGTAAGAAAATTGTCAATGGAACCTGTTAATTTGTATTGTCTAAAGAAATGCTAGTACTTATAACAATAGTCATGGGGAAATCCAAGCTTGGCGTATTCATCCAAAGAAAGAAAGCAAATCATTGCATTTGGAAAGTTGGATGCATGTGCATACTAAGATAGAGGAACTCTTATGGGATACCACATTGTTCCACCACTGATACTTGCTCTGGACTTGAAATTTGCAGTCAATATGGAAACTCTGAGAGAGCCATCTAGATTCTTTTATATCTTATCGTACTTCCTGTGCATTCTCTTTTCTACCTAATATTTGCCTTATAATCATAGTTTACTTTTAGGGAGAGGGTTGGGCACGCCGCTGGCTTTCCTGGAGCTAGCGGCTGTGCCCAATGGAGAGGGTTGGATGGGGAGGGTAGGGGGGTCATTTCCTTGGGGGGTGGTAGAGACACAGACTCAGGTTGGGCACAGTGCCGGCGTGCCCAGCCTTTACCCTTATTTTTGTATTGAACTCCATATATTTCGGGGTTATGGATATGGATGTTCACATATGCATTTTATTGTCGTGGATTTTCTTATGAATTTAACTTCTATAATCATTCAGGCAGATGAAATCTAAAACTCTTTTAGTCTTACATATTCAAGTGTATTTTTGGACCACCGGGCTTTTACACTACACTGCTATTTTAGGACTAATCTTTTGCTAATACACCCATGAATTGGGTATACATAGGTGCATGATTCTTGGGTATCTATGTGCATCTAAGTTCTGTTTCAATATTACTTCTAAATTCTAATGCTTCACTTCCCCAATATTGTCAGCCCATGAGCATGGTATTACCTGATGTTGTTGGGTTCAAGTTGACCGGAAAGTTCCTAGATGGGGTCACCGCCACCGACTTAGTTTTAATTGTAACTCAAATATTGAGGTATTACCTGAATTACCTCTAAATCAGTTTTACCTACAAATCTCTATCTCCCATTTTCGAAAACATATTACTATAATAGCGAACCTGACAAGTATGGGCAAAGTTAATCCGCCCGGAAGTTAGCTCAAGGAATTTTAGTACTTTCAGCTAGATTGGGTGTCATTCTGTTGGTCCAGAGGATCCAAGAACTGGGCCGATATTACCTTTATATCAGTTTCAGCTATAGATCTCTTATCTCCCATTCTCGAAAACGTATCATTATAATTGTGAACTGGATGAGTATGGAAAAATTTATTCCGCACGGAAGTTGACTCAAGGAATTTTAGTATTTCCAGCTAGATTGGGTTTCATTATGTTGGTCTAGAGAATCCAAGAACTAGGCTGATATTTCCTCTAAATCAGTTTCAGCTACATATCTCTATCTCCCTTTTCCGAAAACATATGATTATAATGGCGAACCGAACGTGTATGGGCAAATTAATTCCGCCCGGAAATTGGCTTAAGGAATATTTGTACTTACAACTAGATTGGTTCTCATTCTGTTGGTCTAGAGAATCCAAGAATTAGGCCGATATTTCCTTTAAATCAATTTCAGCTATAGATCTCTATCTCCTTTTTCCGAAAACATATCATTATAGGGCTAACCGGACGAGTATGGGCAAAGTTGTTCCGCCCGGAAGTTGGCCCAAGGAATTTTAGTACTTTTTGCTGGATTGGGTCTCATTCTTTCGGTCTAGAGAATCCAAGAACTGGGCCGATATTTCCTATAAATTAGTTTCACCTATAGATCAATATCTCCAATTTCCGAAACACATATTATGAAGGCTACCTGGATGAGTATGGGCAAAGTTATTCTGTCCGGATGTTGGCCCTAAGAATTTTAGTACTTTCAGCTAGATTTGGTCTCATTCTGTCGGTCCAGAGAATCCAAGAACTGGGCCGATATTACCTCTAAATCAGTTTCACCTAAATATCTCTATCTCCCATTTTAAAAAACGTATCATATAATTGCGAACTGAATGAGTATGGGAAAATTTATTCCACTCAAGTTGGCTCAAACAATTTCGGTACTTTCAGCTAGATTGGGTCTCATTCTATGGGTCTAGAGAATCCAAGAACTGGGCTGATATTTCCTCTAAATCAGTTTCGGCTACAGATATCTAACTCCCATTTCCGAAAACATATCATTATAATGGCAAACCAGAAGAGTATGTGCAAATTAATTCCGCCCGGAAGTTGGCTCAAGGCATTTTAGTACTTTCAGCTAGATTGGGTCTCATTCTGTCGATCCAGAGAATCCAAGAACTGTGCCGATATTTCCTCTAAATCAGTTTCAGCTATAGATTTCTAACTCCCATTTTCGAAACACATATTATAATGGCTAACCGGATGAGTATGGAAAAAGTTATTCCACCTGGAAGTTGGCCCTAAGAATTTTAGTACTTTCTGCTGGAACGGGTCTCATTCTTTCGGTGTAAAGAATCCAAGAATTGGGCCGATATTTCCTCTAAATTAGTTTTACCTACAGATCTTTCTCCCATTTTTGAAATACCTATTATAATGGCTAACTGGATGAGCATGAGCAAAGTTATTCCGCCTAGAAGTTGGCCCTAAGAATTTTAGTACTTTCTGTTGGATTGAGTCTTGTTCTGTCGGTTTAGAGAATCCAAGAACTGAGCCGATATTTCCTCTAAATTAGTTTCACGTACAGATCTCTATCTCCCATTTCTGTAAACATATTATTATAATAGCGAACCAGACAAGTATGGGCAAAGTTAATCCGCCCAGAAGTTGGCTCAAGGAATTTTAGTACTTTCAGCTAGATTGGGTCTCATTCTATTGGTCCAGAAAATCCAAGTGGGCCGATATTTCCTCTAAATCAGTTTCACCTACAGATCTCTATCTGCCATTTCCATAAACATATTATTATAATAGTGAACTGAGCAAGTATGGGCAAAGTTATTCCGCCCTTAAGTTGGCTCAAGGAATTTTATTACTTTCTGTTGGATTGGGTCTCATTATGTCGGTTTAGAAAATCCAAGAGCTTGGCCGATATTTCCTCTAAGTTAATTTCACTTATAGATCTTTATATCCCATTTCCGTAATCATACTATTATAATAGCAAAATCGACAAGTATGGGCAAAGTTAATCCACCCGGTAGTTGGTTCAAGGAATTTGAGTTCCTTTAGCTAGATTGGGTCTCATTCTATTGGTCCAGAGAATCCAAGAACTAAGTTGATATTTCCTCTAAATCCGTTTCACCTACAGATCTCTATCTCCCTTTTCTGAAAACGTATCATTATAATGGTGAACCGGATGAGTATGGGCAAATTAATTCCGCTCGGAAGTTGGCTCAAGGAATTTTATTACTTTTAGCTAGATTTGGTCTCATTCTGTAGGTCCAGAGAATCCAAGAACTGGGCCGATATTTCCTATAAATCAGTTTCACCTACAAATCTCTCTCCCTTTTTCGAAAACATATCATTATATTGGTGAACTGGACGAGTGTGGGCATATTAATTCCACCCGGAAGTTTGCCCAAAGAGTTTTAGTACTTTCAGTTAGATTGAGTCTCATTTTGTCGGTTCAGAGTATCCATGAACTGGGCTGATATTACCTCTAAATCAGTTTCACTCACAGATCTCTATCTCCCATTTTCGAAAACATATTACTATAATAGCGAATCTGACAAGTATGGGCAAAGTTAATCCGCTCGGAAGTTGGCTCAAGTAATTTTAGTACTTTAAGCTTCAAACCATTTCTATTTATAATTGCTGTCTTGTAACAGAGACACGAGTGATATATTGGGTGTCATTTTGTCGGTCCATAGGATCCAAGAACTTGGCTAATATTACCTCTAAATCAGTTTCAGCTACAGATTTCTATCTCCCATTTTCGAAAACGTATCATTATAATTGCGAACCGGATGAGTGGAAAATTTTTTTCTGCCTGGAAGTTGGCTCAAGGAATTTTAGTATTTCCAGCTAGATTGGGTCTCATTCTGTCGCTCCAGAGAATCCAAAAACTAGGCTGATATTTCCTCTAAATCAGTTTCAGCTATAGATCTCTATCTCCCTTTTCTGAAAACATATCATTATCATGGCGAACCGGATGAGTATGAGCAAATTAATTCCGCCCGAAGTTGGCTAAAGGAATTTTAGTACTTTTAGCTAGATTGGGTCTCATTCTGTCATCAAGAGAATCCAAGAACTGCGCCGATATTTCATCTAAATCAGTTTCAGTTATAGATCTCTATCTCCTATTTTCGAAACACATTATAATGGCTAACCGGATGGATATGGGAAAAGTTATTCCGCCTGGAAGTTGGCCCAAGGAATTTTAGTACTTTCTGCTGGATTGGGTCTCATTCTGTCGGTCTAGAAAATCCAAGAGCTTGGCCGATATTTCCTCTAAATTAATTTCACTTATAGATCTTTATATCCCATTTCCGTAATCATATTATTATAATAGCAAAATTGACAAGTATGGGCAAAGTTAATCCGCCCGGTAGTTGGTTCAAGGAATTTGAGTTCCTTCAGCTAGATTGGGTCTCATTCTGTCGGTCCAGAGAATCCCAAAACTAGGTTGATATTTCTTCTCAATCAGTTTCACCTACAAATCTCTATCTCCCTTTTCTGAAAACATATCATTATAATGGTGAACCGGACGAGTATGGACAAATTAATTCCGCTCGGAAGTTGGCTCAAGGAATTTTATTACTTTCAGCTAGATTTGGTCTCATTCTGTAGGTCCAGAGAATCCAAGAACTGGGCCGATATTTCCTATAAATCAGTTTCACCTACAAATCTCTCTCACTTTTCCGTAAACATATCATTATATTGGTGAACTGGACGAGTGTGGGCAAATTAATTCCACCCGGAAGTTTGCCCAAAGAGTTTTAGTACTTTCAGTTAGATTGAGTCTCATTTTGTCGGTTCAGAGTATCCATGAACTGGGCTGATATTACCTCTAAATCAGTTTCACTTATAGATCTCTATCTCCCATTTTCGAAAACATATTACTATAATAGCGAATCTGACAAGTATGGGCAAAGTTAATCTGCTCGGAAGTTGGCTCAAGTAATTTTAGTACTTTAAGCTTCAAACCATTTCTATTTATAATTGCTGTCTTGTAACAGAGACACGAGTGATATATTGGGTGTCATTTTGTTGGTCCATAGGATCCAAGAACTTGGCTAATATTACCTCTAAATCAGTTTCAGCTACAGATCTCTATCTCCCATTTTCGAAAACGTATCATTATAATTGCGAACCGGATGAGTGGAAATTTTTTTTCTGCCCGGAAGTTGGCTAAAGGAATTTTAGTATTTCCAGCTAGATTGGGTCTCATTCTATCGCTCCAGAGAATCCAAAAACTAGGCTGATATTTCCTCTAAATCAGTTTCAGCAATAGATCTCTATCTCCCTTTTCTGAAAACATATCATTATCATGGTGAACCGGACGAGTATGAGCAAATTAATTCCGCCCAAAGTTGGCTAAAGGAATTTTAGTACTTTTAGCTAGATTGGGTCTCATTCTGTCCATCAAGAGAATCTAAGAACTGCGCCGATATTTCCTCTAAATCAGTTTCCGTTATAGATCTCTATCTCCTATTTTCGAAACACATTATAATGGCTAACCGGATGGTTATGGGAAAAGTTATTCCGCCTCGAAGTTGGCCCAAGGAATTTTAGTTCTCTCTGCTGGATTGGGTCTCATTCTGTCGGTCCAGAGAATCCAAGAACTGGGCCGATATTTCCTTTAAATTAGTTTCACCAATAGATCTCTATCTCCCATTTTCGTAAACACATTATTATAATAGCGGACCCGACAAGCATGTGCAAAGTTGATCTACCCGGAAGTTGGCTCAAGGAGTTTTAGTACTTTCAGCTAGATTTGGTCTTATTCTGTCGGTCTAGAGAATCCAAGAACTGGGCCGATATTACCTCTAAATCAGTTTCACTTAAAGATTTTTGTCTCCTACTTTCGAAAACATATCATTATAATTGCATTACGGATGAGTATAAGAAAATTTATTCCGCCCAAAAGTTGGTTCAAGGAATTTTAGTACTTTCGGCTAGATTTGGACTCATTCTGTCAGTCCAGAGAATGCAAGAACTGGGCCAATATTACCTCGAAATCAGTTTCAGCTAAAGATCTTTATCTCCCATTTTCAAAACGTATCATTATAATTGCGAACCGGATAAGTCTGGGAAAATTTATTCCGCCTGGAAGTTGGTTCAAGGAATTTTAGTACTTTCTTCTAGATTTGGTCTCATTCTGTCAGTTTGGAGAATCCAAGAACTGGACTGATTTTCTCTAAATCAGTTTTAGCTACAAATCTCTTTTCTTCTTTTTTTGAAAACATATCATTATAATAGCGAACCGGACGAATATGGGCAAATTAATTCCGCCTAGAAGTTGGCTAAAGGAATATTTGTACTTTATGCTAGATTGGGTCTCATTTTGTCGGTCCAGAGAATCCAAGACCTAGGCTGATATTTCCTCTAAATCAGTTTCAGTTACAGTTCTCTATCTCTTTTTTCCGAAAAGTATCATTATAATGGCTAACTGGACGTGTATGGACAAAGTTATTCCGCCTAGAAGTTGGCCAATGGAATTTTAGTAATTTCAGTTGGATTGGGTTTTATTCGGTCGGTCCAGATAACCCGAGATCTAGGCCGATATTTCCTATAAATTAGTTTCACCTACAAATCACTATCTCCCATTTTTGAAACACATGTTATAATGGCTAATCGGAAGAGTATGGGCTGAGTTATTCTTCTCGGATGTTGGCCCTAAGAATTTTAGTACATTCTGTCGGTCCAGAGTATCCTAGAATTGGGCTGATATTACTTCTAAATCAGTTTCAGTTACAGATCTCTATCTCCCTTTTCCAAATACATATCATTATAATTGCGAACCGGACGAGTATGGACAACTTTATTCTGCTCGAAAGTTTGCTCAAGTAATTGATGTATTTTTTGCTGGATTGGGTCTCATTCTTTCGGTCCTACGAGTCCAAGAACTTGGGCGATATTTCCTCTAAATTAGTTTTACCTACTGATCTTTGTCCCATTTTCAAAATACATATTATAATGGCTAACCGGACGAGTATGGGCATATTTATTCCGCCTGGAAGTTGGCCCTAAGAATTTTAGTACTTTTTGTTGGATTGGGTCTCATTCTGTCGGTCCAGAAAATCCAAGAACTGGGCCAATATTTCCTCTAAATTAGTTTCACCAACAGATCTTTATCTCCCATGTTCGTAAACATATTATTATAATAGCGAACCCGACAAGTATGTGTAAAGTTAATCTTCTCGAAAGTTGGCTCAATGAATTTTAGTACTTTCAGCTAGATTTGGTCTCATTTTGCCAGTCTAGAGAATCCAAGAATTGGGCTGATATTACCTCTAAATTAGTTTCACCCAAAGATTTTTCGAAAACGTATCATTATAATTGCAATACGGATGAGTAGGAGAAAATTTATTCCGCCCGAAAGTTGGATTAAGGAATTTTAGTACTTTCAGCTAGATTTGGTCTTATTCTGTTAGTCCGGAGAATCCAAGAACCGGGCCAATATTACCTCTAAATCAGTTTCATCTAAAGATCTTTATCTCCCATTTTCAAAATGTGTCATTATAATTGCGAACCGGATAAGTATGGGAAAATTTATTCCGCCTGGAAGTTGGGCAAGGAATTTTAGTACTTTCAAATAGATTTGGTCTCATTCTGTTGGTTTAGAGAATCCAAGAACTGGACTGATAATTCCTCTAAATTAGTTTCAGCTACAGATCTCTTTCGCCTTTTTCCAAAAACATATTATTATAGTGGCGAACCGGACGAGTATGGGCAAATTAATTCCACCTGGAAGTTGACTAAAGGAATATGTGTACTTTATGCTAGATTGGGTCTCTTTCTGTTGGTCCCGAGAATCCAAGACCTAGGCCGATATTTCCTCTAAATCAGTTTCAGCTATAGTTCTTTATCTCCTTTTTCCGAAACGTATCATTATAATGGCTAGCTGGATGTTTATAGACAAAGTTTTTTTTTTTGGGTGAATAAAGAGTTTTATATTACCAAAGAGAAAGAAATAACAGAAGCCTCAAAAAGGGAGGGGGGGAGAAACAAATAGACAAGCTAACACATCCTCAAACAGAGGAGGTCAGCTGGAGGGAAGAGAGGGGCAAATCCTAGGAGACAACAATATGCCTGTTCCTTGGGGAATCAATACAAGGGGAAGTTACATTTGCGAGCTTTCCTTTGATGTCGAAGGAGATGGAATCCCAAATGTAGCCAACAGTCTTGGAGTTGGAAGTCCATTTCCTAATGTTACGCTCCATCCAAATCTGGTTGATGGTAGCACAAAAAGCAAGTTTACCAACTATGTCGTATAACGAAGAGCCCGAGAAAGTCATATCAATCCACAACCATTCCCTTGAGAAGGGAAGGATTCTTCGACTGCGAGGCCAGCATTTGCCTAGGATTCCCTTCCAAATAGCCGAGGAAAGCGGGCAATCAAAAAAATGGTGGGCTGCATCTACCGTTGCTTTCCAACAAAGACTACACAAAGGGGAAACTGGGATCTGGCAGTGGCGAAGGAAGGACTGCGTTAGGAGGTAGTTGCTGAAGACACGCCAAACAGTGAAGCTATGCCGGGGAATGTGGCCCTTGAACTAGACAAGCTTTCTCCATGGAGCTAGATCACTTCTATTCCGAGCCAGGTTCCAAGCATCTTTTGATTTAAACACACCTGAGGAAGGAGGAGTCCAAGAAACACAATCACACCTCCTTGTAGGCCTTTTAGGGATAGAGGGCAAAGCATCCCAGACTTCAAGAAGACGCGGGTGGATGGTGGTGGGAGGGCTCCAGTCCCTATTGGATAAATTATCAGCAACCCTAGATTGCCTACTTAGGCCACAATTATAGATAGCTCTGTTGTTGATCAAGTGAATGAGGATACCCTTAGGGTGCCAATGATCCAACCAAAGATCAGTAGAGGAATCATCTCCAATCTTGGAATGAATTGTTTTGAGAGTTGTCGACCTGAGAGAAAGCATTTTGCGCCAGACCTAAGAAGCATCTGAAGAGGAAGGGACTGTCCAAATAGAATCAGACCGAAGAACTCCAGAGTAGATCCAATCAACCCAAATGCTGTTTTCTTTAGAGGCTATCTTGCAAATCAGCTTAATAATCCTTGCAGAGTTCACATCTTTTATATGGCGGAGGCCTAAGCCCCCCTCTTCCTTGGGGAGGCAAATAGAAGCCCACCTGGTGCGGTGAAGGAATCTAGTGGTTTCAGCCCCTTTCCAAAGGAAGGAAGCCATAAGAGATTCTAAAGCTTTGATGGTTGAGGATGGAAGACCATAAATTTCCCATCCAATAAATGTAAGTAGATTGGGGCACAGACTTGATGAGAACTAGCCGACCCACATAAGAGAGTAACTTACCCTTCCAGAGTTGAAGCTTTTTCCTGATGAGATCCAGCATAGGCGAGTAGTGATGGGCTGTGAGCCTGGCTGGAATCAAAGGGAGCCCCAAATATTTGGCCGAAAACTGACCTAGAGAGAATCCCGAGAGCTCCAACAAAGAAGCCTTTTCAATATCAGACACCCCTGCTCGGAAAAGAAGAGACTTTGTGGGGTTTATCTTCAAACCAGAGTGCTCCTCAAAATGCTGCAAGCAATACAGAATGTGTTCGAAGGATTCAAGGGAAGCCTTAGAGAAAATCATGAGATCATCAGCAAAAGCCAAATGCGTTAGCTTTAGAGACGATGAGCTGGCGATCCGTGCAAGATTGGATGCTTCTGGAAAGAACCTCCATGGCTAGAGTAAAGAAGTATGGCGATAAAGGGCAGCCCTGACGAATGCCCACTAAAGAAGAGAAGAACCCCGCTGGACTGCCGTTGACAAGGACTGAAAATTTTGCCGAAGAGATACATTGGTGGATCCAATGAGAGAACACAGGGGGGAAGCCCAGCTTGGAAAACAGACAATCTATAAAGTCTCATTTGAGAGAGTCAAAAGCCTTGTGAATGTCTATCTTCATTAGAGATGCTGGAGGGTGGGATTTCCTGTCAAATCCTCTAACAACTTCATTGCAAAGAATGATATTATCAGCTATGCTTCTCCCAGGAATGAAAGCTGATTGGTTTGTACTATACAAAAGGTCCACAACAAATTTTAGCTTGAAAGCAAGGATCCTTGCTATGAATTTGTAGAGCAGGTTACAAAGAGCTATTGGTCGGAAATCTGTCATTGAAGAGGCGTCTTCCTTCTTAGGAATGAGATAGAGAAAAGTGTGATTCACTCCTTTAGCTTGACTAGCATTGAGAAAAAAGCTTTTGATAGCTTAAGGTCCTCCTTTACAATATCCCAAGCAGCAAAGAAGAACCCCAAGCTGAAACCATCGGGCCCCGGAGCTGTGTTAGTTTTAAGAGAACGAATGGCTGCCACTATTTCCTCATCAGTAGGAAAGACATGCAAAGAGGAGATGTATTCACTTGGGATGAATTTGTTGAGGAGATGATCAGGGAATGACCCAGCCATTCGAGAAGGGTCATTAAAGATGCTCTTGAAGTAATTTGCAGCTAGATCTTTGATGTCCTTTACTCTGTGAACAAGGGTGCCCTCAGAATTTGTAAGTTGCTGGATGGAGCTGATGTTTGTTTTGGACTTCATAGATCGGTTGAAGTAAGTAGTGTTAGAATCCCCCAAATCCAACCACTTTATTCTAGCTTTCTGCCTGGCAAAGCTTTCTTCTTGAGAGAGGAGGATTGTGAGCTCTGATGCTGTCTCTTTTTCTTCTTCCACCAAAGAAATATTTAAATGATCAGATTGAAGCCTACTTTGAATGGATGAGAGCTTGTCCCCGCAGTCAATCACATGTTGGGAGATGTTTCCAAAGTGTAGAGAGTTCCAATCCTTGAGGGAACATTGGACATTCTTTAGTTTTCTAGCAATGGCAGTAAGGGGGGAAGAGAAAGCTTGGACTTGCTTCTTCCAAGCTTCTTTAACAGTAGGAAGGAAGGAGGGATGAGAGGACCACCTATAAAAATATTTGAAGGGTTTTGGACCAAAAGAAATGTAAGGCTGAATGAATAAAGAGATGGGGCAGTGATTAGAAATACCCGGATTATCAAATGTGGCATGGGATGAAGGGAAGGTGGAGAGCCAAGCTTCATTCACAAGGATTCTGTCAAGCTTGCAAGCAATGCGGGCAGTACCAGATCTTTTGTTGTTCCAGGTATACTTTGGGCCAGACCATCTCAAGTCACATGAGCCAATATCCTCAATACAAGAGTTGAAAGCATCCACTGATTCCATATCCAAAGAGTCACCCCCTTGTTTCTCATGGTCATATCGAACCACATTAAAATCACCTCCCAATCCCCAAGGGGGAGAGCCATTCTGACCAGAGATAGTTCTAAGGTCATTCCAGAGAGAGAGCCTTTCAGAAGAGGAATTTGAAGCGTAAATAACTGAGAACAAAGAGCTGGAAAGACCCAAGGGGTTAGAAATGGAAAGGTGAAGAAATTGAGAAGAAGAAGAGATGGTGGAGATTGTGATTTTTGAAGGATCCCAAATAACCCAAAAACGACCATTGGAGTGGTGACAGTAATTGGACAGGAGAGACCAACCCGGGGCTATGGAGTTTGAGATTTTTGAGGCATTTGCTTCCTTGATGTGAGTCTCAAGAAGGCAGTAGAAACTTGAACGATGCAGCTTACTGAAGGCACAAACAACAGATTGTTTTGAAGGGGAGTTAAGACCCCTGATGTTCCAAAAACCTGCTTGATTTATTGGGAAGAGGAGGGTGGGTGCAACACAAACCCAAGGGGGCAGGGGATGGTTTTTCGAGCTTGAGAGGAGCTTCTATGGCATCTCTGGAAAGAGTGCTTGCCATAACGGTTAGAGGATCTTTTGCTATAACGAGATTCAGGGGATAAAGGGGGGGGTGGGTTTGTGGGTGGATGGGTGCGGGTTATTGGATAGTCCAACAGATGAGAGAAGACCAGAAGTTAGGAACTGAGTGGAATTGGTTGGACCAGAAATGGTTTGAAAAGGGGGAGTGGGGTGAGTCATCGTCAAAAGTGAAGAAAAGGTTGAGGGGCCCACCTGTGAAGAGGACAAACTTATTCGGCCTGGAAGTTGGCCAATGGAATTTTAGTAATATTCTGCTGGATTAGGTCTCATTCTTTTGGTCCCGAAATTCCAAGAACTTGGGCGATATTTCCTCTAAATTAGTTTTACCTATTGATCTTTCTTCCATTTTCAAAATACATATTATAATGGCTAACTAGACGAGTATGGGCAAAGTTATTCCGGCGGGAAGTTGGCCCTAAGAATTTTAGTACTTTTTGTTGGATTGGGTCTCATTCTGTCGGTCCAGAGAATTCAAGAACTGGGCCGATATTTCCTCTAAATTAGTTTCATCAACAGATCTCTATCTCCCATTTTCGTAAACACATTAGTATAATAGCGGACCCGACAAGTACGTGCAAAGTTAATCTACCCGGAAGTTGGCTCAAGGAGTTTTAGTACTTTCAGCTAGATTTGTTCTCATTCTGTCGGTCCAGAGAATCCAAGAGCTAGGCCGATATTACCTCTAAATCAGTTTCACCTAAAGATTTTTATCTCCTATTTTCGAAAACGTATCATTACAATAGCATTACGGATGACTATGAGAAAATTTATTCTGCCCGAAAGTTGGTTCAAGGAATTTTAGTACTTTCGGCTAGGTTTGGTCTCATTCTGTCAGTCCAAAAAATCTAAGACTAGGCCAATATTTCCTCTAAATCAGTTTCACCTAAAGATATTTATCTCCCATTTTCAAAACGTATCATCATAATTGCGAACCGAATGATAAGTATGGGAAAATTTATTCCACCTGCAAGTTGGTTCAAGGAATTTTCGTACTTGCAGCTAGATTTGATCTCATTCTGTCAGTTTAGAGAATCCAAGAACTGGACTGATTTCCTCTAAATCAGTTTCAGCTACAAATCTCTTCTTCTTTTTCCGAAAACATATCATTATAATGGCGAACCGGGCGAGTATGGGAAAATTAATTCCACTTCGAAGTTGGCTAAAGGAATTTTTGTACTTTATGTTAGATTGGGTCTCATTCTGTCGGTCCAGAGAATCCAAGACCTGGGTCGTTATTTCCTCTAAATCAAATTCAGCTACAATTCTCTATCTCCTTTTTCCGAAAAGTATCATTATAACGGCTAACCGGACGTGTATGGACAAAGTTATTCCGTTTGGAAGTTGGCTAATGCAATTTTAGTAATTTCAGCTGGATTGGGTCTCATTCGGTCGGTCCAGATAATACAAGATCTGGGCTGAAATTTCCTATAAATTAGTTTCACCTACAAATCACTATCTCCCATTTTTGAAACACATTATAATGGCTAATCGGACGAGTATGTGCTAAGTTATTCTTCCCGGATGTTGGCTCTAAGAATTTTAATACATTCTGCTAGATTGGGTCTCATTCTGTCGGTCCAGAGTATCCTAGAACTGGGCTGATATTACCTTTAAATCAAGTTCACCTACAGATCTCTATCTCCTTTTTCCAAATACATATCGTTATAATTGCAAACCGGACGAGAATGGGCAACTTTATTCTGCCCGGAAGTTTGCTCAAGGAATTGATGTACTTTCTGCTGGATTGGGTCTCATTCTTTCGGTCCCGAGAGATGAAGAACTTGGTTGATATTTGCTCTAAATTAGTTTTACCTGCTGATCTTTCTCCCATTTTCAAAATACATATTATAATGGCTAGCCGAACGAGTATGGGCAAAGTTATTCCGCCTGAAAGTTGACCTTAAGAATTTTAGTACTTTTTATTGGATTGGGTCTCATTCTGTCGGTCCAGAAAATTCAAGAACTGGGCTGATATTTCCTCTAAATTATTTTTACCAACAGATCTCTGTATGCCATTTTCATAAACATATTAGTATAATAGCGAACCCGACAAGTATGTGCAAAGTTAATCTGCCCGAAAGTTGGCTCGATGAATTTTAGTACTTTCAACAAGATTTAGTCTCATTTTTTCGGTCCAGAGAATCCAAGAACTGGGTCAATATTTCCTCCAAGTCTGTTTCACCTAAAGATCTTTATCTCCCATTTTCAAAACGTGTCATCATAATTGCGAACCTGATAAGTATGGGAAAATTTATTCCGCCCGGAAGTTGGTTCAAGGAATTTTAGTACTTTCAACTAGATTTGGTCTCATTCTGTCGGTTTAGAGAATCGAAGAATTGGACTGATAATTCCTCTAAATCAGTTTCAGCTACATATCCGAAAACATATCATTATAGTTGCGAACCGGACGAGTAAGGGCAAATTAATTTCGCTTGGAGGTTGGCTAAAGGAATATTTGTATTTTATGCTAGATTGGGTCTCATTCTGTCGGTCCAGAGAATCCATGACCTGGGCCGATATTTCCTCTAAATCAGTTTCAGCTACAGTTTTCTATCTCCTTTTTTCCGAAAAGTATCGTTATAATGGCTAACCGGACGTGTATGGACTAAGTTATTCTGCTTGGAAGTTGGCCAATGGAATTTTAGTAATTTCAGCTGGATTAGGTTTCATTCGGTCGGTCCAGATAATCCAAGATCTGGGCCGATATTTCCTATTAATTAGTTTCACCTACAAATCACTGTTTCCCATTTTTGAAACACATTATAATGGCTAACCGGATGAGTATGGATTAAGTTATTCTTCTTGGATGTTGGCCCTAAGAATTTTAGTATATTCTGCTGGATTGGGTCTCATTCTGTCGGTCCAGAGTATCCTAGAACTGGGCTGATATTACTTCTAAATCAGTTTCACCTACAGATCTCTATCTCCCTTTTCCAAATACGTATCATTATAACTGTGAACTGGACGAGTATGGATAACTTTATTCTGCCCGAAAGTTTTGCTCAAGGAATTTATGTACTTTTTGCTGGATTGGGTCTCATTCTTTCGGTCCCGCGAGTCCAAGAACTTGGGTGATATTTCCTCTAAATTAGTTTTACCTACTGATCTTTCTCCCATTTTCAAAATGCATATTATAATGGCTAACCGGAAAAGTTTGGGCAAAGTTATTCCGCTCGAAAGTTAGCCCTAAGAATTTTAGTACTTTTTGTTTGATTGGGTCTCATTCTGTCGGTCCAAAGAATCCAAGAACTAGGCCGATATTTCCTCTAAATTAGTTTCACCAACAAATCTCTATCTCCCATTTTCGTAAAGACATTATTACAATAGCGGACCCGACACGTATGTGCAATGTTAATCTGCCCGGAAGTTGGCTCAAGGAGTTTTAGTACTTTTAGCTAGATTTGGTCTCATTTTGTCGGTCCAGAGAATCCCAGAACTAGGTCGATATTACCTCTAAATCAATTTTAGCTAAAAATCTCTATCTCCTATTTTCGAAAACGTATCATTATAATTGCATTACGGATGAGTATGAGAAAATTTATTCCGTTTGGAAGTTGGTTCATGGAATTTTAGTACATACGGCTAGATTTGGTCTCATTCTTTCAGTTCAGAGAATCTAAGAACTGGGCCGATATTACCTCGAACTTAGTTTCAGCTAAAGATCTTCATCTCCCATTTTCAAAACGTATCATTAAAATTGCGAATTGGATAAATATGGGAAAATTTATTCTGCCTGGAAATTGTTTCAAGGAATTTTAGTACTTTCAGTTAGATTTGGTCTCATTCTGTCGGTTTAGAGAATCCAAGAATTGGACTGATTTCCTCTAAATCAGTTTCAGCTATAGATCTCTTTCTTTTTTTTTCCGAAAACATATCATTATAATGGCGAACCGGACGAGTATGGGCAAATTAATTCTCCTTGGAAGTTGGCTAAAATAAAAATTTTAGTTTATGCTAGATTAGGTATCATTTTGTCGGTCCAGAGAATCCAAGACCTGGACCGATACTTCCTCTAAATCAGTTTCAGCTACAGTTCTCTATCTCCTTTTTTCGAAAAGTATCATTATAATGGCTAACCGGACGTGTATGGACAAAGTTATTCCGCCTGGAAGTTGGCCAATGTAATTTTAGTAATTTCAGGTGGATTGGGTGTCATTCGGACGGTCCATATAATCCAAGATCTAGGCCGATATTTCCTATTAATTAGTTTCACCTACAAATCACTATCTCCCATTTTCGCAAACATACTATTATAATAGTGAACCCAACAAGTATGTGCAAAGTTAATCTGCCCGAAAGTTGGCTCAATGAATTTTAGTACTTTCAGCAAGATTTGGTCTCATTTTGTCGGTCCGGAGAATCCAAGAATTGGGCTGATATTACCTTTAAATCAGTTTCACCTAAAGATTTTTATCTCCTATTTTCGAAAACATATCATTATAATTGCAATACAGATGAGTATGAGAATATTTCAGCTCGGAACTTGGTTCAAAGAATTTTAGTACTTTCGGCTTGATTTGGTTTTATACTTTCAGTTCAGAGAATCCAAGAATTGGGCCAATATTTCCTCTAAATTTGTTTCACCTAAAGATCTTTATCTCCCATTTTCAAAACGTGTCATCATAATTGCGAACCGGATAAGTATGGGAAATTTTTTTTTTTGGGTGAATAAGAAATTCATTACCAAGAAGAAAGGAAAATTACAGGGCCCTCAAAGGGGTGCAACCAAAGAAAAAATAAGGAACCCACCATCAGCTTTGCTGGCTAGGGGAAACAAAGGACACAGAGGTGAGGTCCCAGGAGACAACAATAAGCCTGATCCTTGGGGTGTCAGAACAAAAAGAGGGAGGAGCAGCCGAAAGCTTCGCCTAATATCAAAGGAGATGGAATCCCAAATCTGCTAGTAGGATTGGGTCTCATTCTTCTGGTCCCCAGAGTCCAAGAACTTGGGCGATATTTCCTCTAAATTAGTTTTAGCTATTGATCTTTCTCCCATTTTCAAAATACATATTATAATGGCTAACCATACGAGTATGGGCAAAGTTATTCCGCACGGAAGTTGGCCCTAAGAATTTTAGTACTTTTTATTTGATTGGATCTCATTCTGTCGGTCCAGAGAATCCAAGAACTGGGCCGATGTTTTCTCTAAACTAGTTTTACCAACAGATCTCCATCTCCCATTTTCGTAAACATATTATTATAATAGCGAACCCGTCAAGTATGTGCAAAGTAAATCTGCCTAGAAGTTGGCTTAAGGAATTTTAGTACTTTCACCTAGATTTGGTCACATTCTGTCGGCTCAGAGAATCTAAGAACTGGGGCCGATATTACCTCTAAATCAGTTTCACCTAGAGATTTTTATCTCCTATTTTCGAAAACGTATCATTATAATTGCAATACGAATGAGTATGAGAAACTTTATTCGTCCGGAAAGTTGATTCAAGGAATTTTAGTACTTTCAGTTAGATTTTTTCTCATTTTGTCGGTTTAGAGAATCGAAGAACTGGACTGATTTCCTCTAAATCTGTTTCAGTTACAGATCGATTTCTTCTTTTTCCAAAAACGTATCACTATAATGGCGAAACGGACAAGTATCGGTAAATTAATTCCACCTGGAAGTTGGCTAAAGGAATATTTGTACTTTATGCTAGATTGGGTCTCATTCTGTCGATCCAGAGAATCCAAGACCTGGGTAGATATTTCCTCTAAATCAGTTTCAGCTACAGATCTCTATCTCCTTTTTCAAAACATATCATTATAATGGCTAAACGGATGTCTATGGACAAAGTTATTCTGCCTGGAAGTTGGCCAATAGAATTTTTATAATTTCAGCTGGATTGGGTCTCATTCTGTCGGTCCAGATAATCCAAGATCTGGGTCCATATTTCCTTTAAATTAGTTTCCTTGCAAATCACTATCACCTATTTTTGAGACACATTATATAATGGCTAATCGGACGAGTATGGGCTAAGTTATTCTTCTCGGATGTTGGCCCTAATAATTTTAGTACATTCTGTTGGATTGGGTCTCATTCTGTCGGTCAAGAGTATCCAATAACTGGGCTTATATTACCTTGGCTAAAGGAATATTTGTACTATGCTAGATTGGGTCTCATTCTGTCGGTTTAGAGAATCCAAGACCTAGGCCGATATTTCCTCTAAAACAGTTTCAGCTATAGATCTCTATCTCCTTTTTCCAAAACATATCATTATAATGGCTAAACGGATGTCCATGGACAAAGTTATTCCGCCTGGAAGTTGGCTAATAGAATTTTAGTAATTTCAGCTGGATTAGGTCTCATTCTGTCGGTCCAGATAATCCAAGTTTTGGGCCGATATTTCCTATAAATTAGTTTCACCTACAAATAACTATCTCCCATTTTTTAAACACATTATAATGGCTAATTGGACGAGTATGGGCTAAGTTATTCTTCCCGGATGTTGGCCCTAAGAATTTTTGTACATTCTATTGGATTGGTCTCATTCTTTCGGTCCAGAGTATCCAAAAACTGGGCTGATATTACCTCTAAATCAGTTTCACCTACAGATCTCTATCTTCATTTTCCAAATACATATCATTATAATTGCGAATAGAAAGAGTTGGGGCAACTTTATTCTGCCCAGAAGTTTGCTCAAGGAATTGATGTACTTTCGGCTGGATTGGGTCTTATTCTTTCGGTCCCGAGAGTCCAAGAATTTGGGCGATATTTCTTTTAAATTAGTTTTAGCTACTTATCTTTCTTCCATTTTCAGAATACATATTATAATGGCTAACCGGAAGAGTATGTGCAAAGCTATTCTGCCCGGAAGTTGGCCCTCAGAATTTAAGTACTTTTTGTTTGATTGGGTCCCATTCTGTTGCTCCAGAGAATTCAAGAACTGGGCCGATATTTCCTCTAAATTAGTTTCACCAACAGATCTCTACCTCCCATTTTCGTAAATATATTATTATAACAGTGAACCCGACAAATATCTGCAAAGATAATCTGCTTGGAAGTTGGCTCAAGGAATTTTAGTACTTTCAGCTAGATTTGGTCTCATTCTGTTGGCCCAGAGAATCCAAGAACTGGCCCGATATTACCTCTAAATCAGTTTCCCCAAAAGATTTTTATCTCCTATTTTCAAAAATGTATCATTATAATTGTAATACGGATGAGTATGAGAAAATTTATTCTGCTTGAAAGTTGGTTCAAGGAATTTTGGTACTTTCGGTTAGATTTGGTTTCATTCTGTTAGTCCAGAGAATCCAAGTACTGGGCCAATATTCCCTCTAAATCAGTTTCACCCAAAGATCTTTATCTTCCATTTTCAAAACGTATCGTTATAATTGCGAACCGGATAAGTATGGAAAATTTATTCCGCCTGGAAGTTGGTTCGAGGAATTTTAGTACCTTCAACTAGATTTGGTCTCATTCTGTTGGTTTAGAGAATCCAACAACTAGACTGATTTCGTCTAAATCAATTTCAGCTATAGATCTCTTTTTCCTCTTTCCAAAAACATATCATTATAATGGCGAACTGAAGGAGTATGGGCAAATTAATTCCGCTTAGAAGTTGGGTAACGGAATATTTGTACTTTATGCTAGATTGGGTCTCATTCTGTCGGTCCAGAAATCCAAGACCTGACCCGATATTTCCTCTAAATCAGTTTCGGCTACAAATCTATATCTCCTTTTTCCGAAACATATCATTATAATGGCTAACCGGACGTGTAGGGACAAAGTTATTCCGCCTGGAAGTTGGCCAATGGAGTTTTAGTAATTTCAGCTGGTTTGGGTCTCATTCTGTCGGCCTAGAGAATCCAAGATCTGGGCTGATATTTCCTATAAATTAGTTTCACCTACAAATCGTTATCTTCCATTTTTGAAACACATATTTTAATGGCTAACTGGACGAGTGTGGGATAAGTTATTCTTTCCGAATGTTGGCCCTAAGAATTTTAGTACATTCTACTGGATTGGGTATCATTCTTTCGGTCCAAAGTATCCAAGAACTGGGCTGATATTACCTCTAAATCAGTTTCACAAACAGTTTTCTATGTCCCTTTTCCAAATACATATCATTATAATTGCGAATAGGACGAGTATGGGCAACTTTATTCTACCCAGAAATTTGCTCAAGAAATTGATATACTTCCTGCTGGATTGGATCTCATTCTTTCAGTCCCGAGAGTCCAAGAACTTGGGCGATATTTCCTCTAAATTAGTTTTACTTACTGATCTTTCTCCCATTTTCAAAATACATTATAATGGCTAACCGGACGATTATGGGCAAAATTACTCCGCCTAGAAGTTGGCCCCAAAAATTTTAGTACTTTCTGTTGGATTGGGTTTCATTCTGTCGGTCCAGAGAATCCAAGAACTGGGACGATATTTCCTCTAAATTAGTTTCACCAACAGATCTCTATCTCCCATTTTCGTAAACATATTATTATAATAGCGAACCCGATAAGTATGTGCAAAGTTAATCTGTCCGGAAGTTGGCTCAAGGAATTTTAGTTTTTCAGCTAGATTTGGTCTCATTTTGTCAGTCTATAGATTCCAAGAACTGGGCCGATGTTACCTCTAAATCAATTTGACCTAAAGATTTTTATCTCCCATTTTCGAAAACGTATCATTTTAATTTCAATATAGATGAATTTGAGAAAATTTATTCGGCCCGAAAGTTGGTTCAAGGAATTTTAGTACTTTCGGCTAGATTTTTTTCATTCTGTCAATCTTGAGAATCCAAGATCTGAGCCAATATTCCCTCTAAATCAGTTTCACCTAAAGATCTTTATCTCCCATATTCAAAACGTATCATTATAAATGCGAACAGGATAGGTATGGGAAAATTTATTCCGCCTGGAAGTTGGTTCAAGGAATTTCAGTACTTTCAACTAGATTTGGTTTTATTCTGTCGGTTTAGAGAATCCAAGAACTGGACTGATATTTTCTCTAAATCAGTTTCAGCTACAGATTTCTTATTCCTTTTTCTGAAAACATGTCATTATAGTGCCGAACCGGACGAGTGTGGGAAAATTAATTCCGCCTGGAAGTTGGCTAAAGAAATATTTGTACTTTATGCTATATTGGGTCTCATTCTGTCGGTCCAGAGAATCCAAGACCTGTGTTGATATTTCCTTTAAATCAGTTTCAGCAACAGATCTCTATCTCCTTTTTCCGAAACGTATCTTTTATAATTGGCCGAGTATGGACAAAGTTATTCTGCCTGTAAGTTGGCCATGGAATTTTAGTAATTTCAGCTGGAATAGGTCTCATTCTGTCGGTGTAGAGAATCCAAGATCTGGGCCGATATTTCCTATAAATTAGTTTCACCTACAAATCACTATCTCCCATTTTTGAAACATATATTATAATGATGAACTGGACGAGTATGGGCTAAGTTATTCTTCCCGGATGTTGGCCCTAAGAATTTTAGTACATTTTGCTGGAATGGGTCTCATTCTGTCGGTCCAGAGTATCCAATAACTAGTCTGATATTACCTTTAAGTCAGTTTCACCTACAATTTTCTCTCCCTTTTCCACATACATATCATTATAATTGAGAACCGGACGAGTATGGGCAACTATTTTCTGTCCGGAAGTTTGCTCAAGGAATTTATGTACTTTCTGCATGATTAGGTCTCATTCTTTCAGTCCCGAGAGTCCAAGAACTTGGGTGATATTTCCTCTAAATTAGTTTTACCTACTGATCTTTCTCCCATTTTCAAAATACATATTATAATGGCTAACCGGAGGAGTATGGGCAAAGCTATTTCGCCCGGAAGTTGGCCCTATGAATTTTAGAGCTTTTCGTTTGATTGGGTCTCATTCTGTCGGTCCAGAGAATCCAAGAACTCGGCTGATATTTCCTCTAAATTAGTTTCATCAACAGATCTCTATCTCCCATTTTCGTAAACATATTATTATAATTGCGAACTCGACAAGTATGTGCAAAGTTAATCTACCTGGAAGATGGCTTAAGGAATTTTAGTACTTCAAGCTAGATTTGGTCTCATTCTGTCGGTCTAAAGAATCCAAGAACTGAGTTGATATTACCTTTAAATCAGTTTCACCTACTGATTTTTATGTCCTATTTTCGAAAACGTATCATTATAATTGCAATACGGATGAGTATGAGAAAACTTATTCCGCCCGGAAGTTGGTGCATGGAAGTTTAGTATTTTCGGCTAGATTTGGTCTCATTCTGTCAGTCCAGTGAATCCAAGAATTGGGATAATATTACCTTGAAATCAGTTTTACCTAAAGATCTTTATCTCCCATTTTCAAAACGTATCATTATAATTGCAATCTAGTTAAGTATGGGAAAATTTATTCCGCCTGGAAGTTGGTTCAAGGAATTTTAGTACTTTCAGCCAGATTTGGTCTCATTCTGTCGGTTTAGAGAATCCTAGAACTGAACTGATTTCCTTTAAATCAGTTTCAGCTATAGATCTCTTTCTTCTTTTTCCGAAAACATAACAGTATAATGGTGAATCCAATACTGGGGCCAATATTTCCTCTAAATCAGTTTCAGCTACAGATCTCTATCTCCTTTTTCCGAAACTTATCATTATAATGGCTAACCGGACGTGTATGGGCGAAGTTATTCCGTTTGGAAGTTGGCCAATGGAATTTAAGTAATTTCAGCTGGATTGGGTCTCATTCTGTTGGTCCAGATAATCCAAGATCTGGGTCGATATTTCCTATAATTTAGTTTCACCTACAAATCTCTATCTCCCATTTTTGAAACATATATTATAATGGCTACCCGGACGAGTATGGGCTAAGTTATTCTTCTCGGATGACGGCCCTAAGAATTTTAGTACATTCTGTTGGATTGGGTCTCGTACTGTCGGTCCATAGTATCCAAGAACTGGGTTGATATTACCTCTAAATCAGTTTCACCTACAGTTTTCTATCTCCATTTTCCAAATATATATCATTATAATTGCGAAACGAACGAGTATGTGCAACTTTATTCTGCTCGGAAGTTTGCTCTCGGAATTTGTGGACTTTCTGCTGGATTGGGTCTCATTCTTTCGGTCCCAAGAGCTCAAGAGCTTGGGCAATATTTCCTCTAAATTAGTTTTAGCTACTGATTTTTTTCCCATTTTTAAAATACATATTATAATGGCTAACTGGATGAGTATGGGCAAAGTTTTTCTGCCCAGATGTTGGCCTTAAGAATTTTAGTACTTTTTGTTTTATTGGGTGTCATTCTGTTGTTCCGAAGAATGCAAGAACTGGGCCAATATATCCTCTAAATTGGTTTCACCAATAGATCTCTATCTCCCATTTTCGTTAACATATTATTATAATAGCGAACCCGAGAAGTATGTGCAAAGTTAATCTGCCCGGAAGTTGGCTCAAGGAATTTTAGTACTTTCAGCTAGATTTGGTCTCATTCTGTCAGTCAAGAGATACCAAGAACTGGGCTGATATTACCTCTAAATCAGTTTCACCTACATATTTTTTCTCCTATTTTTGAAAACGTATCATTATAATTGCAGTGCGGATGAGTATGAGAAAATTTATTCTGCCCGGAAGTTGGTTCAAGGAATTTTAGTACTTTCGGCTATATTTGGTTTCATTCTGTCAGTCCAGAGAATTCAAGAATTTGGCCAATATTACCTCGAAATCAGTTTCAGCTTAAGATCTTTATCTCCCATTTTCACAATGTATTATTATAATTGCAATCCGGATAAGTATGGGAAAATTTATTCTGCCTGGACGTTGGTTCAAGGAATATTTTTCAGCTAGATTTGGTCTCGTTATGTCGATTTAGAGAATCCAAGAACTGGATTGATATTTTCTCTAAATCGGTTTCAACTACAGTTCTCTTTCTCCTTTTTCTGAAAACCTATCATTATAGTGGCGAACCGGAAGAGTATGGGCAAATTAATTCTGCTTGGAAGTTGGCTAAAGGAATATTTGTTCTTTATGCTAGGTTGGGTCTCATTCTGTCAGTCCAAAGAATCCAAGACTTGGGCCGATATTTCCTCTAAATCAATTTCAGCTACAAATCTCTATCTCCTTTTTCCGAAACGTATCTTTTAATGGCTAACTGGTCGAGTATGGACAAAGTTATTCTGCCTAGAAGTTGGCTATGGAATTGTAGTAATTTCAGTTGGATTGGGTCTCATTTTGTCGGTCTATATAATCCAAGATCTGGGCCGATATTTCCTATAAATTAGTACATTCTGTTGGATTGGGTCTCACATAGTCGGTAGAGTATCCAAGAACTGGGCTGATATTACTTCTAAAACAGTTTCACCTACGGTTTTCTGTCTCCATTTTCCAAATACATATCGTTATAATTGCGAACCGGACAAGTATGGGCAACTTTATTCTGCTCGGAAGTTTGCTCAAGGAATTTATGTACTTTCTGCTGGATTGAGTCTCTGTAGAGAGATTTAAATTTAGTATAAGGTTTGGATAATTAATTATCATCCCAAGCACATCTATTTATAATCATAATAAAACATATAACATAATTACATAGGCAATGTGGGACTAAAACCACATACAAGAAACATAATAAAAAAGGAAAAAAAGTGCCCCTCAAGTTGGAGCATATATATCATGCATGCCCAACTTAACTAAGATAGGAAGAAATAGTTTGTCACTTAGTCCCTTAGTGAACACATCAGTCAATTGATCAGTAGACTTCACAAAGGGAACACAAATGAGTCCGGCTTCAAGCTTTATCCTTGATGAAATGTCGGTCAACCTCCACGTGCTTAGTACGATCATGCTGGATAGGGTTCTAAGCAATGATAATGGCAGCTTTATTGTGACAATAAAGCATCATGGGAAGATGGACAGCAACACCGATATCCTGGAACAATCCTCTAAGCCATAGAAGTTCACCAATTCCTTGTGCCATCGCACGAAACTCGACTTCAGCACTGGACCTTGCCACAACATTCTGCTTTTTGCTACGCCATGTGATAAGGTTCCCACCCACAAAGGAACAATAGCCAGAGATAGATTTCCTGTCAGTAGAACCAGCCCAATCGGCATCAGGATAAGCTTCAACCTTTGAGGAACCATTGGGAGAGAGAAGAATTCTCTTTCCTGGAGCAGACTTCAAATACCGCAAATTACGACGGACTGCATCCATATGAGAGGAATAGGGATCATGCATAAATTGGCTCACCAAACTTATAGCCATGGCTATGTCAGGTCGTGTGTGAGAAAGATAGATTAGTTTGCCCACTAATCGCTGATAACAACCCTTGTCAACAGGCTCACCCTCTTTCTCCTTAAGTTTTGTAGAAGCTTCTATAGGAGTATCTGAAGGATGACAACCTAGCAGCCCAGTCTTAGTCAATGGATCAAGGACATATTTTCTTTGAGAAAGAAAGATGCCCTTCGAAGATCGGGTAACTTCTATCCCAGGAAAATATTTTAGAGGGCCAAGATCTTTTACCTCAAACTCACGGCCAAGAAAGAGCTTCAAATTCTTGATAGCATCACCATCATTACCAGTGACCACAATATCATCCACATAGATTATGAGAAGAGTTACCTTGTCACCAACTCGTCTGATAAACAAAGTGTGATCAGCATTGCTCTGCTTATAACCTGCTGAAATCATAGCCTTGTGAAATCTGCCAAACCAGACCCTAGGTGATTGCTTCAACCGATAAAGGGCACACTTCAATTTACAAACCCTGCCCTTAGTCCTGTCATCAGAGAGGCCTGGTGGAATGTCCATGTATACCTCCTCCTCAAGTTCCCCATGGAGGAAGGCATTCTTTACATCTAACTGCTGAAGATCCCTCCCAAGATTTGCAGCACAATATAAAAACACCCCGATAGTGTTGAGTTTTGCCACTGGTGCAAAGGTCTCTTGATAGTCAACTCCATAAGTTTGAGTGATGAACCCCTTTGCAACCAAACGTGCCTTATATCGATCCACTGAACCATCAGCCTTCTGTTTGACCACGAACTGGGCTGATATTACCTCTAAATCAGTTTCACCTACAGATCTCTATCTCCCTTTTCCAAATAAATATCATTATAATTACGAACCGCAAGAGTATGGGCAACTTTATTCTGCCCGGAAGTTTGCTTAAGAAGTTGATGTACTTTCTTCTGGATTGGGTCTCATTCTTTCGATCTCGAGAGTCCAAGAACTTGGCCAACATTTCCTTTGAATTAGTTTTACCTACCGATCTTTCTCCCATTTTCAAAATACATATTATAATGGCTACCCGGACGAGTATGGGCAAAGTTATTCCGTCCAGAAGTTGGCCCTAAGAATTTTAGTACTTTTTGTTGGATTGGGTCTCATTCTGTCGGTCCAGAGAATTCAAGAACTAGGCCGATATTTCCTCTAAATTAGTTTCACCAACAGATCTCTATCTCCCATTTTCATAAACATATTATTATAATAGCAAACCCGATAAGTATGTGCAAAGTTAATCCATTTTGTCTCAAGGAATTTTAGTTTTTCAACTAAATTTGGTCTCATTTTGTCGGTCTTGATAATCCAAGAACTGGGCCGATATTACCTCTAAATCAGTTTGACCTAAAGATTTTTATCTCCCATTTTCGAAAAGGTATCATTATAATTTCAAAACGGATAAGTATGAGAAAATTTATTCCGCCCGGAAGTTGGTTCAAGGAATTTTAGTACTTTCAGCTGGATTTGGTTTCATTCTGTCAGTCCAGAGAATCCAAGAACTGGGCCAATATTACCTCTAAATTATTTTCACCTAAAGATCTTTATCTCCCATTTTCAAAACGTATCATTATAATTGCGAACCGGATAAGTATGGGAAAATTTATTCCACCTGGAAGTTGGTTCAAGGAATTTTAGTACTTTCAGCTAGATTTGGTCTCATTCTATCGGTTTAGAGAATCCAATTGAACTAGACTGATTTCATCTAAATCAGTTTCAGCTACAAATCTCTTTCTTCTTTTGCCGAAACATATCATTATAATGGCGAACCGGACGAGTATGGGAAAATTAATTCCGCCTTGAAGTTGGCTAAAGGAATATTTGTACTTTATGCTAGATTGGGTCTCGTTTTTCAGGTCTACAAGAAGATAAATGGGAAAGTCAGAGATGCTGTAATTTCTTAGGTATGCTAATTTATGGTTTAAGCATGTTTATATATTTTTTTCTTGCCCAATTCCTTGCAAGGTTAGTTATCAATTATTTGTGTCAGATTGATCAAGAGCGGGAGGGAGAACAGATTGACCGAGCATTATTGAAGAATATTCTAGATATCTTTGTCAAAATTGGAATGGGGCAAATGGATTGTTATCAGAATGACTTTGAAGCAGCCATGCTTAAAGAAACTGCTGCTTATTATTCTCGTAAGGCTTCAAATTGGATTCTGGAGGATTCTTGTCCTGATTACCTGCTAAGGGTAATTGCTACCCTCTTTTATTCTGCTGAATGTGGAAGTGTTATTTTTGTATATCCGATAATGTCTTACATCTTATCTGGTATCGTTCAGGCTGAGGAGTGCTTAAAACGGGAGAAGGAACGGGTTTCTCATTACTTGCATTCTAGCAGCGAGCAGAAATTATTGGAGGTATCTGAATATGAGATGTAGAATTGAATTAGTAGCAGCATAGGAGGAAGGCGCAATGAAGCCCACGACTTGTGAATAGGCAGCCCAATAGTGACCCATGATGGATAGCTCTACCTTTTGTGGCGAGCTTGGTTCAGTTTCTAGAAGGCTTGTGTGGGCCCTAGTGTGGTGATAATATGTGCTGGAATATCTTCTTAGTAGCTATCTATATTATAGTTTTTATTCTTGTAATATATTTAGTTGCTAAGACATTAGCAACCTAGGAGTTTTTATTTTGGTTTTATTTCTTCCTTTTGTGTTTTAGCAACTAGATCTTATAGAAAGTTTCTATTTATTGAATTGTAAGCTACTTGCGAAGACTTACTATTCTTGTAACATATGCTACCAAGTTTATTAATACAGGCAAGGGCCTCTACAGCCAATGATTTTTGGCTATTCCCTTGTGTTTCTTCTTTGAAGAATGCTTGCTACTGTGGTGATACAGCAGCTCCCTTGGTGGTGAATCCAATCGCAGCCTACAGGTGGTGATACCAGTTGGAACTTCAAGATAGATCGAATCTAGTAAGAGAGAAGAGATTTACAGCAAGAAGAAGAAGGAGAGACGAGAAGTGGATGGGAGAATCGATTATGTGTGTTGAGTTGTTCTCAACACACATATTACTTCATTAATAAAGTCTCCCAAATTACATAGACCTCCCTAGGGTGGTAAAGAGAAATAAAACAAGCATAGGAAAAATACAACTTGGTCATGTCTTATAATAGGACAATGACAGAACTACCCTTATACAAGATATTCTAACAACTCTAACCTCCCCCTCAAACTGGAGAATAAATGTCATACATTCCCAGCTTGCACAATAAGGTACTAAATAGACTAGGAGTGAGACCCTTAGTAAAGATATCTGCTACTTGATCAGTCTTCACAAAAAGAGTACAAATGCACCCAGAATCCAGCTTCTCTTTGATGAAGTGACGATCAACTTCAATATGCTTGGTTCGATCATGTTGAACCGGATTATGGGCAATGCTTATAGCAGCTTTGTTGTCACAATAAAGTCTCATTAGCCCTTTTGTTTCAAAACTCAAGTCTTGAAGAAATCTCTCCAGCCATATAAGCTCACACACTCCATGAGCCATGACCCTAAACTCAGCCTCTGCACTGGATCTAGCTACAATTGGTTGTTTCTTGCTCCTCCAGGTAACTAGATTACCACCCACAAAGGTACAGTACCCAGAAGTAGCTTCTCCTGTCAAAGACTAAACCAGCCCAATCAGCATTTGTGTAGCCTTCAATCTGCAAATGGTCATGCCTGGCAAATAGAAGACCTTTTCCTGGACAAGATTTCAAGTATCTAATGATGCGATACACCGCGCCCAGATATCCACTCCTGGGAGCATGCATGAACTGACTCATCACTCCAACTGCATAAGAGATGTCTGGTCGAGTCAAGGAGAGATAGATTAGTTTCTCAACTAATCTTTGGTACTTGCTTGGATCTATAAGAGAAGAACCACATTCATCACCAAGCTTATGATTTGGATCAATGGGAGAAGTTGGTTTGCACCCCATCATACCTGTCTCTTTCAGAAGATCTAAGACAAATTTCCTTTGGCAGATGTTGATTCCTTTCTTTGATCTAGATGCTTCAATACCCAAAAAGTATTTCAAGAGTCCAAGGTCGTTGATCTAAAACTGTTTAGCCAGATAAGACTTCAATCTGTTTATCTCAGCAACATCATTCCCAGTTACCGCTATGGAACAAAAACTCGACCGAAATAACCTGTCGAAACCACTGTGTTAACTCGGTTTCCCAGGTTTCCGAGATGAGTTGAAGGGGGATTTTATAAAATCCATGGATTCGACCGGGTTTCAATGGTTTAGACTGGTTTCGACCATATTTCGATGGTTTCAACACATATGCCCATCGAAACTAGGGGAAACTTGGCTCGAAACTAGGACATACAGGTATTTATGCCAAAAATTGCCATAAACCAGGACAGACACTTAGTTATGTCTAATATCATTTAAGTAAATGTTTTTGTATTTGTATTTACATTTGCTTAAGATATTATTCATAAATAAGTAAATACTCCCTATTTGAATCCAATAAAAATAGTTAAAAAATCAAATTCTAAAAGGATAAAAAGTCAACCCCTTAGTTCAAGAATAAAAACTGAATTTTTTACGGTAGGTGCAATTTTCAACCTTCTAATCTGGAGTTTTTCTCAATCTAAAAATTTCATAAATCTTAATATGGTAAAACATTGCTAAAAACCAAAAGTGCGGTAAAATATTCATTTGTTTTGATGTCCAAAAAAATATTTTCATTTAAAGCAATTTTGATAGCTGTGCACACCAAATTAAGTTTGCCGGCACATAACTCCTTCAATATATATCAGATTTAAGCAATCTTGGACTTATTGGAAAGCCATCAAAACAAAGCTTTCTAACAAATCCAAAATTGCTTAAATCTCATTTATATTGAAGGAGTTATGTTCCGGTCAAATTTAATTTGATACCATGTCCAAGAACAATATGCAGTATCAAACTTGGATCAAAACCACAAGTAATATTTTTAGTGTTCTCTATGTGAAACTAATGCATGGATTGAGTTTAAAGTGTCAAAAATAAGCAGCACAACAAGAATCATGGCAAAAAAACAACTTCTGGGCCTCGAAATTAAGGATTGAGTTAGCCTGGAGAAAGTCTGAAGTTTCCAACGAGATATGGTCGAAACCAAGACGAACTCGTTTTCTGACTGGTTGAAACCTAGTCGCAAGGTTTAATATTTCGCGATATATCGGTATCTCGGGCCTACCGAGATATCCGAAATATTCCCGAAATATTGCATTTTTTTGCAATATTTCGGTGGTCCATCTCGGGGGTTATTTAGCCATATCTAGGCCTGAAACTTTATGGACACCCTTATTTAAGATAAATAAACACATTTAAACCATAAAATTGCAAAAACATGAATTGAAATTGGTGTTTTGGGCTTGCACCCTTGATTGACATACGGTCGCCGACCTTAATGTATAAACCTTGGTTAAATACACATTGGTTAGGCAGTTAAAGTCTTAAAGACATAAAAGAAATGTAAACAAACTAATTAAAACTCATAAAACATAATTCATAATCATATTCTCATAAACTGCATAATACATTAATAGTCAATAACTCAAAAGTCAAAACTCAATAACTCAAATGCTTAAAGCCTTAAAGGCAATACAGAAAGTGTCAAAGTCACAACTTCACAAGTTCACAAATTATAACTTATAAGTTACAATTGCTAATAATAGTTGCTGTGCCTCCCTGGATCAATCCCACTCATACCCCGCTGGAGTCGATGTCCATTGTTCTCTGTTTGAAGGACATATGTGGACCACGATATAGAATCGGAGAAGAAACGAGTGTAGTCATCCACAAGTGTCATGTAAATGGAGTCATCAACATACTATAGGTATCCAATTCTAGGATATAAACTAGGGTTACCAATCGATTCAGTCCGTGAAGAAGATCCACTATGATATGATGTCGGCACCGGCGCAAGAGGCGTTGGCATTGGCTGCATGTATGGCTGTTGAGGTTGGTAGCTAGTCCCGCTAGGGTATGCAAAGATATCATCTACAAAAGATGATCCAGTATGTCCCTGGGACCGGGACTGGTAGTCATAGTCCCCTACCCCAGTAAACTGCCCATATGATGATGATCCATATCCATATCCATATCCACCGTAAGGTTGTGATGCACCATAATCCGATGCCAATGGAGTGGTATGTGCGTCAAAAGATAGGGCACGCCAATGTCCAGTCGGTCCTCCCTCCCTATCACCTATACTCAAACCACAAACAGAGCTAGATAGGTCATCAATGTTCATGTGATCAGGTTGCAACTGTGTTTGTCGACCCCTACGCTTCTTGCTGTATAGTTGTAGGGGGCGTCCTGAGGGTGGGGGTGCGGGGGCACGTGCTCCATGGTTCGTATCTTGTGTGGCATGATCAAACTGTGTCTCTCCAATGAATCGGAGTTGCTCTATAGGCGCCGTATCCTGGCCTACCACATAACGCTCTCGCATACTGTCAAATTCTTCACCAGCATTACCACCACCAGCATCACCACCACCACCACCACCACCAGCACCAGCATCACCATCACCACCACCAGCATCACCATCGCCACCATCATCATCATTTGAGGACTTAGACCAGTCTTCATCATCAACAACATTGCCACCAGTGGGCTGGAATGGTATGGGTGAGGCTTCTCGTGCATGTATCTGACCCTCGTCAGCCATATAATCATCCACATCGGCACCAATCTCAGAAGCTATCATGGGGTCGGGCCTACCTCCCTCCTCATCCAACACTGGCTCACCTCTATCCCTCACCCAATCCACAATAGGATCCTCATCGTCTGAGTCAACTTGAAAGATATCAGCGAGATCAATAGTGCCCCTCTGTCCCTCATGTCCCATGCGTATGTGTTACAATTTCAGCCTCA
This sequence comes from Telopea speciosissima, assembly GCF_018873765.1. Lineage (NCBI taxonomy): Eukaryota > Viridiplantae > Streptophyta > Magnoliopsida > Proteales > Proteaceae > Telopea > Telopea speciosissima. Next base: position 62,704,724 of record NC_057919.1, read on the forward strand.
AGTTGTAGTGCACATACACCATGTCAGATAAACGTTGAGACCCCAATCTATTGCGCCTCTTGGAGTGGATGAGTGCAAAGGTACTCCAGTTCCTCTCACAATCAGATCCAGAACATGTTTAGGCAAGGACTTTAATTACTATTCTTCTTAAGTTCTCAGCCGATTCCCCATACAACACCCACCATTCAGCTGCATTACAAGTTTACAACAAAAAAGACATGTGTCAAATGTTGTTTCAACTTTCAAATTTCAATACATATGTAATTTAAAACTTAATAGAATTACCAGCATCACCACGTGTACTGCCTTGTATCGCAGCCTCAGTTCCAAAACTTCCCAATGCATCCCTAAATACCTTGATCTACACCCATGTGGAAAATTAGTAAATACTTCTTCACTACTTGTTTGAAAGCATCAATAAGTTGAGTTTTCAAATGAATTGTAAGACTCACCTCATTGTTGCAAATTGCTTGTAGTGCACCATCTGGCTCTAACTTCTTCACTACTTGTTTCACAGCATCAATAAGTTGAGTTTCCAACCCAAGCCTATTGTTATATTGATACTTAGGGTTCAAGTAGTATGTTGAAATATGACATATAGAATAGAGGTATTGTCAAATGCATAGATAATTAGTAAATAATAATACTATGAATTAGTAAACATAAAACAAATTTACTCACCAGCCTTATGCAGTAGATGCATAAGTTGATTCTCCCAGCGAGCATTGATGATATCTAAGAAGTGCTTGCTACTGCGATGAGCCACACTGTAGACACTATCTTTCATCAAGTTTATTGCAACATATAGGACTGGCATGGTTGGGCCCTTCAGAGCGGAGTCAGCAACATGTAGAACTTTAACTACTGGCTCCAAAACTTTCACCACTTTGCTTAGTTTGGTCCAGAAGTCCTCAGATGACATCGTTGTTTGTGCTTCCCTCCCACTTGCAGTCTTGGAACCCTTCTATCCAAACCACTCCTTAGAAGCAAACATACTTCTCAACCCGGCCTTCTTTGTCTCAATGCTTTTGAGGGCAATGTAGTTGGTGGTAAATCTTGTGATGCCAGGCCTAACCAAGTCACCCCCACATTTTTCCCTCAATAGATTGAGTGCATAGGAGTGGTTGTATACAAAGTTGGTGACTTGTCTTGTACTTTCAACCACAGTCTTCACCAACTTTAACTTTCCCATATCCTTTAGCATTAAGTCAATGCAATGGGCTGCACAAGGAGTTCAGAAGAGCCTGTACTTACTATTGTTCATCATCTTCTCATCGGCCAGCTTGAAGTTGCTTCCATTGTCCGTTACAATCTGGACAACATTCTCAATACCCACATCTTTTTCCACTACTTCCTTTAACAATCTATAAATATATTTTCCATCCTTTATCTCTTTAGATGCATCCACAGATTTGAGGAACACTGTCCTCCCATCACAATAAACCATGAAATTGATGATGGACTTTCTTGTAGACCCAGTCCATCCATCTGCCATTATAGTCACCCCATATGTCTCCCACATACTCCTCATCTCACTAATGTACTCATTAATCTCACTCTTTCGTTGAGGTAGATAAACATTCATTACCTCATATGGGGTGGGGCCCTTGAATCCTGGGCCAGCCTCTGCAATGGTATCTATTATGGTATCATAATGGGGGCCTTGTGCAGTGTTTGCTGGGATGGTATGGTATAGCATCCACTTAACTATTGATTCTTTAACCAATCCCTTCATCCCCTTCCATGCTCCTTTGATTCTGGGTTGACTGCTTCCTTTCTTTTTATGCAATTTAGATCCTCCAGTCAGATGTTGTTTAAGTCTACTGCACCCACCTCCCATAAATTGCATGTGACAATAGTTACATATAGATTTTCTGTTATCCCCATCAATGGGAGTGCCACGTAACCATGCAATGTCACCCCTATGCTGGCTGGCTGGTCTCTCTTGTTCCCTTTGTTCTCTTCGTTCCCTCTGCCTCCTTTGTTGACTACTTTACCCCACCTTTTGCTTGCCCTTTGCACGTTGTCTATCATAATCCGCCATAATGATACTTGTTTACTGCAATGTAAGTAACACAAATAATTAAAAACTTAATGTAGATGCACTTCAATTGACACTTTTAGATTACTAATACACTTGTATAGTTATTTAATATTTTTCCCCTAACCCTTATCTTTTTCACATAATTAAAAATAATTTTTTTTATATATAATGTTAATATAAGTATTGACTTAACACAACAAAATCGAAAATTAGTAAACATAATATACATGTAATGCATTTCAAAACATGTAGAAATAACTTTCATATTTTTTCATTATTTTTTAAACTTAAAACTCATATTTTTCCTTATTTATTTCTATTTTTTTTAATTTTTTATATATTTTTCTTAATTTTTGAAAATTAAAATAATTATTTAAGAGCAGAAAAATAAATCCGACACCGTGAAGCCGTAGATCGGTCATTGGTGTCTAACATATATTTAATTCATTAGCATCTAAGTTATATTACCCCTAATTATTTCCTATTTTAGTTGTAGGAAAATGAATTTTTAAAACCAGAAAATAAAAAATAAAAAAATACATATGGAAAAAAAATTTCGACACTGTGAGGCTGTAGATCAGCCTCCGGTGTCTAACATATATTAATATCATCAACATCCAACAACATTTGTACAAAATATTTTTAAAAAAAATAGTTTTAGAGAAATAGAATTTACCTTAAATAGTAAAAATAGGCTTGGATGATGAGCTTAGATGACCCTCCGACGTCTTCCCGGCGACAAGGAGCTTCAACAATGCTTGGATGATGCTTGGAAGGGGGAGGAAGAAGAGCAAAAAATGAGGAAGAAGAGAGAAAAACAAAGTTTCAGCAGGTCTCGGTCGAAATATCGACCGAGAGCTGTGAAATATGGTATAAGTTAGGCCCTCACGTGACACTTTTAGTGACTTTTTCAATATCTCGCGATATATCGTGAGTCCGCGGTATTTTGTCGATATCTCACGAGATATCATTGAAATATGGTATTTTTTTATTTCGGATTGGTATCGTATCTCGGACAGCTCAAGATATACGAAATTTCGCTAGATTTTGAACCTTGCCTAGTCGAAACCCGAGTTTTAGAACCTTGGTTACCACAATGTCATCAACATTGACAATGAGAGCTGTAACTGTACCATTACCTCTCTTGATAAGCAAAGTGTGGTCAGCTTGACTCTGATAATACCCATTCTTTAGGATGGCTTGTCTAAATCTCTCAAACCAGGCCTTAGGAGACTGTTTAAGGCCATAGAGAGCTTTCTTCAAGAGACACACTTTCCCTTCAGCTGAGGGACACTTAAAACCAAGTGGGGGGTGCATATACACTTCTTCTGCTAAATCTCCATGAAGAAATGCATTCTTCACATCTAATTGGTACATTGGCGAATCTTTATTTGGTGCCATTGAAAGAAGAACCCTGATTGAGTTATGCTTGGCTACAGGGGCAAAAGTCTCCTGGTAGTCAATGTCATACACCTGACTATACCCTTTTACAACTAGCCTAGCTTTGTATCTTTCCACTATACCATTGGATCTATACATGCTTGTATAAACCCATCTGCATCTAACTGGAGTTCTCCCCCTGGGAAGATCAACTATTGTCCAAGTATTGTTCTTCTCTAGAGCCACCATTTCCTCAGACATTGCTTACATCGATTTTGGATCGGATAAGGCCTCTATGACATTTTTGGGAATGAAAGAAAACTCAAGGGCAGTGGAAAAGGCAATACCTGTAGGGGAAATAGAGTCATAGGAAACAAACTGGGCTATGGGGTTAGTATAGGCTCTCTTCCCCTTTCTCATAGTAATGGGAAGATCTAATTTAGAAGGAGAAGTGTTACCTGATAAGGAGGATGAGACTGAGGATGTGGATCCAAAGAGGGGTTTTGGCAGGGTTGCTTTCACTTCAACTCATACCATGGTTGCTTTCCTTTTCCCTTAAACAAGCATTCACCTGTTGTGAATACAACATCTTTGAATCTTATTCCCTTGTATTCTTTTTTTCTGCTAGCATCACTACCACTACTAGCATCAATATCAACAACACTACCAGCATCAGCATCATCAACATCATCCACTTCTTTGTACTTTCCAATATCAAATAGGAATGGGAAGTGGAGGTAGGCAAGGGAGATAGAAAAGGAAGGACATCAGCATCCTGTTCGCTGCTAGTACTCTCCCCTTGAACTGGATGTTGAGGGGAAGAAAAATAAGGGATAGACTCAAAGAAGGTGACATCTTTGGAGAGAAGTCGCCTTCAGGAAGGACGATGGTAGCACTTATACCCTTTGGTTGAATCAGAGTAGCCCAAGAAGATGTTCTTGAGAGCTTTGGGATCAAGCTTGGTGCGGGCTGATTTGTTGATATGAACATAACAAACACAACCAAAGACTTTTGGAGGCAAGGAGAAGACTAAGGATTGAGGAGAAAGAAGAGCCAGGGGAGATTTGGAGCCAAGGAGTAGAGTTGGCATCCGGTTAATGAGAAAGGCAGCGGTAAGAAGTGCATTAGACCAGAAAGCCTTAGGCACTTGTATACCAAAGAGAAGACCCCTGGTGATTTCTAACAAGTTGCAGCTTTTTTTCTTAGCCACCCCATTTTGTTGAGGGGTGTCAACACATGCCAGTTAGTGGATTATGCCATGATCAGTAAAAAACTGGTGGAGCCCCCCATACATGTACTCACCCCCTTATCAGATCTGCCAATTTGGATTCGAGTACCGAACTGAGTACTGATAAGTTGATAAAAATCCTTAAAATCATCACAAACATTACTCTTTTGTTTCAACAAAATAGTCCAAGTAGACCTAGAATATTCATCTACAAACAAAACAAAGTAACGAAATCCAGACAAAGAAGTAGTAGGAGAAGGCCCCCAAACAACAGTATGGACAAGAGAAAAAGATGCAGTAGATCTATTACCACAATAAGGATAAGTTGTGCGACAATGTTTAGCAAAAATACAAGATTCACTTTGAAAAATATAAGAACAAGGAAAAGAAGTAAACAAGTGGGGTAACTGTCTCCTCATAACAACAAAAGAGGGATGACCCAAACGTTGATGCCAAAGCATTACAGACTCCAAAGTACTATGGTCACTCCGACCACAAACATAAGCTACAACAGTAGATTAACCAGGTAACCGTGGTTCAAGAAGGTAGAGTCCTCCTTTTTTAGTCCCCCTACCAATAACCCTCTTTGTCTCCAAATCCCAAAAAAGACAATAAGAAGGAAAGAAAGTGACACAACAATTTAAGGATTGTGTTAGGTGACTCATTGATAATAGGTTAGTAGCAAAATTAGGAACATGAAGGACAGACTCAAGGGAAATAGGAGTAACTCTCACATTACCCTTACCAGAGACAAAAGAAAGAGAACCATTAGCAACCCTTACCTTGTCCCGGCCAGAGCAAATGGAGTAGGAATCATAATACTATGACATACCAGTCATGTGATCAGAGGCTCCAAAGTCAATAATCCAAGTGGGTACAGTAGAAGGAGCAGAAGAGACCTGCAGAGATGAGGCAATAGCTGACCCTCTAGAGGTAGAACCAGTAGCTGACCCTCCAAGATGAGACATCAACCGGAGGAAGGTTGCAATATCATCCTGTGAGATGAAGTCAAGAGCAGGCTGAGGTCCAGATGTCTCAGACTCATTTTATATGTCACAGAGTGAGCCCTAGCTCCCACTCGCTTGCTTCCACGGGCACTAGTTGAACCACCACGCATACCAGGGGGCTGCCCATGAAGATCCCAACACTTGTCCTTGGTGCATCCAAGCACACTGATCACATTTAAACCTCTCACAGTGATTACCATGAGTTGGCTAGTGGCCTTTTGCCCCACTTTTCTAGTCTCTGTGGGAACTAGAAACAAGAGCAGATCTCTCTGTTGATGGTGCAATATCCATAGTTCTCTTGGTTTCCTCACTTTGCAAGTAGCTGCACACTTCATCCAGAGATGGAAACGGAGATCTCCCTAAGATTTGCAAGCGAAGAGGCTCATATTCTGGGTTAAGACCACCAAGTAAAATAAGGATCCTTTCCTTTTCGTGGCTCCTGTAGACCTTTGCCTCATCATCAGAATTGGACAGCTGGAGGTTGTTATAGTGATCATATTCCTCCCACCAGCAGATTACAGTGTTGTAGTAGTCAGATATACTCTTATCACCCTGTTTCATATGGATGATTTTTTGGAGGATTTGATACATTTTTGTTGCATCACCAACTCTATCAACAACCTTGGAGACATTGTCCCAGATATCTTTGGCAGTCTCCTTACTCATAAACCTCCTATCTATCTCAGGTTTCATGGAGAAAATCAACCAAGTCATAACAGTGGAGTTCTTAGTCTCCCACTTGAGATAGCCTGGATCAGTTGTGGCAGGAGTAGTGATAGACCCAGTAATGTATCCCAACTTTCCCCTACTGCGTAGGGACAACTTCACAGAATGGGACCAATCCAAGTAGTTGGTATTGTCCAATTTCACAACAAATATTTGAGTGTTGGGATTGTCAAAGGAAGCCATAGTGGGGAGACCACTAGCCGGAAGTGGTCCACTAACCTCAGAATCAGCCCCAGACATAGTAGACATGGTACCAAAATACTCAATGAAACAGATTGGTGTCTTGCACAACTGAGGAGTAACCTCTACCCACACACAAGCAAGAAAACTAGCAAACAAGGGAACAATACACTGCCCAAGCAGGTAATTCCTGAAGGAGAACTTAAATCAAACACTTTGAGTGCTTCTCATAACCATCCAATGTGTTGGCTGCCAACAACGGGAAACAGCAAGTAGCAGCCCAGCTAACAAGTAACCCGAAAGCACATCCTTGATGAAAAAATATAAGGGCAAATTACTAACACTAAAAAGACTTTGGTTCCATTCCGTAATAGCCAAAGGCATTCAAATGGTTGACATCAGCAATTAATAGGGACCATCTGTCCCATTATAGCCAATAAAAACTCAACAAGAAGAGAAACCAGAATCTGTTGATACCTGGGAAGCACCGATGAGTTGAACTAAGCTCCTCAATCAGCTCCTTTCAATAACCAAGCTGTTGGGGGTCTGAAAGAAGGCCTTCAGGCGATTCAAATGCCTCAGTCCTCATCACAAATAGTGAAAATACCAGAGAGAGATGGGCAGAATGCTCTACAGGCTGGCGGTAATGCTCTGTCCAGCTTCTAGGGCTTCAAATACACTTTGCAAGCTGGGAATCTCTCTCCATTGTTGTTGAGTTGAAGGATACAGAGCCAAAGAATGTAGTATGTGTGATTTTTCACATAGTATAACCTCTAATGGAACCCTCTACCTTTCTAGGGTTCCAAGAAGAGGTGAAGAGGACAGCTAAGTCTTAGTCGACTCTCAAACCAGTGAAAGAACTGCTCTGATACCAAGTTGGAACTTAAAGATAGATCGAATCTAGTAAGAGAGAGGAGATTTACAGCAAGAAGAAGAAGAAGGAGAGAAGAGAAGAGGACGGGAGAATCGATTGTGTGTGTTGAGTTGTTCTCAAAACACATATTACTTTATTAATAAAGTCTTCCAAATTACACAGACCTCCCTAGGGAGGTAAAGAGAAATAAAACAAGAAAAGGATAAATACAACTTGGTCATGTCTTATAACAGGACAATAACAGAACTATCCTTATACAAGATATTCTAACAACTCTAACAATACCCTGGTCATATCTCTCCCTTCCTTCTATATTTCCTGCATACCCCCAGCTGTCGTGGGAGATTTCTGCTTCTGTTTGGACTGCCTTTTGAAGATAGAAACTGCACATCAGCCTTCCTATAAAGTACTGTTAAGGAATCTTCCATATTAGATGAACTACTGCTGTTGTTTCTACCAAGGTACAGCAGGTTGCGGTTCTGTTTTCTCTTCCTATTTTATGTTCTAGTTGGTGCTGCTACCTTCAATTCTTTGATTAAGCTCAAACTTGGTGAGTTTATTCCTTCCTATCTTTCCATCAACTTGAATTTTGAGTCCATTGGTGTTGCTGATCTGAAGCTATTCAAGTTTCTCTTACTAATTTCGTGCATGGTTGTCACAATGTCTAGGCGACCCAAGGCGTCAGAGAGGGCCCAAAACCAAGGCGACCAGGCATCCAAGGTTCACGACTAGGTGAGCAAGGTGTTGCCTAAGTGACACCTTGACAATTAATTTTCGTGTTCATCTTTTGTTTCTATTTTTTCTATCCACCTTCATTCATAGTTATCTAGGCGACGCCCTGGCGTCCAGGCTCCTTGGTCGCCTTGGGCACCTAGGCGGGCGCCTTGCCGCCATGGTGGTGTCGCCTTGATTTTTGACCCTCTAAAACGCCATGGTCGCCTTCCCGCCTTGATAACTATGCCTTCATTACTCACCATCTGACTGTTGTTCTTTCAAGATATTTTAGCCACAGGTTCAGCGATCTTTGACAGTTTGACCAGATTTTGAGCCCCATCCCATGGCTGGTTTTGAATCATTGCATCTTCTATTTTCTGCCCTATTGTTACCTAAGCTAGGAACACTGTGGTTGTGTCCTGTGGTGTTTTCAGTTTATTAAATCTTACTTTTATTTGTCTGAACTCATCTGTCTGTCCCTGATTGTTTTCTTTTCTAGGCTTAAGAGTGGGGAATAGTTGGGTTTCTGTTTCTGCAATAGAAAATTTTGGTGTGCTAATATGTTCTATGAAGGAGTCTACACTTTTCTCAATCTGACTTATTATTGACTTACTGGTGTAGAAAGTGCAAATTGAGTTGTTGTCCGTGTATGCAAACCAGTTGCTCGAAAAGGAATAGTCTGGATGCGATGCTTTGCTCAGAGATGACAAGGTATACTACATTGAAATGTGTCGTGTGATAGTTCAAACTTATCTTCCCCCCCCCCCCTCTCATTTGCAGAATGATAGGGGTCTTACACAGAGGGTTGGTTAACCAATACTTGCATGCAAAAGCTAGATTTAATGGCAGAAGGTGAAATCTTGAGAGGCTGAGGAAACAACTGTAAAAGAACTTGAGAAGGTTAAAGATCCCATAGTCAATATCCAAAGGAGAGATGAATAGGTGCTTGATGTTGGCCAGAAATTGGAGTTTGTTTTTCTGTCAAGTTAAGAGTAATGCTATCATCTCACCCTTAATAGAATTGGAGAGAAAATAATTGAAAATTTGAGACTAGATGGAGCTTGGATTTGGGGATACCCCTGTCCTCAATTGCAGAGATACTACACCGTCTCAATTGATGTAGAGGGCGGTTGACGTTGTCTATAGAAATTTTGGTGACAATGTTGTGCTCTTGTGAGTTCTGAAGAAGGCAGAAGATAAAAAGCCCTCTATTTATTAATGATGGTGATGGGATTTCTTCAAGCTTATGCATCTCCTATGCTATCAATTATCATCTTTCGAAAGTTGGTTGATGGGTATGGATGTGCAAGGTAATTGGATATAGTTACATGGAATTTGAAATGGGTTGTGGGGGATAATATAGTTCTGGATGGTGGTAGGGAAACTTCATTGGAGCAAAGTAAAAGAGAAACAGAGACACAAGTGAGAAGCATGGCTAGGTTTTTTTGAAATCACATAAGTAAATCCTACTGTCTTAAGATTGGATTGGAACATCAGGCCAGTATGGTAGTTATCATAATTGTAGAAATTCCATATTTAATGAGTGTAGGAAATAGAAAGTGGCGTAGATGACATTGAAACTTAAGTTTGTACTTCCTCAGGGTGAGTGGGGGGTTGGACTCAGGAAATATGACTGATGTCTTGAACACCATATTCTATACTGATTTAAGGAAATAAGAACTGTATTCAAATTAAGCAACAAACAAAAAATAATAAAACAAATTACCCAATATATACTCTATTGATCAAACTGGCCCTACTGTTTTGTTCCTTTTTATCCCAAGGCAAGATTCCCTACCTAAGGTGGCTTCTTTCCTTGTTTTTTTTTTTAATATATAACCTATTTATTAGAAAAAAGGGTGGAAAAGTTAGAAAAATGATACAACCCAGAATACTACTACAGCAACAAGAGAGAACAAGACCAGGCCAAGAACAGCCTACAACCAAAACAAGACTAACACCGGGTAGGGGCCGAAATAGAAGTCTACCTACACCATCCCTAGCCAAATCATTTGCAATGAAATTGGCAGACCTCAACTTCCAAGAGAACCTAAAGGAACTCCATTTAGTAATTCACTTCAAAGGTCCACTCTTTTGGATGATATTCTTACTTGGTAGGAACCGTTATGAGGTTCTACTCTACATCACATTCTCCCTTGCTATGGTAGCAGATTATTTCCTTAGGTCCATGTAAGATGGAAACCATGGCAAGGAAGTAATGGACATCATGGTGAGGAAGTAATACTATTAGCATTGGCATTCAAAGGGTGTGAGGGTAGAAGATTTGAATTTTGGTATATTCTTCATCAAATTCAATTCCTTGTTTGATCCATTAATGATACAGGGACTGCAACAAGCCCAAGAGATGATTGTTTAATTGTTTATTTATTTATGGGTGCAGCTTGTTGTCAACATATTGGTGAATCATTCTTTTGATTGCCCCTTGTCTTATACCCAAAAATTATTTAAGTCGGATACAAAAGAGTTTTCAAAATATTTGAAAGTGTTTTATCATTATGTAGTGTCATTGTCACATGTGAAATGACAGGAGTATGTATGGAATGGGGTGAAATTACAGCTAGGCACTCCCATGAAAGACAGAAATCCTGCATCTATTTATGCTTCCACCTGTGCTCCCATTGGCCTTGCATTGGCATGGGGCCATGCTCCCGGACAGAAAACTCTTCCCCAAAAAGATTATTCAAATCTTTTGAAATATGTTTGTGAATGTAGAGCACAAGTAAAAGGGACATTACAAAGAGGGAAAAATTTTATTCTTATAATTTCTGAAGTACAAAGTTTTCCTTCACTGCCCAATGAATATTCAGCCACCATCCTAGGGTTCACAAGCCTATATAGGTTTTAGTATTTTCTTCAAAATATCCTCTCGATATCCCCCACCCACTATCTGAACCCGCCTCAGTGAATGACTGAATGGATTCCCCTTCATCGTGGTTGTAGGAAAACTTGGTCCATTTCTAAATATTGGTAACATGTAATTTCCAAAATCTTCTCATTATATTACTAAAGCCAAAATACACAATCGAAGGACAAAAAATATTATCATTGGGCAAGACATCTCTACACAAGCGTCTGGACCAATGGAAGAGCACGCCTCGGTATTTGCCCAAGGGGTAGAGATGTCATTTCATGGTGTCCTGTGAGAGGGCATAGGAAACACCACCAAGTAGTGATCTTTTTCCCTATCATTATATTCAAAATCACAACACAACCATGCGCTAATTACAAATGGGTCTAATCATCCATCCAAAGCTTCCTATGTAGTTGAATTATTTTCTCCATTTTAGTTTGTTTTAATTATAAATAGACTGTTATATTATGATTTTGGTATTAGATGTAATCAATTGTCTGCCATCCATCCAGCAACTCGAACAATGCAAGTTTGGAAATCTTTATGAAAACTAAAGATTTACTCAAAGTCGGCATTTGGTTGCAAGGGAAATTAAAGCAGAGATAAGTGAAATATTTAATTTTTTTTGCAACCAAACAGAGCGGAAGTTCAAAGTCTATATATATATATATATATATATATTTAAACCTTCTAAATTGTGGTATTTTAATAAAACATAAAATTGTAAGATTCTTAAGCATCAATGATATATGCTCTTTTTTTTTTTTTTGTTGCAAAGAGGCATCCAACAATTTGTTTCCATTGTTATGAATTAGGGGGGGGGGTTGAAATATTGTCAGGTCCCAAGAAAGAAATAGTGGAAGTGGTTGATCAAGAAGCAAGACTATTGGGGACCATGGGAAATTTTTACTTTTCTCTTTGATTTGTGCAATCTTATAAAATAATTTCGATCTTTAAACATTTTTAATCACGATAAGTATTATATGGGTGTGGTGGTAGATTAGCGAAGCAAGCTAGGAGGACTAAGCAACATGAATATTTAGATGAAGACTCTAATTTGGACATGTTATTTTTTGGTTATTAAATTTAGGGTTATTTCCAAATGTCCCCTTGAAAATGGTTAAAATTACAATTGCCTCCCTAAATTTTTACTAATCTCATGTGCACCTCTGCTTTTCAAACTAAGTACCACTATAGTCCCTGCCGTTAGACGGAGACGTTATAACATAACAGATCCCAATTTTTGAACTTCGATGGACTATTCTGCCTTGGATACGGTCAATGACTAAAATGATCTTATCTTAAAAAATAAAAAATAAAAACCTGCAACTCATTTTCCCCAAATCGTTTAGGGTTTGGGGAACATAAGTTTTTTAATCAAACCCATAACCAGGAGACATCTAGACGAACCCAAAGATGATAGATTGCAGCAGATTTGTAGCGAATGAAAGTTCGTGAAAAATTTTCAGAATATAACCGTTGCCTCATCTTCAACTTCTCATGAGAGCTGTGACCACTTTGGTTTGGAACTTGGACACTGTCAAGCTTGTAAGATCTGAGTTTGACTCTCTCTCTGGAATCTGGATTGCCTTCGTATAACTCCAGGGTTTACATCGAACCTGAAATAATATACGTTACCGAAAAAAAAAACTGAAAACTCGATCTCCCTTGATACACTTCCTACCAGTTTCAAATCTGAAAGCTTGAATCCTCACCTTTGGGTGATCTTTTGCGCAAAACCTTAGTTCGAAGACCTGACACCCCCCCCCCCCCCCCCCCCCCCCCCCCCCCCCCCCCCCCCCCCCCCCCCCCCCCCCCCCCCCCCCCCCCCCCCCCCCCCCCCCCCCCCCCCCCCCCCCCCCCCCCCCCCCCCCCCCCCCCCCCCCCCCCCCCCCCCCCCCCCCCCCCCCCCCCCCCCCCCCCCCCCCCCCCCCCCCCCCCCCCCCACCCCCCCCCCCCCCCCCCCCCCCCCCCCCCCCCCCCCCCCCCCCCCCCCCCCCCCCCCCCCCCCCCCCCCCCCCCCCCCCCCCCCCCCCCCCCCCCCCCCCCCCCCCCCCCCCCCCCCCCCCCCCCCCCCCCCCCCCCCCCCCCCCCCCCCCCCCCCCCCCCCCCCCCCCCCCCCCCCCCCCCCCCCCCCCCCCCCCCCCCCCCCCCCCCCCCCCCCCCCCCCCCCCCCCCCCCCCCCCCCCCCCCCCCCCCCCCCCCACCCCCCCCCCCCCCCCCCCCCCCCCCCCCCCCCCCCCCCCCCCCCCCCCCCCCCCCCCCCCCCCCCCACCCCCCCCCCCCCCCCCCCCCCCCCCCCCCCCCCCCCCCCCCCCCAGGTCTAAGGAGTTGTGACTGGCACTCAGTCAGACCTTCTCTCTTGTCGCTGGATCTGGTTAGAGTGCATAGACTGCAGATTTGTATTGACTTGTTGGGGTTATCATGGGTTGGAGTCGTTAGAGCTTTGAGCTACAACCCTTCGCCTGCAATTTTGGATCAATCGAACTTGCTAGGGTGGGATTTCACTTCTGCTAGAGTTCTGCCACCAATCTGGTTCTCGGTAGTCTCGTTGAATGTAGGAGACGACCCTAGTGTCTTCATTTTTAGGGTTAGTTCCAAACTCATCTTCCCCAAACCTTAAACGATTTGGGGAAGATGAGTTGCAGGTCTTTTTTTTTTTTTTTCAGGTAAGGTCATTTTGGTTATTTTAACCTATTCAGGGGCAGAATGGTCCATCAAAATTTAAAAATTGGGATCCATTATGTTATAACTTCCCTGTCTAACGGCAGGGATTATAGTGGTACTTAGTTTGGAAAATAGGGATGCACATGAAATTAGTGAAAGTTCAAGGAGCAACTGTAAGTTTGGCTATTTTTAGGGAGGCATTTTGGAAATAACCCTTAAATTTGTATAATTTTCAATTTTCATCCACCAAGAAAAAAAAAATTGTCTGCCACCCACCATTATATGCTGACGATGTTAGATTTCAAAAACAATTCCAAGAATGTTGTAATTCTGGAATACCGCAAAATGTTATTCTCTATTCTAGGTAAGTTGTTAAAAGGACTTGAAAATTTGTCATCTTTTTTTTTTTTTTTTAAATATAGAAGATATTCCATTTTAGAGATTTCCTTATTGACAGCCCTTAATGTGTTAAATAACTTGTATAGTTATGTGGATGTCTATCCAAGCATGTGGACCACCTTTGACAAAAGACTCGAGTAATTTTCGGGAGTGCAATCGGGATCCTGCCAGTATTGTCGTGTGCACCTCAGACACAGTAGGGCGACGAAAATACCGAGCGGGGGTGTTCCGCCTTACTGTGCATGGGTAGGCGGAAGTAGAGGATGCGAATCCGGTAACCTATGCCAGCACTTTCATGAGTCTATCTCTCTCCTCCCCATTTGAAAAGACACTTCTGCCAACCGCCATATTTTGAGGAGGAGAGAAAAACTACTTCCTTAGATTTGTAGTTTCTTTTAGTGGGCTTTAAGAAAGTGAGAAATATTATATCATACGATTGATTACACATGATTGCAAGCATAAAAACAAAATCGTTTCAAACTGATGATAATGGGGGATAAGAGCCAGCAACCCAAAATCCCCAAATTAACAGCCGAAGACAAACAATCATAATGCAGGTTGAAATTTACGAAACTGACTGGAACTTTCGTAGCGAATGGCATTCTTCGAAGAAGTGCCATTATTGACCAAAAAAAAGTCCATTTGTTGACTTATTTTAATAAACCAAAAATCCATTGGTTTCAAAACGGCGTGCTCTACAATTTCCGTCTAATCATGCATCCACGGCTTTCTTCCACTGGATTGTTGGTGTTGTTTGCTTTTCTAGGATTAGGATTCGGATTCGAGCTCATTCGAGCAAACCAGGTATTATTATTCCAGCCCTGTCTCTGTATCCATCTTTCTCGTTTTTCGATTTGACATCAATTCTTGGAAATTCAGAATCTAGGGTTTGTGTGTTCTTAAGATTTTAACGAAACTTTGAGGTTGTAATGTATGAATTCCATGTGTTGCAGAATATTCTTACGTCAAAAGCCCTGACAACATGACGATGCCCGAGCGCAAAATTATAGAGTTTGAGCAAGGATGGGAGATCATGCAGAAGGGTATCACGAAGCTCGAGAACATTCTAGAAGGACTTACTGAGACACCGTTCAGCTCTGAAGATTACATGAATTATTACAAGTATCTATTCAATTCCCTTTGTTTCCTTTTTTTCTTATTTCATTTCTCGTTTTCTGTAAGCTATTAGTTTTAATCTTCCAATTTTATCTGGTGGGTGAAACTGTTGTTTGATGGGCTTCTCACTTAACTGATAACAGAACCATCTACAACATGTGCATTCAGAAGCCCCCTCATGATTATACTCAACTGCTTTATGACAAGTACAGAGAGTCCTTCCAAGAGTACATCACTGTAAAGGTGAGGAAGTAGTGCTATTAAATTATGTACACCAGAATACCATGGGGGGGGTATTCTGGTCTTTTTGAGTGTTTTATTTATTTTTTATTTTTTCTTTATTTATGAGTAAGGGTAGAAATGTAATTAGGGCTGTGACACTGTTCATGTGAACAGTATCATGAATAGTGTTTGCCCTTGTAATCTCTTTTATTATTGTAAATAGAGAGCTTGACTGATCTCATTGATTATTCAAGCATTATTCCACAAACTTGTTTTGTTAACATGGCATCAGAGCCAAAATTTCTCTGATCTAAGTTTTCAAAACCCACCCCCTTCCTACCGTTTTTTCTTTCCTCCCCTTCTCTTGATTTCTTTTCTTTCTTTTTTTTTTTGCTTTGCTTCTCCTCCCTTCCTAAAGGCAGCACTACAGAGATAATCATATGATCTCATTGCTGCCCTATTCCCACCTCTGTTTTTCCCCTTTATGAGATACTTTATTTGGTTCGATTGCTGCTGGTTCTTATTTGCGATTTTTTAAGTTTCCAGAATTTTGAAGCCCTAGCCACTACCATTGATCAAGGCTGGTTTTCTGCATATTGGACACTCATCTGCGATCTGGCCTAGCTGCCCTTAAGCCTCTTTTGGTTGTTGAAGACACCTCCTCCCAATCGATTTCTCTTTTTTAGGGTTTTCTAAAACCCTGATCATTATCAATTTTTGGGAATTGGGTTGTTTGCTGTTGTTTTTTTATTGGAGCTTTTTCTCTTCATCAAGGACATCCTCTACAGGCTCCTGGACAGATTCGATCAATCTTCTTCATCAATTTTTTTTGGATCCCCATCACCATATCGATCTCCAATTTCGGGTTCTCTTCCAAAACTTTGACATTGTCGATCTCTGTGGAAGGGATCTCTGTTGCTGCTGATTTTTTGGGAGCTGTTTTGCCCTTCATATTGGCCCACTCGACCTTGATTTCAGTTATTGGTTTGATGTAATTGCTGGTTTTTCATTCTCCACAGCCTTGTTGCAACTATGGATGACTCTGCTGATTCCACTGCAAGTTCTAATCAACCTGGACATGAAAAATCAGATTATCATACTTTTCAGCCCAGTCCCATCAAACTTGATGGCAGCAACTACCTATTGTGGTCTTGGTCAGCCTCTTTTGCTATTGCTGGCCGTGGTCTCACTGGCCACATTGATGGCACTGTTCCCATGCCTGTTGCTCCATGTGCTGCCCTGACTCGCTGGCTTGCCAACAATGGTGTTCTCATGTCTTATTTGATTGGTTCTATTTCTTCGGACATTGCACATGGGTTCCTCCTTTTTGATACAGCTTCTCAGGTTTGGTCAGCATGTAAGGAAACGTACGGACAACTTGGTAATGATGCATAGGTCTATGAACTCAGGAAGAAGGTTCTTCATACTACTCAGGGGGACTTAACAGTCTCTAAATATTATGCTACTCTGCGCAACCTTTGGCAACAGTTGGACCACTTCTTTGATTACCAACCTGATAATGCTATTAATGTGGCTGCCTATAAGAAACATGTGGATAAAATCAGGGTCTATGACTTCTTGGCTGGGTGGAATGTTGAGTATGACCCAATTCGTGTTCAAGTGTTGGCCCATTCCCCTTTTCCCACACTTGAGCAGTCTTATCCCTTGGTCTCCTCTGAAGAAAATCGCCGAGCTGCTATATTGCACCCTGCTGTCCTTGACAGATCAGCCCTCCAAACTACTGCACCGGCTCCTTCTACACCAGTTGGGACTCTCTCTGTGGGTGGTACTACTATCGGCACCATTACTTGTGAGCATTGTCATAAGCCTTATCACACCAAGGACAAATGTTGGAAACTTCATAGGAAGCCGCTGACTTTCAGGCTAAACGGGCTGCAAAGCGAAAACAAAAAACCAAGGCCAATCACTCTGAGTCTATCACTGCAGCCCCTACTACTGACACTGGCCTATCTCAGGAGGATTTATAGGCATTCCTACGTGTGCTTAAGTCTTCCACTGCTGCTGCCTCTACTACACCAGCTACTGCCACTTCGTCTACTCCCTCAGGTTCACACTTTGCTCGGTCAGGTATTTCATTTGGTGGTCATTGTGCCTCTGTAGCTTCCCATCCTTGGATCATTGATTCTGGAGCTACAGATCACATGACCGGGTCCTCTAGACTCATCCATCGTTATTCTCCTACCTCTGGGAAAGACAAAGTCAAGGTGGCTGATGGTTCCCCTTCCTCCATTTCTGGAAAAGGAATCATTAACTGCACTCCTTCCCTTCCTTTGTCCAATGTTTTACTTATTCCAAATTTTACTACTAACATTCTTTCTATTAGTAGTATAACTCGTGATCTTAATTACAAAGTAACCTTTTTTCCTTTCCATTGTGTTTTTCAGGATCTTGACTCTGGGAAGACGATTGGATTGGGTAAAGTGCATGGTGGCCTGTACCTGCTTGACGATAGACGCCTCACTCCACCTCCATTACTACCTCTACATCAGAATTCCTTAGTATCTTCTGAAATTTATCAGTGGCACTCTAGATTAGGTCAACCCCCCCTAGGCATCTTAGCATCTTTATTTCCTACTTTGGTCAAACATTGTGATAAGACCGATTTCTTTTGTGAGGCTTGTGTTCTGGCCAAATAGACACGTTCAATTTATTCTATTTCTAATAAAAGGAGTTCTTCACTTTTTCAATTAGTACATTCTGATGTTTGGGGCCCCAGTCGTAAGACTTCGGTTTCTAGTCACCGTTGGTTTGTCTCTTTTATTGATTGTCATTCTAGACACACATGGGTTTATCTTTTACACACCAAAAGTCAAGTTTTTTCTTGTTTTCAGCATTTCCATAACATGGTCAAAACTCAGTTCAATGCTACTCTCAAAGTCTTGAGAAGTGATAATGGGATTGAGTATACAGAGACTCAATTTCAGAAATACCTTGCTGCTAATGGAATTGTTCATCAAACAAGTTGTGTTGATACCCCAGCCCAAAATGGTGTGGCTGAAAGGAAGAACCGACACTTGTTGGAAGTGGCCAGGGCGTTGATGTTTTCGCGACATGTTCCCTCCCAATATTGGGGGTATGCTATTCTTACTGCGACCTGTCTTTTTAATCGGTTGCCTTCCTGTGTTCTTGACTCCCTCAGTCCGGCCGATATTTTACATGGGAATTCCACCTTTGTGGTTCCTCCCAAAGTTTTCCATTATGTGTGTTATGCCAGAGACACTAAACCTCATAGAAAATTTGATCCTCGTGGGTTAAGGTGTATTTTTTTGGGTTACTCTCCAACCCAGAAAGGTTATAAGTGTTACCACTCTTCTTCTCGTCGTACTTTGGTCAGTATGGATGTGGTCTTTCATGAAAGTCTTGCCTATTATCAGTCTACACATTTTCAGGGGGATAATTCTGGTTCCAATGAAGATGTGCTTGTGTTTCCTCCCCTTGAAATTCCTCCTTTGGCTGCTGCCGAGCCTCCTACCGCTATTGCCCAACCTCCTTTGGCTGCTGTCCCTTCATCTGTAGGGACTCCTTTACAGGGGGAGTGTGTAGGAAATAATGGTGGTAATGATCATTGTCAGGGGGAGTTGACTCCAGTCCAGAGAACCATCAGTGAATTTCAGAAGAGAATTGACAATTCTAATATCATCACCTACAAGAGACACTCCAACAGAGGGCAGCATCAATCCACTGTGGCACCAATACTTATCCAATTGCCGACCCAGGAGTCAGATCCTCCTCCTCCTTGTGGTGAGACCTCTCCTTCCGATCTACCTATTGCTCATCGAAAAGGTACTAGGACTTGCACCCTGCATCCCATTTCTCAGTTTGTTTCTTATAGTTCTCTTTCTCTATTTTTTTTGTGCATTTGTGTCCTCTGTTTCTTCTGTTTCTATTCCTAAAAACTGGCAGGAAACATATACATATGGAAAGTGGAAGGCAGCTATGTTGGAAGAAATGAGAGCTTTAGAAAAAAACAACACTTGGGATCTTGTAACCCTCCCTCCAGGAAAAAAATCAGTGGGATGTAAGTGGGTATTTGTGGTCAAACAAAAGATTGATGGGTCTGTAGATCGGTATAAGGCATGTTTGGTTGCAAAGGGCTTCACCCAAACATATGGGATTGACTATCAGGAGACTTTTGCCCCTGTTGTAAAATTGAATATAGTTTGGGTTTTACTGTCGTGTGCAGTTAATCTTGGATGGGATCTCCAACAGTTGGATGTGAAGAATGCCTTCCTAAATGGGGAACTTTGTAAGGAGGTATACATGGATATTCCACTAGATTTTTCTTCTAACAATAATAAAGGCAAGGTGTGCAAATTGAAGTGAGCACTGTATGGGCTGAAGCAATCACCTCAAGCATGGTTTGGTCGGTTCCACAAGACAATGACATCTGTTGGCTATAAGCAAAGTAATGTTGATCATGCTCTCTTTATAAAGAGGGCTGGTGAGAAGCTCACTGTTCTTATAGTGTATGTGGGTGACATTGTGGTTACAGGCAATGATGGGGATGAAATCAGCCGATTGAAGAGGTTTCTTGGGCAGGAATTCGAGATTAAAGATCTAGGGCCGCTACGGTACTTTCTTGGGATTGAGGTTGCCAGATCTTCTCAAGGCATCTTTCTCTCCCAAAGGAAGTATGTCCTAGACTTGTTGGCTGAAACTGGTCTGTTAGGATGTCACCCTTCAGATACTCCTATGGAGGCTATTGTTTGTCTCAAAGAACGGGAAATACAAAAGCAAATAAATGACAAAGGAATTGCGTATATAATCGGGCGAGTAAGGGTGCTTAGATCAATTATAAAATACACGAATAAGAAGTCCACACCCAATAGCTTTAGTATGGGATTTCAAAGGTTTGGGAAAGGGTGGGATGGGATGACTATTTTGCCCTTTCGGGCTTCAAGCTAACCATACACCACCTACGGAAACTATTTGGTGTATTTGAAGGTGGCTAGGAAAAGAGAAAGGCAGTTCAACCCGTTCGACTTGTACAACCAGATAACAAATTCAATCTTGATCTCCGAAAGCGTTTTCCTGGATTAAGGGCCCTTCGTCGAGCCTTTCCTTTAGTGGTTGGGAGAAGCATTCCCTTATCTGAACTTGGCGGGCATTCTTTCGCTATGGGGTGGGTTTGGTTTTCACATAGGCTCAAACATGGCGAGGTTGGTTGGTTCTACTCCATAAGTTCGAGAGGCGGATTGAATAATGTCTCAATTCACTGTTATTCGGGCATCTACCGTTCACCAAGCACTGCCGATCAAGGTGGTGCCAGGCATGCCCCGAAGTCTTGGCCCTTGCCCCAAGACAAGAAAGATGCCCTTGCCCCAAGACAAGAAAGATGCCTAGCGTTGTACACTCACCGATGTGATGAATAGGCAAACACCGCATCTTGATTTGATTATGCGGAATGATGAATTGCTTCCACTCTCGTCGATGGGAAGCTCTTGTCTGGCGACTAAACCTCTTTTATTGACATTTCCTTTGGTTTCTTCACCTACTCGTCCTCAATTAACAGTCCCTTCTCTTCCCTTCTCCTACTCCCTGATCTACGACCAAAGAGGGTGAACCTGTTGATAAAGGCCGATACCAACGCCTAGTGGGAAAGCTGATTTATCGCTCACACACTCGTCCAGATATTGCTGTTGTTGTGAGTACTGTAAGTCAGTTTATGCATGATCCCTATTCTTCTCACATGGAGGTTGTTCTTCGGATTCTCCACTACTTGAAGTCAGCTCCTGGAAAAGGCATTCTTCTGTCTCCTAATGTTAACCTACGGGTAGAGGCGTATACCGATGCTGACTGGACTGGTTCTGCAGATCGGAAGTCTATCTCTGGGTACTCTTCTTTTGTAGGAGGCAATTTGGTCACTTGGCGTAGCAAGAAGCAGAATATGGTGGCTCGTTCTAGTGCTGAAGCCGAGTTTCAGGCTATGGCACAGGGCGTTTGTGAGTTAGTTTGGTTGAAAGGCTTGCTGCAAGATCTTGGTGTTTCTATTCATCTTCCCATGATGTTGTACTGTGATAACAAAGCTGCAATCAGCATTGCACACAACCCGATACAGCATGATCACACTAAACATGTTGAAGTGGACAGACATTTCATCAAGGAAAAGCTGAAAGAAGGGTTGATTTGTGTTCCCTTTGTGAAGTCTGCTGATCAAGTTGCTGATATCTTCACTAAGGGATAATCTGGGAAATTGTTCCATCCCATTCTAGTCAAGTTGGGCATGATTGATATATTTGCACCAACTTGAGGGGGAGTGTTAAATTATGTACACCAGAATACCAGGTCTTTTGGGTGTTTTATTTATACTTTATTTATGTATTTATGAGTAAGGGTAGAAATGTAATTAGGGCTGTGACACTGTTTAAGTGAACAGTGTCGTGAATAGTGTTTCCCGTTGTAATCTCTTTATTATTATAAATAGAGAGCTTGATTGATCTCATTGATTATTCAAGCATTATTCCACAAACTTGTTTTGATAACAAGTGCATATTCTATATATACTTGTGCTTCTTTCTAATCCTGATTATCAATAATTCACTTATGTATCTGACAAATTGCTGTACATGATAATTTGGTTGTACCTTTCTGTAGAGTTTGTACCTATTAACTGCCAGAGCTTATACACTGCATTGACTCGTTGCTCAGCTTGTGTTAACTATTACTTAATTGTGTGCACCAACCTTGTTCTCTCCTCATAAAAAAAATATATATATATTATCTAGGGAAAATTACTGACCCCTCCCCTGTACTTTGCCCCAATTATATTTTCCTCCCATCAGACTTTTGATTATTACGCCCCCTCCCCTACAGTTTATAATCAATTACAATTACACCCATGCCGTTAGCATCAGTCTGTTAAGTCGTGACGTGGCGAAGTAGTATTTTTCTAATCCCCAAACTTACACTGGGTCCATGTAACATGTCTCTTTTACCCTTGAGATTCTTATTCTTCATCCCACCCGTCCCCACCCCCTTCCACTAGGACATCAGCAGATATAGAGTGTTGATGACATATTTAAACACATTACTTTCCCCAACTCTTTGCCTTCACTACTGATGGCATCTGCTTCAGAAATTCTGGCTCTGCAACATATAGAAAAGGTTCCGTGCCAAGCCAGTACACAAATACTTTTCCTGTAAACAAACAAAAAGATCGAAAGCCCTTTTCAAGTTAGCAATATATACACAAAGGTAACTCTTTGCCTTCACTTGCTTGCTTTTATGACTTATCCATAACAAGGTGATGTTGTTAGTTTTTACTTTAAGGCTGTCCAGACCAGGCCTTGTCTGTTTCTCACCACAATCCAGTGAAGATGCGCCTGATGCGGTGCATTGCTTGTATAGGATAAGTATAGATTTATAAAAGAATTTGGTCAATGTTTACAACTTGATGCGACCTTCCATTTGCACTTGGGAGTTGGGACTGGATTGTGATTCACAAAGCATTGGAAAGTTCCATAAACTAGCTATTGGAAACGTCGAAGGTAGACATGGAAGTTACGCATCCATTTTTCTTATCATGACATGGTTCTTATTGGATTCACCAGTTATGGCCCAGCAGATTGAACCTACCATTTTGCGATCGCTCTTTTACCTTGAAACTGTGGTAGTTGTGTCATTGGTCAAGTGCAACGGAGCAAGATAAGCAATAGTTGGGCCTGTTTTTCTGTCACAGCTCCTATTGGGTTTTGGAACTGTAGAGAGATTCAGAATCAAAGTAAGGCTTGGATGATTAATTATCATCCCAAGCACATGTATATGTAATCATAATAAAACAGAGAACATAGTTACATGAGCAATGTGGGACTAAACCACATACAAGAGAGACATAATAAAAGACATAATAAAAGAAGAAAAAGTCCAGAATACCCCCACGGTATTCTAGCCCATATAATCCAACACTCCCCCTCAAGTTGGAGCATATATATCATGCATGCCCAACTTGACTAGGATAGGAAGAAACATTTTACCACTTAGTCCCTTAGTGAACACATCAGCCAGTTGATCAGCAGACTTCACAAAGGGAACACAAATGAGTCTGGCTTCAAGCTTCTCCTTGATGAAATGTCGGTCAACCTCCACGTGCTTAGTACGATCATGCTGGACAGGGTTATGAGCAATGCTAATGGCGGCTTTATTGTGATGGGAAGATGGACAGCAACACCAATATCCTGTAACAATCCTCTAAGCCATAGAAGTTCACAAATTCCTTGTGCCATCGCAGGAAACTCGGCTTCAGCGTTGGGCCTTGCCACAACATTCTGCTTTTTGCTACGCCATGTGATAAGTTTCCCACCCACAAAGGAACAATAGCCAGAGATAGATTTTCTGTCAATGGAACCAGCCAATCGACACCAGTATAAGCTTCAATCTTCAGGTGACCATTGGGAGAGAGAAGGATTCCTTTTCCTGGAGCAGACTTCAAATACCGCAGAATACGACGGACTGCCCCCATGTGAGAGGAATAGGGATCATGCATAAACTGGCTTACCAAACTTACAGTAACGGCTATGTCAGGTCGTGTGTGAGAGAGGTAGATTAGTTTGCCCACTAATCGCTGATAACAACCCTTGTCAACAGGTTCACCCTCTTTCTCCTTAAGTCTTGTAGATTCCATAGGAGTATCTGAAAGATGACAACCTAGCAGTCCAGTCTTAGTCAATAGATTAAGGATATATTTTCTTTGAGAAAGAAAGATGCCCTTCGAAGATCGAGCAACTTCTATCCCTAGAAAATATTTTAGAGGGCCGAGATCTTTTACCTCAAACTCACGGCCAAGGAAGAGCTTCAAATTCTTGATAGCATCACCATCATTACCAGTAACCACAATATCATCCACATAGACTATGAGAAGAGTTACCTTATCACTAACTCATCTGATAAACAAAGTGTGATCAGCATTGCTTTGCCTATAACCTGCTGAAATCATAGCCTTGTGAAATCTGCCAAACCAGGCTCTAGGTGACTGCTTCAACCCATAAAGGGCACACTTCAATTTACAGACCCTACCCTTGATCCTGTCATCAAAGAAGCCTGGTGGAATGTCCATATATACCTCCTCCTCAAGCTCCCCATGGAGGAAGGCATTCTTTACATCTAACTGTTGAAGATCCTACCCAAGATTTGCAGCACAAGATAATAACACCCGTACAGTGTTGAGTTTTGCCACTGGTGCAAAGGTCTCCTGATAGTTAACCCCATAAGTTTGAGTGAATCCCTTTGCAACCAGACGTGCCTTATATCGATCCATTGAACCATCAGCCTTCTGTTTGACCACAAAGGCCCATTTACATCCAACTAGTTTTTTCCCTGGAGGAAGAGCCACAAGATCCCACGTATTATTTTTGTGTAGTGCTCTCATTTCTTCCAACATTGCTGCCTTCCACTTTCCATCTGTAGATGCTTCCTGCCAATTTTTAGGAATCAAAACAGAAGAAAGAGATGATACAAAAGCACGAAAAGAAGGAGAAAGAGAACTATAAGAAACAACACGAGATATGGGATGTAAAGTACAAGTCCTAGTACCTTTGCGATGAGCAATAGGTAAGTCGGAAGAAGAGGGTTTACCAGGAGAGGAAGGATCTTAATCTGGAGCCGGCAACTGGATGGGTATTGGTGCTAAAGTGGATTGAAGCTGCCCTCTGTTGGTCCTGCCCCTGGTATAGGTAAGTATGTTGGAGTTGTCAATCCTCTTCTGAAATTCACCAATAGTTCTCTGGATTGGAGTCAGCTCCTCCTGAATAGGAACATTAACAACACTCTTTTCTATGGTCTCCCCCTATAAAGGATTCCCGTCAGATGAGGGGGGAACAGCCAGAGGAGGTTGGGCATTAATTAAAGAAGGATGGGCAACATCCAAAAGAGGCTGGGTAGCAGCCAGAGGAACCTCAAGAGGAGGAATCTCAAAAGGCACATCTTCACTAGAACTCTCCCCCTGAAGAGGTGGTGAAGAATAATAGGAAAGGGTCTCATGAAAGACAACATCCATACTAACCAAAGTACGGCGGGAAGGGGGATGGTAACACTTATAACCTTTTTGGGTTGGAGAATAACCCAAGAAAATACAACGTAGCCCCCTAGATTTAAGTTTGCCCGGAGATTTTGTATCTCTAGCATAACACACACAACCAAACACTTTGGGAGGCACAATAAAGGAGGAATTTTCCAGTAAAACATCAGATGGGCTACGGGAGTTAAGAACCCGAGAAGGTAATCTATTGATGAGATAGGCTGCAGTGAGAACCGCATCCCCCCAATATTGAGATGGGACATTCCTAGCAAACATTAATGCTCTGGCCATTTCTAACAAGTGGCGATTTTTTCGTTCTGCCACACCATTCTGGGCAGGGGTATCAACACAACTAGTTTGGTGAATAATGCTATTTTTGAAATTGAGATTTGCTATACTCGGTTCCATTATCACTTCTTAATATTTTGAGAGTAGCCTGGAACTGAGTTTGGATCATTTTATGAAAATGCTGAAAACATGAAAAAACCTGATTTTTTGTGTGCAAAAGATACACCCATGTGTTCCTAGAATGACAATCAATGAAAGAGACAAACCAACAATGACTAGAAATAGATGTCTTACGACTAAGGCTCCAAACATCAGAATGCACCAATTGAAAACAAGAACTCCTTTTATTTGAAATTGGATAAGTTGAACGTGTCTGTTTGGCCAAAACACAAGCCTCACAAAAAAAAGTCATCCTTAGTATGTAGGGTAACTAGACTAGGAAATAAATGTGCTAAAATTCCTAAGGGGGGTGACCTAACCTAGAGTGCCACTGGTAGAGTTCAGAAGAGACCAAGGAGTTCTGGTGTAGCGGAGAAGGTACTGGTGGTAGAGAGAAGCGATCGTCATCAAGCAGGTACAGTCCACCGTGCACTTTACCCAATCCAATCATCTTCCCAGATTCCAGATCCTGAAACACACAATGAGAAGGAAAAAAAATGACTTTGCAGTTAAGATCACGAGTAATACTACTAATTGAAAGAAGGTTAGTAGTAAAATTAGGAATGTGCAAAACAGAAGACAAGAGAAGAGAGGAAGTGCAGTTGATGATTCCTTTTCCAGATATGGAAGAAAGGGAACCATCAATCACTTTGACCTTGTCTTTCCCAGAAGTGGGAGAATATCTGTGAAACAGACTAGAGGAACCGGTCATATGATCTGTACCTCCAGAATTTATGATCCAAGGATGGGAAGCTACAGAAGCACAATGACCTCCAAATGGAATACCTGACCGGGCAAAGTGTGAACCTGAAGGAGCAGAAGAGTTTGCAGTAGCTGATGTAGTAGAGGCAGCAGTAGCGAAAGACCTTAGCATACATAGGAGTGCCTATAGATCATCATGGGATAGACCAGTATCAGTAGCAGGAGCTGTAGTAACAGTCTCAATTTGATGGCACTTGGTGTTTGTCTTTATCTTTGTCTTGGCAGCCCTTTTAGCTTCAAAGTCAGCCGGTTTCTTATGAAGTTTCCAACACTTCTCTTTGGTGTGATAGGGTTTGTGACAGTGCTCACAAACAACAGTCCCTGTAGTAGAATCACCAAGAGAAGCAGTGCCAACAGGTGCAGGAGTGGCCGAGGCAGTAGCCTTGAGGGTGAATCTGTCAGTAATATGTGGGTGCAACATGGCAGCCCTACGATTTTCCTCAGAGGACACCAAGGCATAAGATTGTTCAAGTGTGGGAAAAGGCGTATGGCCCAACACTTGAACACG
This sequence comes from Telopea speciosissima, assembly GCF_018873765.1. Classification (NCBI taxonomy): domain Eukaryota; kingdom Viridiplantae; phylum Streptophyta; class Magnoliopsida; order Proteales; family Proteaceae; genus Telopea; species Telopea speciosissima. Next base: position 62,731,903 of record NC_057919.1, read on the forward strand.
AATCTAATCATACTCCACGTTTAAGCCAGCCAAAAGGTCATATTCCCTGATCTTGTCCACATGCTTCTTATAGGAAGCAATCTCAGTAACTGTAGTAGGGTGAAAGTTAGAGAAGTGGTTCAATTGTTGCCACAGACTGCGGAGAGTAGCATAGTATTTGGAAACCGAAAGTTCTCCCTGAGTGGTGTAAAGGACCTTCTTCCGGAGTTCATATACTTGGGCATCATTGCCAAGCTGACTGTAGGTTTCCTTGCAAGCAGCCCAAATCTGTGAGGCTGTGTCAAGGAGAAGAAAGTTATGCTGCAAATCTGAAGTCATAGAACCAATCAGGTAGGACATGAGAACACCATTATTGGCAATCCACCTTTCCTGAGCAGGTCCTTGTTCATCTGGCATAACACTGGTGCCATTAATATGCCTGGTGAGACCACGGCCAGCAATTGCAAAGGCGGCAGATCTGGACCATAGAAGGTCATTTTAGCCATCTAGTTTAATAGGATTGGGTGGAAAATTGTGGTAGTCTGTCTTGCTTTGGCCATCATGAAGTGGCTGATCTGAAGTAGCTGTAGACTTGGCAGAATCATCCATACTGGCAGCAGAGAAACCCAATAAATTCCTTCAAGTTAAGGGCTGAAAATTGGAGGAGAATCCCCTTTCAATGGGAGTATATATGTCTCCAAAAATCAGAAACAGCAGCCAAGTAGAACCTCTAAATCGATATTGTCACTTGTCAGAGTTTTGAAAAAACCCTGATTTGCTGAAATCGATGTAGAGGATAATGAGCCAAAAAACTGTAGGGAAGTGGCTGGAACTGAAGTCGAGGTAGCCTTTATGATTGGAGAAGTACCCTTTAAAAAATCAGAAGCAATAGACAGCAGCAACCCCAAGATCGATAGGTGTCAGGGTTTTGAAAAAAGCCCTATGATGGTGGAATCGATCTCAAGGAGGTCTTCAAAAACTGTGAGATAAGAACTGAACCAAAAGGGGCAATCCTGCTGCAGTTCGTGGCCTACAAAGGGAGGAATTGATTCCTTGTAAGTGTGATAGAAGCAATCCAAAAAAAATTGAAGATCCAAATATCGCAGGCAGGTGTGGCTGGTTCCTATCGAGCAAAATTGTGTATCATTGTAATGAGGTGATGGGAGCAGCAACTGGATCTAATGATCACCTCATCAGTGCTGCCCTATGTGAGAATGGAGAACAAGGAAGAAGAGAGAGAAGAGAGGAGAAGATCGAGAGAGAGAGAGAGAGAGAGAGAGAGAGAAGAGAAAAGGCTGAAATTAGAAGGGAGGTGGTCCCTAATTCGAAATCTGCTCTGATACCATGTAGAGAAATTCAGAATCAGAGTAAGGCTTGCATGATTAATTATCATCCCAAGCACATCTATATATAATCATAATAAAACAAAGAACATAGTTACATGTGCAATGTGGGACTAAACCACATACAAGAGAGACATAATAAAAGACATAATAAAAGGGGAAAAAATGCAGAATACTCCCACGGTATTCTAGCCCATATAATCCAGCAGGAACCAAGTTGAGGAGTTTGATGGAATTTTTGTGTTACCATGACATCATTCTTACTTTTCTCAGTTTTGGGGAGTGGTACTCAAATATTTTCTTCCTAGGATCCAGAGGTATCTAGTAAGGCTCCTCTACCCCTCTGAGAACCATATTTTGGTGTTGTTGAGGCTAAAGAAGGTTTCTGCTGGAGGGTTTGTTGTCAATTCCTGTTAGGATTTTGGTGTTGCATCTTGAGTTTCACTGACTAGATGTTGGTATAGAATAAGTGGGAATTTTGGAGGACTTAGCTAGGATTCTTGGGGATAATATTGGTATTTGGCTGACTTCATGATTAGAGATCCCCTTTGTGCTAGTTGTTTCTCTATTGCGATTTGTGATTTGGTGCTCTAGAGTATGTGAAGGTGGCTGGCTGGTATTTGTCTAAAGGCAGGGGGAAATTAGCTATATGCTTATTTTCTCTTAAATCAACTTGTATTTCTTTAGTTGGAATAGAAGGTGTCTGAAAAGAAATTTTGTGATGGCCTGATGAGGATATTGTTGAGATGTGTTACCCGATTCTACAAGGGTATTTTTGGTATTTTTCTGTTGCTATTTCCCTATAGCTAATATGGTCGGCTATATGGGGCTATTTATGTAATTCTATTATTTCTTACAAGTTATAAATATGAGGGCTGAATAATCACATCGATTATTCTAGCCATTCTCTCAATTCCAGTTTTGTTAACATGGCATCAGAGCCAAATAAACTCTGATCGATTTTTTCAAAACCCTCCACCCTCCCCTCATTTGAACTTCATCCCTTCCCACCCCCTCTCTCGATCTTCTCTCCTCTTCTTCTTTTGGTTCTTCTTCTCACATTAGGGCAGCACTAGGGGGGTGATCACAATGATCTAGATGCTGCCCCAACTACCTCCAATTCTTCCACCAATTTTTTGGATCGATGGAAGCCGCAGGACTGCCTGCAATTTGAAGATTCTGTTTTTTTCAAGATCAGGCCTCAACAAGTATTTCGGCTGCTTCTTCCCTTGGAGAATCTTCTTCAGCTAGTGCTCTCCGCCTCCATTCTCTTCATCAACTTGTTTGAAGACCCCTCCCCCTTATCGATCTCTCTTCTCAGGGTTTTTTTCAAAACCCTGACACTAATCGATATTGGGGTTTGGGCTGCTGGTTGTTGCTGCCTCTGATTGGCACCATTGTTGCTCTCATTCCACATCATTCCCTGCCTCAATTTTGGGATTTTTGGCTTCATTATAGCCCCTTTCTCTTACAATCGATTTCTCCCTATATCGATTCCAAGGATTTTGGGCTTTTGTGGAAGGTTGCTGCTTATTGAAGACTGTGGTTCCCTGCTACCATGACGGGTTCTGATTCTTCTTCAGCCTCTTCTGGCATTGATGGACAACCCCGGACTGATTTACTGCCTCTTGCTGCCCCCATCAAGCTTGATGGCTCTAACTACCTGAAGTGGTCTCGGTCTACCTATCTGACAATAGCTGGCCGTGGTCTTACTGGCCATCTTCTCAGGACAGCTCCAAAACCTGAAGAAGAAGGTGCTCTACTCAACAAGTGGTTGTCTAATGATGCGATGCTGATGTCCTACCTGATTCACTCTATGCAAGGGGATATATCCGATAATTTTCTGCTTCTGGAAACAGCCCAGGCTATATGGAGTGGTGCTAAGGAGACTTATGGTCGCACTGGGAATGATGCACAGGTCTATGAGATTAGAAAAAAGGCCAATGGGACTGCCCAACAAGAACTCTCTGTCTCGAAGTACTATGCTGCCCTCAAGAACTTATGGCAGCAATTGGACCACTACTCCGACTATCAGCCCTCTACTGCTACAGATTTGGCTGCCTATCGCAAACACGTCAACAAAATACGTGTTTATGATTTTTTGACAGGCCTAAATATGGAGTTTGATCCTATTCGGGTTCAGGGGCTAGGCCAGTCTCCATTTCCCACTCTGGAGCAGGCCTTTGCCATGGTTCATAATGAGGAATCTCGTAGGGCTGCCATGTTGCATTCCTCTACTGTTGATCGATCTACCTTGCAAGTTGCTTCCAATGTTTCTTCTTCTACCACTACTGATTGTGGTACTGCTGCCCATAAAGGCCCAGTCAAGTGTGAGCATTGCCACAAGCTCTATCATACTAAAGCTCAATGCTGGAAGCTCCATGGGAAGCCTGCTGATTTTGAGGAAAAGAGAGGCCGTGGGAAGTCCAAACCCAAGGCTCATATTGCTGATTCTGCTACTGCTGCCCCTTCATCTGACATTGGGCTTACTCAGGATGAACTCCTAGCTTTCCGTCGCATGCTTCAGGCCTCTACTGCTGCTCCTACTACGCCACCTGCACCTGCTGCCCATCCTGGTTCTCACTTTGCCTCAGGTATTCCAGTCAAAAGTCTGTGTGCATCGGCTGTATCCAATCCTTGGATTATTGATTCCAGTGCTACAGACCATATGACTGGCTCCTCCCATGTGTTTCATCTTTATTCTCCATCTTCTGGCCAAGCCAGTGTTCGAGTAGCTAATGGCTCCCTTTCTCCTATTAATGGGAAGGGTTCCATACGTTGCTCTCCTACCCTTTCCTTAAAATCTGTTTTGCATGTTCCTTCATTTTCTACCAACCTTATCTCTATTAGTAGTCTTACTAGAGATCTGAACTGCAAACTGACATTTTTCCCTTCTCATTGTGTTATACAGGATCTGGAGACGAGGCACATGATTGGGGCTGGTAAGATGCAAGGTGGTCTCTACATCCTTGACACGGGTCAGCCTTCCCCTTTGCATTCGGCTTCCTCTACAGCTCATCATTTACAGTCCACCTTGTCACCTGAACTTCATCTCTGGCACTGTCGGCTTGGTCACCCATCCATTAATACCTTAGCTTTTTTGTTTCCAGACTTACTCAAAAATTGTAATAGGAATGAGTTTTTATGTGAGGCTTGTGTCTTGGCCAAACAGACTCGTTCCAGTTATTCTTCATTAAATAAAAGAAGTGAGTTTCCATTTGCTTTGGTTCATACTGATGTGTAGGGCCCTACCCGTTGTAATTCCATTTCGGGTCATAGATGGTTTGTCTCCTTTATAGACTGTTATACTCGTACTACTTGGGTTTACCTGATGAACCATAAAAGTGAGGTCGTCTGCTGTTTTCAGTTGTTTCATCGTATGGTTCAGACCCAATTCAATGCCACATTGCGCATTTTACGTAGTGATAATGGCAGAGAATACATGGAGGGTCAGTTCCAACATTATTTGGCTGCCCATGGTATTGTCCGTCAAACCAGCTGTGTTGACACACCTGCCCAGAATGGGGTTGCTGAAAGGAAAGATCGACATCTCCTTGAAGTAGCCCGGGCCATTATGTTTGCACGGTAGGTCCCTTCCCAATACTGGAGTGATGCATTCTTACCGCTACTTACCTCATAAACCGTGTGCCTACCCGTGTCCTTGATGGTCGTTCCCCCGTTGCTCTCCTTCAGGGTTCGTCATCCTTTGTGTTTCCTCCCAAAATTTTTGGTTGTGTCTGCTATGTCCGCAATCATCGTCCTCATGGGAAATTTGATCCACGGAGCATTCGGTGTATTTTTCTGGGCTATTCTGCAACCCAGAAAGGATACAAGTGTTATCATCCTCCTACTCGCCGTACATTTGTCTCCATGGATATTGTCTTCCATGAATCCTTGCCATACTATTCCCAGACACCTCTTCAGGGGGAGCTGGATCAGGGTTTTGAAGACGTGTCTGCTATTCTTCCGGCTCCTATTTAGGAGGAGTCCTCTGTAACTTCAGCTCTTACAGTGGTTCCTCATCAGGGGGCGTAGACCAATCAGTCAAATCCCTATTGATAAAGTATATACCCGGGAGCGCATAAGATAGGTTGAGACTACCACCACCACCATACCACCTCTACAATCGTCTGTACCTGATCCAGATTCAGACCCTGCCACATCACCCGATAAGGATCCTTCTCTTGGTTTACCTATCGCTGTCCGTAAAGATGTTAGGTCATGCACCCAACACCCTATCTCCAATGTTGTTTCCTATGATGCTTTATCTCCTTCCTATCGTGCATTTGTTTCTTCTCTTTCCTCTGTTTCTATTCCTTAGAATTGGCAGGAGGCGATTGCAGATCCATAGTGGAAAGCAGCCATGATGGAAGAAATGACGGCCTTACTTAAAAATGAGACATGGGAGCTAGTTGTTCTTCCTTCGGGTAAGAGACCAGTTGGGTGCAAGTTTGTATTTGTTGTCAAGCAGAAGCCAGATGGAACAGTAGATAGATATAAAGCCAGGCTTGTGGCCAAAGGCTTCACTCAGACTTATGGGATCGACTACCAGGAAACATTTGCCCCTGTTGCAAAGTTGAACACTGTCAGAGTTTTACTGTCTTGTGCTGTCAATCTTGGTCGGGATCTACAGCAATTGGATGTAAAAAATGCATTCCTACATGGGGAGCTAGAAGGGGAGGTTTATATGGAAGTTCCTCCAGGCTTTTCCTCTGAGTAGAATCATGGGAAAGTTTGCAGACTAAAGCGGGCACTATATGGATTGAAGCAATTAGCACGGGCATGGTTTGGTAGGTTTCATAAGGCCATGGTCTCCTATGGATATAAACAAAGTAATGCTGATCACACTCTGTTTATCAAGCGAAAGGGAGAAAAAGTCACTCTTCTTATAGTTTATGTTGATGACATAGTTGTGACTGTTAATGACGCAGATGAAGTTTCTCACCTAAAGGCTTTCTTGGAATGGGAATTTGACATAAAAGATCTAGGATAGCTAAGATATTTTCTTGGGATTGAAGTTGCCCGGTCTCCAAAGGGCATCTTTCTCTCCCAAAGAAAGTATGTTCTAGATTTACTATCAGAAACTGGTTTGCTTGGCTGTCACCCTTGTGACACTCCTTTGGAAGCTAATACCCGTCTACAAGAGAAGGATGGTGAGCCTGTTGATAAGGGCAGATATCAACGATTGGTGGGAAAACTGATTTACCTCTCCCATACCAGACCAGATATTGCCATTGCTGTGAGCCTAGTAAGTCAGTTCATGCATGATCCCTATTCCACTCATATGGCTGTTGTTCTCCATATTCTCCATTACTTGAAATCAACTTCAAGAAAAGGGATCCTTTTGTCTCCTCCTGACCATCTTCGCATTGAGGCTTATACAGATGCTGATTGGGGTGGTAATCCAGACAGGAAGTCAACCTCCGGCTATTGTACCTTTGTTGGAGGGAACTTGGTAACATGGCGGAGTAAAAAAAAAAATGTTGTGGCAAGATCAAGTGTTGAGGCTGAATTCCGTGCCATGGCCCAGGGCATATGTGAGTTATTGTGGCTTCAGAGTTCACTCCTAGATATCCGTGGTTCTGTTCATCTTCCAATGATGTTGTACTGCGACAACAAAGTAGCGATTAGCATTGCCCACAATCCAATACAGCATGACCGTACCAAGCATGTGGAGATTGACAGACACTTCATCAAGGAGAAGTTAGAGAGTGGGCAGATTTATAACCCTTTTGTGAAGTCTGGAGATCAACTAGCTGATGTCTTCACCAAAGGGTTGAGTGGGAAGGTGTTTTATCCTAGCCTAGTCAAGTTGGGTATGTGTGATATCTATGCCCCAACTTGAGGGGGAGTGTTGAGATGTGTTACCCGATTCTATAAGGGTATTTTTGGTATTTTTCTGTTGTTATTTCCCTATAGCTAATATGGTCGGCTATATGGGGCTATTTATGTAATTTTGTTATTTCTTACAAGTTATAAATATGAGGGTTGAACAATCACATCGATTATTCTAGCCATTCTCTCAATTCCAGTTTTGTTAACAGATATTTACTCTTGAATTCTGCTACATTGTTTGTTATCTTGCATGTCCTCATGTAGCATGTAGTGTAAATCTAACAGCAGCATGTGTACATTTGTTCTAAATGAAAGCTCAAAATAAATAGTATTCAGATAAGGGGAAAAAAAAAGTGTACGTTCCAGTGCACGAGGCTCTTGCTACTGCAGGGTCTGGGAGGGGCAAATGTACGCAATCTTACCCCTTGCTTTGCAGGAGAGTCTGTTTCCAAGTTTTGAACCCTCAACCTATCAGGTTGCAATAGCGCAACTTAACCGTTGCTCCAAGGCTCGCCCACTAAAAGATCTATATATAATTTTAAAATACTTGTATAATTTGGTACAAATTGATGATGAGCTACAATACATGCTTAGCAGGAAGTGTGGAAAGGTTTCGTCTTACTGCTGGAAGCATTGAATAGTCAGATTTGGCTAGGAAAAGGTGGCCTATATTATATGAAAAACTTTATTCTTGAATGTGCTTGATATCTCATCTCTCTATGGTATTTCAGCAGTTAAAAAAAGAGGAAAGGTATTAATCCAGATGGCTTGTGATGAAGATAGCTGGAGAAAAATTCAGATCTAATGGACTGTGGCTTCCTTACCTTAACACAAAAATGTTTATTGGCCAAATCCAATTTTTTCTTTTGTACCACTAATTGTCCAACAAGTAGCTGGAGAATTAATTAAAATTTTGCCTCCAATTGTCTCCATCATGAGTTCATGACTGAGGCAGTTTAATGTATAATGTTTAGATAGGGGAATCTCTGGTGACTTCAGATGACACTTACAGAGGTGAGATTCAGAAGGTCCCAAAAAAATTATCAATGATTGTTTTATAAATAGTGGGAAATTCAGTTCCTGTGTAGTTTCTGTGACATTGTAGGATTTATTGGCTGGTGTATGATTAGTAGAGGCATCACCTTTCAGTTGGGTGGGGAATGAATTTCATATGTATGTTCTAACTGCCATTAGATGGTAAAAGGTAGTTTCTTATTTGTGGAACCCAAATTTGAGAGGAAGGTGATTAAAAAAAAAAGGCTATATTAGTTATTCCATTATTGAATGTCATGATAAAAATGTCACTTGTAGTTATTCCAGTCATGGATGTCATGACGTAAATGAGTAAATCATGTAATCAGAGTGTGCTTCAATTTTGTTCTAATATTTTTTGCAAATTTTATGACTTCACTTTAATCCTTCCCCAGGTGTTGCCTTCTTTAAGGGAGAAGCATGGCGAATTTATGTTGAGAGAGTTACTGAAAAGATGGTCAAATCATAAGGTTATGGTCAGGTGGCTCTCACGTTTCTTCCATTTCCTTGATCGATACTTTATTCCTAAGAGGAAGCTTCCTGCACTTAATGAAGTTGGACTCACTTGCTTCCGTGATCTGGTATTAAAAAAAAAAAAAAAAAAAAAAAGAGAAACTTATGTTATTCTTACATCATTTTTACAGCTATTTAGATTAAACATTTTATGGTACTCTTTTTGGATAGAGATTAATTCCTGTTTGATCTCTGCGCTTTTGTGTATTTTAAGGTGTGTTGTGATGTATTGTTTTATTTCTTTGTTATCTCTGTTTTAAGGTCTACAAGGAGATAAATGGGAAAGTCAGAGACGCTGTAATTTCTTTGGTATGGTGATTTTATGGTTTAAGCATGTTGATATATTTTTTTTTCTTGCCCAATTCCTTGCAAGGTTATTAACCAATTATGTGTCAGATTGATCAAGAGCGTGAGGGAGAACAGATTGACCGAGCATTATTGAAGAGTGTTTTAGATATCTTTGTTGAAATTGGAATGGGGAAAATGGATTGTTATGAGAATGACTTTGAAGCAGCCATGCTTAAAGATATTGCTGCTTATTATTCTCGTAAGGCGTCAAACTGGATTCTGGAGGATTCTTTTCCTGATTACATGCTAAAGGTAATTGCTACCCTCTTTTGTGTTGCTGAATGTAGATGTGTTATTTTGGTGTATCAAAAAATGTCTTAAATCTTATTTTGTATTGTTCAGGCTGAGGAGTGCTTAAAACGGGAGAAGGATCGGGTTTCTCATTACTTGCATTCTAGCAGCGAGCAGAAATTATTGGAGGTATGTGATGTAGAACTCAAGCAGTACCAGCATACGGGGGAAGGCTCAACAGTGAAGTCCACTACTTGGGAATAGGCAGCCCAACAGTGACCCACAATTATGGGCCTAACTCTTCCTTTTATGGTGGGTTAAGTTCAGTTTCTAGAAGGCATGTGTGGGCCCTAGTGTGGTGACAATGTGTGTTGGAATATTTTTTTATTTGTATTTATTACCTATTTTTGAGAAATCATTTGTGACAATAAATTATGGTCTACAAATTATAATCGTTATCTTTAGGTGAAGAATCTGATTTGGAAGGGAATGTTATACGCTGCAGTCTGGAATAGGTTCCATTGAGAGTAAGAACTGACTCACCAGCCAGTAAATGTTCCTTTACAGACTTCAGATTAGAATTCAGACAAACAAGAAACTTGGACACAAAAAATCATTACACTGAGCTTTAAGCTTCTCAATATCCAAAGTAACTGAAACACATTCAACTCTTCAACCATACCCTTAAAAGCACTGTAGTATTCCTGCAAAGACTTGTCAGATTGTTGAAATTGAAATATCTTCTCATACAGGTCGTATATAAGTCATACTTTTCTCCTGAGAGTATGTCTCTTCAATTCGTCCCACACCCCATTTGCAGTAGTAAGAAACATGACATTGGCAACGATGTCTAGTTCCATACTATTCCATATCCAAACCAGAATAATAGCACTCTTGTTGACCCACTCATTATAATCTTTAGAATCAATTGTAGGAGGGGCATAAATAATATAACAAAGCTTTCCTTGGCCAAAATATAAACACGAACTACCTGAGCCCACAATAAGTAATTGGAGCTCCTCTTAACCTTAATATATGTTATCTGGACATTAACAATGTTCGTAGTCTTGGTCTCAGCCATGACACACAACAAGAATGATAACACAAAAAACTGACAACAATCAGGGTTTGGAAAAATCCAATAAAAATCAATTATGGGCAGAAAAGGTAATCAAGAGCGGTTCGTATTCACCAAACAGAGTTGGAATACATAACCAACAATAAGGAAAATTTCATCAACATAAATAGATACCAGGGTACCAACTAGGGAGATCGATTTGCTAGGGTTTTGGTGAAGCAGCCAAAATCGAAGTGAGATGCAGAGTAGAGCCTTCAAGGCTGTAGTATAATCAATCTCCAGCAGCAACCAAGAGAAAAATAAATCCATAAATTTCAGAGAAAAACCACCAAAAACCTGCAATCCAGGAAGATCGATTTTATTAGGGTTTTTTGTGGAAAAATTGATATTAATGTATGGGCTTGAAATCGATGGAACCTTCAATTTAGCGGCATTAGACAAGCATATAATCAAGTACGGGACACTATTAATGAGAGAAGGAGTGTTCACTTCATATTAGATGCAGCAATAGGTGGCTGCACACAAGGTAAGAACCGAAAGAAAAACGCAGAAGAGAATGATGTGAAGAAAAATATTAGATCTGATTACAGTAGCTCTGATACCATATTACAATCCTAAGACCCTGTAAGCAGATAAGAGAGTGAAGAGAAGGAGGAGAGAAGGAGGAGAGAAAAGAGAAAAGAGAAAAGAAGAGAGAAGACAGGTTTCCTAAGAAGGGGGAAGACTTGCGACTAGTGTGGAATATTTATAATATCGCAAGACAAAGGAAAAGAAGTACAAGGACTAAACTAACCTTATACCCATGATTTACACTAAACTAGAACATAAAATCCCAGAATAATAAGAAAGATAAAAATACCCCTAAACACTCAACAATTGGTTTGGTGGATGAGATAAAAACAGGGATTAAAACCAAGTTGGAGTTATGGAGATCAACCTTGGAATCAAAATGTTTTAAAATTAAATTGTGTAGTTGGTGGTGGCATATATTGGGGGTAATCCCCTTTTTTACATGGGGGTGTGCTTTAAAAGGGCATACCCAGTGTACAAGGCTCTTGTCACTACAGGGTCATCTGAGGAGGGTCATATGTATGCAGCCTTAGTTCCACTTGGTGGAGAGGCTGATTCTCAACTCGAACCCGCCACCATTAGGTTGTAATGGAGCAACCTTACTATTGGTGGTCATGGGAACGTTTTACTTTTATCTTTGATTTATGCAATCTGATAAAATAATTTCGATCTTTAATCATTTTTAATCAGGATAAGTATTATATGGTTGTGGTGGTAGATTAGCGAAGCAAGCCAGGAGGATTAAGCAGTGTGAATATTTAGACAAGGACTCTTAATTTGGACATGTTATTTTTTGGGTTATTAAATTTATATAATTTTCAATTTTCATCAAAAAAAAAAAATTTGTTTGCCACTCACCATCATCTGCTAGCGATGTTAGATTTCAAAAACACTTTCGGAACACTGCAAAGTGTTTTAGTCTCTATTAGTCTCTATTCCAAGTACATGGTTGAAAGTATTTGAAAATTTGTCTTCTTTTTTTCAAATTGAGAAGATATACTTAGGAATGTAAATGAATAGCTGAAATTCGTTTTTGTATTCGTGTCCGTATCTGTTTAGGACTATCTGAATCCATCCGAAAGCTAAACGGATACGGATAGGCTATAGCTATCCGAAAAGCTATATTTACATATAAACGGTTAAAATATCTTATCCGTATCCGTTTAGCACTATCCGAATCCGTTCGAAAGCTAATCGAATGCAGATGCAGATATAGCACTATTTGAGCCGAATCCGATCCGTTTACATCCCTTGATATACCATTTCAGTGATTTCCTTATTGACACCCTTTAATGTGCCAAATAACTTGTGTGGTTATATGGACATCTATCTAAGCACGTGGACCATCTCTAACAAAAGACTCGAGTAATTCTCTAGTTTTAATCATACGTCTCTATGGTTAATAATTCGATTCGATTGGATAATCGACAAGAAGATTTGTGAATGGTTGGAGCATTGATAATTTGATATGTTGCCACATGTCCTAATCGTTGGAGATCAAAATTCAATTAGCTTATGAATTAGAGACTATCTACAGAAAAAAACCAACCCTATCATATGATCAAGGACATTTTTATTTTTTTTGATGAAAGTGTAATCACACAAACCACATACCAATCCCCAAAGGTTAACCAATTTTTAGGACCGTGGAATGACGGATATACACAATAGATATGATCAAGGACATTTATTTCCACAATTTGAAAAATATTTAATTTTCTTCTATAGGATAATAAGCCCAAATGTCATTAAAAAAGCCAATTGAAGATTTACAATTGTCAAAAAAATGGTAGATCACGCAATGAAGAATTGTTCAACCATATTAAATTTTTGGGTAAAAAAACGCTGCCCACCACATCCCCCTATGCCCTCTCACATGAGGTAGTGGTGAAATGATCACCCCACCCCTCCCTTTAGATGCCAGTGTGCACGATCCCACTGGTTGTCCCACTGGTGATAGAGCCATGCAACTTGGTAGCAAACCCCTTCCCTAAATTTTTATAATATAAATGCAATTGTAGGTAAATGTGAACGAGTATTAACTCAAGGAACTCGGTATTACTAAAATGAGCTCCCTCGAGATCTTACGTCAAAGATGTCATGAGACTCTGCCAATGAGCCTAAAAGGGAATTCTTGCATTAGAAAGCTCTTATAAGTTTTTATTTATTTATTTATTATTTTCTTTTTTTTTATTTAGAGAAAATTACACAACCAAAAAAAAAAAAAACCCCTGTTGTTTGAAAAAATTACACTGATCCCCCACAAAATTACATTCACCTCCCCTTTGGAAGAGATAGGCATAATTTTGAGGGTGATCGATGTAATTTTTTCAAACTATAGGGGACGTAAACATAATTTTCCCTTTTATTTATGATAAGGGGAGAGGTTTTGTGCATGGTCGTGGTCAGATGGAGGTGAGGTGAGGGGTGCACTATATACCCTCATCCGGTCATCCCCCATCCAATGGTTGTGTGCAAGGTCATGCACAAAACCATTTGCCTTTTAATATTTTGAAATCTTTTAATTTTGATTCTTGAGGATAATTTTAATTTATGAGAATGTTGGGTATGCTTTGTATATTCTAATTATGAGAAATAGAATGAAACAAAAGTTGATATTCAGAAATAGCTTTGTAGTTTGGTATGATTTCTATTTAAAAATGAAATTGATTTATTGAAATAAGTCAATAAATAGATTTTTGGTAAAAAAAAAAAAATGAAATTGTTTACTTTTAAACATTGAAAAAATAAAATTCTTGAATAGAAAATTGGACATAGTTTCTTTTCACCCACGGTGAATGGGAGGGATCCCATTCATCAAGGGACAGGAGAGGGCGAGAATGGGTTTCGAGAGGGTATTTTGGAATATGCTAAAACCCTAGGAGGGGTTGCCGAGTTTGTGAACCCTAGGATGGTGGGTGAACCATCCTCTATGGGTGAAGTAGAACTTTATCCTAGAAAATTTGTATGGTAACTCTAATTTTTGAAAATAGAATCCTAAAAGGGAATTCATGCATTAGAAAGCTCTTATAAGTTTTTTTTTTTTTTTATTTATGATAAGGGGAGAGGTTTTGTGCATTGTCGTAGTCAGATGGAGGTGAAGGGTGCACCATATACCCTCATCTGAACATCCTCCTTCCAATGGTTGTGTGCATGGTCATGCACAAATCCATTTGCCTTTTAATATTTTGAAATCTTTTAATTTTGATTCTTGAGGATAATTTTAATGGGCTCATGTTCTCTGTGCCATAGTGCAGGCTGTGCCCAGACACATGGGCCTGCCACACAAGGCGGTAGGGTGGTCATTGCGCCCATTTATGAGAATGTTGGGTATACTTTGTATATTCTAATTATGAGAAATAGAATGAAACAAAAGTTGATATTCCGAATTAGCTTTCTAGTTTGGTATGATTTCTATTACAAAATGAAATTGAATTATTGAAATAAGTCAATAAATAGATTTTTGATAATAAAAAAATGAAATTGTTTAGTTGTAAACATTGGAAAAAAAAAGGGTCTTTTACAATTACCACCCCAAAATCTTTACTATCTACTATTACCCCCCCAAAAACTTTCAAACAACTGTTACCCCCCTCTGTTGCATACTAATAACTAACTGACCCCACCGTTACATTTCTGTAACGGAGAGGGTTAGTCGTGACAGTGTGCCGTTGTCACGAATTTTTTAGGACCAAAATAACCTTTTGGGGTTTTGGGGTGGTAATTGTAATAAATAAAAAAAAAACCCATCACCGTCCCTTCTCCTCCTCTTTCTCCTCCTTCTTCTTCTTCTTCCTCCTCTGCATAAAACCAGTTTCATTGGATCAAATTCTTTCTAGAACAACCTTTACAGAAATCAAATAACAAAAATATGGAAAGAGAAATCTCTCTCCCTCTCGTTTAAATGATGAGATTTCGTTTAATTTCTTTTAACTCTCATGAAAAAGTAGACCTACCTACCAAATCCCATTCAGCATTGAGCATCTCTTTTCTGATCCTATCTTGTAACTACTCGTCTTCCTCACTAAGTCGGTCAAATGCCCACGAAAGGTTTCGACTCAATTGGTACTCAAGAGTTTCTTCCTCATATAAATCCTCTCGTTCCTTTGTTCCAGTACTCCTTTCCATAAATCCTCTCTCTCTCTAATTAAAAGGGCACAAAACACATAAAAGAAGCAGCAGCAGAACACATAGAAGAGAGATAGACAGATGGGTCGTTCTCTTTGCTGTGAGAAAGCCCACACCAACAAAGGTGCATGGACCAAAGAAGAAGATCAGCGCCTCATCAACTACAACAGAGCCCATGGCGAGGGCTGCTGGAGATCTCTCCCCAGAGCCGCAGGTAACCCATTTAGGATTAACCTAACCCAAATCAGCCAAGCTAGAGAAAACCCATCGTTACTTCCTCTCTAACTCTCTTTCTCTCCATTTATGTGTGTGTTTCAGGTTTGCTGCGTTGTGGAAAGAGTTGCAGATTAAGATGGATAAATTACCTGAGGCCTGATGGATAAATTACCTGAGGCCTGATCTCAAAAGAGGCAATTTTACTGAAGAAGAAGACGAGCTCATCATCAAACTCCATAGTTTACTTGGAAACAAGTAAGCCCCCTTCTCTTTCCTTCTCATCAATTCTTTTCGATTACACATTTAATTGAGAATCTGAAAGCACTTCCAGTATGAACTCATTTGGGACTTTTTTCAAATATTTAGATGGTCTCTAATTGCTGGTAGATTACCCGGAAGAACGGACAATGAAATCAAGAACTATTGGAATACCCACATCAGGGTACTCCAGACGCCACTTATATGGGTGAGAATTTAATTGGGTTTTTCAAATGGGCCTGAAAAAACCTGAATTTTCTATCGGTCCAAGGTTTTTGATTTTGGTTTGATGGCAGCCACATTTTGGGGTTGGGGTTGCAGAGGAGGAAGAAGCGGAAGAAGAAGAAGAAGAAGGAGAAGGAGGAGGAGAAGGGACGGTGATGGTTTTTTTTTTTTTTTTTTTTTTTTTACAATTATCACCCCAAAAGGGTATTTTGGTCTTAAAAATCCGTGACAACGGCAAACTGTCACGACTAACCCTCTCCGTTACGAAAATGTAACGGTGGGGGTCAGTTTGTTATTAGTATACAACAGAGGGGGGTAACAGTTATTTGAAAGTTTTTGGGGGGGTAATAGTAGATAATAAAGATTTTGGGGTAGTAATTGTAAAAAACCCAAAAAAAAATTTGAATAGAAAATTGGATCGAGTTTCCTTCCACCCACGGTTAATGGGATTCCATTTATCAAGGGGCAGGAGAGGGCGAGAATGGGTATCAGGAAGGTATTTTGGAATATACTAAAACCCTAGGAGGGGTTTCCGAGTTTGTGAACCCTAGGATGGTGGGTGAACCATCCTCTATGGGTGGAGGAAAACTTAATCCTAAAAAATTTATATGATAACTCTAATTTTTTAAAATAGAATTATATACCTTCTTTTTTGTTTTGTAAGAATTCATCTTTGAAAGAGAGAGAGAGAGAGAGAGAGAGGAGGGGCTGGGGCAGGAGAACATGGAGGGATGTGCACCGCCACCCCACCGGTACTGCAGAAGATTTTAATTCAACATGGAGGGAGGGGGTCTGGGGCTGCGTCTTCTTATTTTGTAAAACATCAATAGATATAGAAGTAATTGTAAGATTGGAGTTAACTGACGTGTTTGCCCCTGCTGAAACACATGCTCAGCTCTGTACACATGAAAGAGCAAAATAGATTTGAAGTGATTTCTATACAATAAGTGAAATAGCTAGCTAATTTCAATGAATTGATTCCAGTTTCTCTTAAATTAGGTGAAAAAGTCATACCAAACAGATCAATTTAAATTTATGATCCAACAATTTCAATTTCACCTATTTCTCTCCCCCCCCCCCCCCCCTTCTCTCCTTGAAGTGATCTTGTAACCGTTGAGATGATACACTTTCACTCCTTCTATGTGACCCCGCCCCACCCCGTTCTCTGCGCAACCCTATCTCCCCTCCCCCTCCCCTGCTGCTTGCGCTGCTCCCTGCAAACCAGGTATTATCGTCCCAGTCCTGTTTGTGCATCCAGCTCCTTTTTTTCTTAGTTTCTTTCAAGATTGCTAGAAATGTGTGTGTGTGTGTGTGTGTTTTTCCCTGTGTATTGTATTTGTGTTTTCTTTTCTAGGATTAGGGTTTGTGTGCCGAGGTTTTTGCCAATCTATGAGCTTGTAATGTATGAATTCCATGTGTTGCAGAATATTCTTACGTCCAAAGTCCTGACAACATGACGACGCCTGAGTACAAAATTATAGAGTTTGAGCAAGGATGGGAGATCATACAGAAGGGTATCACGAAGGTCAAGAACATTCTAGAAGGACTTACTGAGACACAGATCAGCTCTGAGGATTACATGACTACTTACGAGTATCTATTCAATTCCCTTTGTTTCCTTTTTTCTTATTTCATTTCTCGCTTTCTGTAAGCTATTAATTTTTAATTCGACTATTTTTATCTGGTGGGTGGTGCTGTTGTTTGATGGGCTTCTCACTTAACTGAAAACAGAACCATCTACGTCATGTGTACCCAGAAGCCCCCTCATGATTATGCAAAACAGCTCTATGGCAAGTATAGAGAGTCCTTTGAAGAGTACATTACTTTAAAGGTGAGGAAGTTGTGCTTCTTTCTAATACTAATTATCAATAATTCACTATGTGACAGATTGCTATACATGATAATTTGGTTGTTTCTGTAGAGTTTGTACCTATTAACTGCCAGAGCTTTTACACTGTATGACTCTTTGCTCAGCTTGTGTTAACTGTCACTTAATTGTGTGCATCAAACTTGTTCTCTCCTTGGTTAAAGTTTCTTCCTCCAAATTGTTTGTATGGATTTGTAGTTGTTGTTGTTGTTCAAATTATCTACTATTTTCCAAAATGGCAATCACTTGCTTGCTTTTATCCACAACAAGGTGATGTTGTTAGTTTTTTACTTGAAGGCTGTCTAGGACAGGCCTTGTCTGTTTTCCACCACAATCCAGTGAAGATGCGCCTGATGTGGTGCATTGCTTGTATAGGTTTATAAAAAGAATTTGGTCAATGTTTGTGGCTTGATTACACCTTCCATTTGCACTTGGGACTGGTTTGTAGCATTGTGATTTCTTGCCTATCTTCTTTCATCTCTATTGAACCCATCATTTTGTCGTCACTCTTTTACTCTGAAACTATGTTTGTTGTGTGATGGGTCAAGCCGTCAAGTGCGAGGGAGGGAGAGAAGCAGTAGGTGGGCCTGTTTTTCTGTCACAGATCCTAGTGGGTTTTGGAACCAAATTGAGGATTTGATGGAATTTTTGTGTTACCATGACATCATTCTTACTTTTCTCAGTTTTGGGGAGTGGTACTCAAATATTTTCTTCCTAGGATCCAGAGGTATCTATTAAGGACTTCCTCCACCCACTTTGAGAACCATATTTTGGTGTTGTTGAGGCTGAAGAAGGTTTCTGCTGGAAAGTTTGCTGTCAATTCCTGTTAGGATTTTGGTGTTGCATCTTGAGTTTCACTGACTAGATGTTCATCTTTTGTAAAGCCTGTTACGAAAAGTTGAGGATTTTGATATGGAACTTGTTTCATTCTAAGGTTGTTTGGAGGAATTAGCTAGGATTCTTGGGGATAATATTGGTATTTGGCTGACTGCATGATTAGAGATACCCCTTTGTGCTAGTTGTTTCTCTATTGCGATTTGTGATTTGGTGCTCGAGATGTGAAGGAGGCTGGCTGGTATCTGTCTAAAGGCAGGGAACTTAGCTACATGCTTACTTGCTCTTAAATCAAACCTATTTCTAAAGTTGGAATAGAAGGTAGTCTGAAAAGAAATTTTGTGATGGCCAGATGAGGATACTTACCCTTGAATTCTGCTATATTGTTTATATTCTTGTGTATTCTCATGTAGCATGTAGTGTAAATCTAACTACAGCATGTGTACATTTGCTCTAAATGAAAGCTCAAAATAATAGTATTTAGATAAAATATCTATATACAATTCTAAAATACTTGTATGATTTGGTACAAATTGATGGTGAGCTACAATACATGCTTAGCAGGAAGAACTCTATTATTGAATGTGCTTGATATCTCATCTCTCTGGTATTTCAGCAGTTAAAAAAGGGAAAGGAATTGATCCAGATGGCTTGTGATGAATATAGTTGGAGAAAAATTCAGATCTAATGGTCTGTGTAGCTTCCTTAACACAAAAATGATTATTGGCCGAATCCAATTTTTTCTTTTGTTGGACAATTAGTGCTACTCCTAATTGTACAACAAGTGGCTGGAGAATTGATTAAAACTTTGCCTCCAATTGTCACCATCATGAGTTCATGATTGAGGCTGTTTATATTCTGGGAACCCGTAATTCAACAGGATGCCAATGTATGCATCTTCTTGGTTTCACTTAATAAAATTTTGATTGATTGATCCCTGGCACCCTCTTGGAGTTCTCTACAACACCTTTGGCCCCAGAGCAATCTATACCTCCGGCATTCCTAAGGACGCTCCCCTTTCTTCCATCATTTCCCTCGGCTCTTGGTCCCCCCTCCCCCCCTATCCCCATCCTCTCCTTGATCTGGCCTTCCCTCCCCCCTTCCCCCGCCCCCCTCCTCCTCCTCCTCCCTTGTTGACAAGATTACCTGGCTCCCCACCTCTAATGGCCTCTTTAGCTTCAGCTCTGCCTGGAATTTTGTCCGCCCCCAAGCCCTTTTGTTTATTTGGCCCCGCAGCAGAAGACCCCTCCCCTTTGATAGAGAGTGGCTCTGGTTGATCAGATCTTTCCCTGGAAGCTCTACCTGGGATGCCATTGGGAAGCTTGTTTTTGGTGCTTCACTCTCCCATAACTGGCTAGAGAGAAACCTTCGGAGATAGTCTACCAACTCTAGATCTTTCGGCTTGATTTGGAAGTCCATCTCTTTTGATGTTTCCACGAAATTGAGCTTTCTTCCCCATAAGTCTTTATTGGATTCTCCCAGGAATAGGCATATTGTTAGTGCCTGGGACCTAGATAGTTCCATTTTACAACCCTCCTCCTAGCAGGCTTGTGGCTTGTTTCTCCCCCTCCCCTCCCCCCCCCCCCCCTGTCGTTTTCCCTTGTATTTCTTTCTTGCCCACCTCGAGCTTTCTTTGGTAATACATTTTTTTTATTCACCAAAAAAAAATTTTTTGATTGACACCTCAAGAGGTGTCTGATAAATTGTAGCCTACTTTTATTTACCTCGCTCAAATTGCGTGCTGTTGAAGAGATGGAATCCATTGGAAGGTATAATGGTGTTTGTTGAGATCTGTGTGGTTAAGTTGTCAACGCCTTACTTTTAGGGTTTTATTTGTTTTACTTCTTTTACCTTTTTACCCTTTTAGGGTTGTAATCTCATTATAAATAAAGGAGACCTCTGTCATTAATGACAAGTCAAATCATTCCCTAAACCTCTGATTTTCAACTGGATTTCAAATCAGTGCTGAGAAGCATGCCTCAATGTAAAAAGATCGACTCTTTTACATGACATTGGGGTACCTATTTCAGATGAAGGATGCCATTTGGTCGCAACAAGCATTAACCCTTGGGTTTCATTTCTTTTTAATAATGTTTGTACCTGCTCATTTTTTTTCCACAATGAAAACAGATGGTGAACATTAATGTGAAGCCAACTCACTATGACACAGTTTCCCACATTCAATCATTGGGACGGAGACCAACCAGGCATAGTTGTCAAGGCGCCTAGGCGAACCAAGGCGAGTGAGGGGGTCAGAAACCAAGTCAACACCAACAAGGCGACAAGGCATTGCCTAGGCGACCAAGGTGACACCAGAATTTAAGGCGTGAAAAAGGCGCCTGACGCCTAGGCGACGCCTTGACAACTATGCAACTTAGGCATAACACAAGCACTTCACTCGATGCTGCCTTGCATGATAAAAAGCAAAGGGGATCCAGCCATTTTATGGAGATTTTACACTATCACTACTCACTGCCGCTCTACAAAAATCATTTGAGACCATCCAACTCACAACCTTCTCCGACAGTCCAAATTGTCTTCATCTTCCATTGGGCATTGCTTTATCTTCGATGGCAGAGGACTAACCCCTTCAAAAAGATTGACCAACAGATTGGGGTGTCAACTGTTGCAGAATACTATTACTTAGCACGTGTGAGAGAAGCTAATTTATGCTATTGAGGAAAGTGACCAGTTAGGTGGACTTCCAAAAGATGATGGATGAAATACCATTTATGCCCATTCCTCCATGCGGGGTCAATGAATAAAGTTTGGGTAGGGGAATGTCTGGTGACTTCAGATTACACTTACAGAGGTGAAATTCAAACGGACCCCAAAAAATTATCAATGATTGTTCTTTAAATATTGGGAAATTCAGTTCCTGTGTAGTTTCTGTAACATTGTTGGATTTA
The DNA here is from genome assembly GCF_018873765.1 of Telopea speciosissima. Lineage (NCBI taxonomy): Eukaryota > Viridiplantae > Streptophyta > Magnoliopsida > Proteales > Proteaceae > Telopea > Telopea speciosissima. Next base: position 62,753,269 of record NC_057919.1, read on the forward strand.
TTGACTGGTGTATGATTAGTGGAGGCACCACCTTTCAGTTGGGTGGAGAATGAAGTTCATATGTCTAAATGTCATTAGATGGTTAAGGTAGTTTCTTATTTGTGGAACTCAAATTCTATAGGAAGGAAATTAAAAAAAAAAAAAAGTTTATATTAGTTATTCCATTATTGAATGTCATGATAAAAATGTCAGTTGTAGTTATTCCAATATTGGATGTCATGACGTATGTGCTTCATGTGTGTTCTAATATTTTTGCTATTTTTATCTTCACTTTAATCGTTCCCCAGGTATTGCCTTCTTTAAGGGAGAAGCATGGTGAATTTATGTTGAGAGAGCTTGTGAAAAGATGGTCAAATCATAAGGTTATGGTCAGGTTGCTCTCAAGTTTCTTCAATTACCTTAGTCGATTCTTTATTCCCAAGGAGAGGCTTCCTGCACTTAATGAAGTTGGACTCACTTGCTTCCGTGATCTGGTATTAAAAAAAAAAAATAAACTTATGTTATTCTTACATCATTTTTACTGCTATTTAGATTAAACATTTTATGCTACTCTTTTTTGATAGAGATTAATTCCTGTTTGACCTCTAAGTTTTTTTGTGTTTCGAAGTGTGTTGTGATGAGTTGTTTTATTTCTTTTTTATTGCTGCTTTAAGGTCTACAAGGAGATAAATGGGAAAGTCAGAGATGCTTTATTTCTTTGGTATGGTGATTTTATGGTTTAAGCATGTTTATACATTTTTTTTTTTTCTGTTACCCAATTCCTTGCAAGGTTAATTACCAATTATTTGTGTGTTAGATTGATCAAGAGCGTGAGGGAGAACAGATTGACCAAGCATTATTGAATAATGTTTTAGATATCTTTGTGGAAATTGGAATGGGGCAAATGGATTGTTATGAGAATGACTTTGAAGCAGCCATGCTTAAAGATACTGCTGCTTATTATTCTCGTAAGGCTTCAAATTGGATTATGAAGGATTCTTGTCCTGATTACATGCTAATGGTAATTAGTACCTTCTTTTATTCTGCTGAATGTAGATGTGTTATTTTTGTGTATCCAAAAATGTCTTACATTTTATCTGGTATCATTCAGGCTGAGGAATGCTTAAAGCAGGAGAAGGATCGGGTTTCTCATTACTTGCATTCTAGCAGTGAGCAGAAATTATTGGAGGTGTGCGATGTAGAATTCAAGCTATTGAGGATAAGTTCAACAACTCAACAGTGAAGTCTACTACTTGGGAATAGGCAGCCCAACAGTGACCCACGATTATGGGCCTAGCTCTTCCTTTTATGGTGGGTTTGGTTCAGTTTCTAGAAGGCATGTGTGGGCCCTAGTGTGGTGACAATGTGTGCTGGAATATTTTCTTAGTAGCTATCTATTTTATAGTTTTTATTTTAGTAATAGATTTAGTTGTTAAGACATTAGCAACCTAGGAGTTTCTATTTTGGTTTAATTTCTTTCCTTTTGTGTTTTAGCAAATAGATCTTTTAGAAAGTTGTAAGCAACTTCTTAGGTTTACCAACGAAAAAAAAGCTACTTCATAGCAAAGACTTACTATGCTTGTAACATGTGATACCAAGGTTTTTTTGTTTTTTGGTAAAATATGATACCAAGTTTATTAAGACATAATTAAAGATATATATGATAGTGCAGTGACAAGTGTAAGAATTGTGGGGGTTAAGGTAGTGAATTTCTAATTACGATTGAGTTACATCAAGGATCAACTTTAAGCCCTTATTTGTTTGCACTTGTCATGGATGATTTAACCAGAGACATTCAAGATGAGGTTCCTTAGTATATGTTTTTTGCTAATAACATTGTTTTAGTGGACGAGACAAAAACATAGATTAAAGCCAAGGTTTTTTTTTTGGTTGAAAGATTAAAGCTAAGTTGGAGTAATGGAGATCAACCTAGGAATCAAAATGGTGGACGAGACAAAAACATAGATTAAAGCCAATTTTTTTTTTGGGTAGAAAGATTAAAGCCAAGTAGGAGTAATGGAGATCAACTATGGAATCAAAAGGTTTTAAAGTTAAATTGTGTAGTTGGTTGTAGCATATATTGGGATTAATCCCATCTTTACGTTGGGGTGTGCTTTAAAAGGGCGTACCTAATACACAAGGCTCCTACCATTGCAAGGTCACATGTACACATCCTTAACTTCGCTTAGTGGAGAGATTGTTTGTTGACTCGAACCCACCACCATTAGGTCGTAATGGAGCAACCTTACGTTGCATCGAGACCCTTTAAGTGTATTATTTTTCATGATCTGGCCAAAGCATATTTTATTTCTTTCTCAAGTCCCCTGTTCATTCTTCATAGAAATTGATCGTCTTCTACATTACTGCTCATTGTAAGGTTTTCCATTCAGAAGCTTCTTTCCAAATGTGCCAGCCTAAGCCTTGTAGAGGTGGGCATAACTCTTGTAAGCTACCCATATGAAATATTTGTGCATTTGGATTCCACTTGAGGATGAATGTAGAACTCACCCTAAGTGGTATTTTTGCAAATGTGCTGATATTAACTTGAAGCTGAACATTAATATAAAGTTCCTTTCATTAAAATGACACTAGAATTCAAACTGCTATGAATTCATCATTTTTTATATTGGATCAGTGAAGATGATAGAAGATGATAGGCATCCTGAAAATTACATGCCCTTGTGTTCTGGATCGAGCTCCCACAATCATAGGAGTTGAGACCTCCACCTAGACATTTGTGAAGATTAAGCCCCCTTTTCTTTCTTTTATATATATATGGGAAAAAAGATTGCTACACTACCCTTGTACAGATTCCTTTATACCCTCATCTCATAATAAATAATGGGATTCATACTGACATCTCTCACTTTCCTATTCTGATCATGTGGGCCCATAATGATACCAATAATGTTACACCCGCACCCCAATTATACCACTGCACCCCGGGGCAGTTTAAACCTTTCCTAAGGGCAATGCCACGGTAGCACTAGCCAACACCTGCAGCCTTAGATTTAAAATACTATTATGAGAGACCCCTCAAAGATCTGGAAGTGTGGGTCAAAGCCCCGCAACTTTCCTTGAAGTTTCAATTAAAATATCATGTTCTACTCTTTTTTTTTTAATTTGATTTGAATCATGACCATTCATTCAATATTTTAAATCATGGTAAACACAAAATAGTACAGTTTGATTTAAGATTGAACGATTAGAACTTAGAAAAGATAATGATTAGAAGGATATGATTCAACCATTGTTTTTAGTCGATTTAATTATTTGATATAGATAATAGTCATTTGTAATTTTATATAGCATTTTAAATCATGGTAGATACAATGGTACAACCTGATCTAAGATCCAATCATATAAACTTTTGAAAGACTTCAAAAGAAAAGATATAGTTCAACCATAACGCTTTAGACAATATAAATTTATTATTTGGGTCGTCTACTTTTTTAAATCATAGCAAATACAATGGTATGGTCTAAGATAGGACCATCAGAAACTTCTAAAAAATTATGATCAAAAGGATATCATTCAATCTTATGTTTTAGAATTTTTCAGCCACTGATTTCAATCATGACCCTACATTTAGCATGATAAGCATGATGGTATAGTCTTACCATGATCAAATCATCATAAACATCCAATCATGTAATCTTTGTATCAATCATATGATTAAGGTTAAAATGAAGGACTCAAATGATCACAACCATTGATCTAGTCAAGCTTAGCAGTTGTCATGATTTAAAATGTTAGATGAACGGTTATGATCCAACTCAATGATTGAAAAATTCTAAAACATGTTGTTTGAATTATATTCTTTAAATTGATTTATTTCAAAATATGCATAAGCTCGGGATTGTTTGGTCGTGTAATTGTAAGGGTATATTAGTAAAGATATATCTTTCGTTACACTAATCTGATGGTATCTAAGTTGAGGCACCCAAACATCAATTTTGTACTATAAGTAACCCTTGACATGATTGCCTTTTTAATCTTGGAAACATCGAGTGTAAGCTCCCTAAAAAATATCTCTACTAAGAATTTGGTTTAATGAAAAATTCTTGAGGATATTGTAGAAGAAAAAAATAATGGATGGTGATAATTTTTTATTTTTTGGGGGAATTTCCTAGATCTACTAGATTAAAAAAATATTTACAAAATCGGTAGCTATAAATTATGTTTTACATTCATAAGTTACTTAATTTAAAAGATTTACCAAATCCCCATTTGAGTAAAATAAGCTAAATGAATAACCCAAAATGCCCCAACATCCTTCTCTCCTTCTTCTCCGACGGAACCAACCACTCTCTCTTGCAACCACTCCCTTGATTCCCCTCCTTTGCAATCCCGCCCCACCCTTCTCCTTGCAAACCCTCCCCGCACCACCATCTCCACCACCAGTCACTCGCTCCCTCCTTCTCCCTCTCTCTCCCCACTACCCTTCCCTTGCCTACAAACATGTCCCACCATGGGGATTCTTTCTCTCTCATATTTAAATTGCCACTGCCTTGTTTCCCACCAAAGAATTTCTCCCTTTATTTCTGATTTTTTTTTCTTCAATTGGTTAGTTTTAATCTTGTGAATACTGTTAATGAAGTTGTGTGAAGTACTAGAAGATCCTATGGAAGCTAAATAACAAAAAATAAATGGGAGGACTTTGTTTCTTAATTTTAACAACAGATCAAATCATTGTGATAAAGAAAAGATTAAATTCAGAAGCAATATTCAGTTTCAAACCACTCACTTTTCTAGGCAATTGCATTTCTATTTGTTACAGCTGTCATCTTCAACTATGATAAGAACCCTTGATTTAATTAGAGAGGATAATTTATACCTTCCTATTATACAGGATTCTGTAGTTCACAGAAATAGTTGCTATTAATATAAGCCAAATGCATTCTCTAACTGAACTGGTCAAAGGTATTGCTGGTCAAGATTGTTTCTCTTCTTCGTGATTTTTCGTTCATTGACAAGGTTCGGACGGTAGAATTTCTCAAAAGCCTCTGTTGGAATGGGAGTGGATTTGCTAGATTAGAGGTGTCATATTTACTAGTTTCTGGTCTTGGCTTTGAAGGGGTTTAAGAGCGGTGAGTGAAAGGACTGTACATTTCAAAATTGGTATCATTGATGGTGCGCAGTGGGTTTGCAGGGACGGGTTGGGGCCAGGGTTACAGGGGAGTAGTGAGTTAGGAGGGAGGAGGGAGTGGTTGGGGTGATGTTCATTCCCGGAGAAGAAGCAAGAGAGAGAGATATCTGTTAAGGGTATTTTTGGTTTTTTTTAGCTTATTTTACCCACATGGGGTTTTGGTAAATCTTTTTAATTTGATAACTTGTGAATGTAAAACATAATTAATACAAACCAATTTTGTAAATCTTTTTGTTAATTAGTAGATCTTGGCAATTCCCCCTTATTTTTTTGGGGCAAAAGGATGAAAAATGGATACCATATGGGTAGACATTATAGACTTTCCAAATTCAGCAACTTTTGGTAATCTTTTTGCCAATTGGTTTGCATTTTGGTTAATTTAAATAGAAAAACTAAAGAAATAAACAGTATGCATTCTAATTTATGGAGAACTGTACTAGTCATGTGTTGCTGAGAAGAGGTTAGTTCCTCAAGTAGTTAGAATTTCTTACCTCTTTGGAGAGTTTTGTGTGAATGCATTTTGCACAAGAAAGTCATGGCATATTGTGAGATCTGTGACCTTTCATGAGATGGTCCATCTTAGGAGGAACATTGAATATCTATTTATAATTGAGAGTCACCGCTTAGATTAAAGTCTAAGACTTACATTCAAAATATGACTCCAATTTTGGCACTGGTCTGACCGTAAGATCATGTATGTAGTCAAGTTGTGGGCCAAAAATGGTGTTAGGCACTTTGGTTCATCCAATTAAATGGACCTTTTGAATTTCTTGTCATACCAATAGAATAATAAATATTTCTAAGCGAGTACACACAAAATAAAACATAAAGAATTAATCAACTCAAAATCTAAACTTTTTGAAAAAGAGTACTGGTAAGAATACTTATAAAATTTTAACTACACTATGGCTAAAGGATATTGTACAAAGATACCTAAAAATAAGGAAAGGTTAGAATATTACCTCAATTCAGTCATGCTATGTAAGGAAGGTTAGTAGTCTCGACATAATTGTCTAAGACCCTTGCCGCGTTATAAAATGATGTCCTTGTTTTCCATCAAGCTGATATGTTTATCTTTAAAATAATCAAAGCAAGTCTCACTTGATCTCATGGGACGAAGTCTGCTATCCTAAAACTGCGGGAGGCATTGGTTTGCGTAAAGCAATTATTCATAACAAATCCCTAATTCCGAAACTGGGTTGGAGATTTCTCAATAACTCCTAGGATATATGTGCTAGGATGTTGAAATCAAAGTATTTTAACAATTCTTCGCCCTTTAACCCCAAAATAATGAAGAAAAAAGGCTCTTGGTCTTGGAATAGCATTGCCCAGATGCTACCAACTTTGAAAGGTATGATATTTCATCACATAGGTAATGGTGCACATTCCTTCCTCTGGGATGACCCCTGGATAGCTTCAATTCCTGGTCATAGTCTTACTAGTATAGCATCTGTATATAATAATCATGAGCTTGTTTGTAATGCTTTTGATAACTCTGATTTTTTATACACATCATTTTCACATGCTTTACCCACTTGCTTTGCATCAGCCTGTGCTAATATTGGTCCTACCACTGGACCAGATTCTTGGATTTGTACCCTCACTAAAACAAAAAAAATTCTCTACAAAAAAAGCAGCTCACTCTTTCATGGTTTCCGACTCTCCACACTCCTATTGGTGACGATTCTTTTGGAAAATTCCCATACACCCCAAAATCAAAGTGTTTTTTTGGCGGGTGTTAAATAATGGTTTACCTATTAAAGCACACATCTCACAATGGACCAAGGTTGATCCAAATTGTGCCTTCTGTGATACAAACATAGAATCAGTTTGGCATATCTTCTTATCTTGTGACTGAACTAAACACATATGGGCAGCAGGACAATTAGGTTTGAAAACTGAACATATTGCATCCCCATCTTTATCTCATTTTTGCCAATCTTTACTTCACTACTGCTCTAACGATAGAGGAATGGCCATTTGGTTATTCTCAGTCTTTACCATAACCTACTACTTTATATGGATTCATAGGAACTGAATTCTTTTTTAGGGAGTTAAACCTGATCCATTATGGATCACCACTTTGTTTTCCAAATGGATATGTGAGCTCTCGTATCCCCACCCCTCCCCTCCCCCCCTGTCACCAAGTTGGATTCTTCCTCATGCCCTCCTCATAAATTCTCATTACTTTCCTCTTTAACTACTTTACCGGATCTTAATTATCCATGTGCAGGAGCTGCTGCCCCCAACCTAACTAGATCCGGTTGGGTGTTTTGTATTTTGTTGCAAGGGGAGCTTAAGATAATTTCTACAGGTTTTTTGAATACTAATGATCTTCTGGAAACAGATCTTTATGGAATTGTCCAGGGTTTGGATTTTGCAAAAAATGAGCAATATAATATAAAGGAAGCCTGGTGCAACAGCAAGGGAATCGTGGAATTGATCAATCAACTTTTCACTAATGTTCAAAAACTGCAACTGCTTCACTATTTACTCCAAGCTCACAAGGCGTATGTTTCGAGTTAGTTTGTTTTTAAAGAGGATACCGAACTCTTTCTCCTACTTTATGAACTGGCAATATGTATGTATATTAACAAAGAGTGTATACTGCTCTCACACAGTATTGTACAGTCTTTATCTTTTTTTGCTTAGTATATATGTTTATTTCTCATCCAAAAAAAAAAATGTCCTAGAGTTAGTGAAGTTCATAGACTAAAGGACTCCACCGTTTATATACATCTTAAGTATTTTAATCAAGAATATGACTTAATTTCTAGTGCGAAAAGTTGGGAGATTTCTTACTTGTAGTACTTCGTTTGTTTCCAACACTGACAAAATTAGACAGTAACACTGCATTCAATTGTAAAATTCAAATGCACCACATAAACCATTAACTAAATGTCAGAACTTGTAATAATATTGTTTGCTTTTTTCTTTTTTTTCTTTTTTTTCTTTTCTTTTTTTTTTTGTGGCTAGGAATCAAAAGGAATATATTTAAAAAAAAAGGAGTTTCAAATAATGAACCTGGGTATACCTAGGGATTACAAGTAAAAAAAAAGAAAGAACAACCCCCACCTTCGGCAATGCCATCAACAAGGCTAACTAACCTCTAAAGGAAACTATGAACAAAATCAATAGTTGGGCATTCCCAGAATATCTTTTCTAATCTCTTCTTGAATATGAGTAGAAAAATTATTGACTAATCTTGAAACACCTGAAGTTGCAGCTTCCCTTGATAGAAAATCAGCTATTGGATTGAATTCTCTGAGACAATGAGTAATCCCTCATTTTGATAGATGAAAGAAGGGGCTGGAGACTTAACCATTCTTGCCAAAGAAATCATGGGAGTTTGTTAGCTTGAACAAGGAGCACAACTGAGGCCAAGTCACATTCGATCCAAATATCCGAGAATCTCATCTCATTGCCGAAATGAAGACTTCTGATTAAGGCATAAAACTTAGCTACAAAATTAGTTTTAATCATATCCCAAGATAATCTTTGAAGGCATATATAATATTACCTTGGGAATCTCTAAACACTCCTCCTGCGCCAGCTCTTCCTGGGTTACCCAAAGAGGAAGCATCAATATTCAATTTGATGCATGGGAATGATGGTTTACACCAGAAAGTTTCGATGATGCGATCGAGGTGCTTAGCTTTATTTGGCAGTCCCAATTTAGAGACACAAACAAGATCAACAACGGTAGTAACCCAGCCTTTTAGTTTGATGCTAATATCTCCTAGATCTTGTAAGATCTTTTTGTTCCTTTATGTCTTCTAAGATTTCTTTCCAGCCATATTGTTTTTCAGTAATAAACATATTGTTCCACCAAAACAAAATTAAATCCAAATGATGCAAACTTAGACATTAATAATAAGTTATGGTCCAAACAATGGAATACAAAAGTTTTGTCAAATTCCAAAATAAATGCAAAAAATCGAAATAATCTGTAGATTCCTAATGCTTTAACTTGAGACGGCATCTCTTTAGATAAATAGACATACTCCTCACTTATTGTCAGTGCTTTCGTCTCCAGAAAGTTCTACAAGAAATGGAAAAACATGGATTATTAGAATTAATCCATCAATTACTATAATGAGAATTGAAATGATTTGATTCAAAGTTACTAAAATTTGAATCACTCCTTTTTCCAAACTTTTCTCAAACATTATGCAGTCAATTACCACATGTACCTTCACTTCACAGAAAAGACAATTGGATGTAGTCTTCATACCTTGATTCTCAATAAGCACCACAACATTGTCCATCTATTGCGAAGCCTAGCTCGACTGCCCTTCTTCTTGAGTGGTAGCTAGTTCATTTTCATCATTTTCTATCTTCAATCTCTCCTCCTCTAATTCACATTATGACTATAAAATCAACAATTTGACCATTTCTGGTATTGTGACACATGAGATGACTTGAACAGACTAAACTCCTTGGGAAGATAGACAAAGACATAGCCCACAAGAAGGGTATCAGGAAAGTCAATCCCTAAAGATTTTAGTTTGAGTCTAAACGTCTCTCTCATTTCTATCATCTAAGACATTACTCATTTTTACCAAAAAAAAAATAGACATTATTCATTTAACGCAATCATACTTTATGAAGCCAAAACTCCCCATCAAAATCTTAATACGTCTGTTGGCTAAGAATTCATGTATTCTAATGGAGATGGATTATTTTTCTTCCAATTAGAAGAGTTATCACATGTTAACCCATGTTAATTTTTAGTAATAAAATCAAGTTCACTACAGCTTGTGGGTGGGCTAGGGCTGCAAGTTGCACTGATTTATTTACCTTTATACTAAAAAATAATTCAGTGTTAGACTTATGTCAATTACAATCTACTTGCGGGTATCAGTTACAATTAACTTGTAATCTATTATTTATTTTTCTTTTTGGGTAAAATTGTAGTCTAAAACTAAACAATAAGACTAAAATGCATCTCATCAAACAAGCCTACACATGTGTGCATTAACTATCTTAATGTTCAACATTACTATCCTATCCCCCACTAAAATGACCACTACATGTGGGCATCATTTTCATTATGTACAGAAATTGCAAATTTTAAATGTCTTTTCATATTTATAAGATTACCTAGAATATCTTTATGGGATTGAAATGATGGAATATGTGGCATATCAATCCCCTTAATGGCAATTTTGTAAATACAAGACAAGAAAATAATGTTATGAGTTTGCATGATTTATAAAGTTCTTAATTAGGTTATGTTCTCAACATATTATAATAAATACATATACGCATGTTGGCATGCTCATAACATTATTCAAATAAAAAACACCAAGATTTCTTATATAAAAAGCCATAGTGCAGTCAAACATAACATAAAGTCTTTAATTTATGATATATTTAATACCTTCTTTTAGCATTATGAAGCACTAAAATACCTTTTATAAGACCTAAAAGTGTACTCCCATTATTCTATAGTACCCTCCAAAATTAGAGTAAAATTTGATTCAAGAACAGTAAAAAAACAGCTTAAAATGAATTCACAAAAGTTATTTTTTTTAAGTTGTTTTTTCTTAAGTATTTCTCCTATAAATTTGTCACCAAAATAACCATAAACAAAAGCAATTTTTAGAAATAGATTCTGTTAGAAATAACTTTCATAAATAGAAGCAACCCCCAAACTGATTTCTATAAATAATTTATGGCCTAAATTGAAGCAAAAAACAAACCAGCTGATTCCTTAATTAAACCAGGTACAAAAAAAATGAACCAAATCGGACAAAAAACATATCGGTCTAAACCAGTCAACAGATTCTACCAATCATTGACCAAATCGGTCAACGATCAAACCTCAAGCCGGGTCGCTCAATCGGGTCAAAATCTGAGTTTTCGGATAGTATCCAGGTTGATGCACGTTAGCAAAGCCCTAAAAATGAAGCAACTATGAAATTATTAAAAAGCCCTTGACTTAATGGGCGTATTCTAGGGCTACAACAGGGTCAGGTTGGGTCGGGCCTTTTAAAACTCCAGCTCAACCCGGAGTCCCCTTAGTTGGGCCCAAGCTCGACCCGTCCCTGACTTAGGGCCAAAAAAATCCAACCCTAACCCGCCCTCAGGGTCAGGCCGGGCTGACCTTGATTGGTCCTGATCATACCGGCCCGGCCCTGACTCAGGGTCAAAAATTCCCAACCCTGACCCACCCTCAGGGCCAAGGTATCTCAACCCAGGCCCTGTTTGGGCTTAGGGCGGGTTCGGGCCGTCAGAGCCAAACTTGCACCCCTAGCGTATTCCACTTGTTAACGTGCATAACATAATGGTATGGTCAAAATTACCGTTTTACTCTTGTTTCTTGCAGAAACGTAACGACCCACATTTTTTCAACATTTGAAATTAGGGAAAATTTCCCAGATCTACTAGATAAAAATATTAATTACAACTTAAGTAGGTTAAAAATATGTTTTACATTCACTAGTTTTGATTTTAAAAATATGTACTTAATCCCCAAGGTTATTAATTGCTCATGGGTTTCATGAACAAAACAAAATTGAACTTCCCAAAGTACCCCCAATATTTTATCTTCTTTTTTTTTTTTTCCTTTCAATTCTTTCATTTTAATCACATGTGGGACCCACCCTTTCCTCTTCTTCCTCCACCTCCTCCTCCTCCTTGGAAGGCCGCACCATCCTCGCCGCTGCAACCTCACACTCCAATTCTGCTATTTTCTCTCTCTTTCCAAAGCTAGAAATCCCTCAAGAGAGCGACACTGCACTGACTTCCTTTTTTTTTGTTGTTGTTCTTCTTCACACTCTTGCTCTTTTGCATAGTTCACTTGCAACCCTTTTGCTTTTTCTGGTGACCGCTCGATTTTTAGCACCTTCCCAGCAGCAGCACCACCACCACCACCGCCATTCTTTGGCGAGAAGCAAGCAATCAGTATTAAAGCAAAAAATCACAAACCCCAGAACGCACGCGCCTATTATACTGAGCTTAACACCACTTGGAGACGGTTGAGATGGAGATGGTTGAGGAGCAGATGGGCCAACTAGAAGAGCTGGAGGAGGAGAATTTGTGAAAGAAATATTGTTACCAAGGAAATCTGAAATGGGAAATCTTTGAAGCGACTTTAGTACCTTTCCAGTCAAATTATTGTTCGCTAAGTTTAATTGTTGCGGATTTGGGAGACTTAGATCGGGGATTTCACCAGAAAGCAAGTTATTAGCAAGGTTCAGAGATGTTAAATGAGTCAAATTTGAAATGGAATTGAAGAAGGAATACTGTCGTTGAATCTAACTCTCGCTCCGGTTCACACCCTTCGCTTGGCTTTGGGTCAAACCAGGTATGCAATGTCGTCTTAACTGAAGCTTTCCACGGAGGAAAGAAAATCAACATCGTTGGTTTCCTATCTGTCTTCGCGGAATAGGCTGAGAAACTCTTCCCCCTCTACCCCTCTTGCAGTTATGTAGTTTTTCCTCTGTTGTAATACATCTATAACTCTTACAACATCTGTAACTCGAAAAGCTGCGCTTTGATGTGTTGCAGGTCTGGTTGGAGTGCAAGATTGCAGCGGCCTTCTATGGAGGAGGAGGAGGAGGAGGAAGAGGAGGGGGTGGATCCCACATGTGATTTAAAATGAAAGAATTTAAAAAAAGTAAAAGAGAAGATAAAATATTGGGGTATTTTGTGAAATTCAATTTTGTTTTGTTATTGGAACTCATGAGCAATTAATAATCTTGGGGATTAAGTAAATATTTTCAAAATCAAAACTAGCGGATGTAAAACATATTTTCAACCTACTTAGGTTGTAATTAATATTTTTATCTAGTAGATCTCGGCAATTTCCCCTTGAAATCACCATTATACCCTCTATTAAGAGGATAACACGTGTTAGGGAGTTATAACTACCCTATTCAAAGGACCAAATTACCCTTGTTACATTAAACATCTCACGCATGTGCTATGACCATTTTACCCTTTACAAGTTAAAGAGTGCCACGGGTCAATGTAATTATTATAAGAGTAAATTACTCCCCCTTCCCCTCGATTATGCTCTAATGACAAACCCCTCCCCTGGGTTTTGAGTAATGACTCTCCCCTCCCCTGCATTCCCAAGATTCTATCAACCGTACCCATTCCGTTAAAAAGGGCTGTTAAGTGATAGAAAAAGACTATATTACCCTTTTACAATTTATCTAAAAACCCTATTCTAACTTCTCTCTCCTTGCTCTATCGTCTCCCACCTATGGAAACGAGAAAGTGAAGATGGAGAGTGCATCTTCCACCTCTTGAAACAGCCATTGCCGCAACAACCTGCAATCGCTTGGACGTGCATCTTCCATCTCCGCTTGGACCGCAACCAACTCCCATCTCGGTTATTCTCTCACAGCTTGGACCAAAAAGATGAGTGGAAAGTGGAAATTTATTGGTGAAAATGGCACTCCACAACATCCACCTGCTCAAATACAGATAAAGATACGTTTATGACTATTTTGAGTGCGTCTCTTTCTCACCATCAGTATCAAAAACGTTTCTTTTAGAAGCCTGCCGAAAATCAACAAATTAATGCCAGACGATTAGAGATTCCATTCCATGCATGTTGGAGGTAAGAAATTTACAAGAAACTCTTCATTTTTTTAGGAGAATGAATTTAAAGCCATGGTCACCATTTCTATTGTTTGAGTACAGTAAATGGATCAAAACCCGATTCAGATAACCTCTTAGATTCGTCATTTATTGAAGATTCAGAAAAAAACACTTGAGAAGTTAGTTGGGAGCCAAATTGGCGGATTTCCTTTAAATCAGATTTCTGACTTTTTATTTGCATCTTTGATTGGTCTCTATCCAACTTTAGGAGATCTGGTTTGAAGTTCTAAACTGCTCTCATAACTATTTGCCCCATTTGTGATGAATTTTTCAAGAACCTCTTACTTCTCCACACACAGTTTTGATTCTATGAATGATCACAAGTGGGTTTTTTGGGGAAGAAGATTTTATCATTTCTGTCCAAACAGAGTGGCAAACGATAACTATGATGCTCAAGACTCCAGTAGTTCAATTCCTCTCTGTTCTTTGGAGTTATCCTAATTGGAAATCCATAATCTTTTCACAAACTCATAATGAAGATTGATATGATCCAGCTTCTCTGATTAATGAATAATAACTCATCGTTCTCTCTCTTTCAAATAAAACAAAACCGTATTAAGAAAGCGATTCGTCATTCTGGCTCATACCTGTTAGCCATTAGCCAACCACTCGTTTCGTGCACATGGCACATGGCACAGGGCACAGATGTCTCCACAATCTTCTGTGGGACACACTTTAATTGCACCTCTACTGTTGTGAAATGAAAGACAAGGGAAGCTCATTGTGCTAAATCTCTTCAATCAAGAAAGTGCAGATCGTATCCCTGATAGGTTACAAGAAGTTTTGATGAATTAAATTTTCTTAAGGTTGTATGGTTTACCATTAATAGTTTACGTTCAATTGGGGATTAGAACTTATGGATATAATTGCAGAAAATAATTCACCTTCTTTAAAAATGAATTTTGTGTTTATTGTCTGAGAACAATTCAATTTTAATGGTGGCAAAGCATCCTCAATTGTTTATTTCACGGCAATCTGTTGTTGTTCTTACCATAGTTAACCTCCCTTGAATTTCCATTTGTTTGTATTTTTTTCTTCAGAGAAATTTTCAAACCTTTATCCTTTACACATGGTCAATTCCAATCGGGTTCAAACTTAACCCACCTATAGTGGGTGATTGCACTAGAGCTGCCAACTTTGTTTGAACTTCTTCTTCTTATGGACTGGATATGATGATGAAACACCTTACCTTCAACAACTTGGTTGTAGAAGAATAGCGCCGGAGTGTTCGATCAAACGAAGAAGAAGCTCTCGGTTCTCACGGAGTGTTCAACGAGAGGAAAAGAGGAGAACTCGAACTTCTTGAAGTTCTCTCGGTTCTACCTAGGAGTGTTTGAACGAAAGAAATAAGATTCGTAATCTCCGATATCCCTGGAGTGGTCGAACGAAATGAAGAATATCTTCATGGTTCTGTTCGGAGTATTCGACGAGAGGAAAACTTTCATTGGAATGTTCGAACGAAATGGAGAAGAAGAAGAGATTTTGTCTATTTTTATTAAGGGGTATTATTGGTATATCGAATAATAAGGGCATTTTGGGGTTTAAATGAAAATATTTTGGATGATGTCATCACTTAACAGCCCTTTTTAACGGAATGGGTACGGTTGTTAGAATCTTGGGAATGCAAGGGAGGGGAGAGTCATTACTCAAAACCCAGGGGAGGGGTTTGTCATTCAGGCATAATCGAGGGGAGGGGGGAGTAATTTACTCTTATTATAACCACCATCAAAAGACCAAAAGGGCCACAAAGAAATAAAGAATATGGGCACTACGTCAAAAGGAGAAAAAAAACTAGAAATATGGACTGACTCGCAACAACTAGTAGATCGGATGACCAACATGGATATTCCCTATTGGCCATGCAAACTCTACTCGTGTTTTTTGATATTGAATCTTATTGTAATACCTTGATCTCACTCAAATTTGTTAAGAATGATGTAGTTGGTGTTCACTAACTCTCAAAGCCAAGAAGTGAAGTATCGTCTAGCCAAGTTTTCATATGACATAATTATATTTTCTAATAAATATTGGGTAATTTACATATACCACCCATGACGTTTAACGGAAGTATGATTTTACCTCCCAGTTTAGGAAAATTTTACGTACCCCTTTGAGGTTTACGAACGTTAACAAATAAATCCATTCCGTCAGTTTATGACTAACAGTGTTAAAATCAAGGGATAAAGTTACAAAAATACCCCTTCAAGAAAGAAAAAAAAACCTGCAACTCATCTTCCCCAAATCGATTGGGGAAGATGAGTTGCAGGTATCCTTGAGTCTTAAATGTGTTAGGGTTTTGGTTTCTAAAATGGCACTTTTGAATAAACTACCATGGCAGAGAACGAGAATCGATCGCAGAAACAAAAACGAAATGATTTCGGTGTTGATTCTTGGAATTGCTAAGCTTCCTCATACCGAAGAACTTTCCCCAGTTATATTCCTTATACTTGGCAGGTTGCTTCTCCTTATCTACCAGCTGCTGCAAAGGGTTTCTCATCACGTAATGTAAAGGGTTGATTAATTAAGAATGGAATGGACAACCTCTATCTCCCTCTCTGAGTTTACTAGAACCCTGTGCTCCACGCTCTCGTAAGTCGTAACTGTCATTGCTCCAAACCTGCTGAAGGTTGAAATCTACTTCCATTTAGCTACAATCTGTAGTTACAGTTGGTCATACATGCACACCCAAGAGAAAGGTCAAGAAGGAGAGAAACAATTTGTCATGTACACCACCTGAATAATTTCACCAACGTTGATGATATAAGAATCAGGAAATGGCTTCACCGTCACCCACTTACCATCCATCTTGCGCTCAATAGACTTTAAGACTGCCTGCTTATCATCCTGCACAAGGACTGAGGAAATCGTCTTGATTTTCTTCAAGCTGGTCTCAGTTTCCGCTCTCTGCAACATCAGAAAAGGGGGAGAGGGGGGGGGGGGCATGAAGGGAATCAACCCGAAGAAAGATCTAATCTCTAAGAAATAGAAGAAACCCAATTTGCAACTGAAACTTAAATCTTCAGCCACACCTAAGAAATCCATATCAGTCATAATTTAACACCGGAAGCTCACCAGAGATGTTCCATTAGAAGCCATGGATGGAGCAATCGAATAGCATAGAATCAGAGACTTAAAAAAAATTATTATGAAATTGGAGAATTATAAAGGAAAAATGTTCTGGCAGCAAAACGAGAGGAAACAGAGAGCTCTGTTTTGGCTTTCTCGTCGGAATACATCAAGCAAGAGACATCTGACCAAGTCTCTGGGAATGATTCGATAGATTTTCCAACCGAAACCAAAGCTTTCCCCAACAGAATCCTGAGGAATCTCATCCATATCCGACCACAACTCCGTCGAGTTTTTCTTGCGATGATCAGAAGCTAAAGAGGAAGAATCAACACCAAAATCAATTCGTTTTTGCTTCTGTGATCGATTCTCGTTCTCTGCCATGATAGTTTATTCAAAAGCGCCATTTCTGGAACCAAAACCCTAACACATTCAAGACTCAAGGATACCTGCAACTCATCTTCCCCAAATCGTTTGGGGAAGATGAGTTGCAAATTTTTTTATTTTTAGTTTTTAAAATTTTCTTGAAGGGGTATTTTTGTAATTTTATCCTTTAATTTTTAACATTATCAGTCATAAACTGACATAATGGATTTATTTGTTAATGTTTGTAAACCTCAAGCGGGTACGCAGAATTTTCAAAAACTAGGGGGTAAATTCATACTTTCGTTAAACTTCAGGGATGGTATGTGTAAATTACCCATAAATATTCCGTTCATGAAAAAACCTCGTAAAGGTAGGGATGTGACCGGATCGGATTTAGCTCGGATAGTGCTATATCCGCATCCGATTAGCTTTCGGACGGATTCAGATAGTGTTAAACGGATACAGATCGGATATTTTATCCGTTTACATGTAAATATAGCTTTTCGGATAGCTATAGCCTATCTATATCCGCATCCGTTTAGTTTTCGGACGGATTCGGATAGTGCTAAACGAATATGGACACGGATACGGAAATGGATTTCGACTATTCATTGACACCCCTACGTAAAGGTTTGTTTTGACATTTACTACCGACAACTTACAAATTAGCTCCTTTAATTGAAGTTACATGTAAGTATGTAACACTATCCATTTTCCTTTTTTCCATTTAAATCATATTCGTTCTTGTTCAAAGTTGGGAGAGTGCACAATTATACTTAAAAGTACAATGATATAATGTATGATTTTATAAATGGGTGTGTATTTGATTAAACTAAATTTTAAACTCTGCAGCGTGGTAAATTAAAATTATGTTTGTCCATCCAATAGTTCTAATGAATTTGTTATCATGGATTGAGGTATCGGTATTGGATTGGTTGGATCGATCAGATCGAATCCTTATCGATTAGGGGTGCAAGTTTGGCCCTGACGACCCGAGCCTGCCCTGGCCTGCCCTGAGCCCGAACATGGCTTGGGTTGAGATATCTTGGCCCTGAGGACAGGTCAGGGTTGAAAATTTCTAGCCCTGAGTCAGGGCCGGGCCGGGCCGGGCTAGGGTTGAGGCCTTGAGCTGAGCTCGGCCTAGCCCAACCCGACCCTGTCTTCTTCTTCGTGTTCTTTCTTCTTTCTTCCTTCCTCTTCTTCCTCTTCTTCCTCTTCTTCTTATACTTCTTCTTCTTCCTAGCCTAGCCAGCCCATGTATCTCCCTTCCCCCCCATGGTTAGGGCCAATCAAGGTCAACTCGACCCAACCCTAAGAGCGGGTCAAGGTTGGATACTTCTGATCGTGAGTCAGGGTCGGGCCCAACCGACCCTGTGCCCAACTAATGAGATTCAAGGTTGAGCTGGGGTTTTAAAAGGCCTGAACCAACCCGATCCAGTTGCAGCCCTAGTATCGATCGAGACCGATACTAGCTGATCTTGGATTGGGTATCGATATCGGATTAAGGGTAAAATTGTCAATAAACACAATTTTAATGAAAAGTAATGGTAACATTGACCGATCCAAACCGATATCAACTAATCTGGATAGGCATCGAATCGATACTGACAAATCTATACGAATGGATGTTTTTGATCGTGAGTCAGGGCCAGGCCCGGCCGACCTTGCGCCCAACTAAGGAGACTCAAGGTTGAGCTGGGGTTTTAAAAGGCCCGGCCCAACCCGACCCTGTTGCAACCCTAGTATCGATCAAGACTGATACCTAGCCGATCTTGGATTGGGTATCGACATCGGATCAAGGGTAAAATTGTTAATAAACACAATTTTAATGAAAAGTAATGGTAAAATTGACCGATCCAAACCGATACCAACTGATCTGGATAGGTATCGAATCGATATTGACAAACCGATACGAATTCGAATACCGGTATCTCAATCCCTGACTGTTATATGTAGAAAAGTAATAAACCCTTGTGATAATAATATTTAGCTTAGACTTTTAATCAACAAATATAACCAGTAATCTACTAATCTAACCCGTCTCATCAAAAAAAAAAATCTACTAATCTTACCCTTCTTCTCTTTAAACTGAAGTCGTGACTCATGAGTCTCATATGATATAAGAAAGAGAAATCTAAATTGTGTGAGAGAGAGAGAGAGAGAGAGAGAGACTGAATTCTAAACCCCCCCTCTCACAAGACGTATTCGCCTTCCTATCAAAGCGCTTTGTCGGAAGTCTATCGCCGCCATATCATCGGTTTCAAACCGGCGTCTCCATTATTTCTATCTAATGCTTCTCCACGGCCTTCTTCCCCCACGATTGTAGTTTTTGTTTGCTTTTCTAGGGTTAGGGTTTGGATTCGTGCTGTTACGGAAACTAGGTATAATACCCAGCCCTCCCTTTCTCTGTATCTAATCTCCTTTTTTTATTTTTTGTTTCTCTTAATTCCTTTCACAAGTGCCAGAATTTTGTGTTTTTGCTGTGTTTTGTATATATTACCTGTTCGATTCCAACCGTTTGTTAATCTGCTCGTATGTATTTATCGATTTTGTCTTTTGAAACTTGGATCGCTTCTCACTTCGTTGGTGATTTATGCTCATTATATTGTGGCGAAAGAAAAAAAGTGATTACTTATGCTCTCTTCGACTTATAAGCTGGATTATACCTTCCTAAAAGCTTAATCTCCACATTGTTGTGTTGTTGGCTTTTTCGTTCCGACTTCGATTCTGGAAATTTAGAATCTAGGGTTTGTATGCTGAAGATATTTGCGGCGGAACTAGATAGGGAGTTTTTACCTGATATTGAATTTAGGGCTTTTACCGTTTGTCTTGCTTTTTGTAGTTTGATTACTGGTTGGTTTTCTGATATAACGGTCATATACTTGCAATTCTCTAAGGATCGAATGTATGAATTCCATGTGTGGCAGAATATTATCACAGGTCTAAAGCCCTGGAAACATGACGATGCCTGAGCGCAAAACCATTGACTTAGAGCAAGGATGGGAGTTCATGCAGAAGGGTATCACGAAGCTCAAGAACATTCTAGAAGGACTTCCTGAGACACAGTTCAGCTCTGAGGATTACATGATGCTCTACACGTATATATTCAACTCCCTTGTTTTTTCTTTTTTTTCTGTTTCGTACTTCTTTTACCGCTTCTGTAAGGTATTAGTTTTATTCTTCTCTTTTATCCGGCAAGTGGTGCTGCTGTTTGATGGTCTTGTCACTTGACTGAAAACAGAACCATCTACAACATGTGCACTCAGAAGCCCCCTCATGATTATTCCCAACAGCTTTATGACAAGTACAGAGAGTCTTTCGAAGAGTACATTACTTCAACGGTGAGGAAGTTGTCCATATCCTATATATGCTTATGTTTTCTCTAATTAAAATTAGCAATGATCCACTATGGGATGGATTTTTCTACATGATAAATTTTGTCGTATCTTTCTGTGGAGCCCTTGTTGGTACTCTATTTTGTAGCATATGGGGATAGTGGAATAATATGCTCAGAGATAAGTTTGTACCTATTTGCTTCCGGGGCTTTTACACTGTTTGATTATTTTCTCATCTCGTGTCAACTCTCACTTAATTGTTTGCATCAACCTTGTTCTCTTATCGGTTAAAGTTTTTTCCTTCTAAACTGTTTGTATGGATTCTGTAGCTGCTGTTGTTCAAATTATATACAGTTTTCCAAAATTCCAATCACTTGCTTGCTTTTCTCCACAACAAGGTGATTATGTTACTTGATAGTGTTTACTTTAAGGCTGTCCAGGCCAGGCCTGGCCTTGTCCATTTCCCACCACATTCTGGTGAAAATGGGGTGCATTGTTTTTACTTAGTATTGCTTGTATAAGATAGGTTTAGATTTATAAAAAGAATTTGGACAATATTTGTGACTTGATGCAACCTTTGTCTGCACTTGAGACTGGATTGAGATTTGAAAAGCATTGGAATTGGCCAAGGTAGAATCCTTGCTCCCTTTTATTAGATAAGGAAGAGACATAAAAGTTAGGCATCGATTTTTCATATTATGGCATGGTTCTCATTTGATCCACCACTTATGGCCTAGCAGATTGAACCCATCATTTTGTGGTTGATCTTTTACTCTGCAACTGTGGTAGTTGTGTAATGGGTTGAGTGCAAGGGAGTAAGGAAGCAGTTGGTGGGCCTGTTTGTCTGCAACTAAAGTAGCCCCTATTGGGTTTTGTAATCAAGTTGAGGAATTTGATGGAAGTTTGTGTTACCATGATATCATTCTTACTTTTCTCAGTTTTGGTGAGTGATACTCCTATTTCTCCTAGGATTGAGAGGTATTCTAGTAAGGGACCTCCACCACCCCCTCTGAGGACCATATTTTGGTGTTTTGAACTGAAGAATGTTTCTGCTGGAGGGTTTGTTGTCATTTCCAGTTAGGATTTTGGTGTTGCATCTTGAGTTTCACTGACTAACATACTGTTATTTACCTCGCTCAAGTTGTTCACTGTGATGAGATGGAACCCATTGAAGGGTATAATGTTGTATTAACATCAGTGCTGAGAAGTGTGTCTCAATTTAAAAAGATTGAATCCATTACATGACATTTGGTCTGAAACATCAATTTGTATACTTATTTTAGATGAAGAATGCCATTGGGCGTAACAAGCATTAACCTTAGGGTTTCAATTCTTTTTAATAACGCTCCTACTTGCTCAATTTTTTTGCTTAAATGAGGAAAAATGGTGAACATGAATGTGAACCCAATTCACTATGAGTGGTTTCTCACATTTAATCACTAGGACAGAGACCAACCATTGCTAAGCACCAGCATTTTACTCGATGGTGCCGCACATGACTGAAAGCAAAGGGGATCCCGCTATCATATGGAGATCTCACATTATCACTACTCTTTGCTAGTCTACAAAGATCATTTGACGCCATTCAACTCACTTGCCGATAGTCCAAATGGTCTTCATCTTCGGTAGGGCATGGTTTTATCTCCGACAGCAAAGGAATCTCCGCTTCGAAAAGATTGACAAACAGATTGGGGTTCCAAATGATGAAGAAAACTATTACTTAGCACGTTTGAGAGAAGTTAGTTTATGTTGATGTCCTTACCATTGAGGAAAGTAAACGGTTCGGTGGATTTTTGGAAGACCAGATGAAATACCATTTATGTCCATTCCTGCATAAGGGGTCAATGAATAAAGTTTGGGTAGGTGAATGTTTGGTGACAACTTCAGATGACACCTACAGAGGTATCATCAGACGGACCCTATAAAAAATTATCAATGATTGTTCTTCAAATATGAGAAAACTCGGTTCTTGTTAGTTTCTATAACATCGTAACATTTATTGGCTGGTGTACGATTGGTAGGCACCGCCTTTCAGTTGGGTGGAGAATGAAGTTCATAGGTTCTACCCGACTGTCATTAGATGGTTAAATCAGTTTTTTATTTGTAGAACCCAAATTCAAGACGATGGTAATTAACAAAAATGTCAATATTAGTGATGCAGGTGCACATCCATGGTTGGACCATCTTGACAATCTGGAAACCAGGGGAAGACGAACCAAGTCCGAACTTGGTGATATTTTCTATTTAGTGTGGGTAATTAAAGATATGTATGATGGTGCGGTATCAAATGTAAGAATTGTGGGGGGGGGGGGGAAGGTAGTGAATTCCCAGTTACAATTGGGTTACATCAAGGATCAGCTTTACGCCCTTATTTGTTTGTGCTTTTCATGGATGATTTAATCAGAGATATTCAAGGTGAGGTTTCTTAGTGTATGTGTTTTGCTGATGATATTGTTTTGGTGGATGAGACAAAAGTAGGGATTAACGCCAAGTAGGAGTTATGGAGATAAACCTTGGAATCAAAAGGTTTTAGGACAAGTAGAACGGAATGGAGTATATGTGGGTATACCTCAAATCTTGACCATCCCTTGGCTCAGGGGAGACGGATGAATGGACTAATACCGGCTTCTTCGAATAGGGTTACGGCTCTTTTGGATAGCTTTTTGTTATTTGCAAACGGGTAGAATAACGGCTGTAATGGGGATTTTTGTTATCCGTGCACAGACGGGATAACAAACTCGGAGGGGGTGTGATCGTTCCTTGCTTGCACAGGTAATCGACAGATCTACCCGCACTTTGGAATCGAACACTTGAAATGGGGGGAATTAGGGACGAAGAGGGTTATTCTTGGACTAGGAGGGTCTCCTTACCTTCAAAACCCATGAAATGAGGGAGGGTGACACTCCTACTTATGGGGGGTGTCCCACCCGTTTGACCTGGATAGGTCCTCCACAACGCCGTGGATGACGTCAGCCTGCTGATGTCGTAATCCTCTGCGGCGGCGTGGCTTCGTACACTATTGCCATGGGGGACCTCCACAGGGCCGTGGGGTCCACGGCGCCGTGGACAGTGTGGTCCTATTCTCATGGTACAAAATTTTGTAAAATATCGTCGAAATTTCGGTAAATTTCGCTAATTTCGACACTACCGAGACGAGATGGGCTTCCGAAATGAAAAAAGTTCAAATTTCGGCGATATTTCGATATATATATCTCGGTATATCTCGGTATATTTCGTAGAAATACTGTGTATTGAGCAGTATATTTCGGCATATTTCGGTAAATTTCGGTATATTTCGGTAAATTTCGTAGAAATACTTTGTGTAAGTATTGAACTATTGACTATTATGAAGTTTATGAGTTATGACTTATGCACTTATGACTTTATGAGTTTAAACTTTAAAGTTTAAACTAAAGGCTACATTTGACTTTATTTTTGTTTCATTACTTTGTTTAAATTTCTTATTATGTCTTTTAGTACTTAAACAATATGTATTTAACTATTTTATACAACAGGGTCCAACCGTATACAGTCAATCAAGGGTGCAAACCCAAAACACTACTTTGAGTTCATTTTTTTTGCAATATGAAGGTTTAAATGTGTTTATTTAGCTTAAATAAGGGTGTCCATGACATATCAGGCCTAGATATGGCCAAATACCCACCGAGATGGACTCCCGAAATATTGCAGAAAAAATGCAATATTTCGGCGAAATTTCGCCAAATTTCAGATATTTCGGATATCTCGGTAGGCCCGAGATACCGATATATCGCGAGATATAGTACTATGCCTATTCTCACCTTTTGAGCCCAAATGGGCTATTTTTTGGGTTTAGGGTGTGTCTGGGCCCATGGGCCCGGTCTTTTTGGGTTTGGAAAGGGAAAAAGGTGCGATGTCCATTGTCCGTGTCCCCGTCGTCATCATCGCCAAAGGTGGTGGCAAAATTTCAGTGTCTACAGTTTGCCCCTCTTTGGCCGAGGCCTGTGCCAGTAACCGAAGGGTAAAGACAAAAGACTAACTGATTTTGTCACGAAGAGCATGTACTGCTAACACCTTGCTCAAGGGTGGTAGAGTGTTGCAAAGGAAAACAGGCGGTAAAATTTCTCGATAAACCTCGAAGACATTGGTTAAGCGACTAAAATCCTTTGTTAAACCATAAAGCAAAAAATCGCATAATCATGGAGAAAATCTTCCGATAATCCTCGGAGAGATTTAACCAGACAACCGAAAACCCTTTGTTAAACCATAAAGAAGAGATCATGCGATTAATCACAGTGGAAATTCTCCGGTAATTCTTGACAAAAATCATCCCGATAATTTTAAAAAGGGAAATTGCATTTGTGGGCATCTGGCCAATTTTTTTTTTTTTTTTTGTCCACGGCACCGTGTGGAGATCTCTACGGCACCGGGGAGTGGGCGGCATCGGAGTCACGGCACTGTGGAAATCCTCCATGGCGCCGTGGAGGGTTTTTCACGGTGTTGTGGAGGTTTCCACGGCGCTATAATCACGGCTGCTCCTTATAAATAGGGGGGTCCCCCTCTTTTGATTTTTTTTATCTTTTGGACCCCCAAACTCTACCCTTTTTTTGTATTTTTCTGCATTTTCTGAGTGAGATGGTCTTCCACAGACGTCCACGACAGTCCTCACATGGTCCGCTACTGGGTACGACTGATACGGATGATCGAGCGGACTGGTACTCGTCCGGGACGACACTGCGAGACACTTCCTGCCACTGTAACTTTACACTAGGACGGATAATGAGGTGGTGAAAATTGATGCAAGGGAGATTTTGCCAAGTGATTATTTTAGGTATCTGGATCATAAATAAAGAAAAGGTGATGCAGAGGATGATGTTTCATAGAGAACTAAAATAGGATGGATGAAGTAGAGAGGTGTGTCCAGATTGTTTTGTGGTCGACGTATTCTTTTAAAAGTCGAAGGAAAATTTTATAGGTCAGTCATATGATCGACTATAATGTATGGTGCGGAATGTTGGGCAGTTAAGAAGCATCATATAGATAAACTCACTGTTGCGGAGATGAGGATGTTGAGATGGATGAGTGGCAAAACTAGGAAGGATAAGGTAAGGAATGATCGTATTAGAGCTGATTTGGGAGTAGCTCTAATACATGATAAGCTACGAGAAAGCCATTTGAGGTGGCATGGCCATGTTCAACGGAGGCCTTCTGATGCTCTAGTACGGAGGGGTGATTTGATTCAAATTGTAATGTAATTCTAGATGGCTAAGATACCAACTAGAACCAATAACCAGGATTTGCTAAGGGTTGGAGGAATCGGCTAGGTTAAAAATAGATGAAATTCTGAAATTAGGGTTAGGGTTAGATGGGTTTTAGGGCTTGATGGTAGGGTTAGGTTAAGTTGGTGAAGGGGAGTCTTCAGTGAAGGTCCTGAGATGTTTTATGGAGGTTGAGTATGTAAACAAAGGTGAATGTTGAATTAGGGTTTGCGTTTCTCGGTTTTAGGAAAGTGGAATGAAGGAGAATCTAGGGTTTTAAGTGGTCACCTAGGGCTGGAACCAGAATTGAGTTTCCCTTATAGTGAGAGGGAAAGATCGAATCTAGAAAGGTGGGATTTTGATTAGTGGATTGGCCTGGACAGGGTTTAGGGTAAGGGGAATGAAGTTCGGGTGTGGGGGAATGTTAGGGTTAGGTTTGGAGGACTAAAAGAAGAAGGGTTTGGGGTTGGTGTGCTGTACTTGTTGAATTGAATCTTCAAGCTATCGGCTAGGGCAGAACTAAAATAACCTGAATACTTGAATGCAGATCGATGGAGAGAGAGGTAGTGAAGGCTGTCTCACCCTCACAGCGTATCTCAGGACAGTGACAATTTGCAAAGCAATATTCTTTTCATTAAATCGTGGGGGGCTCTCAAGAGCTCTTACATATATATAGCTTTATGGCTGGACAGATTCAAACTCTTACTATGACTCAAAGCTTAACTAGGACTCATTACTGAACTAGGAATACTAAGTAGGACTTCTAACTAAGGTTCAAGAACTAGTCTCGAGTACAGGTTTCAAACAGGCCAAAAAGCAAGTTGGGTCAAGATCTCGGCTAGTTGGGGTAATTTTGTTTTTTTGAACTCGATGACTGGTTTTGGTGGGTTTTAGACCTAGTTTGGTTATGAAAGTTGGTATACAACCCATTTTGGGCCATTTAAACACAATGACACTGTCAGATTTTGAATAGTGGGAAACCGGGACAGATACTTATACCAAAAACTAGGACAGACACTTATGTATGCAATTATGCCTAATACCATTTAAGTAAATGTTTTTGTATTAAAGTAAGATATTATTCATAAACAAGCAAATACCCCATGTATGTAGAGGCCTTTGTAGACCACTACCAAATCAAGAGGGTGGTCTACGATCAGCTGGTGCAGGATTGAATATTTGCACATTGAATACAGCTATTTAGGCAGCTGAATTTGGACCCTTCCTTCGGATCCTCACTACAGCTGTTTGGGCATATGATGGGACCACTCGAACGCACAAGGTATAGTTCGACTTAATCTCCAAGTGGAACCCCTTGTTCGGTCAACTGTATTCCATGTAGCGGATATAGACGAAACATATAAAATGTTGCTAGCACGACCTTGGATCCATGCCAACTTGGTTGGGGCATCCTTATATCTCTGATGTCTCAAGTTTCCCATGAACAGAACCATTATCACTGTAGTTGGTGAACTTGATGTTGATGAAGAATGCATCATGCTTGATTCCCCTATTTGAATCCAATAAAAAAAAAAAAGTTAAAAAATCAAATTCCAAAAGGATAAAAAGTCAATCCCCCAGTTCAAGAACAAAAACTAGATTTTCGGTGGTAGGTGCAATTTTCAACTTTCTAATGATGGGGTTTTTCTCAAATCTAAAAATTCCATAAATCTTAAATGTGGCAAAATATTGCTAAAAACCTAAAGTGCAATATAATATTCATTTGTTTTGATGCCCAAATTTTTTTTTTCATTCAGAGCGATTTGACGGCATTCACACACACCGAATTAAGTTTGACTGGTACATAACTCCTTCAATATAAATCAAATTTAGGGCTATTTTAGGGCTAGGATTCATGTAGCCGACCCCGTTTAGTTGGGATGAGGCTGAGTCGTAGTTGTTGTTTTGTAGTCTGAATTTTGAAGTTTATTTCTTTATTGATGTTTAGTTATGTAGGAATGAGAGTCCAAATGAGATTAGACTCTATTTTTAGTCTTAAAAGAGTTTGATTCCATTATAGTTTCAGATGCCAATTAGGAGTCTCTTATTTTTTTTCTTCATATATGCAGGCAATGTAACCAACAAAATCAGTTTTAGAATGGAACAAAATTTTGAGTGTTTGGTTCTTCACAGTGGTGAAGATGTGTTCCTACTCCTACCCTCTTTCCCTCCACCTCTAAGATCATCTTCCGTTCTTCTTCTTCATACTCCTTTCTCACATCTTGTTCTATCTCTTCCTTTATTCTTCCTATTTTCTCCCGTTCACTTGACTTCCTTACGTTCTCCTTCTTGTTCCCTGCTTTTGGGTGGTACTGGCAGTTCCAGATAATCAGTTCGAACTGTCTTTGTTAGAGATCTAATCAACCTGTGATTTTGGGTACTAAATCACCACAAAAGGGTGATCTAAAACCTAGAGCCCTATCTCAAACCAACCCCTTTACTGTGAGTTATATCCAAGGTACTAAAACTCGGGTCTCGGTATCAACTTGCCTCTTGGAAAAACCGAGACGTGGTGAGATCTCGCCGAGTTGGTGCATTTTTTTTTTTCCAACTTGAAGCCTCAACTTTGGGTCAACCCGAGATCTCGCCGAGATATGTCGAGTTTTGGCAAGTTAGGTAAGGTATTTAAGTGGTAGGTGGGTTAAAAAAAGGGTCGAAACCAAGATCCAAACCGAGATCCGAGATCTCGCCGAGATATTGCACTTTTGAGACTCGCAGGCAGTCTCGTCTCGGCTTTTCCAAAAACCGAGAAACTCGGCGAGATCTCGCCGCGAGTTCTCGATCTATGGTTATATCCTTAGTTTCAGATCTGGACATTTTCTACTACCGCCAAACCTGATTTCAGGTTCTTCCAGTTATCATTCAGCTGTCTTCTCAACTTGATACTTAAATCTTGTTGGGAGGGGTAAGAGTGGCAATTGAAGCCCCAAGTCCTGGGTCGATTGGATCAACGTTGAGAGTTCTCTCAACAGTAAGGGAAAGTCCATTCTCCACTTTTTTCTGGTTTCTGATTTCTTATATGGCTGAGAAATCAAGGTTGAAGACCCCCCCTTATTGTAGTCCTTCAATTTTCCCTAATGCCCCTCTGTTATCCCCTGGTATCCTTTTTTATTTACTTCCAAGTCTTTCCCTAGTTAATAAATACTAATCCTCATTGTATCCTTTTCTTATTGAATTACCAAATAGATTCATTCAACTTCTTACTTATTACAAGTTTGTCACTCCCCCTTTGCAACCTTTGGTACATTTACCAGAACTGCCATTTCTCTCTACTTTTGGCTACCACTTTTGGGTGGGCTCATAGTGAACCCAAATAGAGGTTTTCAACCTCGGGATCGCATCAATTAGTTATTCCAATAATGAATGTCATGATAAATAAATAGTCAATTCTAGTTTTTCAAAATAAGATGCCGTGATGTGAATCATGTAACCACAGTGTGCTTCATTTGTCTTCTAATAAATTTTGCTATTTTTATGACTTCATCAATCGTTTCTCAGGTATTGCCTTCTTTAAGGGAGAAGCATGATGAATTTATGTTGAGAGAGCTTGTGAAAAGATGGTCAAATCATAAGGTTATGGTCAGGTGGCTTTCACGTTTCTTCCATTACCTCGATCGATACTTTATTGCTAGGAGGTCGCTTCCTGCACTTAATGAAGTTGGACTCACTTGCTTCCGTGATCTGGTATTTTAAAAAAAAAATGTTATTTGCACATCATATTAATTTTGGTTTGATTTCTTTGCTTTTGTGTATTTTAAATTGTATTGTGATTAATTGTTCTATTTCCTTGTTATTTCAGGTTTACAAGGAGATAAATGGGAAAGTCAGAGATGCTGTAATATCTTTGGTATGCTGATTTTATTATGGTTAAATGTGTATATGTTTCTTCTTCGTGCCCAAATTCTTGCAATTTTAGTTACCAATTGTTTGTATGTCAGATTGATCAAGAGCGTGAAGGAGAACAGATTGACCGAGCATTATTGAAGAATGTTCTAGATATCTTTGTTGAAATTGGAATGGGGCTAATGGATTATTATGAGAATGACTTTGAAGCAGCCATGCTTAAAGATACTGGTGCTTATTATTCTCGTAAGGCTTCAAATTGGATTCTGGAGGATTCTTGTCCTGATTATATGCTGAAGGTAATTACTACCCTCTTTTAGTCTGCTGAATCTAGATTTGTTATTTTTGTATATTCGAAAGTTTCTTACATCTTATCTAGTATCGTGCAGGCTGAGGAGTGCTTAAAACGGGAGAAGGATCGGGTTTCTCATTACTTGCATTCTACCAGTGAACCAAAATTATTGGAGGTCTGTCCCTGATTTTTTTATTTTCTAGGCATAAGAGTGCTGAATACTGGGCTTTGATGCTGCAATAGAAAATATTGATGAGCTAATATGTTCTTTGAAGGAGTCTAAACTTTTCTCAGTCTGACTTAATTATTGACTTACTGGTGTAGAGGGTGCAAAATGAGTTGTTGTCCGTGTATACAAACCAGTTGCTTGAAAAAGAACACTCTGGATGCCATGCATTGCTTAGAGATGACAAGGTATACATTGAAATGTGCCGTGTGATGATTCAAACGTACCTGTTTTATTAAGCCATATGATATATTCTCTATATTGTTACACTTTTTTAGGTGGAGGATTTGTCAAGGATGTATAGACTCTTCTGTAGAATTACTCGCGGGTTGGATCCCG
Organism: Telopea speciosissima; assembly: GCF_018873765.1. Classification (NCBI taxonomy): domain Eukaryota; kingdom Viridiplantae; phylum Streptophyta; class Magnoliopsida; order Proteales; family Proteaceae; genus Telopea; species Telopea speciosissima. The sequence continues at coordinate 62,783,717 of NC_057919.1, forward strand.
TTTCGAATATATTTAAACAGGTGAGTTCTCTGCTCACATTACTTTTGAAAGATATAAATGAATTCTGAACATCCATCTCTATCTCAGTTCTCCTGCTCACTCATTCTTCTGTGATGCAGCATGTTACTGCCGAAGGTACGGCTTTGGTCAAACAAGCAGAGGATGCCGCAAGTAACAAGAAGGTGAGTTATTTTAGGGTTCTCTCTCCACCCTCGGGTTATCTATTATTGGTTATGGTAGTTCCTACCTTGTCATCTATGTTGGAACCTCGTTAAGCATAAGTTGCTTCATCTCGTGTCTAAACTAAAACTGTTGGGAAATAATATATTGTACATCAATTATTAGCTTTTGAAGCATTAAACGGAAAAGTCATCTTTAATGCACTTGTATAATTTGCAACCAAATTTCTTATACCCTTTTAAATTTGATGGCTGAGTTCAAGAATCTTATTTTGATTAATTAACTTAAACTGAAACTTGAGAGCATTGGTTTTGTGTACTGTAGGTGCATTTTGTTGTAGAATTATCCTGAACCACTAGTCTGATCATAGCTACAGAATGTTTCACATGCTGACTTTTAGTCATACTATTTGACTAATTACTCATCTTGGCTGTTATCCTTTTCTTGACCTCTATAGGGAAAGTGCTATTGTATTTGTTTTCCTTTCATATGGCTTATTTTATTAGCCTTAGATGGTGCGGATCTCTCTAGTCCCCCCCCCCCCCCCCCACATTCCTCCTTTGCATTAATTTTTTTACTCTTGCTATTTATGGGTTGTTATGGCATGTATTCTAAGTTCTTGTTGTCCTGGGATAGGTATTGTATGCCATTGCCTTGCCAGGTATGTTGAACTCAGATTACTCTGCCATGTGCTTTGTCCTTTTGCCTGCTTCTCCTCACTTTGTTACAATTCACAAGTCCCACTAGTGTTTCTTACAACTTCCATGGAGGAATGTTTTCTTTCTGCTGATTGTGAAGGATTGACGATAGAATTTTGTTGTGGTGTAACATATCAACCAATAGTGCTTCAAATCCTAACAGGATGTCAACTGGCACGGTTTTGATATATGAGAATAAAAAGAAAATGAGAAAGGGTTTGACAGATGAGAGAATAAAAAGAAAATGAGAAAGGGCTTTGACAGATGAGAAAAAAATAAAATGAGAAAAGGGTTTTACCCAGAGGGTTGATTAATCAATTCCTTCATGCAGAAGCTAGATTTTATGGCAGAAGGTGAAATCTCTAGAGGCTGAGGAGGTAACAACTGTAAAAGAACTTGAGAAGGTTGAAGATCCCATGGTCAACATTCCAAGGGGAGCTGAACAGGTGGATGTTATTGGCCAGAAATTTGAGTGGATTTTGCTGCAGTGTTAGTGTGCTATCATCTTTTCCTCAAAGAATTGTAGGAGAGAAAAGTAAGAGTCAATTTGGGACTAGATGGGGCTTGAATTGGGGGATTCCCGTCCTCAATTGCAGAGAGATTCCATCCTCTCAGTTGAGGGTAGAGGGCCATTTTTGTCTATAGAGATTTTGGTGGAGCTGGGGCAACATTGTGTTCTTGTGAGTTCTGATGAAGCTAGTAGGTGAAAAGCTCTCTATTTTTTAATGATGATTGTTTTTTTTTGGGGGGGGGGGGGTTGTCTTCAAGCTTATGCATCTATTTGCCATCATCTTTCAAAGTTTGGTTGATGGGTATGGGTGTGTAGGGTAATTGGTTAATGATATTTAGATTTTGAAGTGGGTTATGGAGGATGACATAGTTCTGATTGGTGGTAGAGAAACTTCATAGGGGCAAAATAGTAGAGAAACAGAAAAATTTAGAAGGGTGGCTAGGTTTTCTTGTCACATAAGTAGATTTTACTGTCTAGATAATGAATTGGAACACCAGGACAGCAGCATGGTAGTCATCTTAGTTGCAGAAATTCTATATTTATTTAAAGAGTATCAGATAGAGAAAATAGACTTCCATGTAGACTAGATGTAACTACATATTAGGGGAAAAAATAAAACTCCAATTTTAAGTTGATAAAATCTTGTCACCCATTGATAATACTGCCTGTCTTTTTGGCGAGTAGTTTCCCATATCACATTGGATTTGTAGAAAGAAAGGGGGTAAAAAAGGTAGTTCAAAGGATACAACATAGAATACAACAACGACAACAACAACAACGAGAAGAGAGGACAAGATAAGGTCGAAAACTGCCTACAACCGAAACAAGACTATTCCACCGGGTACATGGCCCAAATACTAGTCTACACCTTTGCTAGCCAATTCATTTGCAATGAAGTTGGCAGACAACAACTTCTAAGAGAACCAAAAGGAGCTCCATTTTCTGATGCACTCCCAAGTCAACTCCTTTAGATGATATTCTTACTTGGTAGGAACTGAAATGAGGCTCTACTATACATCAGGTTCTCCCTTGCTATGGTAGCAGATAATAGTCCCATTTAAGGTGGAAATCGTGGTGAGGAAATAATGACGACGAGGTAATACTATTAGCACTGGAAGTTAAAGGGTGTGAAAGAAGGACATTTGAGTTAGAGTATCCTAACATGAACATGTTCATTGTTTAATTGTTTATTTATTTATAGATGCAACATATTATTTTAACTTGTGATGCTAACATATGCATATTATGCAGGCAGAGAAGAAAGATGTGGTTGGTCTGCAAGAACAGGTTAGTGGCACAACTTTCTATACTTCTACAATTTTATGGATATTTGGGAAGATGGAAATTAGTTTGGATATTTGATTTGCAGGTTTTTGTGAGGAAAGTAATTGATCTGCATGACAAGTACTTGGCATATGTTAACGACTGCTTCTTGAACCACTCTCTATTTCACAAGGTTCATGTTATGTCATATTTTTGTGGTATTAGGATTACATCCTATTCTTGTGCACTAAAACGCCTGTTGTTCTAGGCACTCAAAGAGGCCTTTGAGGTTTTCTGCAACAAGGGTGTTGCTGGCAGCTCAAGTGCAGAATTACTGGCAACTTTCTGTGATAATATTCTAAAGAAGGGTGGGAGTGAGAAGCTGAGTGATGAAGCAATTGAGGAAACACTTGAGAAGGTACCCTTCCATCACTTTAGTGGTAACCGTTGCAGTGCGTTATTCAATTACTCGTAGTTCTTCTGTTAACTTCCGCTGGATTTTGTTATCATGTTCAGGTAGTAAAGCTGCTTGCCTACATCAGTGATAAGGACCTCTTTGCAGAATTTTACAGGTGAAACTCTGCTCTGTGGCTTCTGCTCGTAATCAATGTTTTGAAAGCGTAACTTCTTTTAAATATCTGGTGCTTACTCTGTACTCTATATTGCAGGAAAAAGCTTGCTCGCAGGCTGCTTTTTGACAAGAGTGCTAATGATGATCATGAAAGGAGTATTCTGACCAAATTGAAGCAGCAATGCGGTGGACAATTTACTTCAAAGATGGAGGGAATGGTCAGTTATTAAATGTTTGACCTTGTTAAAATGTAGTTGAATTGTGAATCGTAATTGAGATGGTGACTTTTACTTGCTTTGCTGCTGCCAGGTCACAGATTTAACATTGGCAAGGGAAAATCAGGCAAACTTTGAGGAATATTTGAGTAGTAATTCGGCTGCAAATCCCGGGATTGATTTGACAGTAACAGTTTTAACCACTGGATTCTGGCCAAGCTATAAATCTTTCGATCTCAATCTTCCAGCAGAGATGGTACCATCCACTTCTTTTTTGGTCAACTTTTTTGTTCGGAAGTGGTGGAAAAGTAACATTCCCTGTTAATGTATTCTTTGAACATTATTATTTCAGGTTAAGTGTGTTGAGGTTTTTAAGGAATTCTATCAAACAAAAACAAAGCATAGAAAACTTACATGGATATACTCATTGGGTACTTGTAACATCAATGGAAAATTTGAACCGAAAACCATGGAGCTAATTGTGACAACTTATCAGGTGAATCTCTTATTATATTTTCAATCTTCGACTATGGAATAGCTGCAAAATTATGACTAGGGTCTTAGGCAATTTGTTCTCCTTCTTATACAGGCCTCTGCCTTGCTGCTATTCAATGCTTCAGACAGATTGAGTTATTCAGAAATCATGGCTCAGTTGAACTTAACAGACGATGATGTAGTTCGACTACTACATTCCCTATCTTGTGCAAAATACAAAATTCTTGAAAAAGAGCCAAACACCAAAACCATCTCTCCAACTGACTATTTTGAGTTCAATACCAAGTTTACTGACAAAATGAGGAGGATTAAGGTCTGGTTATTTGTGTATATTCCTTTACCACTTAATTGCGTTGCTCTTTTTTCTGTTACTGCCTTTAGTTGATATGTTGACGGTGGAATATTTTACTTACTCAGATTCCACTACCTCCTGTCGATGAGAAGAAGAAGGTGATTGAGGATGTTGACAAGGATAGGCGATATGCGATTGATGCCTCAATAGTGCGCATAATGAAGAGTCGGAAGGTTTTGGGTCATCAACAGTTGGTGATGGAGTGTGTGGAGCAGCTTGGGCGCATGTTCAAGGTAAAGTGTATTCCTCCCCTCCCACCCACCCAACACAAAACATGCACGAACAAAGTGATTAAATGCACAAGATTCATTTTCCATAGTAGTAGCAGATGGTTACATTGGTATGGGTTGTTATGTGCAGCCTGACTTCAAAGCAATCAAGAAGCGGATTGAAGACCTAATCACCCGAGATTATCTGGAGAGGGACAAGGACAATCCCAACACGTTCAGATATTTGGCCTGATTCAATGTGGTGATGTTACCTCAGGCCGTATCGAGTAAGATTTTTCTGGCAATGCGGTGGAAGTATGGGTCTGGAGGATGTAAGAGCACAACCCACCCTGAATAGCCTCCTAATGGTGTGACCTGGATTGAGCGGGGATTCTTGTACATGTTTTTGCTATATAACTAAACTTTGGGTAACTACCCCTTATCCCCCATCTTTGTTAGAGGTTATAAAAGTGAAGGAATTTATTCTGGAAGGTCTTCAGGTCCATAGGGTATTGTTACATCTACCCTTCTCACAACAAATCCCTTCTCCATGATTTAGTTGTTTTCTTCTTTCTTTCCTTGTTCTCTCTCTCGCGCTCCCCTCCCCCCCGCCCCCACCCCCCACCCCCCACCCCCCACCCCCCACCCCACCTCTCTTTTCTCTCTCTAATTGTAATTTATTTTTATTAATCAGATTGATTTGCTTGCGATATTAAACAGACTATCGATCAAGAATCTTGTCTGTTACCAGGAATGATGACTTTATTGGTCTTTGCGCATTCCTACCATCAATTGTTTCTGTGCTGTGATGATGGGTGATATAAATCAACATGTTATGGACACTGTTGAGCATTGTTTTGTTGTTCTTCTGAGCCTAAATGTTTCCACCCTAATCTACCTTCTCTTTTCTGCTAAATGAAGGATGATAAAATCATTGATCATATTAGAGTTGGTTTAGGTGTAGCCTCGATTCAAGATAAGTTACATTCGTTTGAAGTGGCATGACTATGTTCAACAGAGACCTTCAGGTGTTCCAGTTCGGTGGAGTGACCTGATCTAAATTGAAGGGACTAAAAGAGCTCAGGGTAGGTTCAAAATGATCCTAGGAGAAGTGGTGGGGAAAGACATGCATAATTTAGGTTTTGTTCAAGTATGATGTTGAATAGAGCTTATTGGAGGGTAAGGATCCGTATTCTGGACCCCAGCTAGTGTGTATATAAGATTGATTTGTAGCTGTTGCTAATGTGTTCATTTCTTTTCTTTTTTTTTAGAATAAACTACTTGTACCTCCCTCAGGTTTGTCCCAGTTCAGTTCAGTTTTGCTTTTATTCAGTTTAGGTCCCGTCACCTACAAGGACATTTCATCAATAATAATATAGAATTGAGCCTCCAACTATTAATACAAATTGACCTGAATACGGATACACAATCCACAGAAAAATTAGAAGGTTCTAGTATCTTGCTTCAAGAAGAATCAAAGAAATTATAGTTAAAAGTTAAGAGTGTACATATAATCACTTGGATTAAAAATGATGAATACTCAAAAAATGTCCCAAATTTACTTGTGATTTAATGATGCTTTATGCCTTTATCGTTGAACACAACTGGTTCTTCCCTCACCATATCTGAATAAGCTTTAAATAGGATTGTTCCACGTAGCACTTTCCTTTGTGCACTAGTAGCTTCTAGAGTGCTTTTAGTGGTAGCTCACAAACCCTAACTCTAAACTATTGATACAATTTAGAGTAAATTCAGTTTTAAAAATAAACTGAGAAAATATTCTTTTTTTCTAAACCAAAATCGAATCGATTTTTTCTTTATTCAGTCCAATTTTAAATGCTGGTTTTGATTTCGATTCTTAGTTTTGGTTCCAAATTAACACCCTTACAGAGTACCAGACTAGAGAGAGCCTCCTCTCATGGCCCATGGGAAAATTTTAGTCCAACAGATGGAGGAGGATAAGGTTGAAAGTTAACACAAGCCTTTTTTTTTTTTCGGGAAGAAGTTGACACAAGCCTTTAAAACTTAGGAAAATGGTCCCTACCCGTTTATGATTTACTCAATTAATATGATGGTTAGAATCGGCATCTTTGTGTGTCTATATATTTGTAATTCCACCATCCATTCCAATCTATTTACATTAATGGAAGTCATCATAATAATATCACCTATATATGAGCCTCAAATCCTATCAAAACATAGAAAAAAATTTATTTTTATTTGTTTTTATATAAAGGGAAAAGGCTTCTTAATGAAGTCTAATCGAGTGATAGGACTGAAAAATGTGACACTTCTCATAGATGTATACGTAAAATTAGGATGCCTAAAATAAAAGAAACTGTAAGAAAGAGGAAAGTAGACAAAGACCCAGGCCCAAACGAGATCCCAATTGAGGTGTGGAAGATCTTAGGATTTTGTGATCTAAGTCGACTAACTAAGCTGTTTTAACAAGACTATGACCACTAGGAAAATGCTAGATAAATGGAGGAGAAGCATTGTGGTCCCAATTTATAAAAACAAAGGAGATAGTTAGGACTTTAATATCTATAGAGGCATAGAATTAATGAGTCATACGATGAAATTATGAGAGAGGGTTATTGAAACCCATCTGAGAAAGAAGACTACTATTTTGGAAAATCGATTCGGATTTATGCTAGGAAGATCCTCGATGGAAGCAATTTTTTTACTCAAGAGACTCATGGAAAGATACAGAGAAGGCAAGAAAGATCTTCATATGGTCTTTATAAACCTGGAAAAAAAAAAACCTACAATAGAGTCCCTAGGGAGCTAATCTGGAATATCCTTGAGAAGAGAAAGCGTGTCAAGTAAATACGTAAACATAATTAAAGATATGTATGCTGCTGTGGTGACTAGCGTTAGAACGGCAAGGAACCAAAGTAATTAATTATCAATCTCAGTTGAGTTACATCAAGGATCAACCTTAAGCCCTTATTTGTTCGCGCTTATCATAGACGACTTAACCAGAGACATACAAGATGAGGTCCCATGGTGTATGATTTTTGCAAATGATATTATTTTGGTAGATGATACAAAAGTAGGGATTAAAGCCAATATGGAATGATGGAGATCAACATTGGAATCAAAGGGTCTGAAAATCAAAGGGTCTGAAGATAAATAGAACTAAGATCCAATATATGGTGTATACCTTTAGCAACTCTGTGATGGATAATGAGGTGGTGATTATTAGCAAGAGGGAGATCCTACAACGTGATCACTTTAGACATCGATACGATTCCAATAACGTAGCGAAGGTATGGTCCACAAACCAAGGTATTGGTATTTTGAGAGGCAAAACGATACATTCTTGCCAAATACGATTGATTAATATCAGTATCAACTGAGAGCCTGGGACCAATACGGATGCTGATACAGATACCAATACCTAAGACCTTGATTCCAATCAAATCAATTCTTACTGGTTCTCGATGGAATCCAATTGAATCAAAATATTGACAATTCCTCTTACTCGAACCATGAATATAGATTCATTACAGAGATTCTTTTCTTAACGTCCGTATAGGAGGAAAAAAATCCACCCCACGATGGCAGTGTCGTCCACACCTGGTGATGACGTGATCACCAAGATCCGACCGTTAAAATTAATTTACCCAAAATGCCCTTAAGATTCCTTAAAAGAGATTAACAAAGTAAACTCATCAGGAGAAACACCATTCCTTGATGAAGACACCGACAATAAGACGAATACTCCTCTCCATCTCACGCCCATACACATATACTTCCCTCCAAAACTTCGTTTCACTTTCCAGTTCGAAAGCTACCCAATTTGTTCAACAACTCCAACAATCTCACGATTTGGAATCCGTAATCTCCATTCACTCCAACCTTTTACAACTTGGATTCTTAAGAGACACTTTTACCGCCAATCATCTCATCAATGGATATGTCAGATTGCGGAGGTTGGACGATGCATTTCAGATGTTCGAAGAAATGCCTGATCCAAACGTCGTCTCTTGGACTTCTCTTATGTCTGGGTATATCGACACAGGCAAGCCCCAGATTGCTTTTTGGCTCTTTGAAAGAATGATTGGAAGTTCTGCTAAGCCCAATGCCTTCACCTTTGCCACCATGGTTAATGCTTGCTCTGTTCTTGCCGACATTGAAAATGGAAGGAAACTCCATGCTTGGATTGAGGTGTTGGGCTTCCAATCCAACCTTGTAGTTTGCACAGCCATGGTTAACATGTATGGAAAATCCAACAATGTCGATGATGCTCGCCGGATTTTTGATGTAATGACTTATCGTAACATTGTTTCTTGGACTTCAATGGTTGCTGCTTATGCCCAGAATGCACGAAGCCATGATGCACTCCAGCTCTTTGGAGAATTCATCCAGTTTATGTATGATCCGCCAAACCATTTCATGTTGGCGAGTGTAATCAATGCTTGTGCAAGCTTGGGTAGGTTAGTCATGGGGAAAGTGACACACGCTGTGGTCATTCGTCGTGGCCACCATGTTAATGATGTGGTTGCCACTGCACTTGTTGACATGTACGCAAAATGTGGATGTTTTGATTATTCTGACAAAGTTTTCCGGCACATGCCGAACCCATGTGTAATACCTTATACCTCAATGATAGTTGGAGCGGCAAAACATGGACTTGGGAAGCTCTCCCTCGACCTCTTTGAAGAGATGCTCGAAAGAGGAATAAGACCTAATGATGTTACCTTTGTTGGGGTCTTACATGCTTGTAGCCATTCCGGTCTCGTCAACGTAGGCCTTGAACACTTACACTCAATGTATAAAAAACATGGTATAATGCCTGGTGTGAAACACTACATGTGTGCCGTTGATATGCTTGGCCGTGCTGGCTGTCTGGATGAGGCTTACCAGTTAGCAAGGACAATACGGGCAGAAGCTGATGATGGAGCAATTCTTTGGGGCTCGCTGCTATCAACTAGCAGGACCCATGGAAACCTAGATCTTGCTCTAGAGGCTGGTCAGAAGCTAATAGAATTGAACAGACAAGTTGCAGCTTCATATGTGACAATGTCAAACACTTATGCATCAGCAGGGAAGTGGGAAAATGTTCACAGAATCCGGTCTGAAATGAAGCGACAAAATGTCTACAAAGAACCCGGCTGCAGTTGGATTGAGGTTAAGGAAGCCATATATGTCTTCTATGCTGGAGATGTATTGTCATGCGTACGGGGAAATGAGGTGGTTCACTTATTGAGGGAATTAGAAGTAAAAATGAAAGAGAGAGGCTATGTTCAAAGTAGTAATGGTTTGGTGTCTATAGATGTGGAGGATGAAGCAAAGGAGACAATTTTGAGTCTTCACAGTGAGAGGTTAGCTTTGGGGTTTGGGTTGATTACCATTCCTGAAGGTGTGACCATTAGAATTATGAAGAACTTGAGAATGTGTAGAGCCTGTCACGAGGCCTTTAAGCTAATCAGTGAGATTGTGAAGAGGGATTTTGTTGTGAGGGATGTGAATAGATTTCATCATTTCAAAGATGGGTTTTGCAATTGCAAAGATTATTGGTAATGTATTGTCCAATAACATATAATGGCTTATTAACTATCATTTGCAGACAAATATAAGGACTGTCATAAATTTAGAACTGTATTCTTTGTTTCCTATGTGGGATTCCCATTGCAAGATCACAGGTGACATGTTTGGATAGAACCACAAGTAACCTATGAGGTTGTTCCTGTGAGGGCAGGAAAACCCTGATTGATTTCAGAAAATAGAATCAAAAGGAGGCTAGTTAGATGCTTTGCTAGTGCTGCCCTCTCCCACCAATAAAAATTGCTAATCTGATACAGCCTGATTTGGGTCTCAGTCTACTGACAAAAGTTCTGTTAGAAAAACATTGAGTTTTGTCAAACCCAAATCCATCCCCATACAGAGATCTAGAACACGATTGAAAAAAAGGAACAGGGAAATAAGGCGTATCTGGCATCCACGTATGTTGGTGAAGAGTAAATAAGAACACGCCCAAGAATAATAGCGATCCGTCAAATAATAGTTGCTAATTCTCGAACAATCTTGGATAACCGCGATGGGGATCTTCTACAGTCTCCTAGACTCTCCAACAGCTCCCTTTCTTGTGGAGAAAAGAGAAAAGAGAACAGTGACTGCAGGGACCCTTCATCATTAGTATTTATAATACTCCCCAAATCCTAACCCATTTCCACAATGGGCCAGGCCGGTCCGGTCCATCTCAATAAAATAGTAGCAAGCCACATCAGCCCTTTTATTTCTTGATCCCTATCAATGATCGATCCGATAATTAATTAAGCCCACATCGTATTTGAAAAATATCTAACAAGCTCCTCCCATGAACAATGGAGCACAATTGATTGTGTCCAACTTGGCAACTTCTGACTGATTTTAGGAGAAGATGGGGAGTTGGTGATTTTGGATTTGCTCTAATCATTCCTTGCTTCTTTCTATTTAGAAACAAAAAAGAGCATCTCAGTGTACAACGCTCCCACTACTGCAAAGTCTGAGAAGGGCGATTGTATCGAACCAGCAACCTGATGGATGTAATGGTGCAACTTAACCATTTCAAACCCGCAACCAGATGTTCTTTTTTATTTCCATTTTGTATGTTAGATTTCTATTTTAGAAATCGAACATACAAATTGGAATTGATTTCTCCTTTTGCCACTCCTTTTCTTGAACTAATTAATAGGAAAGTCCATTAGAGACACACATTGATTTGAAGTTCATAGCCAAATGGGCTTTGCCTTTATCAATATACATTTCTTGAGTAACTGGACTTATATAGTAACGTCACTTTATTTTCTTCGCACTGATGAGAACACCACAATGATTTAAAAATCAGGATCGGATTGGCCGTCAATTCCGGCCGGTCTCTGTACGGAAACTAGGGTTTGGGCATTTTTTAGCAGATTCTAACCAATTTATTACCAATCTAACCGATCTGATTCGACCCGGATTGGGGTTTTTGAAACTTGGACTATCCAAAAATCCAAAATATTCTCCTAGATGCAGTGGCGTATTCTGTAATTGCATCTCATATTACATGCTAGGGTAGTTTCCATCTACTGGTTTCGGCCAGGGGCCAAGGACTCAGCTAGTTCTTATAAAGTGAAATTTAAATAGTTTATACAATCATATTAGTAATGAATACAAAAGTTGAACTAGGGATCTTGGTTTTGGAATGGTTTTAAAACTATTTTTCCTCATTTACGTAATCTCTTCTTCTGGAGGGTCGATAATGGCCAATCCATCAACATTTGGAAGGATCCTTGGTTGCCTAATTTGGAAAGCTTGTGTCTTCCTCAATTGGTTACCCCTCACCCACTTCATTGTAAAGCAGAATTTTTTATCAAGAAGGAATGGAACCGGAATTTGATTTCTAATATCTTTCCCAAACTTATAGCCGATGTAATCGTTAGTCTTCATTCCGTCTACCAAATCGAGTCGTTATCGCCTACGGTTCCCTGACTGATGCGGTTCCCTAGCTCCTCTCACAAGTGGGGGGTGGAACCCACCCGGAGCTTCTGACCGAACAGTCTACCCAGGTGGGGTCCACCCTCCTCTTGTGAGAGGAACTAGAGAACCGCACCGGTCAGGGAACCATACACGAAAAAAATTCCTACCAAATCTGGTATCCTCACGACCAAAGCTGTTGTGTATCGTATTCAAATGGTCGTCTTTCCTCGCCTCTAATATGTGCTGATAGACAGGTCTGAAAATCCATTTGAAACCTCAAGATTCACCCCAAGTTCAAACTTTTGGTTGGAAGATCCTGAAGGGTGGACTCCCTTACCTGTCAAAGCTAACGATTTTTCTGAATATTGATAATACTGGTAAGCCATTCCGAAGTAGAAACTAACTGGCACGTCTTTGGGTCTGATCCCTATACTGTCAAGCTGCTCGTACCGCCGCCTCAGACACAGCAAGATGGCAAAAAGACTGCCCTACCCTCACCCAAACGGGATAAATAGGTCTTTTCTGCCTTACTGTGTGTGGGGGCCACGGAAGTAGGGGCAGCTCGGAAGTAGAGGATCCGCCTCCCACATCTTCATGTTTCCAATTTTTTAACTTTAATTAAAATTTGCATCTCCAAGCCTTCTGCACTGTTTGATACACAACTCTGAAAATATGAAGAAAAGAGGGGGAAAAAATGATAGACTCCTACCTAGACTGTAATCCTACAATGGAAATAAACTCTTAAGACTAAAAATAAGAGTTCCAAGCTAATTTGGACTCTCAATCCTTTGGAAGCTTGCATTGATGCCTTCTTAATTTTCTTCCACGGTTTCTTCCCTCTGGAACTTGAGAAATAATTTGATTTTAAGAAACATTAGCCCTAATCCCCATCATTTACTCCACCTAATTGGCCGTTGGGAACGTGATCTTCATTTTCCTGTGCAGCCTCACACAGGCAGGGGCGAAATGACCGCCCTACCCACTGCCTGAACACCCTACCCAGGTGGGGTCTACACCCTGCCTGTGAGGCTGCACGCTGGTAGCACGGGCAGGCAGCAGCAGAGGATCCAAATTCTTCTCTTTCCACCAAATAAAATATGAATACAAAAGTTTATTTATTTAGGTTTGAAAACTTTCACTACCTTTAATTCCCCTTGCAACCAAATGTAGCCCTAGAGAAGTTGATGGATGGAGAGAGGAAAAGTTAGAAGACTAGGGATGCATCCTGCACACCTAGAGCTTCAAAAAAAAAATAGTACTCATTATATAATCTGTTCTGTAACAATACATCAGACCCATATATACCACCAGCTTAACACTCCTAGTCATGAATAAAGAATTTCAAATTTACCATGTGACTTGGAACAGGAACCACAGCTTGAAAAAAAAATCCCCCAGATATTAACAAATAATTGGATACCTCCCAATCAAGCAAAGAATGAAAACCCGGACTGACCAAAAGCACCATGACACAAGCTCGCGTAATCAAGAAAATTGCAGCACTACTCAAGAATAATTAGTGTCAATAGGAGCTGTTTCCAAAACCACATGTAAAAGCCCTTATTAAGACCCATGATAATTAACTTATTAATAATCAATTGGCTAATAAATTTAATTATTTAAAGAATTAATGCTGTTGCTATGATACATTTTCAAGATGTGGTACCCTTCTTTTTTTTTGGGAGGGGGGGAGGGAAGAGGTTAGGGTTTCAAAATTTCCCAAGACAAGATAGACAAAAGGGGAGAGGAGAGTAGAGGGATGTGTTCAATTCTAGAATACAAGTAAATAAGAAACATACTCTGTGGAAACCCGTCGTTCATATCCTTGGATGCTGACACCATTGACCACGACCCATTTTCACCCAGCTGAAATGAAGATCCACGGTCAAATAACTTTGAAATACATAACTCAAGTAAGGTTATATGGAAGATATTCATGCAAATAATATGCATACAAAACCCGGGAAAGCCCCAAAGGGAAGGGATCAACCCACCTACCACTACATACAGGAATCAAATGATTCACCAACAGTTAGCTCAAGCTCACTGTTTTTTCTTTTTCTTTTTTAACACAAAAGAAGCATATTTTAATGTAATTTAAAAAAAACGAACATAAAAAGGGAGCCAAACCCACAAAGAGAATCCCCCTACGGATAATAACCCAGATACTAGAAACATTTGTCACCCCTCCCTTGGCAAGCTCATCAGCTATAGAATTAGCAGGCAGCAAAGTGACCACACCTTATATATAAACCCCTCCCCTAGCCATTGTTGTTTAAAGCAAACAAATAGCAACCTTAGAATCACCTTTGATTCTGGTTTCCATCCACCCATTGCCAATAGAGAGATCTCCAGTCCCTTAATCCCTGCCACACCTAACTACTTGTTTGTTTATATGAACCATCCACATAAAATCTTCCCCAAAATCCATACATAGGTAGCTGGGAATCATAGTCATTTCTCTCATACAAACCCCCATGTTTTTCAACATTCTTCAAGGGAACTTGAGAATCATAGAACAATGAGGATTGTTAGCAACAACCTACGACAGTGTATATTGGAGAAACATCCTTGAGATAAATCTAGTTTTGGGGTTTTAAAGAGAGACAAATGACATCATCAGGAAATATGATTATTCCTTAGTAAATTGCTTTTTTCTATACTTGCGTTCCCTTATTTTTTAGGAGGGGGGGGTGAGGGGTCTCCCACTGTGCTTGGGGATTTCCCAAAATTTGGGTCAATCATGCATTAGCTGGACGTACACCTCTTTCACCTACCATTTGTACCAAGCCCAGACCATGTTCAACAGGCTTCAAAAACTTTTTGAATTCCCAAAGAAACTCCACTGTTTCTCATGCATGTTTGTCCTCAGGCAACCATGAAACGGACATACTAAAGCAGCAGCATCATTACCAACAACTCATAACAATATCACATAGGAATTATAAGCCCTAGGCTAATTGACGATGACATCATTTCCCAAATCACCAGCTTTGACTCCCCAAGTATTCAATACTAAATTAGGGTGCTACATAAAAGTTTCTAACTACAAATAATCAGCCAGTTTAGAACAGAGCCAGTGAAACTGGAAGCTTTACCTGTCACAACCCTACATTTGCAAGCTGGTGGTGTAGATGAGCCCCAAAAAAGATTACTTGCCTCGCTCATGGATCTAATTAGGTATATTCACATGAAAAGATACGCATCCTCCTGCAAAGCAAAACTGGGAAATGAACATCTAGGTAATTGAAAATTGCTCAGAAGAAAAAACAGTCAAGAGTTCCAACCAACTTTAACAACATTGAGAATTATGTAAACCTTTAAATCAAGGAGAATAACTCTGGCACTCCCCAGGTAAGATCTCCTATAACATAAATCCCGAGTACCACAATATCTTGTGTATCTACATCTATACTTCTCTCAACTTCTTCCTACTTGTCTCTTTCATCGGTAACAGATAACAAATCATTCCAACTGCAACAACAGGTAGCCTTATAGCACAAACCTACACAACATAAGAATATATAAATATAAGATTAAAAGCAGAGAAATGGAGGAAAGAGAAGTTCCTTTGAAAATAGATGGTGCCATGCTAAAAATTATATACCTGAGGCTACCATCTGCATTGCCCTCAGATTCACAGCATGTTTGAACTGGGATTCAACAGAAAAAGTGAAACAAACCAAGCTTGAAATTTTTATCATCTTGGTAACTTCCACCAACATCTTGGATTTCCATTTTTGAATAAAAAAAATAATATTAAAAGAAACCAAAAAAAAAAACAAAATTGAAGTCCTTTGCAGAAACACCAAAAAGACAGGCATCAATCAGAGCTAACTATGTCAGTATTCGGCCTCCTCAAACCAACCTCAAAGGCATTCAATCTTTCTTTTATCTTTTAGCCCAGATTCAAACCCCAACAAAGCCAAAAGACAGCAGTTTTGTATTAATATGTAAGGCTTGTAGCAGACGCCTTCGTGATGAGAAACACTTCATTCATCCCAACCTTCAAATCTTTGAGTGGTCTGCTTACACCCTTGTCCGTGTTAAAAACCAGCCGAACAATCACAAAGAATATATCTTAAAAGTTATTAATCTCATTTTGTACACACTGTACAGAGAGGTGCTGAGCCAGAATTAGCCTGGAATTTCTCAGGAGTATGTGCAACCTAGAGATTCAGCTCGGTTTCTTGTTCCTCCTCCTTTAAGGCCTGCTTACCCATGGAACTGAAAACATATTCACAGGATTGACACTTACTACGACCATTGAATTTCAACGGCTAATTACTTGCATTGCAAGCCGTACAAGACGTAGTAGTCCCTCCACATCATGGAAGCTGAACTCAAGTACCCGCTTTACAAAAGAGATTCCCTCCCCAAGCTGAGACTCTTCCAGGCTAGCATTAGCTGCTCCAAAAGCATTCTGGGATTTCCTTGAGGCTTCCATTGCACTAGTTACATCCCGTGTCTGCAGGGGAAAAAGAAACAACAGATTTTTAAGACAGAATCATTTGAAGCAGAAAATAACTGAGGAAGGCATTTATAAATAAATAAACAAGACATTTATCATGAAATGAACATACATACATACATTATATATGACTGTATGGAACAAAGCAAGGCCAACACACAGTGAAAACACATAAGCGATGGATTCAAGTAGGAAGCAGAAAATAACTGAGGAAGGCATTTATAAATAAATAAACAAGACATTTATCATGAAATGAACATACATGCATACATACATATATATATATATATAACTGTATGGAACAAAGCAAGGCCAACACACAGTGAAAAAACATAAGCGATGGATTCAAGTAGGAAGCAAAACACTTCCCAACCCCACCCCCACCCCCAAAAAGGGGAGGGAGGGGGAAAACCTAAGCATACCATTTAATTATTTATTTATCTATTTATATTAGATAAGCAAGGATAGACTTTGGAGATAAAAGTGAAAAGGGCTAATGAAGATCAACTTTAGGCCTCTGCAGGGGTTTCGAAAATCAAACCAGCCTGTGTAGTTCAAACTTCAAGAACGATGAACCAGTCCCTTATTACAGTGGTATCAATTGTCAAACCCCCAAAGCTATTCATGATCCAAAATTGCTGATTTGGTCAAGAACTTTCTGTCTGGACGGTCGGAAGAGCAAACCCAATGGTCAAACGTTTCAGAATGAATTGGAGGTAATCAAGTTCATTCTTTGCTTGATGCTTAAAAAGAAATAATAAAAATGTTTCAACAGAGATTCAAATTCATAACAAGAGCACCAATACAACAAGTGATAAGGATTGACGACTAATAACACAATTAGAGTTGGACTGGAACCCCTTCCATCACCCCTCAAATGATTGCCAGTGGAAATTCAGCTAGGACCCAAATCTAGATCAATATGAACCAATTTGGATCCCCAGGCAAAGGAGAACCAGGCCAAAACTTCATGTTCAGTCCAACAAGAGTAGTTAGGGAATTAATTTTTTTATAAGAGTATTTTTGTAAATTGAGAAGTAATATTATATACTTGCTTTAGCTATCATAACTCATAAGGCGTGGAAGTTGAGTGGGGTTCAAACTTTAATTTTCTGTTTTAGAGTCTGATTGAGAGATTAGAATAAAATTTATATGAGTTTTATATGCTGCCTGCCTGCCACAAGAGCCTAAGACTGGTTCAATTGGTGGTTTCTTCTACCTCCCTGGTTTGATTCTCTGGTCCGATCATTCTTCTTCTCAGGTCTGATCTCTTCCATAATCCTTTCCTTTGTTCCTTACCCCCGCCCCACGGTTTTCTTCACACACCCCCCCCCTTAACTGGCAGAACTCTGTGCTGGCAATGGTTTCAGAAAGAAAGACTTGATCTCTCTCGGGTCTTCTTCTTTCAGCCTCCAATTCTGGGGTCTAAATCTCTACCTTAGGGCAACATGTTCTGCAAAGTTCAAGTCTGAAAGCCAGCTAGAATAGAGAGTTTCATAGTAGCATTCAGGTTTAGTTCTGTTTTACCACCAGATCCAATTTCCAGAAAATAATATTTTATTTACATGACCTTTGAGTCTTTTTTTGGGCATTTCTAAGAGGACTAGGAGTTAGGAACTCAATCCTAAGGTTTCATGAGATGTAGAAGCTTGAGAGAGTTTGATCAAATTTCCTAGAGGCTGGTTCTATCCTATGACTGCTGCTGTTGAGAGGTTGAAGAAACTATATTTTTTATATGGAAGAAAAATGCTACCTGGTCGCATGCAAATGCGCCTAGGCCCTAGACACGGGGAACGCAAAATAACCGCCCCACCCCCATGGAAAGGCGGAAATCCCACCGTGTGATACTTACACTCGTGCTCCCATTGGCCCCTGCACTGGTACAGGGGCCACGCGACCAGGTAGCGTTCTCTTGCCCTATTTATATTTGCAAAGAAACCAAATTCTTCTGTTAATTGCTTAAAGCCCCTCCTGTTTCTGAGTTTTTATATTTCATCCCACTAATAAGATTTAGTTTCAGAAAAGTCCACCTCCCAGATTTAATAACCTTTTCATACCAGATTCTGTTTTGCATTTTTAAAAAGATCCTTTATTTCTCTAAAATTACATTTTTGCCCTTCTTTTCAAGAGTTTTCTATTTCACCCCATTCTGATTTATATTTCCAGAAAGCTCCTTTCCTTGAAATTATTTAACTTTTTGCTCCAGGGTCCTTCATTTCTTCCAATAGGGTCCAAAGTAAAGAGACAGGAATTTGATCATCATAAGAGAGAGAAACCCATCTTTCTTTTTCAATAGAATCATCATGATGCAGGAGCAATTTCTTGGACCAGGCTAAACCCGTTGGGGGACCCATATGAAGACGAACAGGGTCCAAATGGATTTTTAGGTTCAATAGGATATTTAGGAATTATTTTATTTGGACAATATGCGATCTCTCGCTCTCTCTTCTTCTTCTTTTCCTCCTCTCCCTTTTCCTGCAATTTCTTTTATCTCGTTCCTTCCCTATTCTGTTCTTGCGGTAACAGCAGCCTGAAAAGACTGTTTTGATCTCCATGTTCTTTCCCTTTTCCTTCTCAGATCTAGTTTGTTTGTTCCTTATAATAGAGAGAATCAAACCCCAGAAAGTCAGACCCTAGAGTTCCTCCAACCTTGAGAATCAGACCTGCAACCAGGGAATCCCTAAATCTGTCCGCCAGGCCAAGGGTTGCAGAATATTAAAACTTCAGTCAGCCATCTGTTGAGATTGATATCGCTTGCTTCTATTAGAGACACAGGTTGTGATTCTTCACCCCCAGTTTCAGGTTGATTGGGTTCCTCGTGAAGAAGATCTTGAGTCTGCAACTAGCTCTTCTTTCCGCTGGATTCTGGTTGAGTTCGAAGAAAGAAGATAATAATCCCTATCCACGATTCCTTAACCCTTTATTTTATTTATTTAGTTTCCCTTAATACCCCTCCCTTTCTTCCCTATTCTACTTGGTCCTATTTTATTTCTAATTTCTAGTTTACCCTTTCTACTATATCGTTGAATCCTTTGCTTATGTTTTGAAGTCCTAACAAATTACAATTCTGCCACCCACTTATGAACAACTTATTTACAGAATTGCCACCTCTCTATTAAACATTGAATTATTTACTGTTTTGCCACTTGTGCACATGATTTGAGTTATATAACACTTGGGTAGGCCCGTAAGCAATCCAAGTAGGGTCTCAGGACCCCAGATCCGCATCACATCAATGATTTTATGGTGTTGGCTAAAAAAGGGGGAGAGAGGAGAGCATGGGGCCTTATTGTTCTGCATTTTTGTTTAGGTTTCTCTCTGTTTCGCAGACAATTACGAAATTTGCATTGCTCACTTTATTTGAAATTTTGAATTTTATCACCCCGGGTAGGCCCATAGCGACCTAATTAGGGCTTTGGAAGTTTGGAACCCAAGGTTGCACAAGCTAGTCCACATCATCATCTATCCTATAGTTCGATGTTCAGATTTCAGACCAATCTATCCACTATCCGTTATTAGAGGCTTTGAAGAAATTTGAGGTTCAGTAGGTGAAATTAAACAAGAGCTAAACAAGAACCCTTGAAAAAACAACGGAGAAAGCCCATACATAGTTGGTGACATGGTCAAGATAAGTCCCAAAATTTGACAAATGGCCCATCAATGGGGTCCTGAACCTATCCAACAGTCAACCTGCCAGATCATCAATCCATGTGGCTAAGAATTACTGGGGGATGGAAAAGGCTTCTACCTCAAGACAGGATGGAAACATTTTCCCATATGAGTATATGACATTTCTTTTGTAACCTAATGGTACAAACTACAAACATTTGAACATGATTGTCAAACACCTTGAACCATGAACCTGACTCATAGACGGTTCAACATCCAGTTCGATTTTTACAAAAAAGGTCAACTGAGATCTTCAAGATAGAGGTTAATGAAACAGAAGGGTAATGTAGTCCTAGATTGGTAGGAGACCAACTAGAAGCCAGTAAAACAGGATCTTCTATGAACACTAAATCGGGTAGGTCAAAAATAGAGTTAGGGTTTAATTGGACCTAGGGTTTGATGTGTGGGTTATGTCAAGTTGATGTAGGGGAGTCTTCCAGTGAAGGTTACGTTAAGTTTTGATGGATGGAAGTCATCTGGAATGGATCAAAAGCAAGGTTTAGGGTTAGGGTTTGGGTGGACAGAAGTTAACCAACCTTGAATGGTTTTCTTAGGAGGGTATGAGGGATAATCAGTCAGATTTGTAGACTGTTCTGACGATTGGTTTGGGCTGGGGAAATTAGGGTTTGGTTACGGAATGGTTGAGAAGGAGAGAGTTAGGGTTTTAATGGAAGATGGTGGTTGGGCTTAAGATCGAGTGTTCCCTAGTGGTAGGGGGAATATGTGATCAAAATTTGGGGTTTCATGGATGGGGATGCTTCAAACTCACTGTAGTTGCAGAATACCCTTGGCAGCAGCTTGTTTGAAGATGAAACTTGAATAAAAATTGAATCTTTAACTAGAACTTGAAGGATATCTTCAAAGGAACCACTCGGGCTTCATACCGCAAGGTGTCGATGGGATCAAACACCAATCCCACCAACGAACAACCTGAGCTTCCCACCGCAAGGTGTCAATCAGATCAAACACCGATCCCACCAGCCATGGTCAAAAAGCAAGACGATTCTTCAAAGGAGAAGAGAAGTTGCAGCAGCTTGCAAGAGCAAAATTTTCAAATTTGTGAGGTAATCAGCACCTCCACGATTTTTATTATTTATATTGGCCAAAAGGCCTGCTATCTAATCAGCTTAGGAGTCAAAAAGCTCCTAGCTGAGTCTAATTAAACATCACAACCTCTCTCAAATTCATGGAGAGGTGTGGACCCAATTTATAATTAAAACAACTAAAAGAAAGGTGACTCAAGTCACTTAAATTGAAACATTGGTTCAAACCAGTTTTGGACCGGTTCAATTTAAAACACTAAAACATAAAAACAAACTAAGTATAGAAGCTAATCCCATATGCAACCTAATTACCCCTACTTTAGGTCCATAAAAGTGACCTATTAGTCTATTACATAAAAAAACCATGGGATCAAAGGCCCAACATGTATAGAACCCAACCCTAGACTTATTCCTAACAAAACAAGCCTATTTCGGCAATAAATCTGCATCAAAGGGAGTCAAGGGACATTAGATTAACTCAGCCAGCCCTCTGCATGAAGATAGAAGTCATTCTCCATACAATTTGAACACTGTATGAATGAAGATATCAAAGGTAATTATCAAGTACATTGATGTAGATCACAAGTCCATATGTACCCGCAGGAACAAGCCCCAAAACCAAGCCTAGCAAGGTTGTGGGATGCGACTGCTGTGAGAGGCAGCCTGGTCAGATGATGTGGCAAGGTTTTGTTGGTTCGATGGAGCATCACCTAAGGCAGTCCCAGCCCAGAGTGAAGCATGAAGAAGATAAAAGACCAAAACACTGTTCACGGCACTGTTCACGTGAACATTGTCACAGCCCATATTTGCCTTGTGTGGGGGAAGATCTTGTGGACCCATCAAGTGGAGAAAGATTCTTTCCTAATGCTGCCATAGTTTAGTTTCTATTTTCAGTTTAGAAAGCGTTAGCAGAACAATTGAATGTAATTGCTTGAATGATCTAATTGGTCAGACAAGCCCTCTATTTATAATAACGGGAA
This sequence comes from Telopea speciosissima, assembly GCF_018873765.1. NCBI lineage: Eukaryota > Viridiplantae > Streptophyta > Magnoliopsida > Proteales > Proteaceae > Telopea > Telopea speciosissima. The sequence continues at coordinate 62,805,823 of NC_057919.1, forward strand.
AATTACAAAGGGGACAGAAATACCCCTACACTAGCCGACTCTATAAGAGAAGCAGGTTATACCTAATAACATAACAAATAAACCCCTAAAAGGACCAGAATACCCCCACAGTATTCTGGTGTACATATTCCAACACTCCCCCTCAAGCTGGAGTATACATATATCAAAAGGAAGCTCCAGCGTGAACTAATAAGGAAAAAATAAATGCTCACACTCCAACATTTTAACACTCCCCCTCAAGTAGGCACATATAAAGCACTAATGCCCAACTTAAACAAAATAGGAAGAAAAAGAGTTGCAGCAGAGTCCAGCTTGACACACTGGCGGATGGATGAAGCTCCCAAATAATCTTGGACATAATAAACCTTCAAGAACTAAAGATAATTGATCTTCAAAACCTGGACAGACTTGATCAACAAACCGGGACAGGATTGTTCTGCAAAGCTTGGGTAGGATCGATCTTCAAAATAGAGAGAATCACCGATCTTAATAACGGCAGAAAAAGGGCAGACACAATCTTCCAAAAAAGGCAGCTTTCATCGATCTTCAATAGCTGTCCATTGATGAATCTCGGATCGTCACAGTGATAAAATCTTGAAGATTAATAACTAGGACAGCAAGCAGCAGAAAAACTTGAATCATCCCAACTGTAAATCCTCAAATAGGCAACAACCAAATATCTCCAATACTCTTCAATACTTCAATCTCCCCTTTACGGCAAATTCAACCCAATAACTAAAGATACCCAATGGCAATGGTGGAAAAAGCTTATCTTCAATGTTTTGCACAAATGTTCCTGCAAGTTCTGCAAGTTTTTGCATTTTTTGCAATGTCTGCAATGGAATTGTACAGAGTCTCCCCCTCATGTGTTGTAGTACACGTGGACAAATGACGGAGATGATGTAATGGATAATGGCAAAATTTAATTTTCCAGAATTTTCCAAAGGTGCTATGGGTAATTAAAAAGGAAAGAATGGAATAAATATGATTTACCAGAAATTTCCAAAGTTGTTATGGGTTAATACCAATGGGATATGGGTAATTGAAGAAGCAGTGAGAAAAAGCAAGTCATGGAGAAAAGCAATGCAACATATCAATCATCAACCTTCATCAATCGATCAAACAAATTGCTGAGATGGACACTCCTGCAGAACAGATTTGAACAGCAAACTCCAATGATCAGATCTGATTTGGAATAAAGGAAAGGCTTCAATCTTCAAGACTTGATCGATCTTCAAACAAGAACCAGTGTGCAAAAAAACTCCAATCTATAATCACCCAAATGCTGGACAGAACTCATGAAAATATCTGGGCTGAATCGATGTAATAACCTTCTAGAAAACTTGGATCAGACCTGAATTAGAGAATAATTCTAGGATCAATCTCCCAGAGTAAGCTGGATATAAACCTGTAGAAAAGCTTCACACAACTGAATAGATTTGAAGTCGCAACCAATAACCATGGAACAAACTGTTGTAATCCCAAATAGAAACTGATCTCCAGAGTAGTAGATATGACTCTTCAACAAGGTGAAAGAACTTCGATCTCCAATATTAGGCAGATTCAGTCTCAAGACCAGGGCAGCAGTAACATCTTAACCAGTCATGCTTACAGAAGCCAATCAACAGAACCAGCAAGGGATGAATTAAAGCTCAATAGAACCAACAAGTAAAAGGCAAATAACTCAGCAGATCCAGCAGGAATTAATACAGCCAGCCACAGAGGAACCAGAAATATATTAGATCGATAGTTGGAGAAATCGACCAAAAAGAAGAAACCTGAATTTTTTTTAAAAGAACTCCATGAATGATGCTGATATTAGGGTCGAATGCTTCTCCGGTATGTATAAGACTCCCCTCAAAATATCAGCAAGATAGGACAACCCTAACCCTAAGATCAATTAGAGTCAGGGTTTTGGAAAACCCTGAAAGTCAGATCGATATAGGGAAATGGGGCTTCTATTGTTGATGTAGACTTGCAATAGATGTTGATCAGAACTGCTAGAATGGGACCTCCAATGCGAACAACCAATCTCCAGTAATAATGAGACTTGATCTTCAAGAGGGAGAAACACCAAAAAAATTGCAGAAAAATAGGGCAGCAGCTATCGCAGGAAAAAGAACTTCAAGCCATTAATTGATGAGGTAGAGTGTCTCTCTTGATGGTAGAAACACCTCCAAAAAATTACAGCAGCAGCAAAAAGCCCTAACCCAAAATTCGATCTGTCTCAGGTTTTGTTAGGGTTTTGTAAAACCTTGAAAGGAGAGATCGATTAGGGTTAAGGGTCTTCAAACAATGGGTAGGAGTTGGATAGGTACTGGTTAAGGTTGCAGATGAAGCTCCAACAATGGAAAATCAGCCTTCAATAGTGATAGGGATCTGATTTTCAAAAAATTCTGAATAACTCCAATATCGCAGAGATGGTTCCAGCAGCCATCGAGCAGAAATTATGTTATAAAAAAAGAATAGGTAGGTTGGAGGGCAGCAACTAAATCATTGGATCACCTCATTAATGCTGCCCTCTTACAAGGATGAGGAAAAAAACCAGAAGTAGAAGCCGAGAGAGAGAAAGGAGGGAGAAAGTGATAGGAAAAAAAAAAATTCCCCTTTCTTTCCTGTAACCCTAGATCATAATTGGCTCTGATACCATGTTAGCAGAACAATTGAATGTAATTGCTTGAATGATCTAATTGATCAGACAAGCCCTCTATTTATAATAAAGGGAAAATTACAAAAGGGGACAGAAATACCCCTACACTAGCCGACTCTATAAGAGAAGCAGGGTATACCTAATAACATAACAAATAAACCCCTAAAAGGACCAGAACACCCCCACGGTATTCTGGTGTACAAATTCCAACATAGAGTATATAAAGTTGCTTTTAATTTCAGTTTGTTTCTATTTTTGTTTCCTTGCTTGTTTAGAAGGCTGGATCTATAAAGCCCTAGTAATTTCTATTTTCAGCAAGTTTCTATTTTTCAGTAGTTGCTATTTTCCTACTTTCTATTTTGGTTTTAGGAAGTTTCTATTTTCTATATTCTATTTTGTAAGCTTGCCTAAGCTATTAATAGGCCCCCATTGTAAGGAAGGATCAGATTTTGGAGAATAAAATTTTCAGGCCATGTTGCCAACGGTTATGGGAGAAATTCCATGTTTCAACAGCTGGGATAACTGTGGGTGAGAGACCCAGGCTGAGGGAGCCATTCCCTTAACCCCCCCCCTCTCTTCTGTCTTTTCTCTTCTTTATCTTCTTCTCCTTTCTTCTTATCCTTTATGTTCTCCATTCATATGTAATAGAAAACAACAATAAAAAAAGAGAGTTTTAGTTATTTAATTTGTTCCTTATTGTGTTGATCCTGGCTGCAATCGATCTCCCACTGGTTTCCCTGGTTCGAGGTCAACTGTTGCATTATACATGCTCACCGAAGGTCAACCATAGCCATCTTGGGGTCATGAAACATGTGCATTGGGATGGATATCTATTATTTACACAAAATCTGGCCCAAGTGTATGCGGATAGAAATCAAAGGTAATTATCAGGTAGATGCTAGACAAAGATCAACCTTTGGTTGGGGCACAGGCAAATTGGGATTGGTCACAGCAGCCAACTAATCCTATCTAGTAGACCAACACCGAAAAATCACCAATCAGAAAATAGTAACATAAAAGCCACATTGACAGTCAATATGGAGCTTGAAGCCCACTAAACCACCCTCCCATGGAAAAAAATGGTATTGATATGCTGCGACTTACTTAAATAGTGACTCTACAAGAGCATGTAAAAAATAAAAATACAGTAGAGAGAACAAAAGAGAGATTGAAAAAGACTTACAAAGCCAAGCAGCCGCTCAAAGGTGGGACGGTTTCGAGCAACAATAACATGGTTTCCAGCAACCTGAGAACTATTATCTTTGGTTACAGCAATCTTATCTACTGCTGCTTGATTGTTCAAGTTATCAATATCTGAGGCTGACGAGGATGGAGACTCTCCTGACGATGAAACAACCAGGATGTAACGTAAGTGACAAGCAAAATACTGAAGCTTTCAAACTAGCTTTGCATCAGAATCAGGCTTATTTTATCAGCATAGTTAGGCATGATTATTTATTAACTAACATAACAGATAGCAGAATGAAATATTTATTTGCCAATAAGAGGAACTACATGAGCAATATTTTTCATCAATGGGACTGATGCAGTTAAGATTGTCCAATTGGGTCAATTGGGCCTCAGAAGACTTTATTTTGGCCCATGGTTGAATTCTATAGACCTTGAGCTTCTTATTTTTGGGTTTATTTATGTAATGGGCCTAATTTATAAGCTCATAAAGTAGGGATAATGTTAGTACACGGGATTAGTAGTTAAATTGAGCATTTGAGTTAGATTAGGATACTTAATAGCTAGACAGAATTCTATTTTAAGTTTATTTACTTTAATGAATGTGTTAAAGTGATTCGGAGTCCTTTCACGAGTAAAATTAAGAATTTTAGAAGGTCTATATATATACATCCACCATCAATTAGAGATGATTTGAGTAAAGAACATGAGCTTTTTCTACGAGTTTTGGTGCTGTTGAGAAGTGCATACGGGATTGGTATCCCAAACCTGATTTCTTCTCTTCTCTTCTGTTTTCTTCTTCACTCTTCTTCCTAAGAAGAGCGATCTGATCTCTCTTCCCTCCATTCCATCAATCTGATTTCTTCCCTTAACAACGCAGTTGCTTCCTTTATCTCAAATCTGATCACAGATTTGATTATTGAGCCTGCTTGCATCTGAGATCCTTAATCTCGATTTTCGGATTGCATCAGGGACAGATTAATAGTTAATGACTAATGACCAATATAACATTTCTTGAGGTTCATTGAGTAGTACATCTCAAAAAATTATAAATAATTTATCTTTAATTCATAACGCTTTTTGTATTTATCGTTCAGAAAATCGCAAAGGCATATTTATTGGTGTCAAAATGCTATTTATGAATCACCTAGTTCTTATCTTATATTCAATTAGTGGTCCCTATAAATCCCTAATAGAAAAGAAGGTAGCATTGTAGCAAGAGGGCAAACCTCGGCGCAACAGGGTATGCCCCTTTTTTTTTCTTTTTTTTTTTTGTTTTTGGGGGGGGGTGGGACTACCACCAACTAACATAGCTTGAGCTTCATTGGCAAGAAAATTAAGTATATTTCAAAAATATATATATAACTAATTTATTCTGTATCCAGAGGACAAATCATCAGCGTCAAAATTCTCTCTGTGAATCTTCCATTTTCTCTTCTCTGAACTTCAAGCAAACTAGTTGTCTCTAATAAATCTTCAATGGAAAAGACAGTACCTTATCACAGTATGTCTCTCCAAAACTTCATACATAAACCAGTATATTTTTTAAGATCAATCAATCAGTTTGAGTATTGACTTCCAGGCTGGAAAGGTGATTTTATTAGGATTTTGGATACCTACAATCCAAAAAGGAGGCAGGAATCTCTTAAGGATTCAATTTCTCTCTTCAGGTTCTTTTAGTTTAGTGAAGGCAATCGTTACAATATTTTCTGTTGTCGCTTACTCGCTTCAAAACTGCAGAGGCAGTATGACTTCCAAGTTCCAATTAATAACAAACCATACTAAAAAAAGTATTTCAGGACACAAAGTAGTGAAGATTTTCATGTGCAGGGCAAAGTTAAGAGGAATCTTACCATAAGAATTATAACTAAATAATGGAAATAGATATAGCCTTAACAGTCGAAACATACTTCAATATATCTTAAAGTTCCAGACTAAGGATTTATTAAAATTACCTGGAACCACTTTCAATGCATTTTGCAGCTCAATCTGATCTTTAGAAGCAGTAAAATGTTTGGAATAAATAACTTTCATGTGTGCCACCTCCATGCATTTGTAAGCCATGGCAGCAGCAGCCATTTCTTTGAATTTCTCGTATTCATGGGCACAAAACCTAGAATTTCAACAAGACCACAACTTCAGTGCTGAGACTATACAATATGCAACCATGCAATAAACGTTTTGAGTTACAACCCACTCCATACTACTTAAATCAAATTTGACCCAAACCCATATGACAAGGATATTAATCATGCTAGCAACTGGCGCCGGACTAATTCAGTGCATTATAATCAAGTAAGCAAACAAAAGGGGGGAAATTACTTTTTAAGTTTGGCATTTAGCATGTTATGTAGCCTATGAGCTTTCTAAAAGACTAAAACTTCAGATATTGGAAAAACCAGGATGTAATTGGGAATTAGATGTTGAGGAGTTATTAAATCCCAAACTACTGTAGCCTACATATTGCCAAGGCGAGGGCAACCGAGTTGTGGCAATTGAGATTGCTTTTAGTAAATTGAAGTGGAGTTGTTGTTCTTGTATGCTGCTGTTTTGGTTGGTTCCCTCGAGTTGTAGCTTATCTAATTATCCCACTCTTCTCTTCTTCTCTTTCAAAATTCTCACTTGTTTATTGCACCCATTCCCCTACCCATGACAGCCTCTTACTCTCCCCCCCCCCCCCCCAAAAAAAATTAAATCACCTCCAACCTGTCCATAAAGGGCGTACCCAGTGCATGAGGTTCCCGCCACTGTGGGGTCTGGGGAGGGTCATAATGTACGCAGCCACCTCCAACCTGTCCATTGCCTCCCTAATTCAATATTAGACAGCTCCATCAAAAACCTCAAATAACCTGGTCAATGGTTTTTATCTATATTTTCTATCTTTAATTGCGTAACAGAACCTAATTCACCAGTAAGCTTCATAAACCTTTCTCAAAGGCTGTTACCTATTTCCTTCACATGCCATCAATCCACCAAAAGTACAATCCTAGTTTCACAATAAATCCTCGTTTTTGCTCTTCTTTCACCCTTACTTGACCTAAACAGCCAGTTCTATCTCCAGGAAAACCCCAACGGATTGCAATGCAAGGGCTATTTGGAGCTTGAATTTTTGTTCTTAGTGGGGACTCTTTCCTACATTGAGTGAGTGGAAGCTAACCATTTGCTAGGTTAGTTTATCAGCTATGAATGTTTTGCCCATAGTAGTACGTCACCAAGTTGTAAATCAAAGGTTGTAAGGAAGAAGGGAGAAGAAGAAGAAGATGAGGAGAGGTTGGCAGTAGAAGTGTGTGGGAAAGTATTGGGCTACTCTCCCCTATATAGATTCACTTAGCCAAATTATAATAGGGAAATTACATACCTACCCCCCATGCTTATGTAAGGAGCTAGCTGCTAAGGGGGGTAGAAAGGTAAAAGGGCTACCCAGTGCACGAGGCTCCGTCCACTGCGGGGTCTGGGGAGGGTCATAATGTACGCCGCCTTACCCCTGCTTTCGCAGAGAGGCTGTTTCCAGACAAGGGAGGTAGAAAGGTTAAAAGGTTAAAAGACAATACAACATAATAATCCCAGTACCCAAAGTACCCTTATTACATGAACTCTAACACACCACCCCAGTACGAAGACCTAGTAAATCAAGAAAAATATAGAGGGCACAAAGATGTCAGAAGGAAATAGTAAATTGATGTGGTACTACATGTAGAAGAATATTTGTGAGCCCAGGGAAGCAACAATCAACCAGATCATCTAAGAGGCTAGATAACTGGAGTTCAACCCAACAGTCTACACAAAGCCTCCAACCACAACTCAGAAGTGAGAAAATTTTAAAATCCTTGTTACAGGTTTCACAAATTTTAATTTTGTTTCAAATTGGAGGAGCTTGCCAGGCATCTAGTGCTAGTTGCTACTTATACCTAAAATTTTCACTTTGCGCTATCGCTCTATCATCAAATTTCACCACCCCACTTTCAGTCCTATTGTTACTAAAGTTACAAACCATACAGCATGTTTTTGCTCTACTTATCTTAAAACCTTTTGATTTCAGTGTTGATCTCCATAAATCCAACTTTGCATTTATCACTGCTTCTGTTTCATCCACCAAGACAATATGGCTTTGAAAAGAGTTGATTGGAAAAAAGGATCCATGTAGCTGACCACATTTAGTTGGGATAAAGCTGAGTTGAGTTAAGTTGTACTCAATTCGGAGGCAAAACAAGAAACACCAGTCTAAGTTCACCAAAATAATATTATATGGAAGGAATAGCCTTACCATACAAATGTCGAGCCTTTCTTCCCTTTTCCCTTTCCTTTTTAGGGGCTTGTCCTTCCTTAATGATAAATGAATATAATGTCTAGTACAATAAGGTGCAACTTGGCCCCGATGCTATAAAACCTCACCAAAATAGTGGTTCATAAGGTTGATTTTGCTCCTAGTCCAGTACAAAAGTGGAGAAAGAGAATATACCATATATGCCATATGAAATATAGGGTTTTCGTGCAGTGTCAACATTTTTTCTTACCCGCATAGCATGGCAGTTTCACCGTACACATTCTTGGATCTGGTAGCCTCATTGCTAAAAGGTTCTAAAAGTGAGGCACCATAAAGAAACTTTAAAGCCGCCTCAAAGTATAGCCCAGTCCTTTCAAGTTCTGAGCCAGGATCCTATACAAGAAAAGCAAACCATAAAAAGAATCAGATACAATGCTATCAAGCTTAGGGGGAAAAATAGTTAAACATTGAGATAGGGTAACTTTATACACCTTGAGACGATCAGCAGAGTGTTTTAGAGCTTTGGCTTCCTTCAACGCAGTATTAGCAGCAGCCTGACCAGAGGAATCCCTTCTAGCTGGACTTGGAGCATTGAGATCCCTGACCCCGACAAGACCATTGGGTGTAGGATGTCTCAAATTACTATGACTAGCTCCATTATGGTTATCAGGCTTCCTAGGGTGACTTGAAACTTTCAATGCATCACCACCACTACCAGAAGCATCAACAAGCAAACCATCAGATGCACCTACTGGCATTGTTCGGGGACATCGAGTCTGTGTTTCCTGTTTATCCACAGAATGTGGGAAGAATTGCGACTTCCCTCTCCCCGATGCTACATCCATCTTATCATTTTTGTCTGAAAGAAACCGACTAGAGGACCTCTCACCCTCACGACCCTGCAGTATATTTTGCTGTGCGTTGGATTTCCCATCCTTGCTGCAAGTGGCACCCAATTTCACATCAGCACCCTCATGTCCCCCAAGTTTCGATTGATTTTCTCTTCTACTGCTTTCACTTGACCATTTCCCTACAGAATCTTTCTTACCCGAGTAAGTCTTCTCATTCTTATTAGACTTTGCAGCACATTTATCCTGAAAGCTGTATTTCCCTTCCCTTATTTCTTGATGATAAGGAGAACGGTCATGAGATTCAGTCTCTGCCTCATACCTCGAGCTCTTCATTGCATACATGTCTTCCTGCTCGCTGAATGAATCAGAGAGCTTGACCTTACCCTTATCAAAACCAGACTTGGAACTTCTGTGCTTCTCTTTAGACCGTGACGAGGACCCCATCCCAGACTTCCGAGGAAGAGAACCATTAACACGGTAATGACCGTTGTTTACCCTCTCCTCATTGGGGTCATGGTCCTTGGCCCATGGATCATTCTGATATCGGTTATGCCTATCTGTGGTACGAGCATCACCATTCACCAAATGGGTGTTTTCAAATTCAGAAGAAGATTCAACCTGCATGTTCCCTTTTCCAATAAATGTGTGATCAGCTTCCTTGTCCTGATAATCCAGAACAGGAGACTCCAGGGCTCCATGATGTAACACAGAAAAAGTTTTCTCCTTCCTTACCATACCAGACCGATCACTCCCACCATCCCCTTCCCCATCAGAGAATCTTCTTGGGCTACCCATAACAGAGACACCACAGTTCATTGCATCATCTTTTCCTAACATATCTCTTCCTGCCGATATAAGCTTTTCTGGATTGGAAAACCTCAAAGGAGAAGATGAAACTGATTCTACCGGTGAACCTCTCACTTCCTGGAAGTTGGTTTTAGTTTTACGAGATCCCGAAACTTTTGAAGAACTGGAAGTAGTAGCCATGGAAGGCTGTCCATATCCAAGATCCTTTTTTAATGAATCTACAACATCCACGCTCCGTTGAGACCCTTTTTTTACTCCTCGATATTGCCCCAGTTGTTCACCCTTATCCATACAAAATGTGCCCCCTTCTTCCACTCCATCAACTGGTTGATCTCTACTTCCGGACAAGAGGATTTTGGTCACCTGACCCTTTTTGTCTGTTCTACCATCCCCCTTACTCGTGCTGGACTCCTTTGCCTCAGACTTAGAAGCCTTGGCCTTCTTCTCCTTCGGGCGTTCACTTTCACTGGTCTCCTCCTTCACAGAACCCCTGCTGTCCTGGAAGTGATGTCCACTACTTGGATCTAGATAAATCTGATTCTCCTGCCACTCCTTCACTTTCCTCTTCTTAGCAGCGGCATCCATTTTATTGGATTTTGCCAAATCCTGGGCAGCCCCTCCATCCAAAGAATTCTGAACTCGATCCTTAAGTTTCTTTGCAGAAACAGGGAAACTGTCTTTGCCCTCATGCTTTGAATCCTTCAAAGAGAAGTGCTCATTAAATTTGTTCGGATCCTTTCCAGGTGCCTTAGCTGGCAAACCACTACTTGAGCAGGGCTGGGCAATCCCAAGGTCAGAATTCCATTCTTCATCAGTATAATACATGCCTTCTGTCTTCACTTTCTTAGAAGATCTATATTCATTCTGATCAGCTTCTCTCTTGCTCTTTGTTTTTGAGTGCTTGGAAACACCTGTTGACATATATCATAAAAAAGAGTTACATATTTCCAAGTAAAGAATTGTGAAAGCCACAAAGAAATGTTAGCTTTTCGAACAATACCTCCATCCAAATAGGATTCAAGCAGCTTCTGCTTCTCTTTCTGTTTATGCATGCGTTTATCCACAGCCAAGTCACCTGACTTGCTTAATTGCTGGAAGACGGGCTTGTTCACAAGATTGGATTCCAAAGGAAGTTGGTTCACATCATTTAAGCTTCTACTCTTGGCAGACGGCTGTTGATTCTTCTTTGTAGAACTTGAAAAGTGAATGGACCCCATGTGGTTAGCTGCACTTGATACTTCCTTCAAACCATGTCTCTTCTTTGCACTGCTAGGCAGAGCCCGCAAACTAAGATTATGGTGGTTTTGGTCAAGACGCTGGACCTCATCCAAGGTTACTCCTGATGCAGCTGCATCAAGCTGACTATGCATATTATTCTGACCCTCGGTGACAGGGGTTTGGTATGCCGCATACAGAGCTCTTGTTGTTTCTTCTTCGCTAATATCACACCGGTTCTTTCCAGGCCTGGCAACCACTCTTAATAGTCAATAATCAGACTAAAAGAAAGACCTCAAACATAATTTATTTATTTTTTCAAAAAAGGGATAAAACAGTGAGGTCTTCAAAAACTGTACACCTAGTCACCTACATGACAAATAATCCAAAATCCGGACTAAATCCATAAGGGCAAATATATGCTTTCACCCTTCATTGCCAAGTTATGCACATAATAAAAAAAGGAGGGATAAAACGATGAGGTCTTCAAAAACTGTACATCTACATGACAAATAATCCAAAGTCCGGACTAAATTAATAAGGGCAAATATATGCTTTCACCCTTCATTGCCAAGTTATGCACACACAATGAATCAAATACCCCTCAACATAGCGAACACAGGGCAGATAAAAAGTACATTTAATAAAAACAAAATTATGATGATTCAATGATACGCCCACAAATTTCTCTCGAGATGGTTCATTGGTTAGCCCCAATTCGAACAAGGTAAACAGTGTCTGATCTCCCCAACAATCATGGAAAATCATTCATAAGAAATAAAAAAGCGGTGAATCATTTCGAATGTGGAAATGTCTAATATCAAATGTATCAAACAACTTTAACAGCCTCATCATATGGCCAGCAACATAAACAGCACCTTACCACAACTGATGAAAGAAGATGGAGGCTATGTTGCTCCATACATAAGAAGAACTAGTCCTAACTGCTAACGTACTTTAATCAATATCTCCACCAATTTCATAAAAGATTTATGCACAAGTATTTTAGTGTTAAAACTTACTAAGGGATGAAAGCTCCATCTTACGGTTTTCACATAAAAATGAATTTCAGATATGGTTTTTCCCCCTGACACAGAGATGACACTCTACTAGAACTGAAACCAGCAAATCTATTTGATTGGGCATCCTTGTTATAATTTCAACAAACTATCTGAAAGTAAAGAATCCAAAATACTTCTGGGAAGGAACTTACAGCCAATTAAGCATGCTGCAAAGCCACTTCTCTGGAAGGACTGTGGGCTCCATGCCAAACGGTAGAAGACGCCATTTTTGACATTTATCACAGCCAACCCAATTTTCTTTTATAACAACAGAAGGTGGAAGTGGATGAACTGCATCAGAAACAGGCCTATTTTCCATTAAAGGAGCAACTGTCAGGGTTGCCCTTGGATATGCCTCTGATGCCAATTGATTACCCACCTTTGTACCACTTGATCTGTGTTTTGGTTTGTCTGACAATGTGTGAGCCTCTTTATCAAAAAACTCAGGCTTTGAGTCATTCTGCCGGTCTTTAAAAGGCATTTCCAAAGAATCTACTCTATCCTCAGCTTTCTCCACTACCGACTCACTTATTGAATCCCTATGATTGTCCATGGTCTTGCCCAAGTCTTTACGTGATTTAACATCATCTGATTTACTTTTCAACGGGTAATCACCAGCTTGGCTATTTCTCTTCTTATCTTTTGATGCTGAAGAAGAAACAAGCTTCAAGCTTTCCTTCGGGAACTCTGCAGCAGGGGTTCCATCACTTTGGCTTCCCTTTGATTTCTTTTTTCCACTGGAAGATAGCTGCTCCTTAACATGGGGCCTCTTCACTCCATCCTGCTCATGGGATGTGGCTTTCTGCCCAACCTTCTGTTTTGGAGCAGCTGTGATTCCACCATCAAGATCTTTCCTCCCCTTGGTAGCATCTGATTCAGTTACACATATGTCATAGCTCTTGTTACCTTTGCTCCTATCTTTCCTCAGGTCCAATACCTTGTCTGCAGAACTAATCTTTGCACTCTGCTTATCAACCACATCCACATCTTGGCTGGGCACCGACTCCAAGGCTTCCTCCTTCGCTAAGTCAGAAGAGAATACTTTCTCCTTCACCACAACCTTATTAGCTACCCTAGAAATATCAGGAGCCTTGACCGCACCTTTTGCTGTGTCTCCTATACTAAATTTTGAGCTGGATAAAAGTGAAAGTTTCAAGGCATTAGAAACAAGCTCCCTGCCAGCTGTGGTCTCAATGTCGATTTCCTTCTTCAAAAGAGAGGTAATGTCATTCCCAAAATCCTTACCACTCCCATTCTTCACTTCCAAAGATCTATTATTTTTCTCCATTGACTTAATTTTCCTTTCTCCCACCACTTCACTAATCCCCACTACAGAAGAAGAATCGTCCACTAGCACGCCAGAACTTTCCTGGCTACCCTTGTACTCGGGCCCACTTCTACCGTCTCTTTGAAGTTTTTCGTTTTCTGATAAGCGAAGCAGACTATCACGAAGAGGCGATAGCAAGAGACCACCAGGGACCGGAAAAGATGTCATAATCTGTTCGCCGCATCAACAAGAACAAGGCATCTGGATCACTCGATCCACACAAACAAGAATAGAAATTAAGGAAATGAGGGACCAAAGTATACCTGAAGTATAATAGTTGGAGATTCATCGGGAGAATTTCGAGATTCAGGAGACAGCCCTCCACTTTCAGCGGGGCTATCATCAAATGATGATGAAGGAGACATATCAAGGCCAAGACCACTGTAGATCTCAGCATTCTTTTTTACTGAAGTGCTCTCCGGACCTACTTTAATTCGAACCTTTAGTGTTTTCTGGTCATTTGGATTGACCGGTTTATTTACACACTCATGTTTGGGACTGAATTCAACAGAGGCACGAGCAGGATACGAGCAGACATCTCTTTTAACAGAATTGTCCACAGATGGGACCCTTGAAACAGGTGGTGCTGCTGCACTGCTAGAAGCAGGTCCAAGCCTGACGGCAAAGGGTGCACTTGATGGAACTGAAGAGTTCTGATGCACACCCTGTATAGTAACATTACCAGCAGTGCTCAAATAAAGTACAGAATCCCTACCCATTGTAACAGTAGGCCATGGATTCTTGCTTTAAGGTATTAAAGAACAAATAACAAGAAAATTTGTCCAAATTTAACAAAATATACCTCCAGTGACAAATGGTTTGGTGATCTTTGCATATTGTTGTTCTGCACTTTCGGTGGACTTCTTGGTTGAGACCAAACTGAAGGAGAGCGTTGATAAGTGGGTAAAAACGAACCATACCCACCAAATTTTGCCCCTGCCAAAATGCACAAATTCCAGTTCCATCATACAGAGGACAAAGAAAGAATTTACAAAATGCAACTCGGCAAACTCCAAAATCATAGTCCTGTCATGGATCACTTACCCAAATTTTCTGCAGAAACCCCACCTTCAAAATCCTTTTGAAAATGGCCCAAGACATCTTGAAGCTTCTCATCCTTCAGAAACAGAAAATAAAATCTTACGAATGTTGGAAAAAAAAAACATTTTTATAGCAGAAAAGAGCAAATAAAGAGTGATGATAAAAACTTGGAACTGAAAAATGAGAAGTAACATATTCAGAAAGATAGAGGATTTTGGAAAATAAATAAATGCCTAGTGTTGTGTATGCAGAAGTAATCAACAAATCAGTTCATTTTGTGATACTGTTTTGGTATTGTCCAAAACGAAAATGGGTCTGTGCACCACATCATAAATATCCGAGATCACAAATAGGAAGATTCAGTCAGAGTCCATGCTATTATAAAGTTTTCAAAAACAGCACAATCTGGAAAAAGGCATGCAATATGTGCCTGCACAGTACCAACACCTACTTCCCAATGCCTCGATGTAGCAAGAAGGGTAGTGGCAGAACATTCTATTCAATGACACAAAAACTCTTCCCAACTCTGCCTTATTACTCCAATTATCACAAATAAAACTAATGAAACATCAAGAACAAACAGGTGCATGGAGCAAACTTTCAAGCATAAACACTTAATTTAGTAATTGAATACATTCAGTAAACAAATTCACTTTTCTCCCCTAGTACCAAAATAATCCAAGAAACGGGTCTCTGTCGATTTACATTGATTCGGAATTAAATCACCCAACCACACATCCTCAAAATCTCCAGAGCCATAACAAAGTTAATTAAGAGCTCCCACATCTAATTTCCGAAGCAAATTTGCTTCTAACAACCAAATTCCGAACCTAAAAGACATATCTTGATCATCAAGAACACATGCCTCAAGCAATGGATCAGGTCCCTCAGAGAATTGAAACTACCAACCAGACCAGACCCAGAACCCCCAAGCTTTCAATGCCCAATCTAAGACAAGACGGAATAAAACTTACATAAATATTCAACAAAGCAATAAACTTGATCAAGAAATTACAATCTTAGAAGGGGCTCCCAAAAAAAATTCAAACTTGTTGGGAAGTAATACAGAAGAGAACCCTTACGATATAAGAGAGAGCAACATCAGGGTCGATGCTTGCGTTGTCGTCCTGGTAATCGCAAGCCTCACCTTCTTCGAGTTCAATCTCTTCCATCTCTCCTCCAACAGCAAACCCTAACCCCTTCCTCCCATCCCTACTCCCCACAGAGAGCATCAAAACCCCAAAAATCCCCTACCCAAACAACCACCTTCCCTAAAATCCCACATCACTTGAAACCAAAAAAATTGGCCGAACTCAACTCTGAGATCAGAATCCCACAATCAAACACCAAGTAAATCTTCCGAAACCACAATGATCGAACACAATCAAAGACCCTCATCGAAACAAACCCTCAAAAAACAAAAAACCTTTCTTCCCAAAAACATACGGAGACCAACCACGATCGGTGTCAACAGTTGGAATATTCCGAATCCCCTCTTTTCAGATCGTCTCAGAACGCTCTCTAAGAGCTCGAATCGATTCGCTTACAGAACTTCAATTTTCGATGTTTACAAACAAAAGAGAGAAAGCTGTGTTTTTTTTCTCTTCTTCTTCCTCTTCTTCTTCTTCTGCTTCTTTTTTTTTATTTTTTTTCATTTTAATGTATTTTCCTGCTTACTTCCTCCCTTTTCCTTCTTCCCCCATCTCTCTTTCTGAAAACACATAATTTAAGTCCGCAAAAAAACTGACCGATCTAACAAGAAGACAAAAGAGGAAGGCCATGAGAGTAAAAAAATTTATTTTTTTAAATACTTTTTTTCCTGGAAACTATTTTTCTATTCTCCTATTGGGTTTTTTTGACGGCTTGTCCTCTCTCTCTCTCTTTCTCTCTCTAGCTTCACAAAATCTCACCCGATCCCGCCGTAATTTTCCCTGATTTTACCGTGATTAAAGCCCAAAGAAAGTTACTTAATTATAATTAACAAGGTAATAACTGTTCCCACTGGTTAGTGAAAAAATTGAAAGAAAGAGATGAGAGAGTACGGAATGACGAAATTATCCTTAAGATTATGTGGCTAGCTGTACTTGTATTTTCTGATAACCTAGTAGCCGACTTTACTAGGAAAGAGGATAATGATGTCATTTGACGAGACCAAAAAGAAAAATATGTGCTTTATTCATGATTCATGTACTTTTTTATTTTCTGGTATTAAAACGGGCTTCCGGTATTAAATTTTGGGTGTTAACTGTCAACCGGTTGGTCTGGTCGGTTTGAGGGTCTAATACCATGGTTTTAAGGATCAGTATCGGATCGGTGGAATAGTCCGATTCATATCAGTATCGCCACTACCTAATCCCAATCCTAGAGGAATCCCGTATCGATGGATCGGTACAACTAAGGGTAAAAAGGTTATAAAAAAAAAAAAAAATTTTAATGGAAATCAATGGCAAATCTATCTGATCTAGATTGATACAGAGCGATTCTTATCAATATCAGCGGAGATTGATCCCATAGCTGATGTTGATTCTTAAAACCCTAATTGTTACTATATCATTTGGTTAATCGTACTTCATATACTTAACCATGAAAAAATTATATGTTAAACCACCTTGTGTGGAGGTGGAGGACCTGGTTTCGGATGTTCCCTGGCTGGCGTCTCAGTTTCACTCTGTTTCTTTCTCTTTTATTCCTAGGGCTATGAATGGTATTTCGGATGCCCTAACTCGGAAGGCCTTGTCGCTTGGGTGTACGATAGATTGGCCACACTCCATTCGGTGGCTCCACAACCTCTGTGTTGTTGAAGCCACTGGTTGTAATCACCCCCCCCCTTTCATCAATAATTTTCCCCGTTACCAAAAAAAAAAATCTGGTCAAGTTTGTTGGACTATAATCACTCTTTAAAAGTTTATAAACCGATGATAAACAAGCTATAAACGAGTTAATCAAATTATAAACGGGCTATAAACAATAGTCATGGTCCATTATCGATGTCCATCGGTCAATGACTATTGGGTTTTCAACCAAGCACCATGAACAACTGAATAATAATCGGTCTAGGTTTGACACCGCACTGATAACTAACCGATCAGTCCGATATCGAGCTTTAATGAGTCAATTCTGTCGGACATATCGATGCAAGCCAACTTTTGACACCCCTGATTAGTCGATGCTTTATCTACGTGCAGATAAAATAAGGACCATTTATTTGAGCTAGAAATCCATTAGGATAATGGTTTTAGTGCACGATATTGGATCAGCTGTGTTAGTCAATTTTACCCATGTCTTCTTTAAGAATGAGTTTTTTAACCATTTTACCCCTTTTTCGAATTGTTTCACCAATATAGTATTGGGCCATCGGCCATTTTTGGGATCAGTCACTTGCAAAACCAGTACATATTGGCCAATACAACACCATTACCTCAACCATAATGTATTAATATTTTTTTAATACATTGCAATTGTTCTTGATGTTTAGGGGTTTAATTGCTGGAGTACCCCCACTGCACGTGCTGTTGTGTTTTCTTTCCATCGGTTCCCTGTTGAGGAATTTATGTAAAGAGATTCTTTCCGCTTATCGTTGCATCAAAGTAACAGCTTCTCTCAAAGTATAACCTTCCTCTTTTATAGGCCCCCTTTTTTGTTTGGTTTTTTCGTTGCCTTTTTCAGTTTTATAAAATAAATTACAAAAGGCTACTATTATGCTGTTCTTGTCATGGCCTCAGGTACTGGACTCTAACTATGATGGTCCATCAAACAAATGGAATGAAAACACCACCTGGTCTCGCAGCGCACGCTACTCCTGTAACCTGACACAAGGGTATGCAAAATGACCATCACACCCCCTAGAACCTAAAAAATGACTAGGGTTGCAGTGGTCATTTCATGTGCCACTATGTCAAGGCACAAGGGCGGCGTGTCTAACGCAATTGAGTGGCGTTCTTTCTCCCTCAAACAAAATATAGTATTGTAAAAAATTAAAGCAAACTAGGGTGTCAATCGATAGTGCTCGATTGGTTTTGTTCAGGCCTAATCGGTTCCCACCAATCTAAGGCCTTGTATCATTTTCATCTGTTTAGGTAATCGGGCATGGATACGTTTCTATTAAGAGAAATCAATTACCAATCCATAATCGAAGGTAATCGGATTATAATACAATTTTAAATGGGTTAATTGACTAATCAAATTATAAACAGGTTGTATTCAGGTTAAATGGGCCTAGGCTAGATTTGGTGTGATTTCTATTTCAATTTCGTATTGATTTCATGAAACAGTCAATAAATTGAAATTGTTTTGGTTGTATCAATATGAAATATTTCATGAATAAAAAAATCCATTTGGTAGTTCAATTTTTAAAAATAGATTTTGTATATTTCTTTGAAAAGGGTGGTGGTGGTGGTGGTGGTAAAGGTAGCGGTAGGGGTGGTGGGATGGTGGTGACATGGTGGCGATGGGGTGGTGGCGGTGAGACCATTAGGAGAAGAAGGGTGGTGTTTTTTTTTTTTAACTTGAAATTACTACTTTGCCCATCAAATTAACCGTGTGTTCATAAAAGAGCAAGAGTGAATGAATTTATATTTCACAAAAACAAGGTGCAAAAATCAAACCAAACAATTTTCAAAAGAAATTACCCCTTGAAATTGAAATAGAAATCATACCAAATCAGGCCTTAAACAAGCTAATCACTATAAACGTCGATTATCAATCAATCACACTATTTAGTCGGCCCTCGCATGCACTTGTCTGGCTACTACTTGCACTGAAAACGCATGATTATTAATTGATTGATGCTTTAGACTGACATGTTTAGTAACCGATCGGACCAATCTGAAGCTTCAATCGATCAATTCAGGTTAGGCCTATTGGTGTCGAACAAGTTTTGACACCCCTAAGGCAAACCACCCAAAACCAATTAAGGAAAAGTTCTTTGAGCTGACTGCGAGGATACCCTAGCACCTCTATCCATCTATCTCCTCCTCTTACGAAATGTCGTCTCTACCCCCTACGTAAGAAATTGTTTCAGGTCCGAGAGCATGATCTACGCCAACGCCCTCAGGTTTATCTCTCTCCTCCTCAATAGAGGGTAGTGATGTCATGTCGTAGGGGGTGGGAGGAGAGGGATAGACACAGAGGAGCTGGTGTTAGGCCATTATCCCAAACAAAAAACATTTTCCCCATAAAAGATCTACATGACGTCGGACTGGGGATTCTTTCCCAAACTCTCTAATGCAATGAGTCGTGGGTCCATACTCCATACTGACACTCTCCTCAAACAAAAGATGATCCCTACTGAACAAAACCGTCTCACACCCTCTTATGGATATTGTTTTCCACTCTAATGTTGTGGGGACCCTCTACCCTAATAATTGTTTTCGTGGAAGAAAAAAAAAATAAAAGGTTCTTTGAGCCGCCAAGGATATGCTAGCACCCTCTCCCTTTATCTCTTTCCTCATATAAAATGACCTTGCTGCCATCCTATATATGAAATTGTTCTACCGCACCTCATTGGCACTCCTTTATATCGCTTGCTCAACGAACCCTCTCCAAGAAACCAAAAAAAATAAAATGGAAATGACACTCTGATACGATCTTCTTCTTGTGTGAATCTCACACACATTTGTAGCCTCAGAGGTGGAGTTTGTTATATGTAATTTTCTAGCGCCACATTCCATATGTAGACTATATTGATGGACTATTAAATGGAAAGACAAACAATAAAGAAAGGGAATGAAAAAGTCACGTCAAGCCCAACCTTTTGGGGGCCCATTAAGAAAGTTTTTATACATGTGAACTTAACAACATTGGTACCAACTATCATCCATACACTACGGATGCACCCATTCAACCATATCTTTAATGCCTAGGCTTAGGCTTCTCTTCATCAATCTCCATCAAAATGGCACTAAAGTGGTATGACATCATGTAACTAACCATCTCATGTACCCTAAGTTTTGTTCAATGTGAAGCATGTGGTTTTTTTTTGGAACAGGAGGTATTTGGCCTTTGGTCGACTAATCCCCCAAGGCTCGTGTACGACCCCGCAACACACTCAAACGAGGAGATACTGAGGCCCCCATGTTCACCAGGGAGTTTCCTCTTAGGCGGGTGGCCCCAAGTGGGGAGGCGGAGTCAAACTCGGGACATTCAACTTTCTTAGGCCTCATCCCTTGCCAACTACACTCTTCCTTGGGGCTGCCAGTGTGCAGATTTCTATGCATGTCCTTTCACATCTGACTTGTGGACTTCATATTCTTTCTTCATTAAACGCTTCCTACTGGACGATTTGATCACCCACCGCCCTCATTGGTGGGAAATTGTACTCTGGTGTCATAGAGATCCCTCTCCCTTTAGTTATTGTGTGTATTTGCATGACATTATTCAATTCAACTCAGCTTGATCCCAACTAAATGGGATATTGGCATCCTGAAAGCATCCTTCTCTTTTTGTGATTTTGTCTTTATCAGTAGATCTGGGAACGAATTGTCCCACAACTTGTCCAAGTGGGCACTCTCCTGCCCTGCGAGCTGTTTTAGGGAGCCCCCTTTCCCTAGGGATCTCCTGAGCATTGTAACTCCCTTTATCAATCAACGTGATTAGATCATTGCACCCAAAAAAAATAAAAAAAATAAATGGGGTCACTTACATGAATCTTCTTTCCTAAATCAATTATATTCAAAGATATACTTGTTATGGAGAGTTTCTTATGACGCAAGTGTGGATAGGAATCTACATGTCACACCAAGGGCAATGCAAAGAATAGTACTTTTTTTTTTTTAACCTGAAGTTATCTGGGACCCGGGGCAGCCCCTAGAATTTTATTAAGAATCAATCAAATAATAAAAGAATACACAGGGGGGACATGGCCGCCTTACCCCAACCCATCCTAGAATAACCTCTCACATACCTCTTAGATCTCTCTTACCCAGCCCTACAGCAGAAGGAAAAAAAACTTATGTCCTCACCACTGCTAGCCCGCAGGCATCTTCCCGAGCAATCCTATGCAACTTAGCTGAGAGATCCTCACCACCCTGAAACTCCCTATCCATCTTGATACTGCACGCAAACTTAGCCAACCAGTCTGCAGCCCTATTTCCTTATCTGTAAGTGAAAAGGATCAACGGCTTTAGGGATCTGATTATCTCCATAGTTTCATTGAACCAGTACCAACACTTCCATGAACCACATCTCCCCTTCGACAGGCTTCGAATTGTTCCCAACGAATCTGTGTTGACCACAATGCCATTAATGCCTAAACGAACACACAGTTTCAGCCCATCATTCAACGCCCTGACCTCACCAATCGTGTTAGTGCAATCTCCATAGTACCTGGCAAAAGTTGCCACTACCACCCCCTTCTTATCTCTAATAACACCTCCCCCCCCCTCCAATCCCCGGGTTCCCTTTATAGGCCCCATCTACATTGAGTTTCACCATGTTGATTAGGGGGCACCAATAAACCGGTACTGACATTTTTTCACCGGGGGGGTGAAATGACAATCCGAAGTAGCTAGAGAGGCTGCTTCTTGCTTGTTGGAAAATACGTAACCTCCCCAATCCATCTTCTCACAATTCCGATAATAGAACTAGCAGGGCGTGGTCTTTCACCATGTCGCCTGTTATTCCGTTCCTTCCACAACTCCCATACTATGAAAGATGGAAGCAAACTTGTTATAATACCACATACGCTCCTCATATTAGTATGATCATGCTGTAACATTATTCTCTCCCTAACACCTTGCAGTGGGATGGTTTCCACTTCTAGAAGACCAGAGAAAAATGCCCAAACCTTAGCTATCGTTCCTCCCCAGACCAAGCAGTGTGATGCCGATTCACCTGTAGGCGTGCCACAACACGAGCATTTAGAGACCAGAGACACCCCCTTCTTCTTATGGCATCATCAGTAGCCACCTCACCACACATTAGCTGCCAGAAAAAGAAACCCACCTTCGTGGGGAGGGTACGGTACCAAAACCATGGCGCAAATAACTTTACAGGGGAAGCCGTTCTTACCACGTTCCAAGCCGAACGGGTGGAGAACTCACCATTCCGGGTTGTCGTCCAAATCAATCAGCCCTCCTTACTTGACACATAAATTTTCCTCGTTTCTAAGTCCTAACGTACCACCGCAGCATCAATGGAATCGAGGAAACCCTCTCGCCACCTTCCCTCTTCATTAAGCACTTCCTTTACCCTGCTTGTGAAGTCTAGCTGCAATGCCCCATCAACCCAATCCATCAAGGGTCCCCAACCTGTCCAGTTATCCAGCCACAGATTTACCTCTCCTCTCCCAACCAGTCAGCGTGAATTAGCCAAAATCTTATCCTTATGTGCCATCACCCACCGCCAAGATAGAGTTCTAGCCGTCCTTGGTTGCGAAAGAACCACATGCCCATTCCTTAGAAATTTTGCTCTGAAAAACTCACACCACATGGAATCAGATGAGAGCGCCCGCCACAGCCCCTTTAGACGCAAGGCTAAACCGATGTCCTCCAACCGTCGAATGCCCAGCCCGCCTTCCTCCAAAGGGCAAAGAATAGTACTTTTGTTATGGACCAAAATAGGTAAAAGTCTTAGTGTGGACCTCACATCTTATTATGTGAGTCGAGACACACGTTGGAATATGTACTTTTGTATCGTATGCTTTTTTTTTTCCTACTTGTTAATTTGTTATTAGGCTTAAACGATACATGTTTTTCCACATCATTTCTTTTAATGGTCATTTTGGGCCTATCCTTGGGTCTTTACCTCCTCTTATCTAAATCATACCTCTACTCCTTACTAAAGCATTCAAATGACTCTGTTTGTACATGTATGTCTTTTCGGCTACACTGAGATTATTTATATGTTATTTATTCATTATTCAATTTTCACCCAAAAAGATTGTATTTATTGTTCAACATTTAGCTTTATGTATCATTGCTAATCGTACAATTGTCTTATAACAATTTTATTTGATTTTTAAAAGGCTACGTCGATCACATAACACTCTAGACACTGATATATCCCCCATCATCAAATTTTTTACCCTAATTTTCAGTCCTATTATATATATCTAAAGGGCAAAAGATCGTTGTCTGGTAATGTAGCACTTGCACCATCGCAGAGGCCAATCAGAGCACACGCATGGGGATCTACTTGAATGGGATTTTTTTTTTTTTTGGTTGAAGGGAGAATGGTATTAATAGGAGAAAAAGAATAAATTTACATTCTATAATAAGGCTTGCCTTGGCATCAGCAATGGCGGTTGGGGGGGTAAGCAATTGTGAGAAACTAAATTTCGAGAGTGTAGGAAGCTGCCAAGAAATCTGCGAAATTTATCTCCGACGTGAAACAAGAAAATGCAACTCGAAAGCCATTTCTCAGAGCTCGGATATCCTCCACCAAATTAGCCACATACCATGAGGTTTGGACTCGTCCAAGAACCATCTGAACAGCCATCAATGAGTCTGACTGCACCTGTACTTGAGATATATGTAGGGCACTAGCCATTTTCAAGCCACTCATGATAGCCCTCAGCTCCACTCGAACAATGTTACTATCCTCCAAGGCCCCAGCGAGGGCAAAAACTACGTGATCTGCCATGTTATGACCGATAGCTCCATACCCGCCGAGGTTGTCCCGGATAGAGGCATCACAATTCATCGTGACCCAATCCATTGGGGGTGGTGGCCATGTGTACATCTTTGGGGTGGGATTTTTTATTTCAACGGGGGCTTAACGGAAAATTCATGCTCTTTTAGCAAAAAAAGGCCATTTTTTACTGTTTTAAACACGTTTTGCCGTATGTTTTGGAAACATGCGGGAAAAAATGACAAATTATAAGCACTTTCATTTTAAACGTGTTTAAAACACGTTCCATTTTTTTGGCATTTTTTAAGACCTTGGACTTATTGAACAATGGCTTACTTAACTGACCATATCTCTCTCTCCCGAACTCTGATCAGCCTGATTCATTCACCGATGTAAAGATTACTCAAAGGGCTACATTTTTCATGATACAACTCAAGGTCAATGCATGGACACCGTAATTAGAAACATATATTTCAAATAAAAATTCCTCAATTTATGTGAGAAAATTATGTTTTTACTTGTTCTATTTTCTTGGAATATAAACATTTAAAACCCGTAATGTCCGTTTTTTTCGTTTTTTTACCATTTTTTGGTTTTTTGACCATTTTATTTAACCGTCCGTTTGCAGATTTTTATGATTTAAAATTCGTACTCGTAAGACTCCATTTTTTTTCTTTTGTCTTTCCTGATTATGTTAACTATGAATTCACGTGGTCATGTGTCTGGGTGCAGGACCACACAACCAGTTAGTGTTATTTTTCCCATATCTAAATTAATGAGAATCAATGCCAAAAAGATTTGCTAGTTTAAAGTACTTATTCACTAAGCATGCCATCTTCGTTTGTTAATTATGCAATGTGTCTGATTCAACTACATGGAAGGATGACATGACCATACTGATACAAATTCAAAATTGCATGAGCCACATGTTTAGTTTTCTAAATCATCATTTACAAGGGTTAGGTTCAAATACAACATTCAATTACCTCAATTACCAAAATTGCCAACCTCCCCTCAACAAAAAACATAAGTAAAGATTTTCCTTCATCATTGGGGAGGAATGGTGATGTCACCATGTTATGGGATTCTTGTCCCATCCAAAACTGCAATCACATATTGTTTGAGGTAGAAATTATCCTTTCCCTAAAAAATGATGGGAAAATGTTCACTAGGAAGGGGAGTGGGGAGTGGGGAGTGGGGATCACATATTGTTTGAGGTAGAAATTATCCTTTCCCTAAAAAATGATGGGAAAATGTTCACTAGGAAGGGGAGTGGGGAGTGGGGAGTGGGGAGTGGGGAGTGGTGGGGGGGGGGGGTGAAATGATCACCACGCCCCCATGAAAGGTAGAAATTTTGCTCCTTGAGATGCCAATGCATGCGCTTTCATTGGCTGTCACACGCACTTGACTCCTACGCTCCCCACAGAGAATGGTCTCCCAAAATCCCTAAAAGTGTCAATTTTATAATTTTAGGGAGAAAATTCTCTGTAGGGGAGTGTACTGCCCATGCCCAGACATAGAGGGGGTGAAATGACCTCCCCACCCCCATGAAAGGTGGAAATCATGCCCCCCATGATGCCAGCGAACGTTATCATTGGCCCTCGCACACGCACATGAGCCATACTCCTCCACAAAGAATACCAACCCATAATTCTAACATTTGCTAATTCAAGGAATCGATCACAATTATTTTTTTTTACCTATCACATTATTATTGTAACAAATACAACACCTAAACGTGACCCATAACAGGATGCCAATTGTTTTCATTCAGAAGTCTTCTTGATCATGCCAATTTTGTTTTCACATAAAATAGGTGAAAAATGAAAAGAAAATCTCTTATAAAATGAGATTTATCAAAAAAAATAAAAAATTCTACATCCACTAAAAGTATTCTGATCAAAATGCAAAATCACTATTATGGTTACTTCCCAAATGATTAGTGTAAACTACTAAGAGACTTATTCCAATCCAATGATAATCAAGGGCATCAACCCTAGGAGTGTCAAAACCTAAATCGAATCGGTCAAATTGATCAAAATAGGCAGAATCAGATAGAGCATGACCAATCGAAAACTGGGTCCAAATTGAAGGTCAAAACATTCCGATACAAAAATAATACATATAATAAATTGAACCAGATCGAATACGATATCAAACTGATAAAAGAACGATAAAAGGAAACCAAAATAAAACAAAACCAAATTAAACCAAAATTGACCAAAATCGACCCTACCCTTATTGAATTGGCTTCAATTTGACCGAAGACCAATTCAACCAAATGGAAACTTGACGAAACGGACCATTTGACCCCCCTATATACCATGGCATTCTTATCAAAAAAAGAAAAAAAAAGGAGAAAGAACGCTAATTGGAGTTGTACCTCGGTGTGTACTTGTGCCCAAGCACAACCACACATGAAATGACCGATGCACCCCTTTGAAAGGCGGAAAGGAGCATGAGTGCGCTGTTCATTTCACCCGTAGCTGTGCCTGGGTGCAAGTACATGCTGAGGCACAACACCGGTTAGCGTTCTTTTTTTTTTTTTTTTTTAGGTTATAAGGGAGTTTGTATTAATATAATTTTTTAACTATGGGTTTACATCCTATAGTATTTATTTCAAATGGCATCATTTTGCTGTAAGCCAGAAAGAGCCAGTGGAAGGCTATCTATACAAAAATGAACTTCTTGGACCCCTGGTGTTCCAAGTTCCAATCTATAACCGCCCTCCATTTGCCAAGGTCGTTGATAACTCTAGTGTTCCAATTTCCAATCTTAATCATTTAGATTTTGGAGAGGAAGAATTTGCAACGTGGGTCACCAGTGTAGAACCTTCGGTGACCGTGAACAAAGAAAACCAGAAAACCAGTCAAGAAAAGCGACTCAGAAAACCAGAGATCGGAAAACTTTAGTGAGAAGATGTTCCTGATTAGCGTTCCTTTTCCCAACAAAAAAATTACTATGGCATCACAACCGTCAGATAAAACTAGGTAGAAAGAAGATACATTCGATAAAACACGTTATTTTCTGGATCAGGATCGTCTCCAGGGAGTAGGGAACTCCCAGGGCACTGTCAGCCATTGGGCTGTGTCGCACGCATCCCTAGGCATGCACCGAAATATGTGCAGCATAACTGAACCACTGGATGCCCTCTACCAGCACCTTGGGCGCATGCCTCCTTGGAGGCGAGCTAAATTCTTTTTTTTTTTTTTTGTTTGGTAAACAGCTAAATTCTTATTTTCCCCCTGAGGAAACGGTGAGACTAATAGCATTAAATTTCATCATAGGAGACAAATGATTGGAATCCAATGTTAACATAGGACCCACAAATATGTATAGCCAATGGGATCCACTATAAAAAGTGGATCCCATGTGTTGTGTCCCAAAACAGTATTTAATGGTCATTCTTTCACTTCACCCTTTGGCCATGATATATTTGGTTTCTATTTTTTAAATTCTATTTGGTGGAAGATAATGACATATTTCATGAACTGTGACTTCATTATGAAAACATCACCATGTGCTAAGCAAGGTTCCAATCGACAATGAAATCGGCCAAAACGCTTTTTACTGTTTTTTTCGTAAAAGGGCTTGACGCCTGCATGAGACTCGAATCAACCAAAATTGGCCAAAATTGATTTGAACCTTAGAAATTTAGTACGGATCAATCACTTTGGATCAACATGAATAGGGATTTATTGGAAAGTTTCAAACAATCATGTTTTTAAAAGTGCATCTTACCTATCTTTTATGCATTGCTTTTTGTCCTTTCATATGGGTTTTTAATTCCACATTGCTTAGAAATAAGGTAAGAGTAGAAGTCTATGTATAAGATTTGGTTCTGTAAGAGTGCAAGCCCTTAGAAGAGAGATTCTTCTCCCTTCACTTGAGGTCCTAGCCTCCCAGGCATGATTTGTAATCTCGGATCATCTCGGATCATCCGATATTGACTAGATTGGATCGATATCAGTCGAGACCAACCTGATACACCTGTACGAACAAGGGTAAGAGGGTAAAAAAGACAATTTTTTTCCCAGGGGCAAATGCATCATATTTGGCTAGATTTTGAGTGATATTGAGATTATGAGCTATGGTCTAAGATGCTTTTTTACACACATGCATGTGCTCGAGCCGAGCAAACGAGGATGAGACGAGGGCATATGGGTCAATCCGTTCCATTCATTTAACATTTTTTTCCATGGGCTTGAGCAGCTTGGTCTTGATTTTGAATGGGCTGTTTGGGCCTATCTCTAAACGGTAATACAAATCTTTCCTTCCCTTTAACTAGAGAGGCTTAATTAGCCTTTCAAAGGATTACCTTGAAAGAGCATCATCGTCTCCATAAAAAGGAAGGCTCGTAACTAAGGGTGTCAAACCCAAATCGAAACTATGAAACCGTTTAATAAATTGATTTCAAAATGAGACCGTTTAGCTAAACATTTTTTTAAAGTGGAAAAAAGATAAAATATCAAATACACTAGTATCCGTCCATATGCCCTTTTGAAAGTTGCTTGCTCGGATAGCAAGCTAGTTAAACATGTTGATCATTTCGTTGTTAACAAAATTACAAAAGGAAAAAGTATACGATAGTGTTTTAGTTGTTCCAACATATGAAAAGAGTTCCACAGATCATGTGAAGGCAACGATTCTTTAAGTGTGTCTTATATTTCTGTGGATGCATTCCAAACCTGCATGTTAGTCCATCTAAAATATAAACGTTTAATTAAAAGTTTAAACCAATTAATATGTACATAGTAAGTTAAGTCATTCATAATTATAATAAATAAATCCCGCTAAAAAGAGACATTTCAAATCTTTTGAATAAAAAATCAAAACATATAAACAGCTATAACCTTAATTTGACTAGTCAACTTAATTCAATATTAAGTTTTCATTTATTTCAATAAAAACTAAAAGAGAAAGAAGCCGTTCAAATAAAAACATAAAAAGAACTAATAAAATCATTTAAAACCGAGAGTGTTGAAACTGTTTGCACCCTTACTCGTAACACTCTTGCATCCATTTTTCAGATTCTCTCTCACTTCTTCACTTAAATTAATTTATCCATCTTTGTTTTTTATTTTTCGTTTTTGAAATTGAGCAAAAACCCAAAGTATCATGACGGGGCCTAGTCATCGAGTGCATATTGAATGGAGGGCCAATATGAGTTGTTTTATATTTGGAGACTAATTCACACCAACCTAGTTGCACCAGTAAATGGAACTGAAGTCTTAAGAAGAGTGACCAATGGCACGATTCAGTCCCACATATTTCTCCTAACCTTGATCGGATTTTATAGTAAAGAATGTGACATACTCAACAATGCTTCATCAACATTGTGTTCTAGTGGTAGTCATCACCTGTAGATAAGTCAAATATTATACTCTTTTGAATTTCATTACCTACCAGGATTGGATTCCGACGATTCCATTGATCCAATTCTGCTTCTTAAAGCCATGGTGTAGAGTGCCTCACTACCTAGGTAAACAAATAATCTTGAAGATGGCTATGGTCCCTTGCTTGGGTGGCTTGCAACATTACCTTGCAAATGGTAGGTCTCACGTTCCAATATGGCTACATGCACCTCAAAGACTTTGCTTGAGTAATGCCCGCATTTAGCTGCATCAAAAGCTAGACACTTACAATAGCGAGACAATGCAAATGCTATTGCAAATGCAAACCAACATTTGATGCAAGGAGTTATTGTTCACCTTCCCAGATAAAATCATTCCTGATCTCTCAAGACCGGCCCAAGGCCCATGATGCTAGACTGTTACTAAGCCTGGACCTAGCCCAATAACTTGTGGGCTAGGTTGAGCCTACCTCTACCACGCCTGAGCTCAGCCTGGTTACATCCCTACAAAACCCACAAAGCAGAACCTTTGGGTTCAAATTAATGCATGCTGCTTTTTTTATTTTTATTTTTTTTTAGTTTTAAATTTGAGATTAATGATTTTCTTTCCTAATCTCCCAACATCCATTTAAGTAATCTGGACCAATATGCTATCTTAAACGGGCTCTAATAAATCATGTCTACCCCTAAAGCCCTTTAAGGCTTTGTTTGGTTGTAAGGGAAATACAAATATTTCTTTGAGAAGTGAAATATATTTTACAAAAAGTCTTTTTGACGTTTGTTTGAAAAAGTAAATAATATTTCATTGGAAAGTGAATTTACAAAAAATACAAATATTTTCCTTCCCTTCACTTCCCAACTTCCCTTACAACCAAATGGAGCCTTAGGTATCTCTTATTAACATAATTTCTAGATGCATAAGATATTCCTTCCCATAATTGCACAATGCATATGCTTAGAGAGGAAACAAAATTGTTATAAGGGCTGTTTTGGTATGATTTCTATTTTATTTTCTAGTTTATATTAGTATCGCACCCATAGATTAGCCTTGTGCCGAATCTTACGTGTTTTTTTTTTTTTTTTTTGGTAAAGAATCTTAAGTGGTTATCTTAAGTTCTCAAGAAAAGCTCGGCCTTATGCCCATAGAAGAGCTTTTCTTAAGTTCCATGATGCTTTTGTTGGTAACAATGCAACAACATCTGCATCTTATAATGCACTTGTTCTCAATTGGATATCTCGACTTAGGGCTGCAACAGGGTCGGGTTGGGCCGAGCTTTATACAGCTCTAGTCCAACCCTCTCCTTAGCTGGGCCCAGGCACGACCCAACCCTGACTCAGGGCCTGAAAAATCCAACCTTGACCCGCCCTCAGGGTTGAGACAAGCTGACCCTAATTGACCCTAATCATGGGGAGGAGGAAGGGAAATGTATGGGTTGGACTGGGTCGGAGAGAAAATGATCAATTTTACGTAGAATAACACTATAATAAAATGTCTTATATCACTTATTATCTTCATATATAATATATTATATAACAAAATATGGGTGACATTTAAAATTTTTAATATATATGTTATAGTATAACTTAAAATAGGGTTGGGTCAGGGCCAGTCTTAGCCCGAGGCCTCAGGCTCTCAACCATGGCCCGACCCTGACTCAGGGCTATATGGTTGATCAGTAGGGCAATATAGGCAAATGTTCATTAACAAGCTATGAAGGAAACTTTCACCATTACAAAATGTTAGAGTCTCTCTCTCTCTCCTTGCATGAAGCGACCTTGTTACCCTTCTATGTATGAAACTGCTCATTGGTGTATCCTGCTCATGATTTTATATTGAACTTAAGATCACGAGACATCGGTTCCTGAGGCGGAGTCTCATGTCCCCTCCAAGCCAGCTGCGCTAACCCCTTGGGGTTAATATATATATTTTTTATTCTTATTGATTTTTCATTGTTTTCCCCTCGATGTTGGATTGGTTTCAAATATCAATCGATCTGGCCTAGTTGATTTTGTATAAGTTTCATAAAAATCAAAACCAAACCATTAAAAATTTGATCCAATTCAATCTCTTATTCCCGGTTGGTTTCGATTGACCAACCGGTTATGGATGGAAATTGACACTCGTACCTCTTCCTTATTAAAGTATAGGTTAAAGAATGCCACTTAGTTGTGCCATACACGCCACCTCTGCACCCGGACACAGGGGTGCACAAAATGACCGCCGCATCCTTGGTCATATCCAGAGTTCCAAGGGGTACAACGATCATTTCACGCACCCCTATGTCAGGGCGTAGGGGTCCGATCGGATTGTGTTCTTTGAGGGGAAAATGGATTTTTCCATTCAACCACTAACAGCAGATTGACACCGTCAGTTTTATGGGACTTCAAATAATAGTTTGAAAAGTTGGGGTTATCAAACAATCGTTATAGGGGTATACAAGTAATTTTCCTTTTTGTTTTTTTTTTGGTAAAATAATTTTTCTTTTTATTTATTCATTATCGAATGGAAAATTAAATTTTTTCCTGTCAAGTTCCATGCCCTCTGCGGTTGTCCGGTTCCTCTCATAGGGGGTGGTAATGACAACTTAACCACGTTAGACAGTGTGTTCAGGCAGGGGGTTAGGTCGTCATTTCCGCCTTCGATGAGAGGAATCGGACATCTGTATTGGACAGGGAACTGAGAGGAGATAGCGTCCGGGGAGAAGAAAGCGTGGCAGTGAATGTAAAAGCGGTGCAAACCCTCTCTTCCCGTACGGTCTTATTCTTGAGAGGCTGCGACAGGAACTCCAAAGTTCCAAAACCAATCAGCAGGACAGGATCAAAACTTTCTCCAAACTCACTCAAAAAGGCATCTTTCTCCCTCATCTCTTCTTTTCCCGCAGCAACTGAGCTGCCCGGGAATCACGGGTAACACTTATGAGTTCGTGATACCATGGGCCCCACCGCATAGTTCGTCTTGGAGTGCACATCCCTCCATCGTTCAATTCATACGAAGCACATTGTCTTACACATGATTGGGATCTCCCGTCCCTACGAAGAGACCGTCCCACTTGTATGATTGGGATCTCAACCGTGCATCAACAACGCTCCTGCTGCTGCTGCTTGCGATCCACGTGTCACCCGTATATAAGTCTCCGCTGCCAGTTCTCCAAATACAAGAAAAATAAAGGAAACTCAAAAAGTTGGATTTCACGAATTTATTTCTGTATTATTTTCACTTTTTCGTTCCTTTCATCATTCCCTTTTCTTAGGAAATAAAATTAGCTACAGGTCTAGGGTTCTTCTTCGTCATATCTTTCGTTTTTTTTTTTCTTCGTATTTTAATATAATATATATAGAGAGAAAGAGTGACGATAAAGTAGAAAAATCTAAAAAAAAGCTCATCTGATTTCAGAAATGGTAAACAATTTTGGATTTTTTTTTCTTCAATTTTTATGTAATTGAGTTAAATATCCTTCCATTTTGGGGTCCAAGGACTTGTTTTGATACGGCGTTAGATCAGAGAGATTTATGCATCGTTATTGGTGGATTGGGGATTTTGTGATATAAAATCCAATTGATGTTGTGTGTTTGATTGAATTCCTGTACGAAGAAGACGGAGAATTAGGGTTAGCGAAATATTGGATTTACTGCTTTTGCTTTCTTCCAGTTAGAATTGTGGAAAAGTGGCATTCTTTCTACGGTGTTTCAGGAGCTTCATGAGAGTGTTGTTTGGATCTGCTAGAAGGGAATGTGTAATTACTGAGGGATCCTCTGCGTTGTTGTAGAGGATCCCTGTTTGGACCAAGTTTTAAAAAGTAATTTCCCACCCTGCTGATGGGTTTGGAAAGTGGTTCTGGCTTTTGCTGTTCAGTGAAGTGAAACTTGGAAGGTTGTGTCAATTCAGTTGAAGTGTCGGTTCTTCTGCATTAAGGGAACAGAAGCGTGATACTTTATAATTTACTCTTCCTCTCTTTCTTGATCTTTGCCGAAAGATTGAAGCCAATGTACGCTTCGGGTACAGATTCACTACCAGAAACTAATGAAGTTGCAGTTACAGTGGCAATCCCTACACGTTTTGTGTGGCCTTATGGGGGAACTAGGGTCTTTCTCAGCGGTTCTTTCACAAGGTGAATCTTTTAATTATCGTTTTTCATTTCTCCTTTGTTTATTTATCTTTCTTTTTTTGGGTTAGGAGGAGGGGGTGTTGAACATCTTTTTCTAACTTGCAAACTTATGAGGAGAAAAACAGAAAAGAAGTTCTGACGTTAAAACTGCATGCTGAGAAACCTTATTATTTGATCCATTACCTTTAATTTTGTTGCTGGGTTTTCAATTTTTTTCCTTAAAATGGGAAGTTTTACCTTTTTTGTGCTCATTGAGCTTTATCCAAGGCTGGAAATTAGATAGATTTAAAAAAAAAAAGAAATGCAATACAAAAATCTTGAAAACAACTTCCAATTTTTCTGGAATTTATTTTTTGAGAAGAAAAGGGGAAAGGAGGGGTTGTATCTTGGTGAATGATGCTACTCTTACACATGGAGGACACTACCCACTGTATATGGCAGGATTCTTTTCCTAACTCAGCAATACTCAAATATGCTTCCTTTCATGTACATTCAGCGAAAAGGCAAACAGCAAAAAAGGGTCTTATGAATAAAAGTTGATTATCATGGAAAATTTGTCTCCATTGAAAAATTGCATATATCAGTAGAATCTTTCTTAGCTGGATGGGAAGTTTATTGGAAATTATTGAGTGCTTATGAATTGGTGACAGATATGGTTTGAATTGAAATGGAGGTGATTAACTGTATTCTCTTGGTAAACTTCTAATAGTTTTAAGTTAATTTATTTATAATTTTTTTGGGATGTGGTAGGGTAGTTTGAGTTGTTTTGTTCTTCTAATTAGTTTTATCTCTTTAGGTGGTCAGAACATGTGCCAATGTCTCCAATGGAGGGTTGTCCCACCGTATTTCAGGCTATCTGCAGCTTGACACCAGGGTATCACCAGGTCAATATACATGACTTGTTATCTTAGTTATTATTGTTCATTTAATGCATGATACCTGCTATCTAATGATTACAAGTGCAAATCACTTCAGAGCATAACCCCCTCCCCCCAATGGGGCAGTTGCAGGAGGGTATAAATGACAGGAAGCATATGTATCAGTCAAAACAAAGAGTAAGAAAACATACATTATTACTAAATGGATGGTTTCTAGGCATATGAACGGTCAAAACAAAGAGTAAATAAACATATATTATTACTAAATGGATGGTTTCTGACATCTGCCATGAATGCTTTCCGTTTCGGTCCGGCAATTTTTTGTCATTATCTGTCACGTAACTGCAAGGTTGAAACAAACTTGTTGTATTGAATAACTGTCCAACCAAAATGTGTTTTGCCTTCTGATTTCCAAACAGTTGACAGAAGATATTTCTGGTGCCACCAACTTGACTAGCCAGACCATTGAATTTCAAGGCTCTAGCCCCAATCTTCCATGTGCAAGCGTTATAGTACTGTACATAGTTAAATGATTCCTACCATTTGTTTTTTTCACTACCAGTTCACCTTTAGGCATTTTTCTTTGATTTGCTTTAGATTTTTTTTTTTTTTTGGGGGGGGGGGGGACAGAATTCTCCATTAGTTCGATGTGTCTTTTGCAATTTGGCATGCGGAAACTTTGTACCACAGTTATTGATCTGTAATTTGATTTTGCAAAGTAAGAATATGTTCAAAAATTTTAACGAGGAAACATGCCTAAGCTGGCCTATTATTCATATACAATAACAGATAGAAAATATATTTTGACATATAAGATATGAAGAAATATAGGTTAGAAAAAACACTTGTATATTTAACACTCAAAAGTGTGTTTTTTGTGAAACTTTTGAATTGTGCAATGAGTAATAGGTTCTGCAGTTAATAAACTTAGTTTGTATAGGAATGCAAATTCTACGTGAATAAAATAAGGTTTGATGATCAGAAAAATCTCCATGTTTGTGTTACTATGCTGTCAATTTCAGTGGTTTGCTTGATCAAAAGTTGATTCCTCCTAATACAATTGATTGAGGTCCATAAGTAATTTTTTTTTTAAATAACTAAATTTTGGGAGATACAACAAAGATAGATTATTAAAATAAAGGTCCACTAAATTATACCATAGTTCAAAATCTCACCGAGATCTCGGAAATCTCGGTAAACTCGAGCTAGTTGAGACGAGATATGATACGAAACTACAAAATGTCAAATCTCGGTTGAGATTTCGAATATTTCGAAAATCTTGGAGAAATTTCGGTGAAATCTCGAATATTTCGAGCATCTCGACCTCCTCAGTACTCATAGAGTCATAGTATTATATTGTTGGGACTTGGGAATTAACACGTGGAAGACCAGGGTAGTAAGGTGTCTATGACTTATGTATTATTCATTGTACTTAGGTTGGGTGTCTATGTAATATGCATTGTGAAGACTTCATTGTATTTTTGTGGTTTGTAGTCGAAACTTTAAGTCTTTAACTATTTCTTAAATAATTATTCAATATTATGTGTATAATTTACTTGTTTTACTTGCCAATTATGTCTCATATCATTCAAACAATGTGTAGAATAGGCAATATTATATTAAGGGTTCGGCCTTTACTGCCAAGTGCCAACCAAGGCTACAAATCCAAAACACCAAATTGGGTGTTTTTTTTCTTCAATTTGAACCTTTAAATATGTTTATTAAGCCTAAAACAAGCTAACCTTAAAGTTTTGGAGCCAACTATGGCCATATACCCACCGAAAAATAATTCCGAAGCATAAAAAAAAATACACTGTCTCGCCGAGATCCGAGATCTCGAGGTCTCGGAAAACTCGACCTGGTCGAGACCAAGTTTTAGAACCTTGAATTATACAGTACCCAAATGAAAGCTGTGGAAAAGGGATGCAAAGTAAATCAATGATGCAAAAAATCTTATACCCCCCTCCCCCTCCCCCAAAAAAAAAAATTCCCTGATTTCTGTTGCAGGCTTATGCTTGATTGAACGCGAAAGGATCATTTTCTCCTTTACCCTCCTACCTATTTCAGAAGCTGGTTTTGCTTGCCCGTAAGGTGCTCTGTTGTTTATTATCTCCAATCATGGCAACACTTATATATAGAAACCAAAAATTTTCCATCACTAGGTTAATCATATATTTGGGTATTTTCTCAAATACTGATTCAGATTTCAAAAGATTATTCTTTTTCCCGAACTTATCATAAAGATTACACAATGTAATAAGTAAGCAATTTAAGTCATACGTGTTTGTTACTATTAAAATATTATCTGGAACTGTGGGGAAGTTTTTGGATTTATTTAAACATTAGTGCTGTCAATTATTTGCATTTCCATATTTCAAAGAATGATGATGAGGTATCATAGCATTTATTATTTTTTGATAAATAGAAGATCTTATAACATTTTTTGACATACACATGCTTGTACACATATAGATGTGCTTCTGGACCTAAAGACTGATTTCTTGATGTGTTGTTTCCTGTCACATGCAGTACAAATTTTTTGTTGATGGTGAATGGCGGCATGATGAGAACCAACCTTTTGTGACAGGGAACTATGGGACAGTTAACACTGTTCTGTTAACCAGGGAACCTGATCCAAATACAGCAATCTTGTTCCCAGAGACACCTGGCTCCAGGTCCAACATGGATGTGGATACTGATACCTTTTATCGTGTGGTAAGTCTTTGGTATCTTTAATTTTAGTAATTTCTTTTAGAGGCGGGGGGTTTTGGTAAGAAAATAATTTTCATGTAAAATTATCAAAGGAAATAATATGTTTTGGTTATTGAATGCATATAAAAAATACATATAATGGGCAGTGGGGCCCCTGGACAATGGTGCTATGAAAGCCTATATCCAAAGAACCTTCAATAAGGCTAACCTTGCTGGCAACAATCATCAGTTTGTTAAGTGATCCTTTTGATAATTGATTGCATTATTGTTGTTTTTGCTGTTTTATGTTTAGAAGGCATTCATTTAGAAGTTCTTTGTAAACATGGTGTTACTCTTAATGGCCAAGCCATGTGGACTACTGGACCTACCAGGCTACTGCCAAAATACATAAATGTTTATAAACATTTGCAATGTTTTTATGTTTTTTTTTTTTTTTTTTCTTTTTCTAAATACCATTATGTGTGATTTATGTCACGAATTTACGCTAGTTGATGTGTTTCATTACTTAATTTAATTTAGTTTTGATAATGAGATACCACTCTACTTCTATTTAATAGCTGACTTAATCATTTTTTTTCTTCTGAAAAAGTGAGTTTGAACTTTGAAAAATTGATGAACAGTAGTGGGGATGCATTTGCTGTAGAAAGCTTTTCTAATTTTGAAATTTCTTAACAGTAATAAGTTGGAGTCTGCTGCTATATTGAGAAAATTGAACGATTGTCTAGGATGATGTATGACTAATAATCCTTATTTTGGAAAACATACCCAAGCATTGAACTTATGAAATTGCTTCTTGGGAAAATTCTTCATCGGCCTTCTAAAAAATATAACTCACACGATCTCTGCATCTTGAATATAATTAGTGCTATTAAAAGAATAAAAAGGGAAGAAATAATCACCCATATTTTCCCTTTTCAGGATTTCACATTTTGCTATTGCCTCTTTTTTTTTTTTTTTTTTTTTAACAAAAAGGGAAAAGGACTCTGTCCGGGAGTATAGCTCCTGCACCTAGACTCAGTCCCCCGCTAAATGAGCGCCGTGCCTCCATGAAAAGCAGAAATCCTGCTCCTGTTGATGCTTCCACGTGCGCTTCTATTGGCCCCCGTGTTGGCGCAGGCCGCACTCTCAGACAGAAAACTCTCGCCCAAAATTCCTCTTTTTCCTAGAGAAGATCTTTGTTTATCTACTTTCCATCCCATTCCATTCTTGTGCCACTAGCCCCTCCTCCCCACCACCCCAAAAAAAAAAAAAATATTGGTAGGTTGCCCTATAGGGAGGGTAACTGTGAGGGAATTGATAATTTTTTTTTGGGGGTGGGGGGAGAGAGAGCAACCAAAATGACGTTTGTACCCTGGCTTGTTGCAACCATTTTTGGGGTAAGAATTTTTGTAAAATATGTAAACCCCAAGGCCCAAAGGAGAAAGGGGAAGTTTTGGCAATTATCTCTTTGTTCTTAAGGGCCCTAATGAATTATCTCTGAAAATGGGAGATTCTATCAATTATTTTTTTTAAGAGGTAGAATATTTTGTTGCTTTGCATGCCTATTTGTGCTATGTAGAAGGATGGTGTGGCAATTCTGATTATTGGATATGCAGAAAATGGTTTAAATAGGTCACATGTCAAATTTTTTGCTCAAATTCAATCAAATGTCATCCCATATATGTCAATGCATCCTGTATTTTTCATATACTCATGTATTGGATGTATGGTGGAGGACCTGTTAGGAGAAGAGGGGAACCTAGGAAGAACCAGAGTTGCAGGGGGAGAGAGGAGAGGGGACATACACGTATCAATTTCAATATTCAATTCTCTCTTTGTGTTCTCCTACGTATTACAATCATTGTTCGAGAACTCGTTTCGTTTCGGTA
Source organism: Telopea speciosissima (assembly GCF_018873765.1). Classification (NCBI taxonomy): domain Eukaryota; kingdom Viridiplantae; phylum Streptophyta; class Magnoliopsida; order Proteales; family Proteaceae; genus Telopea; species Telopea speciosissima. The sequence goes on from NC_057919.1 coordinate 62,844,711, forward strand.
TTTCGGGCTGACCAAAATATCCGAAATATTCGAAATTTCGGATATTTCGGTCGAAATATTGTATTTTTCTGGTATGTTTCGGTAGGTCATTTCGGTGGGTTTTAGGCCAAGTTAAGGCCTAAAACTTCATGGAAACCCTATTTTAGGCTATATAAATACATTTAAATGTTCAAATGGCAAAAATAGTCACCCAAAATGGTGTTTTCGACACCGTGAAGTTGTAGATCGGCTTCCGATGTCTAACATATATTTATTTCATCACAAACAAACATATTGATCATGCATTTCCCTAAAAAAAACCAATTTTGAGAATATGGTTTTACCTGGAATAGTGGAAAGGCTTCATAGATGTGCTAAGAAATTTGAATCTTGTGTTCTCCAAGTGGTTCCGGTGTAGATGCGGCAAGGATTCAAATGGGAAGTGGAAGAATGGAGAAGAAATGAGCAAAAACCAAAAAACCAGATCTGTTTTGAAGTCTCGTTTCGACCGAGACTGACGAAATGTGGTCTTTTATATAAAGGGGTTTGACAAAAAATTCGAAATCGAAAAATCTCGAGATATCACGAAATTTCGAGAATTTCGCTCAAGATATTGTATTTTTTCAATTCGAAGTAACATTTCGTTTCGAGCAGCTCGAAATATCTGAAATTTCCGAAATCTCGATCGAGATTTCGCGAGATTTTGAACTATGATTACAATGAATAAATAGAGAAGACTCTTGCATAGAAATAGTAACCTAACTAAAATGGAAACGACTCAAAGAGGAATCTAACCATATCTAAGAAAAGAAACTAGCAAAGAAAAATTCTATGTAATCTAACCATTCAAATAAAATAAATTAAAAGATTGCATCCTAAGTAAACTACCAACCCTTGCTAGACCAGCAAACCGGTCTAGGACCAATTCTTGGTTTGGGTCTTCAAAGTGGGTCATGTCGGTCTAGCTAGGCCAAGGCAACTGCATCAGCTCGCCTCCTCGGAAAAGAACTTGACTCCGTCAAGTTAAGACGAGGTCCAAGAATGCCGTAGGAGAAATGTACCAGCCGTCTTCTTGAGTTTGATAGATGGAAGATCTTTCCCTGGGAGGAATTTCATCTCAAGTCCACCATGTTGAAAGGAATGTGTATTCTCATAACCACAGTGCTTGGCTTTCTTGTCATACAACCATGGGCATAACAAAAGAATGTAGTGGACTTTCAGAGGGAGGACATCACACTGCACTTGATCAATCAGTCCACTAATGGAATACGTGAGCAAACACCTTTCATTAACCTTGAGATTTGTGTTGTTTACTCTCACAATCTTGTAGCGATTCAAATGAGGTTCCGTCTACAAACCCAAATTGCAAACAACATCTTCAACGACAACGATTGTGCAACTGCCTGGGTCAATCACCATATTACACAAGTTGTCGTTGCATCACACCCTGGTCTGAAAGATATGGTTACGGCGCCAATCTTTATCTTCCTCATTGGAAACCTTTTTGTGTAGCCAAGAGGGGGCGAATAACATAGCAATGCTGACGCTCACTATCACTATCATCATCATCATCATCAACCTCACTAGGCTCATGCTCAGCGTCCAGATTGACTATCCCTGTTGTTTGTTGCTTTTTCGGTATCAATGGTATGAAGTTGTCCTTGTCAATATAAGCTACCAATCGATTAGGGCATTGAGCAATCATATGTCTGTACCCCTTGCATGTGAAGCACTGAATAGCTGCTTGTGGCATCATCGAATTTTTGTCATATCCACGTTGAGGTGGAGAATAAGGCCTATCTGAACCTCGCCGAGGTGGGGAGTAAGGACGAACCTATCGTATAGGTGCCATAGAACTAGCTTGTGGTTTGCTAATTGAAACTGACTTCTCCTAAGAAGAAGACTGTTGTGGGCGGAAGATATCACCCCTGGAATTTTTGTCAGTAAAAGTCCTCCGAGTATGAAGTTTCCTCAAATTTTCCTCAACTTGATATGCCACCTGGGCTGCTTCCTCCATAGTAGACAGTTTACTGGCTGCAAGTTTGGCACTGATCTGTGGATCCAACCATTGCGGAATTGCGCTATCAAGACCTCCTTGTCCCACTCAAACTCAGAACGAGTGGCTAAGTAATAACATTATCTTGTCTCAACTGCATAAATTTGAGGTGTACTCGTTGTTGTAATCAACCGGTTGGAATCTCCGGTACATCGCATTTCACATCTTAGCCCATGTAGTAACTTGCCCAAGACCTCGAGTCCGGTGCTGTTGCTAGTATTTGATCCACCAGACCTGATCCATGTTTTTCAACTTACGCTTCGCAAATATCAATTTCCTGGCCTCTATCAAGTTGTACCATTTGAAGAAAATTTCCTAACTATAAACCCAGTCAAGATATTGCTCTGGGTTGTGGTTCCCATAAAAATCAATGACATCCAACCTCGCTGCTTTGTCTACTCCGTCTTCATATTGTCCAGCCCCATATGGTGTTGGTGGTGGGTGTGACATGCAACGAGCCTGGGGGACCGGAGATTGCATGAGACTCTTTCCTTTCTCAAAAGCCACTAGTCGGTCAATCAAAGCTTGCATAGATTCCATCGTTGTCTGAATGGAATTGACAGCAGTAGTGAGAGTGTCAAATTTTGCATTGGTTTCACCCTTATAGGAGTTGAGCTGTTGAAGGACCTCATTGTTGGCTAACATGGTTAAGGGAGAACAAGAGAACACTCAAAAGGATAATGGCAAAACAGTACGTAGATAGAAATTAATAATGATGGTGGCAAAACTGTAAATAAAATGAATTTAAGTTAGCAAGGGAACAAATCCTACGAGTGTTGATGAGAGGAGTATACTTTGAAAAATCATGAGAATGAGGGTTTAAATGAAATAAAGAGTGGGGGAGGGGCACTATGGGAAATAAAGGAAGTAAATAACCTAAAAATAGTCACGCCTTAAAAGATGGGAGTGGGGAGTAGAATTGGAATCTAATAAAAGAAACGAGGAAGGGAATCCATCGAACAAAAGAGGGGGAGGGGGTGTTACCATTTGGGATTTGGATTGTTATTGGAACCAGAGGAAAAGTGTGAGACAATGGCGGAAGATGAGGAAGACTATGGGGATGGGAGTCGACTTTGCAGTCGAAACAGAGGACCAACGAGGACTTCGACCTCGATTAGGAGTGCAGACTTTGAACCAAACTGCAATTTGGGTGCTACTCATGGTAGAGGAACTGTCAGAGATAAACCAAGAGACCAGATTCGAAGGAAGCGGTCATTGTTAGAGTCGACTTGCACCGAGGCTTCGGACCAGGTAAGATTTTTTTATTTTTATTTTTTATACTTTGGTTCTCTGATTCTCGTTCTCTCTCTCTCTCTCTCTTCTTTCGCCACTCTTTTTTTCCCCGGTTCTGGTGGGACCAAGAAGGGGGTGGTGGGTTGGGGGTTTTGGTAAGGGAATCAAAAGAGATGGGATTGGGGTTTGAGTTGAGGTTTGGGGATTTGTCGGTGGGAATCGCAGAGGTGAGGTGAGTCGCTGGAATCGACGGAAGGAGTGGGTCTGGTTTTTTGATTCGACCTTTGTTTTCCACAAAGTCGACTCTTTTTTTTGGTGGGAATTGTAGGGGTTTGCTGCGGTTGGGTTTCAGTGGAGTCGAAGGAGAGGAAGAGGGGTAGGGGTGCTGCAGAAGATGGAAAAGAGATGGGGTACTGGTGTGACGGTAGAGCAGCTGGGGAAAAAAATACAAGGATGATGGAGAATGGGATAAGAGAGATTGATAGTGAAGGAGATGGATCCTTCGGCTCTTATGCCAAATTGGTGGAGGACTGGTTAGGAGAAGAGGGGGAACTTGGAAGAACTAGAGTTGCTGGGGGATAGAGGAGACGGGACCATAGTTGTCACGGCGCCTAGACGATCCAAGGCGTTGAAGAGGGCCCAAAATCAAGGTGACACCAACTAGGCGACCAAGGCGACTGCGGCGCGCCTAGGACCAGAGCCCAAGCCGACCAAGGCGCCTGGATACCTGGGCGATGCCCTTAGTTATCAAGGCGGGAAGGTGGCATGGCGTTCTAGCAAGGCGACAATGCCGTGACGACAAGGCGGCCGAGGAGCTTGGACGCCATGGCGACTAAGGAGCCTGGATGCCATGGTGACGCTTTGATAACTATGGCGATGCCTTGACAACTATGAAGGGGACACACACACACACAATCACTTTCTTGAACAAACTATCAATTTCAATATTCAATTCTCAAATCTCTGTTTTCTTCTATGTATTACAATGAATAAATAGAGAAGACTCTTGCATAGAAATAGTAACCTAACTAAAATGGAAACAACCCAAAGAGGAATCTAACCATATCTAAGAAAAGAAACTAGCAAAGAAAAAACCTACGTAATCTACCCATTCAAATAAAATATGTTAAAAGATTGCATCCTAAGTAAACTAACAGCCCTTGCCAGACCAGAAAACTGGTTAGGACCAATCCTTGGTTTGGGCCTCCAAAGTAGGTCATGTCGGCCCAGCTAGGCTAAGGCAACTGCGTCAATGCACCCTTCCATAGTCCTGGATTTTTCAAAGCTCTATTTTGCCACTTGGTCAACTCTATTTGGGCTAAAACTTGACATGTGATTGAGCTTGGGGTTAAAATATCCTTAAAGTGGTATGTTATTCACTCTCAGATTAGGGGTTAGGGGGGATAAATTGGGTAACTGGTGTAACATGGGACTTCCCAACTTAGTAGTCCATCTAGGTGTGCAGTGAAAACTTTTTTCCTGGAATGGGACCTAAAAATAGAAGTGAATAAGAGGGAATTTAAGTATAAAATATATAAGATGATTTATATTAATATTTCTTAAACATAAAACAGGTCACATTGTCAGATGGTACTCTGCAGAAGGCAGTACCAAGGTTTGCAGAAAATGATCTGGAGGTCTCTCGCCATCGTATTTCTGCATTCTTGTCCACCCATGAAGCTTTTGAGTTGCTTCCTGAGTCAGGCAAGGTTTGGTGCTTCACCCTTCTTTATGACCATAGATTTGGCTACTTGAAACTTATGGAAAAAAATGTTCTGATTTCGATGTTGTTGTCATTGCAGATCATCACCTTGGATGTTGATGTGCCTGTTAAGCAAGCATTCCACATTCTCTATGAGCAGGTATTTTTTTGACTACTATAAGATTAGAATCTGAGTGCACTTCATTTTATTTGCATTGGTTTTTGCTTCTCTTTCACAAGCATACAGCTGTTAAGGTGACGATGGCTTAATATTTAATATTATTATCTTGGCAAATCTTATAATCTTTTTAATGAAACATTTGGATTTGGGTGAAAAAGAAATAATTGGTGCAAAATCAAGGTCTTGTCCATGGAAACGTTGAAAATTACTGTATAATCAGGTGGAGGTTTTATATTGCTTGGGGATGTAGGCCTCCATGATGACATATATATACATGTGTTTCTTTGAGTGATCATATATGTAGAACCAGATGGTTCAACACCCTGTCCTACACATTTCCTGGAACCTGTATTACTATTCTGAGTTGCCATTAGTTGCTTTGCTACAGCGTTTTTTACTACTTCATTTCTTTGAGGCATCAATTTTAAGTTTCTCAAATATGCATTTATTCTGAGTCAAGTTATGTGCAGGGTATTCCCATGGCTCCTCTGTGGGATTTCTGCAAGGGGCAAGTTGTTGGAGTCCTTACTCCACTGGACTTCATCTTAATCTTGAGAGAGGTATGTGTGGAATTAGTTTCCTATTGCAACTGCTTATTCCATACAAATAATCTTATCATCTTTTTTAAGGTAGATGTTGTTTTTTGCTTATTGTGGTCTTCCATAGGCTTACTTTTGGATATTAATGAATACTACTTTAATATGAGGACACTGCCATACTAGTCTGGATTGTGGTGAGGGGGGGGGGGGGAATCTTGTATGCATCCTTATTTTAATAGAAATATCGGTTCCAGGAAGTTGGTGGGATTTCCTGGACAAGGAAGGCTCCGGGTCCTTTATTCATCTGATGGGGATTCAAAATCATTATTTTTAGTGATTTTGGTGGAGATTTTTGGAGATTTTACGTAAGCTAGATAGTCTTAATCAATAGTAGAACTTTACAATATCTCAAAAACCTCTATGAAAACCACCCTTACAGTTACTACCTTGATTGCAAATTGCCATATTTAGAGCCATCAGCTGAGTCACTCTACTGCCTTCATCCAATGAGCCAAGGGTTCTTCCTGAATGCATCCACTTTCCTATAAGAGTGATGCATGGCCACTTGATCCAACAACCATTGCCCCAGAATTTGTTTGTAAATCTATCTCAAGTTAACGGTTTGAAATTTTCTCTTCTCAGTTTGACCTTTCGATGGAAGTGTCTCCAGGTTCATTTCTTTAATCTCTCAATACCCATGCTAGAGCTGTTCAAATATACATGAAACAGATTGGAAGGCTTGCCAAGATTCTTTTTACCTGTGTAGATTTAACTTCAAGGGAAAGGTAACTGCTTTTCAGCCTTCAGGCACACTAGTCATTTCTTTCCTTCCCTCTACCACTGGGTCCCAAATACTGGAGGGCCTTGCCCTAGTTTGGAGATGGACTGTTTCAGTTAGTACAAATTTTGGAGATAGCTTCTTAATTCATTTTAATGCTATAGAATAGTTGATGTATAGGCACAAAAGGAATTGCCTAAATTTGGAAATTTAAAATAAATTTTTTGGTTATTTGCTTGAGATATTACAATAGTCTCTTTATGGCATGTGTGAATAGTATCATGAGTTTCTCTCTGTTATATCAAGAATCTTTATTCTTTTAATGAGATCTTTATTATATGCTACACCTATTCCTTTCTTATAAGCATAGTTCGAAATTTCGTCTCGTCTTGCCATTTCGGGCTGGTCAAGATTTCTGAAATATGCCAAAATTTCGGCAAAATATGGTATTTTTTCTACCATATTTCGGCACTCCATCTCAGTGGGTTTTTGGTCATATTAAGGCATGATACTTCATGTATATCCTTATTTAAGCTAAATAAACACATTTAAACCTTCATATTGCAAAAAAATGAACACAAAGTGGTGTTTTGGGTTTGCACCCTTGATTGACAGTATACGGTCGGACACTGATGTATAAATAGTTAAATACACATTGTTTAAGTAATACACCGAAATTTGAACATTTTTCATTTCGGAAGGCCATCTCGTCTCGGTAGTGTCGAGATTTCCGAAATATGCCGATATATCGCGAAATTTTGAACCATGCTTACAAGTAAGATATTTTAAATATTCTAATGTGCTAAAATTGCAGCTTGGGAAACATGGGTCAAATCTTACGGAGGAAGAGCTTGAAACACACACTATATCTGCTTGGAAGGAGGTAAAATTACACCTCAACCAGCATGTTGATGGGCATGGCCGAGGTCCAAGACATCTAGTCCATGTGAGTGTTTCCTTTTTCATTGTTCTACCCATTGCTTGCATGTTTCTGGAGCACTCATCTTCCTTTCTCAGTTGCCCTGTTCATTAATTGCAAAGGGATTTTATGTTGAACCATTAGTCACTGGTGAGGATGGCTAAATTGAATTTTTGACATGGTTATGAATCACATGTTTCTTTTGGTATGTCATAAATAGAATCTGTTAAACGACTTTTGGAACTATTTTTTACTAACAGAGGTGTTCTTGTAGTTTGTGACATTATATTGGTAATAGCAGGTATAAAGCAGGAAAATCAATTCCCTTGTTGACCTTTTCCTTCTCCTCTCTTCTTGATTAATTTTTGTCACATAAGCATCCATAGACATAAAAATGCACATGAACCTAATCATCAGTCACAGTATGACCTGGAATATTCATAAAAACTTGGGACTATTGGCCATTTTTGCCTGGTGGTTTGAATGGTCTGATTCAATCTGATCACCCGGTCCAATGGTCTTTGAAAACACTGATACTGTGCTATTGCCATGCTAAAATGGATCAGCATCTTTGGAACCACAACACTTCCCCCCCCCCCCCCCCGCCCCCCGGGTTTGTGGTATTAGATGGGCTTTGGGTGGAAGAGAGTAGCCACTAAGGTAATGTATGGTGACTTTGGAAGGTGTGTTGGATGGTTGTAGTTAGATGAAACGAACAATAAGTTTCTTGTTAGATGGGAAATATGAGAGAGAAAAGGTAAGTTATAGATGGTGCAAGTGTTGATGGGAGCTCTTTGTTGTAAAAAATAATGGTAGGGCTGTTTTATATTTGTTGGAAGCCTTTTCAACGAGGAAATATTGTCTCCTGACCAACAAAGCTAATTTGAAAGAAGATTTAAGGGAAAAGAAATATGGACTGCTATCGAGGCTTTGAGGTGATAGTTTCAATATTTCTTCTTGTAAGAATAGATGGATTAGTATATAGGGCGATTATTTGAGATATTTAACTTTAGGAGCTCTATGAATAGACCAGTTGGGATAAAAAGGAAAAGGGAATGCTTTCATATATTTTCGACCCCAAAATGTGAAGGGCTCTCAAAGACTAAGGATCGATTCTGTTGATAGTGATTTTATTCAAAATGGTGGCCAAAGTCTTGTTATGATGTTGAAAGTGTATGGATCTTTTATAGGACCTTTCCTAGGATATTTATTTTAAGATACCATATGTTTGATGTGATCCCTGTCATTTTGTATTTTTTGTTCCAAGAAGTTGGGTGGGGGTATGATATGTAAAATTGAGATTGAGAAATCTTCCAATCATATGCAGGGAAAGTTTTAGATCAAGTTATTGAGGCTATGGGGTTTGAACAGGAAAAGGAATTGTTGGATAAGGGTTTGCTGTTGTACTGCTTCTGTTTATCTTATTCAATTTGGTTTATCGGAAGGTTATTAATTGATTACAAAGATGAGGCCTTCTTTATTTCCGCTTCTATTTCTGTTTGTGTGAGAGCTATTTGACAGAATGCTTCTTAGAGTGTGATCTGTGGGTTTATTGCTCTAAGTTCAGGTGGGGGAAGGTGAGAAAATGTATCCCAGTTATACTATGCAGGTTACACATAAGTTTCTTTTGGGGTTTATTGAGTGAGGTTCAAATTTGGGTGAAGAATTTTGGATCTGTTTAAGGCTTGATTGTAAACTTGAAAATGAAAATTTTATTGTTGACGAAGGTGTGTTGTAAGGGATAGGATGATTGCTTCTTCTATTTTTTTTTTTTGGGGGGGGGGGGGGTGTTGGTGCTAGTGCTACTTTAGGCTGGATCAAAGGTTTTCTGTCTCAGTGTGGAGTCCAAGATTTGAAGAGATTGTAAGGTTTGGAGTGTTGTTAGCATTAGTCAGAAACACTGTGAATGGAAATCAGGGCCACCCTTGGTCTATTCTTGTGGTACTTGCTTTGATCTACAAGAGAACAGAGATGGTTATTAAAGATTTTGTAGGAATGATTGGGATTAGAAGTGAATCTAAGAAGTTTAGTCTGGTTGGATGGGAATGGGTCTGCAAACCCGAGAAATTTAATGATTTGGAATCAGATCAATAAAGAATATGAATAAGCACCATATATCTCTTCCTTTGCTAAATGGCTATGGTGATTGAGCTTGGTTAGTATTTGACCTTTGATGGAAGGGTTGTTTTTTTTTCCTTTTCAGGTGTTTGTAAGAAAGTAATGAGAAGTCTGGTTGTTGACAACTGTCTGACTGTTAATCTGCATGCAGGGTGAATGTTAAAGAAGTACCAACTTCAATTCATATTATAGGAGACATCTGCATGATTATGAAGTGGAGGACTTCTTAAATATTTTATTACAATGCATCTTGATTATGCTTTGCAGAAAGAAAATTGTGGAATTGGTGGGTGGGGCCTGGGAGAAGCATTCAAAAATTATGGGCTCAGTTTGGGTCTTTACTGATTGATGCCTGGGCATGCCATTCTGAAGAATTTTAGGAAATTGTGAGATCTGACTTTGGAGAGCAAAGGTGGCCTTTAATTCACACTTGAAGTATTCTATTTTTTGTTTTATTTGTTTTTCTCTTTGGAAATTCTGTTTCATTTGCAGAATATTTGTATACATTTCTGTCAGATTGCTCTCACCTCTCAAAATAAAAATTCGTTTACTTATTGCTGATGCATGTGCAGAATAGTAGTATACATTTTTTTGGCATAGAAGCACTGTTTGCTTTGCTTCTGTGAAGGTTTGGCCATATTTCCTCCACCGTGTAATGCCTGTTGATGTTTGATGCATGGAGTCTTATAGTAGCTTGAGCATAATATTCAGTAAGCATTTATGTTTCTGACAGAGTAGTTATAATGCAGATAAGTCACCTAAAGGACTTATTTTATTCGAAATAAGCCTTGGGTTGGGTTATGTAGGTGTTGGGCCTCTGATCCCATGGGTTTTCTTTGGAATGAGCCACTTTAATGGGCCTAAAAAATCGGTAGAAAGTAGGACAACGGGATTTACTTCGTTAGTATAGTTAGAGTCCTGTTTTGAATCAGTTTCTTTCATTATTTTAGTTTCCTAGTCAGTTAATGTTACCTTATTAGTTAAGGATTGGGTTAGCCTTTCTTTTTTTTAGTGTTTGAGTATTTTTTTAAGACTTATATATTAGTTTTTAGTGATTGAGTCTTTTTTTGAGACTTATATATAAGTTTGTAAGAGGCTACAACCTTGTATACGAATTTGATTAATAAGATTGAGAAAGAAAACATAGCTTTGTGCTTTACTCTGAGAGAGTATGGTGAGAGACCAAAATACGCAAGAGGCTGTGGGTGAGAGACCCGAGTCTGAGACAGACTACCCCATCTTTTTCCCTTCTTCAATTTCTTTTTTTATTTTATAGTTCTGAAATTTCCTGCAAATTTGAGAACCAATCGAAGTATTTACTGTTGTTGGACTTGAAGTTTGCGATCTTCTTGTGGACTGGTTATCACTTGTGACTGGTCTACATTAAGTTAAAGGCATAGCCAAGTGTGCCTTTAGCCTTATTTGTCTTTATTATCTAATAAATAAAATTAAGTACTGGTAGCAGAGTTCAAGGGCCTGCTTTATTTAATAGGAAACTAAAAATTAGAGATCAAGGGTACATGTAAAATTTCAGGTATTAATAAGTTCAGTGGATGTACTGAATCTGAAATCTTTAAGACCATGGTAAGGAGCTTTCAGTCATTAATTTTAGTTCATTATGTTAAGAAGTATTTTAGCAGCTCCTACGTTCTCTGGTTTATTCTCTTACATAATCTTCCATATTTATTTGTTAATCTTTGTTGTTTCTTGTAGCCTGTGCTATTATTGTTATTGTTTCCCGCCAAATTTTTTTTATTTTCTGCAATTCTGAGGAAGAAACCAGCATATGATTGCATACTTGTGTTGCTCTTATATTTTGCCCTGTGCTAGTCTCAAAGTTTCATCTTTCAACTTCAGTCTTCTTTGTGCAGTCTAGGCCTTATTGATAAATATTACTTTCACTTCGGACCAAGTTATTTGGTCATCAAATCTTTGACTTTCTCAGTGTTCTTCTATGAAGCTGGGTTTCTCCAATTTCTTTATGTCTCCTGTTTTTTCAGAAACACCTTATCTGCACTCTAATATTCAGTGTATATGTAAGATTCCAAAAGTCTTTTTTGGCCGTTCACAACCTCAGCATGCTCTGTGCAGGCTGGACCCTTTGATTCTCTGAAAGATGTTGCCTTAAAAATTTTGCAAAACAAGCTGTCCACCGTTCCCTTAACCCACAGGGGTTCATATCCAGAGTTACTGCATCTTGCTTCCCTGTCAGGGATACTAAAATGTAAGTTTTTTCTTTGTTTGCTAATTGAAGCAAATAATCTAAAACTAACTGATTGACCATTGATTTTCCAGGCATTTGCAGGCATTTTAGACACTCTTCTAGCTCCTTGCCTATCCTGCAACAACCGATTTGCTCAATTCCTTTGGGTACTTGGGTTCCAAGAGTTGGCGAATTAAATGGACGGCCATTAGCAGTGCTGAGACCAAATGCTTCTCTTAATTCTGCACTTTCACTATTAGTTCAAGGTAGCTTTCTTGTTTCTTACTGTTAGGCCTGGTTGAAATTGCGTGAATGTTTCCTTTGTTTTCATCTACACCTAACTGTCAGTTGGTTTTAGAATGTTCATTTCAAGTACTGCAACCATTTATTTGGGTTTTTTGTCCTTGGTGCCGGATGGGTAGCTTTACCATAGATGTGTTATGACTTATGAGTGTAGCTGATCGTATGTCATTGTTTTCTTTATACAAGTGGGAACAATACTGTTTTTAACTGAAGTGGTACATAATTTCTCCCAGTCCAGAGATCAGTTTACGACCGTTGATCTTGCAAAGGGTTACTTTTGATTTGATTGTTTTCCCAAAGTACATGTACTATGAATGTTATGTGATTATCTTGCTGCAAGGATCAGTCAAGTAGATCCTATTGAGAATAGGGAGATCAGATTTTAGCTCTTATTTATGGTCCATTAAACTTATCCTCTGTCTCATTCCTTTTTTTCCCCGCTGTTAAATAAATACTCTTATCTTCCTTTGTAAAACATTATAGTCTTGTTGACCCAAGTTGTTGGAGGTCCAAGTAATATTAACAAGGTTAAAAACCTCACTGCCAAATTAAGGTTATTGTCGTCTAGCATTAGGTGTTTTGTCTTCTTAGTTAACATATTCTATGCATGTTTCCCTAGATATTGGGAGTTCTAGGTCAGTTTTAATTGGGCTTACAATTTTTGTATCAGGCAATAATTATTTCTCTCAATATATGGTTTGGCATGGGAACATTGTGCAAATATCGGCCGATGTTTAGGAAATTGAAGACATAGTTTAACTTTTGAAAACCGGAGTCAAACTTGTCAATACAATAATACTTGCAACACAATTGTTTCAAATGTTCGCAAGTGGTTGAAAGGCACACATACTGATGTATATAAATATATATGTTGGAGACCATACTAAACCTTATCCCAATTAAATAGGATCAGCTACATGGATTCAGAACCATACTTCCTAAGCTTACTCCATGTGTTTTTTTTTCTTCACTACCCCCAAATTTCATTTTAGGCCTATCCTAATGCAAGAGTCGACCTCGAACCAGGGAAACCAGCGGGAGATCCATTGCAGCCAGGATCAACACGATAAGGATCTATTAATGGTGTGCAATAGCAGCCATAGTTGTCACGGCGTCATGGCGATCCAAGTCGGAGGAGGGGTGTCTGGTCGATATATCGACACGTCGCCTGCCATGGCAGAATTGTAATTAAATCCAAAGTTGAATGGCAAACTAGTAGATAAATCAAGATTTATAAGAGCAATGGCAGAATTGTAATTAATCTGAAGTTGTAAAGGAGTGGCAGAACTGTAATTTAATGGAGTTAAAGAGAAAGCTGAATGGGTTAAACAAAATAGAAATAGAGAATATAAGGGGTTTTATATAAATAATATAAGTTGTCCTTACTTGCAATTTGAAAGACTTAATGTCTTCTTCAACCTTGCAATAACACGATAGAAAGAGAGGCAGAGAGGCGGTGAGCTGGAGTAGTTCCAGCAGAGGAAACTCCTTATGAAGACGATTCTCCTTGCAACTTCTGGAACAAAATCTCAGCACCAAGGTCTGCCGATCCCAACGAAAAATAGCCCCAAAATTCTACTGGCAACCGAATGGTGAGATCTGAAATCAGATCTGGCGGATGTCTTAGTTGCAGGTTACTAAACCAAGGCTAAAATAGGAGATTTTGGGAAGCAGGGAGTGGGTCTAAGGTTGGGGAAGAAACAAAAAATTAAAGAAGAAGAAATCGAAGAGGGAAAGAGAGGCAGGAAGAAGAAATCGAAGAGGGAAAGAGAGACAGGACGCCATGCCGTAGGTCGATATGCACAGACCTCCAGCGCCAGGACGCCATGGCGACGATATGGCGACGCCATGACAACTATGATAGCAGCAAACCTTGAAGATGATTGGGAATTGAATTTGGTCTTCAAAGGGTTTCTTCACAATAGTTTATTGCAGTCACGGAAACAGCACCGCAGTATATGTTGAACAGGAAAAGGAGAAGAAGATAAAGAAGAGAAGATAGAAGAGAAGAGGGTAGGGGAATGGCTCTCTCACCCACAGCAATCCCAGCTGTTGAAACATGGAGTGTCTCCCATAACCGATGGCAAGCATGGCCACAAATTCTATTCTCCAAAATCTGCTCCTTCCTTACAATAGGGGGCCTATTAATAGCTTTGGCAAGCTTACAATAAAAGTAGAAACTAACAGAAAATAGAAAGTAGGGAAATAGAAACTACTAAAACCTAACTAAAATTAGAAACTACTAGGCTTTATAGTTCAGCCACATGCAAGAATAATTAAAATAGAAACTAATAGATTTAGTTATTAAGTACTACTAAAAGAATGGTAACAAAATAAAATCAGATCTTCAAGTCTTCTAGCAGCCAATCCTCTTTCTTGTAAAAGCTTGGATTCTCATGTGGTCCCCACCAAGGATCTTCTAATAATATTCTCAAAAATAGAAACTAGATCCTTGTCAAAAAAAGGAAGCTAACTTGGTCTTCAATCTTGTAGAAGCTATCCCATCGATCTTGGAGTGTCTTGCTGTCCAAGGCTTCTAGAATAGAGGCACACATGATCTAAGCTGGGACCCACAACACTGTTCACGTGACATGTGAACTGTAACTTTGTTTTTGAAATCTCTTTTTGTCTTGTTCTTCATGCTTTGATCTGCATCATATCCCTTTGCTCTTTTAGCTCATTCAATCTGAATCATATCAGTCCTTACTGATACTTTTAGAGATCTTCGTTGCACATGTCCATGCTGATGCAGTGCAAGACCAGCTTCAGTAGGGAAAAGGCTAGCCTAAAGAGGCCCCTAAATAGTCCAGTTGGGTTAAGCTATAACCAGACCAAACCATTACCTTTTCTGACTATCGGTTTAAGTCATATTCAGGCCCATGTTTTTATTATGCTTAAGCCCACTGGTCAAGCCCATGTTCTGCCCCAAGTAGCCATTGATCAGCAGTACTTGAAGGAGATGTTTTGCCAGCTTGTGTGGAGATCTTCTAAGAGATCAGATTGCTATTGCGTGGAGCATTTTCCAGAAGATGTTGAGCTGCAAGGAGAAGATTATGAGGAGACTTGTACTTTATTTAGTTTTATTCAGTGTCTATTTTGAATTTTTTTAATATCTTTTCTTTCTATTTCCTTGTAATGAAGAGATTTAGTTACTTACGCCAGATTTGGTATGATTTCTATTTCAATTTGGATTGATTTCATGAAATAGTCAACTATAAATTTTTGGTCAAGAAATTGAATTTGTTTTGGTTGCATCAATCTGAAATATTTCAAGAATAAAATATCCATTTGGTAGTTCAATTTCTGAGAATAAATTGTCTATATTTCTTTGGGAGAGGGCGGCGGGGGTGGCAGTGATGGTGGTGGTGGCGGTGGCATGGTGTTGGTGAGACCATCAGGAAAAGAAGAAGGGTAGTGTTTTATTTTTAACAAGAAATTACTGCTTTGCCCATCAAACTAACCATGTGCTCGTTAAAGAGCAAGGAAATCAATTTCAATTTCAAAACTGAAACAGCTCAGTTATTTCAAAAGTTCTATTCGATTTAATTTCTATTTCATTGGAATAAGATGCAAAAATCAAACCAAACAATTTCCGAAATAGAAATCACCCCATAAAATTGAAATAGAAATCATACCAAATCAGGCCTTAGTCGTCAAGCAGCCGACACATGGCTTGGGTTTCTTATTTTGTAATCTGTTATTACAATATTATAAAAAAAGATGAAGGGGATCCTACCCCACGGTTTTTGAGAGTTGAAAAATATGTTTTCCACAATGGAGCAGCAGCCTTTGGTGAATCAAGATGCAATCCTAGGTTGTCATTCCTAGGTTGGGTGAGGGAGGCCTGCGGTGGTGAAACCAGGTCATCCTTTCCTTTTCTTATCTTCTTTTTTTCTTCTTATTCTTCAATCTCCATTCTGTTTCTTCCTTAGTCCAGCAACAAGTAGTCCTTGTGTGGGTGACCGAAGGTGATTTCTAGTCCAGTTTTGTTTGATTCAATACTTATTTCTCTTCTTAATATCGCTTTGTTTTCAGTTGCTACTTTCCTCTTCTTTCCAACTTATACTCAGGTATAGTAGTCTGTGATTCCAGCAAGATTCCTGATTGAATCCTAGATTTGAGTCCTTGTTTCTAGATTGTCCAACCATCGGATGGACCCCATCTTTTGAAGGATTCTTCTCCCCAGTTAGACCTTCCTTCGACCATTACTTGGAGTTCATCTGACCCCCAGATTTGAATCTATTAGTTCTCCTTTTACTTTCTATTTTCTGTTTCTTACTTTCTAACTCTGTTATTGTGAGGTTACTGCAGATCTGGCCATTGGTTCTGTCCCAACTTTGGTGCATCCTCACTTTATTCGACCTGATTTCGAGCCACACCTGAGAGCTGGTTATCAAATTATTTGAATCTCTCATATTCTGTTCTGTTATCCTACTCTTCTGACCACTGTGATTCTGTCCTGTGGTTTTGTTGTCCATTAATCTATCTACATGTTAGTGTACTCCATCACATGCCATCTCAAATAACTCTCTCAATTTATCATTTATCGGAGGTACTCCTAAATTACCTCTGATTTGTCCATTTCTTATTTTATCTTTCCTGGTTTCACTCATTCATCTTAAAATCTTCATCTCAGCTACCCTAATTTTATTGATTTGTTATTTCTTTACTGTTCCACATTTTCAGCTAATCAGCTCCATACATCATTTCTGATCTTATAGTTGTTCTATATTGTATAAGATTTTCCCTTAGGGTTTTTGTGGAATTTGTTGATCATACTACACTCCAAAAGGACCTACACACTTCATCCACCTAGCTTATATATATTGGACTTTGTATAAGAAAAATATCTGAGGGCTGTCATGAACATAGAAATTTGTCATTTTATAGACAAATGAATGCACATGGATATGCTAAATAAACTCGAAACCACGAAAAGCAATTTGTCTACAGAGATTAATCAAGAAGCACAAGTCATTATAGCTGAGAACTCACTAAGAAATCAAACAGTTCCACTGAATCCTGGACTGATCTTTTCCTGAGTGCTGTAAAATGTTCCCTAGTTTTGTATTTCACTTGGAATCAGATTTTTCAAAGAAAACATTAGTCATATTGGTGGAACTTTAGAGAATTGGGTATGAGAAAATGATTCTTTTGTCAGACTACCTGCAAGACTGTTGAGTAAAATCTTTTCTACTGTATTTTCACTGCTTTTGGTTTCTCATGCTATTAAGGTTTTGGCCTATGCAGCTCAAGTTAGTTCAATACCAATAGTTGATGAGAATGACTCATTACTGGATATATATTCTCGAAGGTAATCATTTTGTCCCTACCAGTATGAAACATATTGGTGGCTATTTTGTTTGCCCCGCTCAAAAATCAGTTTTCAGCACTTCTGTACTGAATAGTGATACTTTGTTTATTCTCAGTGATATCACTGCTTTGGCAAAAGATAGAGCTTATGCACAGATTCAGCTTGATGAAATGAGCATACATCAGGTAACTGCAGTAGTTTCTTTCTCCGATAGCTGGATGTCTAAGTCTCTATTAAGTTATCAAACATATTGACTGAATATTCATAGAATTTTAGAGTCTATAAATTTGTCAAGTACTAAAGAAAAAGAATTCTTTAGTGTTCTTTATTAGTAGTTGTTGTGGCCTATCACTCAGCAGAGTTATAGGTGTGTAAATCTTACCAAGTCCTTTACTCATATGAAGGTGCATTCCTGTTGTACCAGTGTTAGTCTTTATTTTATTTAAACGACTCTTTTGGTTTGTACGTAAGTTAAAATGCGGGCTGGGACTTTCTACTTTCCATTTTGGCAATCACTGCTGTTGTAAAGTTCTTGTTTTTGGACCAGCCTTCTGAGACCCTACTGGTCCAGCCACTCAAACCAGTTGATCTGTAGTCCCCAAAAAACTTAGTTCAACCTAGTGATATTTTTCCCTAATCTGTTGACCTTTGATAAATATTTGACCCAATCATTAAATGGAGAACTGGTTAGTTGACAGTTAAATGATTAACCCAGACCATTTTATTTTAAATAGTTGTATATATGCTACAAAAAATCATTGATATTTTTGAACCCCTAGGTACAGGTGGTAATTGGGTAGGTTGAGCTTGGTCTCTTAGATTATGTGCCTGCCCCTCTGGCCCATTAAAGGGTTGGGTTTGGTTTGAACTGGAGCCAGTTGAGGGTTGAGTTCAGGTTAGGCAAAACCCTTACCGATGCCACTCTGTAGCTATCCCTGACTGTATCTTGTTTGGAATTTTAGATTCACCAGACTTATCTGTTAGTTGAAGCCTATATTGTTGATGGTGTGAGAAGGCAACATGCATCCATTTAAAGATTGAAAATCATTTTTTCTTTTTGATAGATAAAGATTTGTTTATCTGTGGTAATCATGTCTTTGGTGGGATAAGCTTGCATGTTTTTGTTACTCTCGGGTTTTTGGCAATTTAACAAGGTCCCCAATACAAAGTACAAGCTACTTTAGATGGCTGTGGAGTATGTATTGGCCTTTGCGGAATGTGAACTGTCACAGTGATGAAATATTAAGTGGTAGCTTGCATCAACAATTCAACATTGTAGCTCTAACATTAGCTGGTGTGTATTTTGTTTAAGATGATACTGTTTGTTTAGTAAATGAGGAAGCTGAAGTACGGTTCAGATGATGAAGACAATGAGATACCCAATGCATGATCATCTGTCTGACAAATTTTTTCCCTCGTCTTGAAAGTAATCCTTGTGCTTGTTAATTTACAGGCGTTGCAACTAGGACAAGATGCAAGCTCTCCTCATACATTCTTCAATGCACAGAGATGCCAGATGTGCATTGAAGTGATGGAGCGGTTAGCAAATCCAGGTAAAATCTCTCTTGCTCTTGTGTGACATAAGTTATTGTACCCCTTTTTTTTTTTAGATGTATCTGCAAAGTTCTTTAATCATTTATCTGTTTTCAGGCGTGCGGCGACTTGTCATTGTGGAGGCTGGCAGCAAACGTGTGGAAGGCATTATTTCGTTAAGTGATGTGTTCAGACTCTTGCTTGGTTAATTGGAAGCCAATCTCCAATTTCATATGAAAAGGGGTTGCATGGTCGCTTTGGAGAAACCCCTCCCCAGTTCTGGTGAATCTTTCCATCTGCTCTGGCCCCTGCTGCCCTTACCTCACTCTTTTCGTCTAGGATGAATGAGCTCATTTATTCATGTTTCTGAGCATGGTCTGGTTAGGCTACAAGGCTAAAGAGAGGGAAAGATCTGTAAAGTGAGGGTTTGAATTTTTTTTCTTCCTTTTAGCTCTTTATTTATCATTAACATTGCCTTACTTTAATTATTATGAACTAAATTGTGCTGCTGATATAACTCTCCCGGCGTTAATCTGGATGTTTATGTCTTGGACCCAAAAAAGGTGGAACTGTTAAAGATCCGTTATGATTAACCAAGACCCTTTCAATTGACACCTCTGATTAACCTAATTCTTTGCATACTGAGTTTGGCATCTGTTAGTTGATTTCAAATGATTCACGACCGGCTTCACCTGATTCCAGGGTTCACCTACACTGCCGGAGTGCAATTTCAGGTGACTCAGGTGGAGGGGCTTTTATGGCATGTCACCCTCACCCTTTCATATGAACAGTGGTGATATGTGAGGGTGTGCAATTTCATTTTTGAACTGCCCTAATAATTGGTTTGCTTGTTTTGAAAAAACAATCAAACATTCAGGTTAAATCTTTTTTGGAAATGATTCTTTCTGTTTTAAGTCTTTCCAAAAGCAATCAAACACAACACAAGGTTTATGATGTAGCTAGTTGGATGGAATGACAAATCGTATTAGGTGGTGATTCAGTAGTTGTAGTGAGCAAGTTTCAGCCAGATTTGGAAATAGAGGTAGTATGTCTTGTACACTCTCTCTACGCATGGTGAAGAGAGAATCTCTTTATTCACCACACATGCTCTCCTGACTAGACTGACAGAGGGTATTTAGGATAATGAACAATAGGAGTGGAAGTTAATGATGAATTGGGATTCTAATCATAATGTCCCATCACCATTGGTGAAGCACTTCTCTCTTTGCCATGAATGAAGGAAAACTTTAATCCACAAAAAAATATTATGATAGTGAAAATTTTGGATATTACAAATGGGGAATTGGATATCGAGTTTGGTGCAAACCTTTTGGATGAATGTCTATTTTTTGTCGCAAAAAAAAATTAAATTGTAAGATAAAATTTTGTAGACAAGTAAACACCATGGTCTCCTCCTAATATGTCAAATTTTCGATGTAAAAGGAATTCATCATTCATCAAAACAAAGCATTCAAAAATCTGAAGAATTGTATCAATAGTTGTTAGTGGATATACATGAAAATGCATGCCTATTCATCATATATGGGGGTAAATTGATTGAATTTATTTACAAAACTGGGCATGCAGTCTATCCAATTGTCGATTTGCAACTTTTGCCTTAAAAATAAGGGGGAAGGTTTTCTAGTTCGATGGTCCACATAACCAATACATGGTTGGATGCCTAATTCCACCCACTAAGATGACAAGGATTCTATAGAGAGGATTAAATTCCTCTACGGTGCGGGCATTTGGCGCACTGTAATGCGGTCTTGAGAGCTCGACATATGGAAGAAGTTTCATCTAATGGTGCAAGTTAGATGCAAGATATTTTTTTTTCCTTTTCTTTCTTCTCGAGCTTGGTACCGTTGGATATCGCATCTTCCACATGTCGAGTTCTCAAGCTGGCACTGTAGTGCACCACCAGATTAGGGCACTAGGGCACTGTAGAGAATTTTTTTTCCTTATTATAAATAGGAATAAGATTAGGAGATAAAAACTATCACGAAAAAAAAGTTTGAAGACAGTTGCGTCCCATATCCTTTGTTGGTTAAGTGCCGGAAAGAATTCTAAAGATTCGAGTAAGATAAATTTTTACCCAAAAAAAAAATAAAAAATTATAGAATTTACATTAGATCTAATTAAATGAAATTCGTGTATCTAGAATAATATCAATCTAATCCATTCCATTTCATCATGTATAAAAGGGCGAACGATATTCATAGATTGATACGAAGTCGTTACCCACTCGGCCGTTTCAGGATTTCAAGTAGCGAGTTGGACGGTTAGAGGGAGCGTGTTGTACTGTGTTGGTTGGGACTTGGGACCTCACGAGTCACGATTCAAGTTTCGAATTAGGGTTGCAGACTGGAGGTTGGAGAAGCAGTAGAAGGCAGAAAGGTTCAAGGGAGATATACGTAGCAAGGGCCAAGGGATGACTGGAGGTTTGGAAAGCCTAACGAAAGAGGAAAGACGGGCGTTGCGAGGAAGCAAATTTGCGCCTCTGCCATCCGCGCCTCCTCCCTCTCAATCTCGCCCCAGGTCCGTTGCTTGCTTCCAATCTTTCCGTTTCTTCTCATCTTTGATTTATGATTTTTTCTTGTTAAATCTATTTCTTCTAGCTCTAGGTTTTGCTGCTCAGAAAATCAAACTTCTCCCTTTATGCTCCACAAGATAGATCACTTCTTTAATTTGAAATTCAAGGGTTTATTCAGTCGCATCTGCTAGGATGCATGGTTTTCCACATTAATTCCTCAAATCCCTATTTGAAGGGGGATACAAATCTTACTGTTGACAAGCCGCAAGTTAATAAGACTTATTGTTCAATAAAAGCATCTTCTGTGTTTACGTTCATATCATGTGTAAAGAATAATTGTTTGGGTATTTCTTCTCATCCTCGATTAATGAGATGAGGTGTATATGAAAATAGGATTTGTTACAAATGGTGTTACAGATGGATGAAGTCTATAAGTTGTAGAGTTTGGATAAAGAAGAACTATCCTAGCTTTAATGAGGGGATATGGATTTACAGTTAATGTTTAAACTAGTCAAATGGTAGCAAACAAATTCAAATAGTTGTTGTATTCAAATACAAATGCATTCCTCAACATCAAGGATATTATAATTCTGGTTCCTGCAAAGACCTAGATCTATCCTTGTTACATTGTACGCAAATAACACCTAGTTCTTCCTGGTTGTACTGCTTAGGAGGCATATTAGTGACTCTATCAACCTGGTGGTTGAATGCTATTTAACTACTGATCTTTACTTATTCAATTGCCAAATACTCTTCTTGTAAGAAGCTAAGTGGAAATTATGTCCAAATGAGGTCTCTTTCGACCAACTACTTCCTCCATCCTTTGTGATGGAGTACTATGATTCTGTAACTAAAAAAAGAACAATTGATTTCACAGGCCCCATAATCAGAAAAATACTGCAGCAATTTTACTTGGATTTTTGCTTGCTCTTGCCTCTTTGATTTGCACAAGACCATAAACTTGTTGAATGCGGATTAGAAATAATAATAATAGGGAAATTATCAGCGTCACCCCCTGAGGTTTGCCAATATTTTAAGGCACATCCACAAAGTATCGAAATATCAACCGTTACCCATTTTTTAACGGTGAGAACCTCTGAAATGCAATTTACTAAATCACCCTCTACACTAAAACATAAAAAATAAAAAAAAACCAGCCCACAATCACTTTCTTAGCATTGGACTTCAAATCTGTTAAGGGACTAGGGTAGCCAACCTCCTTTCTTCCATCCTTGTGACTTGCACACTGGATCTGTGAATGCATGAAATTCGAACAAAATCTATTTGCATTTGCAGGTGGGATGATAGGATGTCGGCAGTTGGACCAGATGAAGATATCTTCTACTCGATGAAGATATCTTCTACTCTGTTGGACTGCTGCGATCAAGTAGTCCAAGTGGGACGAAACATTATGACTGCAGGGAAGATCATGGTTTATAGTTGGAGGACCAGAACAGGAAGATACTGAAGTTTTGAAAAAACAATAATCTCTCGGTTTAAGATCCAGGAAACGGAGACAACCAAATTTATTAAAATCATGCCAGTAGAATTCAGATTGTTGAATTAAAACTAATTTTAAAAATGAAAAATTCTAGAATCGAGAAATCTCAGAAAATTGTGATATATGTAGCAGGGGGATACAGGCCAATGGCAGGATCTGATTAGCAGATCCGCCTGACTCTCACAAAACTCTATTGCTGAAACTGGGACACAGAACAGGTGAGCCGCAAGTTTTAAATCAGAGAATAATAAAGCTTCTAATAACAGGGTTTGAATATCAATAACAGGAATAGGATCAGAGATATTAAACCAAATCAAATTAGAGATTAAACAATCGGTAACAGCACTCGATTGATAGGGATAACAATACCTATTTTGCGCAGAAAACAGAGTATGAACAGCAAGGAAATCCCAGGTTTCCCATCCTTCGATCCAGATCAGAATCCCTTTGCCTTTAATGGTTTTTCACCACTGGTTCCCCTAGCTATGTTGCAGAAAAATCTGAGCCTTGGCTTTTACAATGCTTAAATAGAAACGAAATAGCACTTCAAATTGGAATAAGAAACATGATTCCTTCCCAAATTCTAATTTCATGCATTCACAGATACAAAAATTTGAATTTACAGTAGAGAAACAAGGGAATTGGGGAACTGAGGCATCTTCAGTACTCGCCAGAGTGAGGACGAGCTTCGTTGTGGTATTCTCAACCTTCATCGGTTGACGCCGGGTTCTTTGGTCACCGGTATGTAGGGTTTCTTTGTTTGACGACGGTAGCAGAGGTGTTTTGAGGTATTCGGTTGAGGAAGGAGGGGTATTTGGTTCTATTAATTGGAAGGGTAGAATAGGTACTTCATATCATAAAAAGGGCAGCATTGTCTTTAAGAAAAAATTAACCTGCTGACATCACTACTTAACAGCCCTTGACTAACTGTAGGGTGTGTGTATATGTAATTTGTTTTCTAAAGCAGTGGAGGTAATTGATATTTCAATAGTTTGTGGGTGTGTTTAAACTATTGGCAAACCTGAGGGGGTGGCGCTGATAATTTCCTATAATATACTGTACCTTTTTCCTGTCTTATCAATGCCCACCTTATTGTATTTTTGGTTTAGGCTTTCTCACCCAGGTGGACCACTGGCAACCAACAAAGCTGCTGCTTTGGCGAAGTTCCTTGAAAGAAAACTTCAGAAACCTGGTGGATTAGATTCTATAAACCCTGATCTTCTTGAGTTAGCTGTCAAAAATGCGAAAGACACAGTAAATGGTAGTTTACTTGCCCTTTTGTCAGACTTTACTTGTTTTATTATATGTGTTTCTCATGTATCAAGATTAAAAGGCCAAACTGTTATGTGCATACATGGAGTTCTATGAAAGTAGGGCATGTAAGGAATTGTTATTTGTAAGTGGTTTATATGGGAGTAGTAGGGTATTCTTATGATTTTATTCAAACCTTTTCTATTATAATCGTTGTCTTGTAACAGTGACATGAGTGATATATTGATATCCACATAGATATGGACTTTAGTGAGCAGCAGTGATTACTAGTAATCCAGTAATCGCAAGGTTCTCTTCACATTGTTCAATTTGTAGAGTCCCCAGTTGCCCATTCCAAACTTGTGACTCAAGTAGGTGGTGCAAGGTGTCAAAGACAGGTTCCTTATATCGGTCTGCATCCTGCAACAGCTTTGCTACTTCGCCCGGATCCATAGCGGGCTTTTGCGCAGGCCTTCCCCCTCAACAACTTTACCCTACCGACCAACAGACTTTAGTACTACTTACTCGTAAGCCGGTCATCCTTTTCTTCATTCGGGTAAGCCATGCCTACAATAATTTTGATAAATAAAAGGACTTGCATTTTTGTAGGGTATGTGGGTGTTGCGATTACATGTGTAGTTATTTAGTAGTTATGTGTGATGGGGAGTTGTTAAATTGTAGGAAGTTATAGGAAGTTGTCTTAACTAATTGTAAACCTATTAAATAGCGATAATCTGGAATGAATTGGTAAGCAATGGAAATCCTAAAGTCTCTCTCTTGAAATTATCTAGAGAAGAGGTCGGCTACCTCCTAATAAGCCAAGACGCCATGGCTTCGTCCTTAAGGCCAACCCCTTTATGCATATTTTTTATCTTCTATCTTCAATCCTATTTCCTCTCATTCCCTATTATCTCTCCTATCTCCTACGCATGCACGCATCATCTTGATACCAGATAATACGTACAAGGGTGGGAAGTGGAGAGAAAATAGGGGAAAAAATGTAGCGAAGAGATAAGGCAAGGAGATAGGAATTGAGGTAAAGAGAAAATAGAATAATAGATTGGCCTTACAGATGAAGACATGTTGTCTGGGCTTATTAGGAAATAACCCACCTCTTCTCAAGATAAGATCTAGAGAAATAAATTAGGAGTTTTCAAGTCTGCTCTCATTTCATAGTACACAAGCTATTTAAAGAGCACAAATTAGTTTAGATAACTACAAGTCACCCACATCTCTCATGATGAGAGCGTCCCAACTAAACCCATTACTTCTAGTTACGATAACTATTCACATAACTACTGTTTGGTCACGTACAGAATTCCTAACATAACTACTATTGCCTACTACAGCTGCCACGTGTACAATTCCCATGCAATGTGGACGAGGGCAGAGAGGGACAATAATCCTTGCAGCAATAGGAGAGAGACATGCATGCATGTAACACACAATTGGCTTGTTCAAGTTATGCTCTTATTTGGATCCTTGACAAGTCAAACTGCTATGGAATATCTTATGTATGTTGCATCTTGGTGTTAATTTAACACCATTTGGTTGGCTTGTGTTACACTACTTTAACTCCTGTAATCAAAAGGCTCTCAGACCAGCACTTAATTGTGGAGTATGAACTCTAGTTAGACATTGGAATTACCTTTGAGGGGTGGGAATTTAATCTGACAGCTCATTTTGAACCTTTAATTATTAAGAAGTTACCTTAAATTGATCATGATTTTAATTTCTATGCTCCAGTGTGTTAAAGTTACCTCGTGGGGGGTACATGACCCATATGTACCGTAGGGGTACATATGTGTCATGTACACATCAAACCTTCTACTTCCTAAACTTTCTATTTCTCTTAGGTTTCTATTTAATTAAGTTGCTAGTTCTTTGTAATTTGTTTTAGGAAGGTTTATACTTCCATGAGTTGTAATTTTTCCTTTAAATAGGGGGTGACCACCAAGGGAAGTCTGCGACTTCTCTTTGCAGTCTCTCCCATCGTCTCCTCTTCTTCTTCTTCTTCTCTAGTTTATTACTTGCTTTATTGTTACATGGTCTCAGAGCAGTAAATAAACCAAAGATCGATCCTCCTTTCATGTGGTTTTGAGAGTCTTTCCAGAGACAGGAATTGATATTGTCTGCAGCACTCCTTGTGCTGCCTACCTGCTGCTGATGTCCTAGTTCTTCACAGTACACATATGAACTAGGGATTCTTCTTGTCTACCATTGCTGCTTATGAAGATTTTAAGCTACTAAAGTCAGAATTATGAAGATTTTGTCTGCAGTTTCTAAATCTAGGAATTTTCTGCTAGATTATTGAAGTTCAAGTTATTTTTTTTTATTCTTCCCAGCTGATGAGGTTTATATTCCTGGAGCTATTTCCTATCATCTAGAGGTACCTTCGATCCAAATCTGAGGGCCAACTTGTGGCTTGATTTCCTGGAAGTTAGTTTCTCCCTTCTACTACCGGATGCTCTATTTTTTGGTCAATTTACAGACCTATTGTTTGGTTTATATCTCTTGGTTCTCCTGCACTATCAGGCTCATATTTTGGGGTTTTATCTTCCCTATTATAGTACCTCCTTCGGTTCTTATTTCAGGTCATTTTGACCTCCAGTTCTGAATTCCTAAGGCTACACCCTGCCGGCTGGAGATTGTATATTTGTTTGATTTTTTTTGTCTCTACTGCTGTATCTGCTACCTGCTACTAGTTTTGACAGATTCTACTGTTGCTGTTCCTTTATTGGTTCTGGCCCTCTATGGCTGAGACTAAGCTTCCCACTGATATATTACATATTCAGATTACTACTATTAAGTTGAATGGTGTCTCTAACTACCTTCTATGGGTTCAAGCTGTCCAAGCTTACATTCATGCAAAGGGTAAGATCAAGTACCTCGCTGATGACCCTCCTATCATTGATCCGAAGGATCCTACTACTATTATTGCTCACGATGATTGGATGCGTGAGAATTCTACTATTAAAATCTGGTTATGGAACATTATTGAACCTAATATTACTGCTAATGTGATGTTTCACACACATGCTAAAGGTGTTTGGGAAGATCTTCGTGAAAGCTACTCCCAAGAGAAAAATATTTCCCGCACCTCTGAACTTTTTGAGAAACTGTTCCACTTCTCCCAAGGTGATAAATCTCTGAATGACTACTTCAGTACATATAAAGGATTCCTTGAAGAGCTCCAGGTATATCAACCCCTCACTACTAATTTGGAGCAATTGAAGCAACAACGGGCTGAGATTCATGTTCTCAAGTTTTTGGCTGGTCTTCACCCTGATTATCAAGCTGTCAGGAGTCAGCTTCTTATTGGAGAGAAGGTGCCCTATCTCAACGAGGTCTTCTCTTGCTTGCATCATTTGGTTACTACACCTTCCATGATCGCTTCTTCTACTCCTGCTAAGTACAGTTTTGCATTCACTACTGCCCGCGGCCGAGGTTCTAGTAGCGGCCGTGGTCAGTACCGTGGTCGTGGTACAAGTGGACAGCTATTTGACAAATCCTCTCGGCAGTGCACTTATTATGGGAAGCCTAATCATACTGTTGACACTTGTTGGGCAAAACATGGTTTACCAGACTGGGCTAACGAGTTAGTCAATTCTGCCACCACCGACATTCTTGCTGATCACATCATTACAGGCGACTCAACCCTTGCATCTATATTAGGAGTTTCCTCCACTGGGTCTGTTTCACATGATGACTATAACAAAATTCTCAAGCGTCTCCAATAGTTTGAATCTACATCTTCTTCTACTCTACAGCTACCTTAGCCCACACACGTAACTCCGCTTTTGCTTTTTCTACTTCCACCTCATGAATTATTGACTCTGGTGCTTCCTGCCGTATGACTGGTAAGTTTGACCTATTTTCTTCCATTTCTAAACTTAATACTTCCTCTCCTGTTGTTCTTGTTGATGGAACTTCTACTAAAGTGACAGGTCATGAGGTGGTCTCTCCCACCTCATCCATTAACCTCTCTCTTGTTCTTTTTGTTCCTAAAATGCCTCTTAAGTCTTTTATTTGTTAGTCAACTTACCAAGTCACTTAACTGTTCCATTACTTTCTTTCCTTCTTATTGTGTTTTGCAGGACCTTCAGACCAGGAGGACGATTGGTAGAGGGCTTGATCAGTGCAGACTATACTATTTGGATGGCACTGGTCCTTCTACTGCTAGTGTATCTCCTCTTCAGTGGCATTTTCGTCTTGGACATCCCTCCTTATCCAAGCTTTAGTTGATGGTTCCAAGTTGTCGTTCTCTTTCCAATATTGAGTGTGAAGCATGTGAACTCAGGAAGCGTCATCGCTCTTCGTTTCCTGCTCATAGTGTTCCTCGTAGCTCGTCTTTATTTTCGTTGGTCCATTCTGACATTTGGGGTCCTTGTTGGTCAGAAATAGATTAGGATTTTCTTATTTTGTTAGTTTTGTTCATGACCATTTTCGGTTGACTTACGTCTATTTGTTATAGGATCGGTTAGAATTTCTTTCAGTGTTGCACAATTTGTATAGTGAAATAAAAACCTAGTTTGATGCTTTTATTAAAGTTTTTCGTTCTGATAATGCTCTTGAATTTACTCAATGAGACATCTCTGAGTTTTGTTTGTCCAAAGGCATGATTCATCAAACCAGTTGTTCGTATACTTCCCAACAAAATGGGGTTGCTGAAAGGAAAAATAAACATCTGTTTGAAGTTGCCCGGTTCATTATGCTTCACATGCATGTTCCAAAATTTTTTTGGTATGATGTAGTCCTTACTGCATGTTTTCTTATTAATTGTATTCCCTCGTCGGTTTTGGCCAATCAGATCCCTTTTTCTGTTTTACATTCAAACACACCCTTATTTAATCTTCAGCCTCGTATTTTTGGTTGTGTTTGCTTTGTTCATATTTTACATCCTGGCGTTGACAAACTATCTCTTCGTGCCACTAAATGTATTTTTCTTGGTTACTGTCGGACTCAAAAGGGGACAGGGTTTATGACCCTATTTCTCATGGGCAGTCTGTCTCATCGGCAGTCTGTTAGTGCTGATGTTACTTTTTTTGAAAGTACTACGTATTATGTGTAATGTACACTTCAAACTTTCTATTTCTTTTAGGTTTCTATTTTAGTTAAGTTGCTATTTCTGTGAAGGTTTCTACTTTCATGAGTTGTAATTTTTCCTTTAAATAATACAACTGAGAGTGGGAGAGACCACCAAGGGAAGTCTGCGACTTCTCTTTGCAGTCTTTCCCATCGTCTCCTTCTCTTCTTCTTCTTCTATGGTTTATTACTTGCTTTATTGTTACACAGTGGATGAAAAAGAGTTTTCGCTTACCAGCAGAATATAATTCTTTTTTTTTTGCCCTACCAAAAAAGAAAAAACATTAGGTTTTTGTTCAATTGCATATACTTGGAAAGGGTATATTACAATTTGTGAGGTCTGATGCTTCATTGTCAAGGAGAGGGGGGGGGAGGGTGTTCCCCAGCTTGTAAAACGAATAGAATTTGTCCAGTGTCATGATCTGAGGAACATTTCTCTCATTTAATTTAGCAGCACACCATCTTGGTATACGTTTATTATTATGGGTTGCAAATAGTTTTTTGGCAGTTTTTATTTATTTTTTATTTTTAGAATGAAATGTGGTTATGACTTGTCACTTGAGAAGTGCACAGGTGGATATCTCTGATTATCTCTCATTTCAGGTGCAGTTCCAAATTCTGGAAGAATTCGGCATGTGACTTCTTTTGATGATTCTAAGGTGCTTTAATTTAAAATCCTGTGAGAAGTTATCAAGATGTTTCCTTTTTCTCTTTTCATTTTTAAAGGGTTGCAGAAAGTTGCAGGACTCCAGTGAAGAAGATGTAGAAAAACAAGGTAAATTAATAGAAAGTAAGGTGATGATACATAAGAAGAAAAGGAAGAGAGGAAGAAAACAAAAGGTAATAAGTAATTAAAATGTTTCCATTTTTACTTTTCTTATTCTGAATGGCTGCTGGAATTTCAGGATTCCCGCGAAGAAGATGGAGAAAATCAGGATAAAGGGGAAGGAAGTAAGCGAAAGAAATGTAAGAAGAATAGAAAGAAAAACGAAGGGCAGAAGGTATGTGTGGTTGAGCAGCTATCTCTTAACTTTATGCATTTTAACTACTTCTAATTAAGGGATTTTTTTTCACTCTAGATGGTGAAAAGCTCTGGAAAAAATAGGATCCAAAAAAAAGGTGAACCCATGAGTCCTGCTAGAAAATTTCCCCTCAATGGTTGATGGGAAGTCTGATACTAATGGTTGTCCTAGACAACATGAATTGATGGAAGATGAAGAATCATAAGAAAGCAAAGCACATTTGCTTGGTTTCTAGGAGTTAAGGAAACAGGAAACGAAGCTGCTGCTCACTTGCTGTGTTTTTGAACATTGTATTGAATCTTCTTAGCCCAAGTGAAAAGTTGTCAAAAGATATACTGTTCAGAAAAGGTCTAGCTGATTAATGAGACTTCTAACATGCTTCTATAACCACCAGATCATTCAGGGAGCTTGCTGTAATCCTTTGATTTAATCCACTGCATTCGTCGAGTCAGTGATAACCTTGCAGTATCCTAGCTTTATGGCTCGTCTACTCCAATAATGATGGTTTCCAATTCAGGGTTGGTCACTGACATATGACAGGTTGAAGCTGCTAGAAGCAGATAAAACTGACCTGATATGTTGCAGCCCATAAACCTGAATCCGGTGATCTTTGAAGGATCCAGAGGAATCAATAATGTGCAACTTTGTCTCTTGAAGTCCCCTAATCTCTGATAAAGCTTAATAATATCCATTGGCATTCTTCTTGAAGCAGAGAATGTGTGGCTGTTCCTAATATGCATAAATGGTACATAATAGAGCAAAAGGCTAACTTCATCACCTGTGAACTGTGTTGCCGTGGCAATGGTCAATTATCCAACTAATCTCATCCGAGATTAATTGGTTGGAAATGAACGTTTCAAAAATTGGAACTAGATCGGATTGGAATCGGCTGTGACTGATCCCTTTTCAGGTTTTTCTCATCAGATCACAAGGTTTTCAGATCTGAGAGGCTGATTCTAGGGTTTTGAGATTGATTCTGATTCAATTCAAATTGAAATTGGTGCTGACCGATTAGTTTTTCATAACCCTGTTGGAAAATAAATTAATCTGCAAACCATGGTTTGAGAAAGTGATCGGATCAGTGGAATTGTGATCAGCGAATTTCAGTCTTGCAGATTCAAATTTAGTCGATTCATATCAGATTGCTAGGGTTCAGGTCAATTTTGTCTGATTCCAGATCATTTTGGCTGAAGTGGAATCGAACTGAGTAAGAACATGGGAACAATAAAATTCATTGTTGCTCTTCATATCTTTTTGTCTTTGTTGCGCGGTAAGCATGTTTGATCAGCCTGAATCGGTATGGGTCGGATGGTTTTATCCTTAAAATTTAAAGAAAATTGGTTTTATGTACATTTTTACCCTTGTCAGTGGATCGGTATCATATTGGTCAGGAATTAGTATCAGTCTCTACTGATATCGATACAAATTGGCCTCCGACAACGATTCCCTGAACCATGATCTATGGTTATGACACTGTTGTCAAACATACGGTTTGAAAAATCATCCCCATTTTGGCTAATCCTGTACGGAAATTAGGGTTTTGAAGTGTTTTTAGCCAATTTCCACTGAGGTCGAAATTAATTGGACCAAAAGTAGGTGTCACCGATCCGAATCTTGCCACAGGGAATCCATCAAACAGATATCTGAGGCCAAGAAGAAATCATGAGAGGGAGGAATTTGACCAAGCAGCTTCTGATCACAATCAATAGATCGCTGATCTCTCAAGAAACTTGGGGTTGAAGATTAAAGAAGTGTGGTGCTCAAATCAACAAATCGTTGATCTTCTTTCATCTCCAACATCTAATCCTTGGCCACAATCATTACTAAAAGATCTCTTGTATATACATAACCTAGGCCCTGAAATTCACTATACTCCTAAGGGTGACCTTTTTTGTCGTGCTATAGCTAACAACTTTGCTAAGTCGGCTTGTCTAACTAAGTCTTTGTATATGGTTTCTCCTTAATCAACTAATATATATTTTTTCCTTTTCTCATTTAAAAAACAAAAGCTTCTGATCACAATCCTACCTCTAGCTAGGTTGTTTCCACCATCTATAATTGTCTTTGAGGTAGAACTAAAATATAGAGATCAAGCTATATGTATATAGATGATGTGTCCATTGAGAAGGGGTTGAAAGAGAGCAATGGAGTTGTTCTTGAGGTTCCCACCCTGGGACCTAAGTGGTCCCATAAACTCTGCTTTCATGTGGCTAGAGGTGTCAATCGGTCAGGTTCGATCAGGCCTCACGGTGCTTAAATCCTGCACCGTGACCGCTTGTTTAAATATTCGGGCTGGGCCTGATTGAGTTTGATCGGGCTACATTGGACTAGGTCAGGCTATGGGCATGTTTAACTCTAAACGGGTTTTAACAGATTAAGAGTAATAGAGTAAACAACTTATATTTTTCTTCCTCGCTGCTTAGGTTTATTAGTTTTTTTATCAATGGTGGAAAAAAATTTCTAATCATGCAGTCCTCAAAATATGGGTGAATAAGTTAATCAGGATACCAATCAAAGTCCAATGTCTTCTGGGCTTACTCATGCTACATGGGATCAAGCTATCAGTTTTGATATGAGAGTGAGACCATATTATAATATATATGTGTGTTAATAACCTAATCCATCGACCAAGAGCTGGAAATTTTCATGGCCCATATTAAGTTAGCCTGATCGATCATCCAAAGACCCAACACGCCACTAAAATTTATAAATATTCGGTTCACAAGGTTTCAAAACCAGCAAATAGATCAGGGTAGAATTCCAATCGGTCCGGTCGGGTGCCCATGGGCTAGGATTCCACAGTCCACACCGGGACCACCCGGTTACTAAACATGATGATCCGGGCGGGTTCGGTTGGTCTGTCGGGCCGAGTCTGGAATTGACACCCCTACCTGTAGCTAGGTTTCAATTGTGCCATAGTAGTCCAGCTATGTTCCAATCAGCCACTCTTCCTAGCCAAAGCCCTCCTTCCTTAGTCAAGCAGTGTTTGACCTAACTTATCTTGTAGATTCCTATCTTAGCATTACCGATGCCAAAAAATAAAATTGGACAAAGTTTTCATTCACCCATGGTGAAAATTGAATCTCTTCAGCAATGAGATCCGACCCTTTCACTAAACTCAAGAAGGGTATTTGGATCTTCCTTAGTAAGGACATGAGTAATGATGAGATTCACTGTTTGACCAAACTTATCTTTTTTAAGTATCAATACGTATCGATATGTATCGGTTGATATATATTGATATGTAACGATACATATCGATATGTATCGATACATATTGATACATTTAAAAATAATAAAAAATAAAAAATAGTACGTATCGACTATCGACTATATCGATATGTATCAACTGTATTGTATCGACACATATCGATAAGTCGATACATTATTATTATTTTTTTTTAAAGGATACGTATCGGTATGTATTGCACCGATACGTTAAACCATGGAAGCAGGTGTAATTAGGCCTATAAACGGATCGGATTCGGCTCGGATACGTAACGGATGTGATCGGATCTGGATATTCCCTGGACGAATACGAATACCTCTAAATAGATTCGGACGCAGATCAAATTCAGATTTTCGACCATCCGTTTACATCTCTGCTTTGTGTAACCCGGACCTTCCTCCCATCTAGCGGTTCACTCTCAATCCATATCTCTTAGACCATGATTCTCTTTTCCTCATATCCTAGAACCCGTTGAATCTTCGAAAACCCTCAAGATTATTATTTACTTTTTTATTATAAAGTATTCAGATATTTTTTTGATGGGTTTTTATCGGAGTATTCGGATTTTTTTTTTGAATATCTCTAAATGAATACGGATGTCCCTAAACAGATATAGATGCAGATCGAATTTGGATTTTCGGTTATCCATTTACAGCCTGAAGTGTTGCATCACCTGGACTGTAGTTGCAGTTGAATACGTAGTTAGTATTAAGTAAATACAAAACCCTGAGTAAGGTATTACTCCGTGGATGTAGGTAACTTGTCAAACCACGTATATCTTGTGTATTGTTCTTGTATTTGTTTAGAAGTATTGTGTGCTGCAGGAGGGATGTGCACAACTTGGTATGCCTGGCCACATGGTGGTTGCAATGCAGGTGTGCATGTGAATATTGTGTGATTGATTGTGCAAGTTAGCTCTATGACAAACCATTGTGTGTTGAGAGTGACAGATCATCACTTACACCTAGTGCAATATAGTAGGGAGCTAAAATTGTACAGAATTTTTAGACCCTAATTCACCCCCTCTCTCAATGTCTGTCTGGGATCAACAAAATTAAACAGTTCCTGACTCATGGACAGATCTTGGATTGAATATCAGACTTTGATGTAAATATTGTTTTTTCCCTTAGTGTTTTTGCTTGCTTCTTTCTGGGTGTCTTTGTATCTATTCTCTGTATTTATATTGATGTGCTACAGTGGTTTGAAAGAAGACGATAAAAATCATTTGTGTCTGGTAGATAATTCTTAAAGCTTCACATTGTTACGTTACAAATGGCATAGTGGAATTCAAAGAACAACCTATGCAGAATAAGCTCATCTTTCGTTTAACTTAGGGACTATCTAAATTACATCTCCGTATGTATTTAGAATTTGATGTATTGTCCTTTATCTTATTCTCAAAAGTTCTTTTGAGTTAAATGTAGAAAAGGGTTTTTCAAATAATTTGAAAGTGACTTATTATTATGTCTATCAAAAGCTGTCTTGCACATTTTTCGAGTACAATGTGAAATCACATGATTTACCCTTGTTTAAAAAAGAAGTGTATTTTATATTAAAAGGGTAAACATAAGTAAGATTACAAATTATTTGATACCTTAAGAATTAATAAGAAAATCCCTTTTAACCTAACAAGAGAAGAGCACAAGATCACAAGCTTTGGCTGAAGATGAATAGAACAAGGCCCCCATTGTTTCCCTGATCTGTTGCTACAACTGCCACCCAGAGTCTCGTAAGTAATCTGAAAGTTTTTTTTTTGGATAGGTAGGGCCCAAGGAGGTTTGAACTCATGACTTCTTAATTGTGAGGTGTTACACCTTGCCAACTGAGCTACCCCTTGGGGTTACCTGAAAGTTAAAAAAGCTTTGACTACAAGGCAAGGTAATACATTATCTAGCAGATGCACCTAGAGACTCAGCAAGCTCTTCCAAGAGTTCCTTCTGTTCTGCATGGGAGTGCAATGTTTGAAGAGCTTATTTAACTAGTTGAACTTATTTCCGCATGCTATGGTATTTTTACAATAGTGCGATGTAACTCTATTGTGATCAACGAGGGCCTTGGTGCAACGGTAAGGTCGCTCCATTGTGACCAAGTGGTCATGGGTTCGAGTCTGGAAATAGCCTTTCTGCAAAAGCAAAGGTAAGGTTGTGTACATTACGACTTTCCCCAAACCCCATAGTGATGGGAGCCTCGTGCATTGGGTGCACCCTTTTGTTATGTAACTCCATGTCTTCATTTTTTAAGAACTTATTGAACTAATCTTCACAAAATTCCATAACATTGTCAGTCCTTTGGCTCCTCAGGCGCTTGATTTTCTTACAAGTTTGCTTCTTGATCAAACCCTTCCATTGCTTGAACTTGACAAATAAGTTATTTTTGTGCTTCAAAAAAAAAAAACACCCAGACATTTCTCAAAAAATCATTAATAAAAGGCAATAGAGAGCACACTTCAAAGGTTCGAGTGCATGTAATCCATTGCACCCTCAGTCTTATGAACATTATGCTGAACGTAACTTTGCATTGCTTGCCGAAGACAGAATCCATCAAAAGTCTAGCTTTCCAACATTTTACCACACAACAAACTTCACTTGCTTAGAATTGTCACCATAACCAAGTGATATCACCATCCAAGTCTCCTAACTTATAAATTTACGTAACACTTGATATAATGTTTCCCTAAAGGTGATAGAGGTTATTAATTAGTTGCCCTTTCATCTCAACCAGAGTGCTCTTGCTGACTTTTTAGAACTCTACCTACAGATGTTCTTCAATTTTGGAACATGTTGGACCTTAGTCAGGATGATTTGAATTGTTCCTATATTTACAATTGGGACGTTGTTCTCTGTGCCGCAGCGCAGCCTGCGCCCAGGCACATGGGGGTGGGCACAATAACCACCCTGCCCCCCTGCACAGGCTGCCCATGTGCCTGGGCGCAGGCTGCACTGCAGCACAGAGAACATTCTCCCTTTACAATTTTGCAGGTTGAATAATTTCTTATCAAGAAAACACCACCATCGATTGACTGATAAATGACAAACCAACCTCTCTTAAGATATGTGAAAGGAATAAGCTGAATGAAGACAAGGCAGAGTTTAGCCAATACCGGACTCGATCCCCCTTACAATAATGCTCAACTTGAACTTGCCCTGCCCCATCAAACATGCATGAGCAGCAACCCCCGTTGAGGCAAGGCGAGGTGCGTCCCCTACAAATGCTTCCCCTGTATAGTGTTAGCCCTTGAATTGCAATATTTTGCATTCCTAAGATTAGTACATTACAATCTTATAGTGTGGCCTACTTGGATTCAAGCATCATCAAACCAGATATTATCAACATCTCAAGGCTACTTCAAGACGAAATTCGGGGGGTAGGGAGAAATGAGGGTTGAAAACAAACGTTTTTTTCCCCCAAAAGTTTGAGAAAATCTCAATTCTCATTTTTTGTTGTCAACCATTGACCTTGAAATAGAAAGAAATACCCTTCGGAAAGGGTTTCATGACTTCATCCAAAAGAAGCAAAGGATTTTAACAGGGTAAATTACAATTAGGGTGGCCAATGGTATTTGATTACAGAATCCTAGCCATTCAAACAATGTGGGTTACTGTGAAACCCAATCAATTCAATGTTAGCACACACACGCACTTTAGTCAAATAAAAGTTGTTGAAGCAAGAAGCAGAGGATTACATGAAAGATTTCTACTTTGATCATAGATGGTCCACTAGTTACAAAGGCATAATTTGCATAAATGCAATACTTCAAACACCAGCTATCAGTACTACCATCTGTGAGTCAACTATGACCATAATAAAGCAGTTGGGAAGGCCAGGAAATTAGCTCATCTGTCATTCAACTAAATAGGAGAAAGAGCACAAGATCAATTGCAGAGACTGTTACTATTATACATAAAATATACCCGAAGATGAAAAGACATGGTCCCCATTGTTTCCCTGATTTGTTGCAAAACAAATCAGCTGCCGCCCTCTGTTTTGTAACCCATAAGTTACACAAGCTTTGGCCACCAGGCAAGGTCATACATTATCAAGCAGATGCACCTACAGACTCAGCAAGCTCTTCTAAGAGTTCCTTCTGTTCCATCGCAACACAGGACTGCAAGAGACATGCATAATGCATGCATTAGGTGGCACGAACAACCAACCTCCCACCTCCTCTCCAACATTGATAGCATAAAATAACTTTTTCTTCATCAGTATCTCCTTATGCCAGGAAAAGCATAGCTATTGGCCAGGACGGGTCAAAGTTTGAGTTCACAAGACTAATTGATTCAAATTATACCATTAGGTGGTCTATAAAATGCATAACTACCAAATCCTCACACACCTTATGACAATATTTCATGGAGCTGTTCCATAGAAATTTTGGAATTGATTATCATTTTCTGTTTATTTCTTGAACAGATAATAGTGATCCGGCTCACTCCACAAATTAGCTCACAGTAACAAATGATAAATGTGGAAAACACGCACCTGAACAGCTGTCTCAATGTCACCATCCAGGAAAGATGTGAGTTCGAAGTTCATCTTCAATCGGTGGTCAGTAACTCTGTTGTCCTAACAAAATGTTAAATAAAAATTTAAAAGTGCTAAATATATTTATAGATGTCTTCATCGGTCCATCCATTATCAAAAGAAAAAGAGAGGTACATCTTTGTTAATAGACATAATTTCATGTTCCTTGGCTCTTGCATGGATGCAAAAGGGAAATCATATGCACGAATTAGAAACTTCTTAATAAACTGTAGAATTTTGGTTAGTGGAGTCACAGTGGCATTACAGAGATTCTTATGTATTTCAAAACAATGAGGCAACTAGTTGATAATCTCTCCATTAGACCGATGCAGATCGAAGGTTAAGATTTAAGGTCGTGATAGTGGAAAAGGATTCACGACAAAGATTTTGACAGAATATACCTGGAGCTCATTTGGGAAAAAAAGAATAACTTATTGGAAAGAAGGGGGAAAAAATTGATTGACAGAGATACCACCCTAAAAGATTTAAGAATAGAATACAACATATTTGGAATAAAGCATTCTTGAGTACCTTATAATTGTATGTCCGGATCTTTTCTGAACGAGCACCAGTACCAACCTGTCATTTTAGAAATCCATTAGACAGTCTCATCTGTGGTATACAACCACATCTGAACCTGAATTGCATCCCAGAATCTACACCCATAACAAGTCCACACCTTCTGTTACCAGTATTGTTTCATATCACTAATCAAGATATCAAACCTGTGATTTTCGCTGATTCCTTATCTTCTCTTGCTGCTCCTTTAATTTGATCTCGTACCTGTAACAAGGATATAGATTGCAGAGACGAACAAAACCAGAACTACCAGAATGAAGGTCATCACCCATTCACCCCCCACCCCCCCCCCCCCAAAAAAAAAAGAAGTATGAAGCTAAATAAGCGCAAAATATGGTAAGCATATTGTATAGGTCCAACCAAGGTTCGTAATCTCCGTATCGGAATCGGATCGGCCAAATAAGACGTATTTACCCCTGTTTTTTCATTTAAGAAAATCTGTTTTTATTATCATTTTACCCTTGTCCGTACAGGTGTATCGGTATCAGTATTGGTGATACCGATCCGATACAGGCAATTTTACCGATCCCAAAACGAGATTACAAACTTTGGCCCAGACCCCAATGTTTGTACACCTCTTTCACCGTGTAGACATAGTAATTGAAATCAAGATGAGGAACCCAGGAGAGTATCTGCATATGTATACATAAAAATCTTTTTGACAGATGTGACAATCAAACACTTGCCACAGAGAATTGCATAAGTGGTGACTGAGTAGAGCATTCTTCTTTTGTTTCTTAACCTTTTCTGTTTCATTGAAGAGTTCTATTACGGATGGTTTTATCAATCTTATGAAAGACAGTGGAGATGTCCTCATCATGAATTCAAGATTCCTAGTTTCTAAAATTAATTCTATTAAGTCAGCTTGCAAGTCGAAGTAGTGATTTTTGGGTTTTAAAAATATAATTCAAACTTGAGCCTGTATGAATCTTTAAAAACCTTGGGGGCAGATCTCCAAATGTTCAATCCCACAACTAATGTTTACTAGATGGCCATCCCATCCCACATCATTGGTATTAATTCTATTAAGTCAGCTTGCAAGTCGAAGTAGATGTCCTCATCATGAATTCAAGATTCCTGATTTCTAAAATTAATTCTATTAAGTTAGCTTGCAAGTCGAAGTAGTGGTTTTTGGGTTTTAAAAATATAATTCAAACTTGAGCCTGTATGAACCTTTAAAAACCTTGGGGGCAGATCTCCAAATGTTCAATCCCACAACTAATGTTTACTAGATGGCCATCCCATCCCACATCATTGGTATTTGAAGGCAATAACTTGTCAACAGAGGTTATTTAAGATTTCTCCAAATCTCCTTGCTTAGCAGGAAGAGCCATGTCATTAATTTCAATTTTCAACAAGTACTAATGTCACACCCTCCTTTAAAGAGCAAACTACCCTTTCAATTATTCAATGGATGCCTAGTTTTTCCTATTGGAACTTTTTTCCAGGCAACCTAGTTTATAGTAGATAGAATTATTCATTTTCTATGTATATCCCAGCATTGCCATCTGAAGATTGGAGGAAGATTTCTGCTGCGGTTTGACAGCTTCTTTAGACAAACTAGAATTTTTAACAAACTCACAACCAAAATTTAGTGAGCATATACTGCTATAGCCATCCCAACAACTTCCACTTGTAAACTCACAGTTTTGCTCGCAGCAGCTGAAGAGCACGGTTCTTATTTTTAAGTTGTGTCCTTTCTTCAGTACAAAAGATGCGGATCCCTGTTGGTTTATGGAAAAGATCGACAGCTGTCTCCACCTTGTTGACATTCTGCCCTGCATTATCAGCTCATGCACGTCATATCACTAAACAAAAAATGACTTGGTGAGAGAAGAAGTGCACTACAAGCATAGTGTGAAATGTTGACTTGCATTAACTATATCAGTTTCCAGGGTCGAAGGAGAATCTTCAAGCAATATGAAAA
This sequence comes from Telopea speciosissima, assembly GCF_018873765.1. Taxonomy (NCBI): domain Eukaryota; kingdom Viridiplantae; phylum Streptophyta; class Magnoliopsida; order Proteales; family Proteaceae; genus Telopea; species Telopea speciosissima. The sequence continues at coordinate 62,885,220 of NC_057919.1, forward strand.
TAGCAAAATGTTGAACCAACATATTATTCTCAATGCTGGTAGATAGAGGGTCATAAACAGTGCAGTTCCCGATTTCACAGGGTTCTGGGAGTGGTTAACCGGAGTTGGTCCTAACATTTGGCATGTTGGCAGATGTTGATAGAAATTAAAACATGAGATCCACTTCACAGACAGATCATTACAATTGATAGTGCTTCAAGAAGATCACTATAGCTTCTACTGATAAATACCTCCAGCACCCCCCGACCTTGCTGTTGTAAGCTCAATATCTTTTGGATCAATTTCCACCTCAACTTCATCAGCCTGAAAACAGATTCAGATAATCACTAATTTGAAAGTAAAGAAATAAACCAAAAGAGGGAAGAAGATGAGGAAGAAAAAAATGAGTGCCAGTTTGACAAATCCCAATTTTAATCAAAAAGACAGATCCAAATTGATTTATATGCTAAGCCAAATCAGACCTCTGGCATAATCGCCACCGTTGCAGTGGAAGTGTGCACACGGCCCTGTGCTTCTGTCTGAGGAACGCGCTGAACACGGTGAACACCAGACTCAAATTTTAATTTGCTATAGACACAATTCCCTTTAACTTCCATCACATATGTCTTGAAACCACCTTTCTCAGCCTGAAAAGGAAAGCTTTGCTAAGCTAGTAGAAGCAGTCAAATAAACCTTTTTTTAAGTTTCAACATGCTGTTGGCATTATTACCTCTGAACTTGATAATGGGGAGTACTTCAGAGAATTACGCTCACTGTATCTCTGATACATGCGAACCTAAAGAAATTAAAGATGATGTTAATATAGAAGTGTTCATGTGCCTTCAGCACACAAATGTAGTGAACATCCAATCAATGGATAAACCCATGGAGCGATTAAATTTCTCCTTCCAGTTACGGATGGCAATCGACAGGTTTGGAACAAGTATATATCAACCCTCTTAAAATATTGCAAAACCATACCAGCCTATGCTTACAAGCATGAATGAGACCCTAATTTTACGAGGTAACTGGGATGGTACATGCAGGGTGGGGTGGGGCAGATACCCTAGACTTTTCAAATAACATACCCAACCCTTACCTGATGGTCACACCATACCCAATCCATTTGGGCGGAGCAGGATGGGTACCTACTTTAACTGGCCCCATTGCATCCCTGCTTCTAGTTAACAAATATGTATCTTGGATAATCCAAAGGCACGAATTTTCCTCAAACAAAATGACACATAATCTAATAACTACAAATGACCGCAATGGAATAATATTTTAAGCATAAAAGGCCAAGGGGCCAATATTCAACTTATTTTGCGGAAGACTCAGTAAAACATCTTTGAATTGAAAGTACCACTTCCATGAAAAATGAAGCAACATTTGAAAATGAGAACCAAAAAGCCCGCTAGCATCAAGGAACCAACTATAGAACATGGAATGAATGATTTTAAATAGCTCAAAAAATGGTCACAGGTGGAAATGCAATCCTGATTGTGGTTCATAGGGATGTCTGGATATCACGTATTCTTAAGATCAGAATTCCCACAGTTAGGTATCAAAAAAGATGATTTCAACTTTTAGGCTGCGAGTTGCCCTAGAGGGACACTTAACAGTAGATTTTGTCTCTGAACATGTGAATGTTAAATATAAAAATGCAAACAAACCAATGTCTGTGAAATGATCTGTAGTACATATCCAAACAATGATTAAGAAGGATAAAGGTCACATATACCTACAAGATCACCAGCCCATAGTCCAGCTTCATCACCACCAGTACCGGCCCTCACTGAAAATGGAAGGCATTTTAATCAATTTTTTTTTTAAACTTGTACCATAGAAAGGGGAGAGGTTGGGGGAACAAATTGCCAGCCCATGCAGGCATGATGCCGGCAAAGATCTAGACCTAGTGAGAATCAGATTAGATTGCTATGTAATACTCAGCTGCGACTGTAGATGATATTCTGAGGGTCATAGAGGATAACCTCTAATAAAGAAAACAATTTTTTCAAAGAGAAAAAATAAAAAAACAAAAAATAAATAAAATAAAATAAAACATCTAAAACCTATAACTTAATTTGAACTTCTTCTCTCTTTTTACAGTGTTCAAGTTATACATACACATTATTAAACTCCATAATAATACATGGATAAGATGGTCAGAAATCAATAGGCCATTCTGATTTTTGGTTTAGGTGTTCCGTTAGATAGGGCTAATTCAGCAGAAGTGAAAAGGTAGAGGTTTGGGACTCGATGGAATAAAAAGTGATTTCACCTCCATATCTAAGTATCAAATGAATTTAATGTAACTAATCACACTACAACAACAACAAACTCAGCCTTATCCCAACTTAATGGGGTCGGCGACATGGATCCAAACAAAACCAAGTAGGGAAAACTGAGGTCTTAACAAGAAAAGGGGGATGAAGGGACGGGGAATGAGATGAGAAATGAAAAATATGGGAAATGACAAATGAAAGATGGAACATAAAAGAAAAATGAAAGATGAAAGTAAGAGGAAAAAGGCACAGCCCCGCAAGTCAGGAGAATCTCAGGTAAATGTGGTCTGCAACATGGATCCTTGCCCTCCAACAGGCTCTATCAGAGGTCATACTTGGTACAAGACCCAGACAATGTCACTAAGCTCACTAAACAGCATTAAAGCCATGGAAGATTAAACTAATCAAAGTTTTGTCTAATTGATTGGAGTCGTCAATAAGCCCCCGTTCCACAGTTCAACTTTATCTCAGCCATACCTTCATGCATGGTTAACTGCTCTCTTTTATTATCCAAAAGTGATCCTTTAGAATTTCAAAATGCATAATAAGCATTATCTAGAATTACATGATATATATCACCTACATTAGAAAATACATGATATATTTATGGCCACAGTAATGTCTTTCAAAAACTAAGTGAAACTCAAAATATTAAGTAGAAGAAGGGATTAAGTAAGTAGAGTAATTCAAGTGTTAGAAACAGTAATCTGGTTATTTTCCTTTCTGGTTGCATGACAAAAATATCAAACTGATTCAAAGGCAAATAGAAAGTCTGTTAGAGTTCATGTAGTAAGAGTATTATGGGTACTTAGGTATACTTTGTTATAAGCCTGTATTTTTTTCCTCCTTTACCTCCCCAGGTGCTCTCATGTTAGTGTGGGGTATTGATGTAATTCTACATAACATTGACAAGTTAGTAAATATAGGGGAGAGAAATCAATTCTCGCCCCAAGCATTCCACACACACTACTTTTTCTCTTCTTCTTCTCCTCTCCTCTCCTCTTCTCTCATTTTATTCTCTTTTATTTATTTGAACTAAGTCCTCCTCTGCTAGGCTTGCAAGGTAAGTCTATAACAAGATAGAAGTCCGACACCAAAGGGTAATCAGTCAAACTACATTTATAGCTCAAATGCAGAAAGAAATTGTCTACCTTCAAGCAAGATATTCCGCGAATCAAGAGGATCACTAGGAAGTAACAGCACCTATGAAAAAAAATATATATAACCATTAGCTTAAGGATATCTACATTTCCAAAGAAACACCCTTTTCTAGGTACATGCATAAAAAAAAAACCATTACAATTACATATCACAGTTATGCAAAATGCTCCTCTCTTCCGGAGGTATCTTAGTACTAGGAGGCATTCTGACTGCTAACAACAAACTTGGATGGTCAAAGCGCTTTCCAGAGCATTAGCAAGTGTTCAGACATTGGTGAATTCTTGGCTGAATGGGCAAGTGCATTGAAAGAATTTTAAGGTGTTAGCAGCCATGAACTTTACCAAAACTGGTGAAATATACTTTTCTGACCATGACATATCACATAACCTCTCTGTATCTGTCTCTCATTTCTGTATTTTTTTTTTAATGTAAGCATAGTGCGTACTGGTTAAGTTTTTTGCTAGTTTTATGCCTATATCAATAAAATTTTGTTTTGTTGCTGATTAAAGGAATTGAGTCACTTGCAGAATTATAACATTTATGAATCAAGCATATCAGAGCTTTTGCTTCCTCCATGAACATCTTGTTCCCTGAAATCCTAGGTCTGTTAATGCCCTTCACAACAAGAGCACCAAGCAACAAGTGGTCCGTCTTTATTTGAAACATTAGGACATCATTGCCATTTTAATCTTTAATTATTTGCTGTTCTTGCAGCTTTGTTCACGCAAATCTTTCTCTTTCCTTCTTATACAAATAGGAGATATCCAGAAAACAGAAAGACTGGATATGCAAACCTATATATCTAATTCATTGATCTTTTAGTTGAAAAGAAAACCCACAGAAAATACCAGCTAGAGATCAGAATAACTGTCTCATGACTTGAGTGGCAGCTGATAACCCCCCACCCCCCCCCCCCAAGTGCCAAAAAATAAGGTTTTGGAGGAAAGTAAATAGTAGTTGCCCTTAACTTTGGAAGTGCAATAAGGGAGTTGTTGGGCAGTCAAGGCCCAAGCTAAGAAAGGCATTATTAGAACAAAAATGGATGCTGAGTTGTAGAAATCATGCACTAAAACAACAAGAACTCACAAAAGAATATTTTACAGTCCAATAATAAATGCTAAAATGAAGACCTTAAGCTTCTCCTCAAGCTCTTTGAGTTGATTAGATAAACTTTCAATTTCGTAAGCAATCATCTCTGCCATGTCTTCGTCACTGCCACCCTCTCTCGATAAAGCTGACCAAAAAATAATTTTTATTTTTTTGGGGGGGGTGAGGGGTGACAGTTAACATAAATAGTTATCCTTTTAGAAATGACTAAAAAGAAAATAACATGGTTCTACAACCTTTTGCATCTTCGAATTGCTTCTCACAATCTTTGAATTTCTTATACATTGACACAACCTATTATTTCAAAGAATAAGTGTAGTGTTAGAAGAAAAGGATGGCAAAAGAATGACTAACAGACAACTGATATGAGAAGCAGGAAATATCTAAAAAAAAACATCTAAATGAGGAAATAAATTAATATTTCATCTTTAGTACCTCGTCAAGCTCTGACATAGATTGTGCAAGCTTTTGGTATTCACTGTTGTTTGAGATGATATCAGGATCTGCCAGCTTGACCTACAATTAACAAAGTTTGGCTTCATTACTCCCATAAAAGAACTGGAGAGACTACTAAATTAACAAGTTGAGGAAGGAATAATACATTAGACCTAGAAAAAGTAAAGCATTTAATGATGCATGCTTTATTACCAAATAAAGCCTTTAACTGAAATTCTTCATCGGATATACTTTAGAGAATGAAACCTGATTTGCCTTGAAGGGAGAAATCAGAGAAGTTTGCAGTTTGTGGATATAGATATCTAATAAATTCCAGGCATTTCCAGAACACTCCAGTGCATTGAATTTCTAAGTGGATGAAAAACATTGATTTCTGAACATAAGTACAGATCCAATCAGTGGAATTGGAAAGGATGGATTCAGTTTTGAGTTTAACAAGCAGACCGAATGATATAGAACCCAAAAAGAGCCCCATAACAATTTTAAACAACTCAAGGTGCAGCAATGATTTCTGCTGTGGTTGAAATTCAAAGTGACAAAACCTCTTCTGAGATAAAAGGCTGCTTAGAAAACAAAATAAATTAAACAGTGTATTCTTCAATATTCGTGAGGGTGGATCTTGGTGCAACGGTAAAGTTTGCTCCATTGTGACCGAGAGGTCACGGGTTCAAGTCTCTAGAAACAGCTTCTTCGTGAAGCGGGGGTAAGGCTGCGTACATTATGACACTCCCCAGACCCCGCAGTGGCGGGAGCCTCATGCACTGGGTACACCCTTTATTCTTCAATATTCGTAATGATTAAAGCATAGTTGAATTCATCAAATTCCTTTCCTGACTAAAGAATTCATGCTGTTTCAATACTTCGAAAATTTCCCGAATTGTCGGGGGCTGAAATGATACTAGTTTAAGCCAATATCCTCATACTAGAATCTCAATTTACTGGATTCTCATCTCCACTAGATTGCATCCATAATACGGTTGACAAGTATTAACATTTAATTGGTAAATTGCCCCATGCAGCAAAGCAGACAGCATCATAGACATAACACGAACTATAAGGACCCAAATGTGTGCATACATATGAACTTGTGCTCAAAATGAACTGTGGAAACGGCAACAAATGATTCATGTATTTCAAATCTTACCGATAATTCTTTCCATGTTTTCTCGGCAGAGTCCAACTTTGTTAACAGATACGGCTCCTGCATTTACCCCCAAAAAAAAATTTGTTTAAATATCAAATAATCTACGAAACACATATGGCTTCAAGTATAGGAAACAATCGGGAAAACTTCACTAAAACTTCTGATTCAATTCTATAAACTGTAAAATCAGTTGAAAGTGTATATAGTATTTACCGCCATGCAAACTAGTCGCAGAGCTTTGAAATTCGGCGAAGGCCGAGCGACGAACAATTTTCTGGTTCTGTAACCGAGGACATGTGAAATAGACAGTTTCTTCAAAGATGTCGGAATTCGAGCTATGAAGCTTGTGGTTAAGCTCTCCATTGTGTGGTGGAGAAAAAACGGCTCGGAGGTAAAGAGAGGAGAAGGTCGGGTCGGGAGTGAGGGAAGAAAGACTTACCGATAATGCGAGTAGATAACGGGTAGATGAATAATGTGCGGGGGAAGATTGTGTATGCGTTTTGCGCACCCTGCTGACTTTCCCGAGTGTTCATCCAATTTGGACCCCACCCGGGCAGGGTGCTCAGGCAGTGGGTAGAGCGGTCATTTCACCATTGCCTGTCTGAGACCGCACAATAGCCGTTTGGCTGCCCGGCCATAGAGGAACAGAATCTGTGTTTAATCAGGGGGGAAATATTGGACCCGAGTTTCCCTTCACCTACGGTAGGTCAAGGGATTCTCTACATTAAAAAAAGGCATATCCAGTGCACGAGGCTCCCGCCCAAACTGCTCTCAAATTTTCAGCAAGTGTTCTAATCCCCTATTAATAAATGTGATTAGAGTTGTAGCCTATTTTAACTATCTGATCTTGTGCTCCCGCCATTGCAGACTCGAAGCCGTGAGTCCGTGACCACTTGGTCACAATGGAGCAACCTTACCGTTGCACCAAGGCCTGTCCTCAGTTCCAGAAGTCAAACTACTCTCAAATTTTCAGCAAGTGTTCTAATCCCCTATTAATAAATGTGATTAGAGTTGTAGCCTATTTTAACTATCTGATCTTGTGCTATCTATTATCTCTCTAATCTGAACTTCTCTTTGATTAAAAGATCTTGTTTATTGGCACTGTTTGGAGTTTTCAAATTCAGTTTTGCATTAGATTCTTTTGAAATATGGTTTCTAAACCTGTTACTACAATTCTGATTTCAATGGATTCTCTACATTAATCACCGTTAAATCAGCCTCCCAAGGGAATGAACGGCTTCGAACGATAAGGGGTCCACTTTACTGACCTTTGATTGCTTTCCTTCAGCCACTTTTGTTTTCTGAGAATTTTACAAAGACTTCGGAAATTTTTATTAAACGTTATTTTAAGGCTGTGTTTGAAAGTCATATAATAAAAAATTGAAACATTTTTGAGTTTAAGGAGATAGACATAGATTCAAACATTTTCTCAATTGGACTCCGCTTCAATTTTTCAGGCCATTAATAGGTCTTCGACAAGGAGATTCCTTATCATCATACTTGTTCATCCTTTGTGCGGAGGTTCTTTCAATTTTCATCCCATCTGTCCATGGTTCTTCATCATAAAAGTATTCATAGTATTCGGCCTTCTCGACTAGGGGAGACCATTTCTCGCATGGCATTCTCCGATGATCTAATTCTTTTTGGATGGGCTACTGGTCAAGAAATTAGATCCTTCCAATCCATTCTCAATATTCTCAATGAATATTGCTCCTATTCTGGTCAAAATCTAAATCTCATAAAGACTAGAGCTAATTTCAATCCTAACGTCTCTTCGGGATTAAAGAGACTCATTTTTTAGAGATTTCATATTTTGTGCAATTTGTCAATAGACACCTATTTTGGGATTCCTTTTTTTCATAGGAAAATCAGTAAAGCTCAATGTCATGATCTCTTTCAAAGGGTCCAATTTCATCTCTCGCATTGGAAATCAAAGTTCTTAAGCTCAGCTAGGAAACAAGTTCTTCTTCATATCGTTGCTGATTGCAGAGCTCTTTCATAAAGGTTTTCTCAAGTTATCTTTATGCATACATATCGGGAGGGAAATGTTGTGGCTGATTCTTTGACTTGTTTTGGTTTAAACAATCGGATGTCTGTATTTTGAGATATTCATCTACCTTCTTTCATTTATTTTTCTCTTGCTTGCTGACTTGGTTGGGCCCACAATGCCCATGTATTATTGCCCTTATGTTCCTTTTTTTTAATTGCTTCGTCTCTCCTACGATGACCATGTGGGCCCATGTAGAATATATCATTCCCTGCACTACCATTGGTATGGTGTGGGAGATTCCCCCTGCCCCAACATTGATGTAACGAGAAACCTTTGCCAATAAAAAAAAAAAGTGTATTCTTTTTTGAGAAAAAAAGATAGTTGCCCGGTCATGTTTCCCTATGCCAACATGCTCCACACACAAGAGGGCAAAATGATCGCCCCACCCCTCCTGTTGGATGCCCCTGCATGCCCCCTCATTGGCCCCCACGCTGATGCAGGGGCCACACAACCAGACAACATTCTTCTTTCCTCTTTTTGTTACACTTTCAGTCCATAGGAGTGTCAATTTATAGTTCGAACCGTTTTGGGGGGGGGGGGGGTTGGGAGAGGTTGGAATGGAAGGAAAACCCGCCATTTGAATTGAAACACGATATATTCACGATAAGTTAACTAGGCATCTCAGAGTGGCAGATTCTAGGTGAAGTCTTCCTACCATCTAAAATGTAACATCTAGCAGGTTGGGAAAAGAGATCGTCCCTCATCCTTGAGGCTGAGTAAGTGGGATTCCACTCCATCGAATGAATGGAGAGCAATCTCAAGGAGACACTATGCTGAAAATCAAATCTTTCCTCTGGAGAGTGTGTTCAACGAGGCTTGCTACAGGAGAGGAGCTTCGGTAGAGAAGAGTTCCCATTGAATCTCAGTGTTTACGCTATTGAGCTACTGCAGAGTCTATTGATCATGTCCTCCTTTATTGCCCTTTCGCACAAAGTGTTTGGTTTGTTAGTTCTCTATCTTTTAAGATCCCCCATTCATCAGTTTGCTTCTATCATTGAAGGTGAATCTCTAGCAATAAGATATGGTTTTATGGAGGTTGTATCAAACGACATGGAGTATTTTCTAATGGAGTCAGATTGCAAGGATCTAATTAATTATCTTCAACCCAACTCTCAAGTCCCTCCCCTCAAATCCAAACTATTATTTCAGAAATCCTCCACCTATCTTCTTATTTCCTTCTTTTTTATTTCTCTTTTATTCCTAGCGAATCCAATGTTTTAGCAGACACCTTAGCTCGGAATACCTTGTCGATTACGTGTATGATAATTTGGCCGAATTGCACTTTGTGGTTGACAGAACCATGTAATTTTGTTTTCAATGTGCCTAACACGTGATGAACAGTTATCCTTCGGAAAAAAAGAAAAAGGAAAAATTTCACGGACAAATAAACAATAAGTGTTTGAGGATTCTTAAGCAATGAAGAGTACCACTTCCGTGGCCACAAATTTCTGACACCCCATGGTAGATTCTAGTGGTGGTGAGTTGGGAGGAAGAAGAGGGACTGGGAATAAGGTTTGGGGCCTAAGGGGATGGTTGTAGCAGCGGGATTGCAGGGCAGGGTGGGGGTGGGATTGCAAGGGATGGGAGAGAAAGAGCGGGTGGTGGTGGTGGTGGTGGCAGCGGGAGGCAAAATGTGTTTCAATTTCTGCATTTAGATGTAAGGGTATTATGGAAAGTTCACCTTGTGATAAGGGTAATTTCGCTACTTAAAAAGAGTTAACTGTCACTTATCTGTATTGACCTAACAAAGTGGACTAAGTAGAAATAAAGTCATAAAATAAGGGATGTCTGTGATATATTGATCATTTTTTGGTGTGTTTGTACCATTCGACTAACTTGCAGGGGCTGTCCGTGAAATTTCCCCATCAACCCGACACACAGCACCGGATCCCCCCCTATCTCTCTCTGTCTATTTCTCCTGTAACCGCTAACAAGTTCGTCTCACACTTACAGAATTCCGAAATTCCAGATCTCGAATTGCCATGAAAAACTGTTCTTAGCGGCTTCTCGACTTGACGCCTTATCTTGAGCACTGACAGTGGCAATCATCGAAGCTCAAGAAGAGAATTCAAACGTTGGTCTCGAAACTTGGATCTCGATTACAAGGTAGTTCAATCCAATTTCATTTCCAGAAATCAATTAATATACGAGGAGTTCACTGGGTTATAACTTCTACGATTTGCCGGACCTCAACGCATAATTGTAGATCTACTACAATTTACGTAATGTTATTTTCACATTGATTTTCTTTTCCATTTTTCCCAATTTTTATTTCATTGAATCTTATTCATTCATAAGTAGTGCGACGATGCGATATGTTTTATATTTCGCAGGAATGACAGCGGAATCGTAACTTTAATGTTTTCAACATCGTAGTTGTGATAGATCCATTAGTCCGGTCTATTTATTTATTTGTTCATGGTTTATTTGCTCCGATTTCTACATCCGAACTGTAGTGTTTACAGTACCAGATTCATAGGTGCATAGATCTACGATCTGGTTCCGTTTAGTTTCATGCATTGATATAAATAAGGTAGAATGATATAACATGTGTGTTTCTCCATGGTAGTCCTTTTCTTCAGGATATCTTTCTAATGACCAGCCTGAGTTTCCATCCAATTCGAGGTGCTTCATTCCATGGGGTGAGAGAGCTTCATCCCTAGGCCCTTAGGATAAGTGTCATGAGACCCACAGTCAGAAATTCGGCAATGTCGTTGGGGTCATGAAACATAAGAGTAAATCCCATAGTTTTTGAATCCCTAGCGAACTCCTAACAAATTGAGGTTGAGGGAGGGAATCAGAAGGGAATATGTCATCTATGGGGAGCTGATCTGATTCGCACCCCAATTATCTCAGTATGCGGTGAAATGTTTGTCTGGAATATGTCAACTATGGATGCCTATTTGCCATTGTCAATGTTGTAGTGGGAATCTCATTTTCCACAACCCTCATGCAATCTTTGAAAATCATGTTGTTTCTTATCCCTTATGGTCCAAAAGCCAACATGTACAGTGTGTATCCAATTGTCCTTAAAGGCCTTCCCCATTTTCTCCTTCTGAGTAGAGTACCGATACCACAAGATACCATTAGTATTCATGGGTAAAAGTAAAATGCAAGCCACTCTAAATAGGAAAGGGACATGGCCTACAATGGACAAAAAGGAGATTATTAAATCAATTGCATAAATCGCTAGTATGGGAAATGGATGGATTGGTTCTTCCCTATCTGTAGTACCATGTTAGAGGTATGCATATATTCTCATGATGATTTCCCTTACTGGTGCCTTTAATCTCATAGGGGTTTGGATTTTCCAGACTACATTATGATGATAAGGGCGTTGAGGATTTTTATTAAGCCATTGAGCTCAGTTTTTTTTTGAGGGCGGGCCTTGGTGCAACGGTAAAGGTTGCTCCATTGTGACCAAGTGGTCATGGATTCGAGTCTGGAAACAGCCTCTCTGCGAAAGCAGGGGTAAGGCTGCGTACATTATGACCCTCCCCAGACCCCGCAGGGCGGGAGTCTTGTGTACTGGGTACGCCCCTTCATTGAGCTCAGGCTTTTTGTTAATGAGGTATGCCGAGAACATTTTAATGAAAAGTTTATAAGTAGAGAAAAACTCTTCTAAGGACTGAGGTGGATAAGAACACACTTTTTATGCAGCTGATCAGTGACTGATCAAAATTTGATCAGGACCTGTGCATGAGTGTTAGTATTTTTATTTTTTTTTTGGGTGGGGGGAGGGGTTTATTGTGTGGAGTGGGGATAAGGGAACAACCCAAGTGTCTCTAATATGCCAATAAAATTTGAGTAGTCCATTTAATCAACGGAACAATAATGATGAAGTACATTAGATGCTATGAAACCTGTGATTTGTTTCTCCCTGTTGGCTGCTTTTGGATGGTCTCCATCAGTCTCAACCTAAGACATTTTGCATCCTGGTGTTGTATGCTTCAGCTATGGCCCAGTCTTCTGTAAGAAGCAGTACGTTACTTGTTTTAATATAGGTGTTTCTTTCTTGAGTCTCTGCTGAACTGAATTTCGAGTTGTACTTTGGCAGTGCCTCAGTTGACATAGTGAAATTTAGATAATATTTGATGTGTAACGTGTAGGCTTATTTCTAGCAAATGAAGTAATCATTTTATATTATTCCATGGCTGATTTATGACATATTAACCAAGATTTGTTTTTGTAGGTGTCCAAGTAAGCCATCTTTGTGTTTCTGCACCAGTCTGAGTCCTGCTCTCGTACTATTGCCAACTGTTTGATTTGGGAAGGGTCAAAATGGTAAAATTGACTATATCTAGTTTCTTCATTTATTTTTCTCAATGGTGCTTTATGAACTGGGTGCTGCACAAATGTATTGTAAGAGGACACAGATGGTGGGTATAATAAAATAGTTCTGATGAATTTCTTGTTGCATCTAGAATGTCCTTCTATATTTTAAGTAAATCTATGGATTTAGTTCTTATACCCTTGAATGATCTAGGTAAATTGGGTAAATTCAATTTACCCACAAAGCAAGTTAATCAATTATCTTTTGTTAATAGTATCTTTTAATAACGCCAATTTTCTACAAAAAAAGGCGATCTCATGGTGCTGTTCTTATTTGGATAATTACTCTTGGCATATGCTCTATTTGACTATTTCTTTTCCTACATTTTATATTTGCATATGAGAATTTTGTAATTTTTTATTGTAGTAATTATTATTTTTTTTGTTTTGTTTTGTGAATAGGTGGTTCTTGCAGCTTCTGTTATAAGTAAGTCTGGTAAAGGTGAGTTTGTTGCCAGAAAGGCACGTATTTTTGCATTGTTTTCTAGATTTAATATGCTATACAAGAAGCATTAAATTTCTGTTGGCATTTCAATTTGCATGATGGCTGTGGATTTTTTCTACAACAACAACTCAGCCTTATCCCAACTAAATAGGGTTGATTACATGGATCCTGGTCCTCCAATCAGCTCTCTCTTTGAGAGGCCATACTTGAAACAAGGCCTAAACTATGCATGTCTTTCCTCATTACTTCTCCTAGGGTCATTTTAGGCTTGCCGTAGCTCTTTTTTTTCCTTCAATCTAAATTAAATCACTCCTCCGTACTGGTGCATCCTAAGGCCTCGTTTTTTGTAGGCACTAAGGCCCTTACATATATAGAGGATTGTGGTAACCTCTAGAACAAGGAAATGAAAATAAAAAGTCACCAATAAAGGCCCACACATGGTTGTGGATACCTTGTACAACAAGGAAAATAAAAAAAATAGAAACTAACCTCTATGGGTTGCAAATAACTAAAATAAAAATTTCTACTAGTCACTTGTAGCACAAAAATGGGAACTACTAACATAACAATCTTTGGCAGCCTACTAATAAATTAATAAACTAACAGCCATAACATTCCACGCATGGACTAAAAGTCCATTACAACTGTCCTCCAAATTTTTTCAAAGCATAGAAATAACTACCTTGAAATCTCTCCACGCAACAGTTGGCTGGAACCCACGAAATCTGTCAAATCTTCCACAGATTAAGTGCAACTATACCCTGAATTATTTCCATGCTATGGCCAGAATGGGTCCCGCAAGAATATGGAAAATATCTCCCAAAAATAATGGTTCGATGTTGAAATGAACCTGGACAAGTTCTTGATGATTCCTCTCAGCCACCATTGATCTACGTCATTCTTGGAGCTTATCATGTATCGGGGCAACTCCCAAATCAGCTCTAATGTGGTCTTTCCTTACTTTATCCTTCCAAGTTTTGCCACACATTCATCTCAACATCCTCATCTCCGCTACACTTAGTTTATCTATGTGACGCTTCTTAACTGTCCAACATTCTGCAACACACCATACATCATAGCCGGTCCTACAGCTGTCCTAGAAAATTTTCCTTTAAGCTTTGAAGGAATACGTCAATCACACAACACTCCGGATGCACTTCTCCACATCATCCTCTGTATCACCTTTTTTATTTATGATTGAACCCAAATATCTAAAATAATCACTTTACGGTATCTCTCTCGTATCAATTTTCACCATTTCATTATCCATCTTAGTATAATTAAAGTCACACCATATACTTCGTCTTCGTTCTACTTATCTTGAAACCTCTTGATTCCAAAGTTGATCTCTAACTCTTACTTAGTGTTAATCCCTGCTTTTGTTTCATCCACCAAAATAATATCATCAACAAAAAGCATACACCAAGGAACCTCATTTTGAATGTCCGTGGTTAATCATCTATGATAAATGCAAACAAATAAGGTGATGTAGTCCTAGGTAGGAGTAATCCCACTAGGAGCTAGACAACAGGATCAATCGCAAAAATGGTTGCTGGTTCGAATGGACAGCACTAGGATTTAGGTTAATTCTAGGGTTTAGGATGGGAATTTGGGAATGGGTCTTACATGGCTTTAATATGCAGGTCTAGGGGGTTATAATGGGATAAAAATAATTGGATTTGGGAAGGTTTTAAAATTCTGCAATTCTGGACAGAATTGAGTTGCAGGTTTAGGTTTAATGGAGTGGAGGAATGGAGGGGTTATAGTGGGGATTATGGACTGGGTTTAAGGCCGAGTGTAGGGAGAGGTGTGGGGAATATAGGCTGGAAGTATGACTCGAAATTGATGGTCAGATCTGTAGTTATGAGGGAGTTCTAGTTGAAGTAGGAGTTGCAGGTTTAATGGAGATTAGGGTTGATGGATGGAAGGGGAATGTGGATTAGGTCTAAGGGAAGGATAATGGCTGGGTAGAAGAAGGTTTTAAAGCAAAGTTCAGATTCAAACTTACTGGATTTGAAGAGATCTTCAATGGTAGCAGCTTTGAAGATGAACAATAGGGTCTCCCGATCTACAAGATGCAAGGAGATAAGTAGCAGCCCTCCCGATATTCATGATGCAAGGAGTCGATTGGAGATCCACCAATCCCTTCACCTTGATATTACTCACAAGGCACACTCACGATGGAGCAAAGGCAGCAACAAAGGCAGCAAGCATAAAGCTGAGTTTTTATTAATCAAAATTCGTGTTCAATACTTGGCCCCCTTAGAACCTTATATAAAATACTCAAAATTAGACTTAGACACTAAAAAGGAATGGCCTAACCCAATCCTTAACCTATTAGCTAACTTAAACTGACTAGGAAACTGAAATAGACTCAAAATAGAATCCTAATGACTTAAAAACAACTTAAACTACTTAAAATAAAAGAAGATTCCCTACTAGCCAATAGGATATAAGAACCTCTTAGCCAATAGCATCACTTCACTTAAATTAGACCAATTGAACCAATTGGATGCAACCAATTTAACCCGGTTCAATTAAAAACACAAAATAAAAACTAAGTATGGAAATAAACTAAACTAAGCTAAGGCTCCTACTAAAACCCTAGGTTTAGGGTGGCTTCTTCAATTCGAGGAGGCTAGGATCTGCATCATAAGGACTGGATTTTTTCTATTGTTGTAAATATTTTTTTCTCCTGGTATGCCGTTTGTGAGGTTTATGGTATTTTTCATTGTTATTACATTCCTCAGAAATTTATTGAATCAGTTTTGGTTAATTCCTTTAAGTGACCTCTGGTTAAGGACATGTTGCTGGTGAAAATTTTAGTGCCAAATAATATTGTTATTCTTAGTTACTGCAGGTAGAGCAGGAGCGTTACTTGTTGAAAATTTCATATATTATTACCTGTTCTGGAGATAAAGAACAGGGGCTTTATGGAAATGTTTG
The DNA here is from genome assembly GCF_018873765.1 of Telopea speciosissima. NCBI lineage: Eukaryota > Viridiplantae > Streptophyta > Magnoliopsida > Proteales > Proteaceae > Telopea > Telopea speciosissima. The sequence continues at coordinate 62,901,125 of NC_057919.1, forward strand.
GTCTTTTGTTTGCTATCTTCGGTAAATTTACCTTCAGTGTCCAGTAAGTGAAAACTGTTGTTGAGATCGAAGGACAGGTGGGTAGTAGGTATCTGTTTAACTATTTAGTGGGCGAGCCTTGGTGTAATGGTTTATTTGCGGAAATTGAAACCTGTTGTTTATGGTTTCAAAACTTGGAAACAGCCTCTCCTGTGAAGCAAGGGGGTAAGGCTGCGTACATTTGCCCCTCCCAGACCCTGCAGTAGTGGGAGCTTTGTGCACTGGGACACTCTTTAGGTTTTAATGATTTATACTATGCGTGGAGAATGAAAAATATAGATTTTATATTATGGTCCAGATTGAATTGTCTGTGTTTGATGCCAATGCCTTGTGTTGATCTTCTGATCTTCATAATATGATTGTGGAGTTTTGCTTTATTTGTAATGTCTGGAATTTATCACCAAATTTGTGATAATCTCACATAATAGGAGTTGCATCCATGATGGTCTATGTACATTTCCTTGCAGCACTGGTTTCAAGGCAATTTGTGGACATGTCTCGTATAAGGATTGAAGGATTACTTGCAGCTTTTCCCAAGTTGGTTGGCACAGGAAGACAACATACATATGTCGAGACGGAGAATGTCCGTTATGTGTACCAGCCAATAGAAGCTCTATATTTGCTGCTCGTAACAAACAAACAGAGCAACATTCTTGAAGATTTGGAGACATTGAGACTGCTCTCTAAACTTGTATCCTTTTTCTTATGTTGGTCTATGATTAGCAGTTTTTATTTTTTGATACTTGTGGCCATTGCTCTTCAATAAATTACACAGAATAGAGTTAAATTGTTCATTTTCCCGCATTAATGATAAAAAATTGCAATAATTTCTAGGTCAGTGCGGTTTTCTGGTGCTTTTGTAAATGAATGGATTCCCATCAACATTCACTCTTGCAAACTATTTCATATTGTTATGTTCTGGCTAAACATGATTATGAAGTGTCTTCTGTTAAATTAAGTGGTACATTTTAAAAATGCTAAAGTGATCATTTAACCAATGTTTTGAAAGGTGAAAGACTTGAGGTGAAGTGGTAGAAGTCTAGCCATCAAAATATATCTTGTATCTCATTTGCCTGAGGCATAAGCCTTAAGGTAAGAGGTGTAAAGAGCCTTGTGTCAGGAATCTTAATAAGCAAAACAACCTTTATTTACTTTATTTTGAAATATTTTCTCAATGCCTAGCCATGAAACTCTTTCAAAAACAGGCAACTAGTATTGAAAACACAAGAGAAGAAGAAGAGGAGAGAGAGCCACAAGCTTGGGAGAAAGCTAGGCTCACGATATTGGTTAGAATACTAAACCATACCACAACCAAACAGTACATTTAAAACCTAGAACTATATCCCCAAAATACCCCTCTACGGTAGTTCTAACACAATAACCATATAATACAATATGCTTAACAGTTCCCCCCTCAAGCTGGAGCATATACATTACCCATGCCCAGCTTGGAAGTTGGAACAACCTTTCCGGAAAGCAGGACTAAACAAAGGCGTGGTAGACGTATCAGCCAACTGATTTGCAGAAGAAACAAAGGGAGTACCAATCAATTTCCTCATTATTGTATCCATTACAAAATGACAATTAACTTCCTCATTTCTACATCCTTGACAAAATTACAATCGACTTCAATGTGTTTGGTCCTTTTATGAATCTTTAGGTTGCTAGCACTATAGATAGCAGCTTGATTACCACAAAACATCTTCATAGGTTTAGTAACTAGAAACCCCAACTCTTGAAGCAATGATTTCTGTCACATTAACTCGGCTGTTGTATGAGCCATGCCCTATACTCAGCCTCAGCATTGGATCTAGCCACAGTCGCTTGTTTCTTGCTTCTCTATGTGATATGATTGCCACCAATGAACCTACAAATTACAGTAACCTGTGGTAAGTCTCCTATCCTCCGATCACCGTCGGCACACCAGTCAACATCGAAGTATTCAACCAAGTCAATATGCTTATGAGGTTGGTAAATGAGCCCTTTTCCTGAAACACCCGTTACACCCCTACAATAATTTAATATTGGACATGCTGCCTCCCAATAAGTCTTCTTAGTTGACTCCATAAACTGATTAATAACTTCAACAACAAAGGATATGTCAGATCTAGTTTCCCTACTAACCTCCTGTACCAGTGCTTGTCATCATTTGTCCCAAACTTCTAGTATGGATCCATAAGTGTATCAACTGGTTTAGAAGCAAGCGTACCAGTCTTAGACAAAAGGTCTAACACATATTTTTTTCTATGATAAACTGATCTCTTTTTTTTACTTCGAAGCACTTTAATACCAAGAAAATACCTAAGGGCATCCAAGTCTTTCATTTAAAAATGCTGATGTAGGTAAGATTTCACTTCTGTAATCCTAGATGCATCATCCCCAGATATGATGATATCATCGACATACACAACGAATACACAATCACCCTAGAATCTCAATGACAAACAAACAAGAATGATCAGAATAACACTGTGAGAATCTGCACTGAGTAACAATCGAATTGAACTTATCAAACCAGGCTCTAGGTAATTGTTTTAGACCATAAATCGTCTTGTGTATTTGTCAAACTCGTCAAACATTCCCAAAACAACATACCCTGGAGGTTGCTTCATATACACTTCCTCATGTAAGTTGCTATTTAAGAAGACATTTTGATATCCAACTAATATAATGATCAATCATAAGTCATTGCTAAAGAAATGAGCACACAAACTGAGTTGTGCCGAGTGATAGGAAAGCAGGTCTCGAAGTAATCCACAGCGTAGGTTTGAATATAACCTTTTGCAACCAAATGGGCTTTAGCCGTTCAATCGATTCGGTTTGTACTTAGTAGTGTATAACTAGTGACACCGCACAAGATTCTTACTTGGAAGTAAATCCACCAAAGTCTATGTCTGTTGAAATATCAAGGCATCCATTTCTGGTTCCATAGCCACTTTCCACCTAGGATGAGACAAAGCCTCACGATGAGTTTTAGTAATAGTGTGTGTAGATAAGGACAAGGCAAAGCTATGTAAGAAAGATGGAAGATGAGATAGAGAAACAAAATTTTCAATAGGATAAACAGACATAGATTTTTGAGTGCAGGAGTGGGTACCTATGCAAAGAGCAACTATGTCGGCAGGAGATAAGGAGGAAGGAGGAACTTCAGCTGGAGGATCAGACTGTGTGGTGGTTTGTGAAGTGTGAAGAATAAAATAAAGAGAAGAAGAAGAAGAGAGATCAAGAGGGAGAAGAAGAGAGGAGATATGCAACTTGGGGATTACACGATATGTGTAATCTCCCTCTAAACTTCAATATATATTTACTTAAGGGTATAACAAGAAACATAAAAATAAAATAAACCAAATAACTTGACCTATCTGCCCTCTCAGTATTAGCTATTGGCGCTAATACCGAGACCTACAAATCACGATAACACTCCCCCTCAAGCTGGAGCATAGATGTTAATCATGCCCAGCTTGTTACAAATATAATCCACTCTTGTACTCCCCAAAGATTTTGTGAACACATCTGCAAGTTGTTCTCCTGTACGAACATGATTAGGAGAAATCAATCCTTGTTGTAGTTTCTCTCGAACAAAATGACAGTCAACTTCAATGTGTTTCGTCCTTTCATGAAACACCGGGTTTGAAGCAATATGGACAACAACTTGATTGTCACACCACAGTTTTATTGGAGAACCATCAACAAAGCCAAGTTCAGCCATTAACTGTTTCACCCACATCAGCTCACAAGTAACATGTGCCATAGCCCTATACTCTGACTCTGCACTGGAGCGAGCAACAACTGTCTGTTTCTTGCTCTTCCAGGACACCAAATTTCCACCAACAAACACACAATAACCTGTGGTAGACCTCCTATCAACTGGAGAACCTGCCCAATCAGCATTTGAAAAGCCCTCTATCCGCCCATGGCCATGATCACTGTAGAGAAGACCACGTCCAAGAGCCTTTTTAAGATGGCGTAAAATATGCACAACAGCCTCCCAATGAGATGTTTGAGGAGCAGACAAGAACTGACTCACCACACTAATAGGAAATGCTATATCAGGCCTAGTCACTGTTAGGTAATTCAACTTTCCAACAAGCCTCCGTTACTTCCCTGGATTAGGCAAGAGATCTCCACCATCTGCAATAAGTTTTAAATTGGGATCCATAAGAGTATCTAGAGGTTTAGAACCCAACATTCCTGTCTCTGACAAAAGATCAAGAACATATTTTCACTGTGAGAGCGAAATTCCTTTCTTCGACTGAGCAACTTCCACACCCAAAAAATATTTCAACCTTCCCAGGTCCTTGGTTTGAAATTTCTGCTGCAAATGTGTCTTCAAACTTTCAATACCAGTAACATCATCTCCTATGATGACTATATCATCAACATAAACCACAAGAAATAATTTTCCCGCACTAGAACGACGGAAAAATACAGAATGATCACTATCACACCGCGTCAGCCCAAATTCTAACACAACCTCAATAGAATCTACCGAACCAAGCTCTAGGGGACTGTTTCAGCCCATACAGAGACTTCTTCAACTTACATACCAAGCCAGACTCCCCCTGAGCAACAAACCCATGAGGTTGCTCCATATAAACCTCTTCATGCAAATCACCATGCAAGAACGCATTCTTGACATCGAGCTGATATAAGGGCCAATGATAAGTGGTAGCAAGGGATATTAAAATCCGAACAGAAGTAAGCTTTGCCACAAGAGAAAATGTAGCCAAGTAATCCACACCATATACTTGGGCATAGCCCTTGGCAACAAGGCGGGCCTTCAAGCAAGCCAGGGACCCATCAGGGTTCACTTTCACCACATACACCCAGCGACAACCAATAGCTGATTTACCTGAAGGTAAGGGAACAAGATCCCAAGTCTGATTTTCTTCTAATGCCAACATTTCCTCATGCATAGCAACCTGCCAACCAGGACTAGACAATGCCTCTGTAACAGACTTAGGAATAGGATGAGTTTCAACCGTGTGTAAACAAGAATGAAAGGTGGAAGACAAACCATCATAGGAAACAAAGTTAGAAATGGGGTGTTGGGTACAAGCCCGAACCCCCTTACGATGAGCAATAGGAATATCGAGATCAGAAGGAGGTTCCAAAGGAGAAGGATCATTACCTATTGCAGGACCTGCCAGCAAAGAAGGAGATTGTGCAGAAGTCGATGTAGTGGGGGTCCAAGCACATACTTTCCATTGGTGACGTTTAAACACAATAGGTTGAGGTGCCAGTGATGAGGTAGCCTGCGGAGCATGGTGAACAATAGACTGAACAATAGAAACGGAAAGATCATCATCCAAGTCAGACAGAGAACAAGACGAACTATCATACGGTGTAGACTCAAAGAAAGAGACATCAGCTGTAACAGTATTTCCACAACTCAAAAGAATAACAACGATAACCCTTTTGGGTACGAGAATAGCCAACAAACAGACACTTGAGAGCCTTTGGATCCAACTTGGAAACATCAGAACGATAATCACGAATAAAGCAAACACTACCAAACACACGTGGTGGCAAAACAAACAATGGCGCAAAAGGAAATAATAAAGAAAAGGGAATACCACCACGTAAAACAAAGGAAGGCATGCGATTAATGAGGTAACATGAAGTTAAAACAGCATCAGCCCAAAAGGATTTAGATACTTTCATTTCAAATAAGAGGGAACGAGTAACCTTCATCAAAATGTCTATTCTTCCTCTTAGCTACACCATTTTGTTGAGGGGTGTAAGCACAAGAGGACTGATGAATAATACCACGTTGAGTCATAAATTCAGCAAAAGGGGCAGAAAAATATTCCTTAGCGTTATCACTACGAAGAACACGTAAAGGATGCGGAAATTGATTATTTACCTCATTCACAAAAGCACAAAAGACAGAAAATAACTCAGAACGATTTTTCATTAAGTAGATCCAGGGAACCCTGGAATAATCATCAACAAAAGTTACAAAGTAACGAAAACCCAAAGTAGAAACAACAGGACACGGACCCCAGACATCTGAATGAACTAAAGCAAAAGGTTGGTCAGACCGCTTATTGACTCTAGGAGGATAACTCACACGGTGGAGTTTCCCAAACTGACACGACTCACAATTTAAACTAGAAAGTGACCGAAAACGACTATCAAGAAGCTTCAAACTCTCCAATGAAGGATGACCCAAACGACAATGAATCTAGTGGGGTGACGCCACACCGGTACACGCCATAGATGAAGTGTCCTCAAGTATATAAAGTCCCCCCGATTCACGACCTCTACCAATCATCCTCTTCGATGAAAGATCCTGAAATACACAAGAATCCGAAGAAAAGGTTACAGAACAATTATGAGTTTTGATAAACCGACTAACAGATAAAAGGTTAAAAGGAAAATCAGGCACATAAAGAACGGAAGACAAAGATAGAGAAGGTGTAACATGTGCAGTACCAGTACCAGTCACCTTAGCCAAGGAACCATTAGCTAAAGTGACACTTGAAGAAGATTTCTGAAAAGAATAAAGTATACCTGAAACACCAGTCATATGTTCGGAGGCCCCTAAATCAATGATCCAGAGACTAGAAGAGGCAGTCGAAAGGCATGCAGTGGCATTACCTGTCTGAACAAAGGTGGCAGTTGGAGGCTAGGCTGACTGAGAAATCTGGAATTGTGTAAAACGGGCATATTCATCATCAGACATCTTCACAGTCTTCCCTTCAGGTTGTGGAGGTACAGGAGACTCAGTAGTTGCAGAGTTGGCAAACTGTTGCTGATTTGGTTTGTCATGAAGTTTCCAACAGAAACGTTGGATATGTCCTAGACTACCACAATGATGACAAGTTCTCACCAAACCACCAGAACTATCAGAATTACTTTGAGTACCCGAATTAGGTGCTTTACCAGAACCAGCCCCACCACCACGACAACGGCCACCACCAGAATTAACATTACCACCACTACCAGCCCCACTGTTGGGCCCACAGTTTGATGGAAAAGAAGCCAAAGCCGAAGTGTCAACATCAGTAGTGCTCTCACGAGAAACACAAAGAACTCTGGAAAAAGTTTTAGATAAAGTGGCTATCTTGTTACCACCAAGAATTTGGGAACGAATGGAGTCAAACTCCTTCCCAAGTCCTCCTAAAAACCCCATTACAGCAAGTTGCTCCCGCTGACTTTGCATCTGTTCCACATTAAAAGTGATAGGAAGTAAGGAATTAAGCTCCTCATAGATCCTCTTAAAATCAGCAAAATACTGGGTCAAAGTACGACCCTTTCTATCAACCCTGTAGAACTCTTGGGACAAGTCATAAATACGGGAAAGGTTGTTTTGTCCAGAATACAAAACATTGAGATACTCCCACAACTCTTTCACTGTATCAATGTGTGTTACCAAATCCACGATTTGGTTATCCATAGAATTCAGCATCTATCCCAAGATTCGAACATCAACTGTGTCCCACGAGGGATCATCCTCAGGCTTAGGTTTTGAAGGGGTGATGCTGCTGATCACGTCCAGTCAACACTAACTTAACAATCTTCTTCCATTGGAGAAAGTTTGTAATCCCCTCCAATTTCTTCTCAGTAATGCTATTGGAGGAGGAAGAAAAAATTTCTGTAGTTGTTATAGACTTCGAACCATCACCAGACTTGGGTACATCACCCATTATGTATTGTTGGATTGATGAAGTGAAGAGAGAAACCCGAAGAGTGCTGAAAAAGGGGCAGAAATCGATTCTCTAAAAAACCCTGATAAAAGTCGACTTTGTTAGGGACCCTGACAAAGATAAATTCCACAGAGAAGATAACCAAAATTCTCCCAAAAATCCAGGCAATAAACACGATCTCAAAGCCCTACTGAAAAATCGATTTTTCTCCCCCTAGAAAAATCGATCTAAAAACCCTGTAAGTGTCGCTGATTTGATGCTTGAGTCTCCAACACAATCTTCACTCCATCCAATTCCTTCAAACACATCCACAAACAGAAAAAGAGACCTAGTCCTTAATTTATGCCATGAACTAGTCTTCAAACAGTCCCAAAATACAGCATAGGGTGCTGCACCCCTTCAAACAGAAAAAAAAGAGAAACCGAGAGCCCTTTAAATCCTCAAGTACTTTTCAATCTTCAATTGTAGGCTGTAGAAAGGAGACGAAGAGACTCACGAAGGCTGTAGCAGTGCCTAATGATGCTCTGATATCATGTGAATAATAAAATAAAGAGAAGAAGAAGAAGAAGAAGAGTGATCGAGAGGGAGAAGAAGAGAGGAGATATGCAACTTGGGGATTACACGATATGTGTAATCTCCCTCTAAACTTCAATATATATTAACTTAAGGGTATAACAGGAAACATAAAAAAAAAATAAACCAAATAAGTTGACCTATCTGCCCTCTCGGTATTAGCTATTGGCGCTAATACCGAGACCTACAAATCACGATAACATGAAGCAACACGCCAATACTTGCTTCTTATGCCACTGACATACTTTCAGTGGTGCTAGCGAGGTAGTAGGAGGAACATCAGCCAAAGTCACAAGAGCAAGATTAGGCAGGAAGCTAACGACATCTGTGGTGGGAGAATGACTAATACCATGAAAGTATGAAATATTCGAAAAAAAGTAACATTGGCGCTGACAAACTGTCGTTAACTAATAGAATCATAACCTTTATACCCTTTATCAGTTTTAGAATAATCGAAGAAAACACACTTGACAGGCCCGGGAGATAACTTATCAACTTGAGGTTGCAAATTATGAACAAAGCACGTGCATCTAAAAACCTGAGGCAGCAAAGAAAACAAAGGTGAATTTGGAAACATGATAGAAAGAGGGGATCGGTTATGAAGAACAAAAGACGACATCCGGTTAATCAAATAACATGCTGTTAAAACATCACACCAGGACATTTGGGAACATGCATATGAATCTGTTGCTGCTTGATTTTGACCTAGCTGAGGTGGATGACCTGTGGGAGGAATAGAGAATGGTCGGATGAACCTGAGGTTAACTCATGGTTAATCTCCGATGATAAAGTCAGAACTGGGCAATAGGTAAGTAAGAGTGAAATACGGAAAGAGTAATAAATGTGAATACCTACCTCTGTCCGTTACTGTTCCTTATATACTCCGGGTTGGTTTGTGCTACAACCTAGTTGAGTGGAGAATGAGCATTTACAGCCCACAGACTTAGGTCGGTCGTTCTGAGTTGCCGTGGAAGAGATTAGAAAGATTATTATCTCAGGTGTATTAATTATATGGGCCCACTGGATCTTATGTAAGTATCAGGACCTTCTTGTTATGCTGCCACGTGTACAGGTATATTTTAGATATATCAGAATCATAAGAGACTGAGCAATTTTCAATAAATTTCTATTTTTTCATTTAGCAATCCCATTTTGTTGAGGGGTATAATAACAATTTGTTTGATGAATCACACCATGACTAGAACAAAAAGCAGATATCTCACACTGAATGTATTCAAGTGCATTTTCAGACTGAAAAACTTTAATTGAAAGTTGAAACATCAAACTGAGTCTTTATTTCATTATAAAAATCTTTTAAAAACAGGAAAAAAAATAAATTGGGAACAATCTTTCAACAAATAAAACCATTTCAGGCAGGAATGGTCGTCTACAAAAGTGACAAAATACGAAAAACCTAACCTATATTTGACACGACATGGACCCCAAATATCTAAATGCACTAAAGAAAATAAAGGACTTCTAGATGCACTAAGAGAAAGAAAAGAGGACCGATGATGCTTCTTGAGCTCACATGCTTCATACTTGAGGCTAGATACAGACTTGCAACTTGGAACCATATGCTTGAGTTTTGATGAGGATAGATGTCCCAAGCGAGAATGCCACTGAATAGGAGAAAGACCACCGGAATTAGTATTAGCAATAGTGTAGAGGGTGCAACACAATCCATATAACATAACCCATCCTGCTCAAGCCTTCCATCAACTGTCCTCCTTATCTGAAGATTTGAAAAAAACAATAAGAGGGATAGAAAGTAATAGAATGTTAACAAAACTGATTTGGGGAATAATGCTTGAATGATCTTAGACAGACCCCAAGCCTTTATTTATAATAAAGAGATCAAAATTACATGGACAAAATTGCCCTTAATAGAGCCGACATGGTTGTACATAAGATAAAACATAGTAAAAAGTTCAGAATACCCTCACGGTATTCTGGCCCATACAATCTAGCACTCCCCCTCAAGTTGGTGCATATATGTCATGCATGCCCAACTTGACTAAAATAGGATGAAACACTTTGCCACTCAGTCCCTTAGTGAACATATCGGCTAACTGGTCAGCAGACTTCACAAATGGGACACAGATGAGTCCAGCTTCGAGTTTCTCCTTGATGAAATGTCGATCAATCTCCACATGCTTAGTACGATCATGCTGGACAGAGTTATGAGCGATGCTAATGGCTGCTTTATTATCACAGTATAGCATCATGGGAAGATGGACAACAACACCAATATCTTGCAACAATCCTCTAAGCCACAAAAGTTCACAAATTCCTTGTGCCATGGCACGAAACTTTGCTTCAGCACTGGACCTTGCCTCAACATTCTGCTTCTTGCTACGCCACGTGACAAGGTTGCCACCCACAAAGGAACAATATCCAGAAATAGATTTTCGGTCAGTAGATCCAGCCCAGTCGGCATCAGTATAAGCTTTAACTTTTAGATGACCACTGGGAGATAAAAGGATCCCTTTTCCTGGAGCAAACTTCAAATATTGCAAGATGCGAAGAACTGCTTCCATGTGAGAGGAATAAGGATCATGCATAAACTGGCTTACCAAGCTCTCGGCAATGGCAATGTCTGGTCGTGTATGAGAGAGATAGATCAACTTGCCCACTAATCTCTGATAACGGCCTTTGTCAACAGGTTCACCCTCTTTCTCCCCAAGTCTTGTAGTGGGCTAGTAGCTTCCATGGGAGTATCTAACGGATGACTTCCTAACATTCCAGTCTCAGACAATAGATCTAGGATATATTTTCTTTGAGAAAGAAAGATGCTCTTTGAAGATCGAGTAACTAGAAAATATTTAAGAGTTCCCAAATCCTTTATTTCAAACTCACGGCCAAGGAAGAGCTTCAATTTGTGGATCTCATCACCATCATTGTCAGTCACTACAATATCATCAACATAGACTATGAGGATAGTTACCTTATCATCAACTCGTTTGATGAACAAGGTGTGATCAGCATTGCTTTGCTTGTATCCCACTGAAACCATAGCCTTATGAAATCTACTGAGCCAAGCTTTAGGTGACTGCTTCAATCTATAGAGAGCACGCTTCAGTTTACACACCTTGCCCTTGGTAGCATCACCCATGGTACTAAATCTCGTTTCGTTTCGGTGTTTCGGTCTGACCGAAATTTCCGAGATACCGAAATTTTGTCGAAATATGGTATTTTTCTGAGGGTGTAAAATGCCAAAATGACCGAGATTTCCGAAATTACCGAGATTTCCGAAACAAGATGACCGAAATTTCCGAAATATTGCATGTGACTTTTTCAATATCTCGCGATATATCGTGAGTCCACGATATTTCGTCGATATCTCACGAGATATCGTCGAAATATGGTATTTTTCCATTTCGGATTGGTATCGTATCTCGGACAGCTTGAGATATACGAAATTTGGCGAAATATCACCGAAATTTCGCGAGATTTTGAACTATGGCATCACCTGAAAAACCTGGAGGATTGTCCATATATACCTCTTCCTCTAGTTCTCCATGGAGGAAGACATTCTTCACATCCAATTGTTGAAAATCCCATCCAAGGTTCATAGCACAAGATAGCAATACCCTTACAGTGTTGAGTTTTGCTACTGGTGCGAAAGTCTCTTGGTAGTCAACTCCATATGTTTGAGTGAAGCCCTTTGCAACCAGACGTGCCTTGTACCAATCCACTGTTCCATCTGCCTTCTGTTTGACCACAAACACCCATTTACATCCCACTGGTTTTTCCCTGGAGGAAGAGCCACAAGATCCCACGTATTATTTTTGTTCAATGCTCTCATTTCTTCCAACATTGCTGCCTTCCACTTTCCATCCGTAGAAGCTTCATGCCAATTTTTGGGAATGGAAGCAGAAGAAAGAGAGGATACAAATACACGAAAAGAAGGAGAAAGAGAACTGTAAGAAACAAAACGAGAAATGGGATGCAAAGTGCAAGTCCTAGTACCTTTGCGTTGAGCAATAGGTAGGTCGGAAGAGGAAGGCTTGCCAAGAGGAGGATCTGGATCCTATGTCGGCAACTGGATAGGTATTGGTGCTATTGTGGATTGAAGCTGTCCTTTCCTGAAACATCTCTTTTTATAAGTGAGAATGTTGGAGTTGTCAATGGCCTTCTGAAATTTAATAATTGTTCTCGGTACTGGAGTCAGCTCCCCCTGAATAGGAACATCACCACCACTAGTTTCCTTGGTCTCCCCCTGTAAAGGATTCCCTTCGGGTGAAGGGGCAACAGTCAAAGGAGGCTGGGCAGCAGCCATAGAAGGCTGGACAGCAGCCATAGGAGGCTGGGCAGCAGCTATAGAACGCTGGACAGCAGCCATAGAAGGTTGGACAGCAACTGCAAGGGCCTGGACAGCAGGCACAAGAGGTAAAAGAAGGGGAACCTTAAGAGAAGGAACCACATCTTCACTAGAACTCTCCCCCTGAAGAGGTGGTGAAGAATACCATGTTAACAAAACTGATTTGGGGAATAATGCTTGAATGATCTTAGACAGACCCCAAGCCTTTATTTATAATAAAGAGATCAAAATTACATGGACAAAATTGTCCTTAATAGAGCCAACATGGCTGTACATAAGATAAAACATAGTAAAAAGTCCAGAATACCCCCCACGGTATTCTGGCCCATACAATCCAACACAGAACAATTTATAGATTTTGCAAGTTGAATAACGGATAAAAGACTTAACGGTTCAAGTCCTGGAAATAGCCTCTCCAGTAACAGGGGTAAGGCTGCGTACATTTAACCCTCCCTAGACACTGTTAAACGCGGGAGCCTTGTGCACTGGGTACGGCCTTTTAAACTTAAAGGTAATTGTGGGGCATGAAGAACTGAAGAAAGAGTCATGGATGAAGTAGGTGAAACTGTACTATGACTAGTCACTTGGATCGAAGATCCATTAGCAAAAATTACAGGAGAAGGATTTTGAATTTTATACAAAGAAGAAAACAATAGGTCTGATGTACCGTTCATATGAGTGGAAGCACCATGATCAATTATCCAAGGGGTTGGAGTTGTGGTAGTAATAAGTGCTAATGTACCTGTTTGTACAAGAGTAGCAGTGGCTGACTCAAGATTTTGGAGACGCTTAAATATTTGATTATAGTCATCCCGAGACATAGACCCTGATGAAGAAGCTCTTGATGAAGTGGTAAGATTGGTGTCACCAAAGGACAACTTTTCATTATTACCATCTAACCATTGCTGAGCCTGTTCTGGTTTACCATGTTTAGCCCAACATGTATCAACTATATGATTAGGCTTGCCATATAAGGTACATTGTTTGAAAGATCTATCTATCTGTTGTTCACCATGACCACTTGCACCATGGCCACAACCTCCTCCTTGAGCCACGACCCTTCCCAGGAAAATTAGAACTAGGGTTGCAAGTTTTGCCCTGTTGGCCCGAACCCGCCCTGAGCCCGAACAGAGCTTGGGCTGAGATATTTGGCCCTGAGGGCGGGTCAGGGCTGGAAATTTCTGGCCCTGAGTCAGGGTCGGGTTGGGCTAGGTTTGAGGCCTCGGGCTAAACTTGGCCCGGCCCGACCTTGTTTTAAGTTATACTATAAAATATATATTGATATAATATATATATTATAAACTTTAAACATCACCCACACTTTGTTATATAATATATTATATATGAAGACAATAAGTGATATAATACATTTTATTATAGTGTTATTTTACGTAAAATTAATAATTTTCTCCCCGGCCCATTCCAGCCCATGCATTTCCTTCCCCTCCCCATGATTAGGGCAAATCAGGGTAATGTAGTCCTAGATAGGTAGGAGACCTACTAGGAGCCAAACAACAGGATCAAATAACAAAAGGGGCTGCTGGTTCGAATGGACAGCACTAGGATTTAGGTCAATTCCTAGGGTTTGGGTTGGATATTGGGAAAGGGGTTTATAGGGTATTAATGGACAGGTCTAGGGGGTCAATATGGTATAAAAAGGTTAGGGTTTAGATGAGTTTTGAAATTCTACAATTTTGGGCAGAATTGAATTTTAGGGTTTTGAAAGACAAATAGGGGCAGCAGCTTGGGTCGAGTGTAGGGGGTGTTAAGGAGAGGTTGTGGTTTGAATTTGAAGTAATTCTAATGGTTAATTATAGCTGGGCAGCAAGATCTTGGGTTTAATGGAGTTAGGGTTTATGGGATTCAAACCAAAAATAAAGGGGATCGATTGGGGGAAAGGATTAGAGGGTTAGAAGAAGAAATTGGGTGTCAAACTTACTGGAGATTCCACTGGCAGCAGCTTGAACAGATGTGAAGGACAGAACCACCTTCGAATTGAAGAAGATCCTCCCAACCGTCACGGCGTAAGGAGTCAACCGGATTCCACCAGTCCCTTTCCACCTTGATAGAACCACAAGGATGCACACTCACAAGGAGCAACACTCAACAGAGCAGGGCAGCAACAATGGCAGCAAACAAGAGTTTTTCATTCATCAAATTCGTCTTCCATGATGGCCTCCCTTACAAACTTATATAGAAGACTCAAAAATAGACTTAGACACTAAAAAGGAATGGCCTAACCCTATCCCTAACCTATTAGGTAACTTAAACTGACTAGGAAACTAGAATACTAAAAGAAATAGACTCAAAACATGGCTGGACTTATAGAGTCCTAATCCAACCCAACTTACATCACATACCACTTAAGTTGTCACATGACCAGTTAACTAAGTCACATGATCACTTAAATTGAACCAATTTGAACCGGTTCAATTAAAAAAACATAAAAATAAACTAAGTACTTGGCTAATCCCGTATGCAACCTATATACCCCTAGTTTAGGCTCATTAAAGTGGCCTATTACATAGAAAACCCATGGGATCAAAGGCCCAACATACATATAACCCAACCCTAGATTTATTCCTAATAAAAGAAGCCCAGTTTGGTGATAATTATGCATCACAGGGTCAGCCTAGCACGACCCTGAGGGTGGGTCAGGGTTGGATTTTTCTGGCCCTGAGGCAGGGTTGGGTCGGGCCTGGGCCCATCTAAAGGGACTTTGGGTTGGGCTAGGGTTCTATAAAGTCTGGCCCAACCCGACCCTGTTGCAACCCTAATTAGAACCACGATCATGACCAACATTGAAAGTAGAACTTTCCTTAGAAGAGGAAGATACGTCAGTCTTAGAGGGAGAAATAAGGCATTGAAAGACGAGAGAAGGTCTCATTCAGGGAAGGCTCCTTCTCCCTAACAATATACTTGCTTTTCATTGATTGAAAACCATAATTTAATCCAGCCATGAACTTTGCAATCTGAAACTCAGCCTGTTGGATCTTCAACTGTTCCAGATCAGTATTGAGAGGTTGATGAATATTGAGCTCCTCCTAACAACAACAACTAAACCTTATCCAAACCAAACGGGGTCGGCTACATGGATCTTGCCCTCCAATTAGCTCTATTAGAGGTCATACTCGGTACAAGGCCTAAACTATGCATGTCTTTCCACACCACCTCTCCTAAGGTCATATTAGGTCTGCCCTTGGCTCTTTTAGTTCCTTCAATCTGAATCAAATCACTTCACCAAAGCCTCCGTTGAGCATGGCCACGCCACCTCAAACGACTTTCTTGTAGCTTACCATGTATCGGAGCTACTCCCAAATCTGCTCTAAGATGATCATTCCTTACTTTATCCTTTCTAGTTTTGCTACTTATCCATCTCAACATCCTCATCTCCACTACATTGAGTTTATCTATATGATGCTTCTTAACTTTCCAACATTCCGCACCATACATTATAGTCGATTGTATGACTAGCCTATAAAGTCTTCCTTTTATGTTTTAAAGGAATACGCTGTTCACACAATACTCCGGATGCACCTCTCCACTTCATCCATCCCTTTTTAAATCTTTGAGATATATCATCCTCTATAATGCCTTATTTATTTACGATAGAGCCCAGATATAAAAAATAATCACTTTGAGGTATCTCCTTATCATCAATATTGATCACCTCATTAACCGTCATAGTGTGGCTAAAGTTGCACACAATATACTCCGTCTTTATGTACGATAGAGCCCAGATATATAAAATAATCACTTTGAGGTATCTCCTTATCATCAATATTGACCACCTCATTAACCGTCATAGTGTGGCTAAAGTTGCACACAATATACTCAGTCTTTGTTCTACTTATCTTAAGATCTTTTGATTTCAAGGTTGATCTCTATAACTCCAACTTGGCATTAATCCCTGCTTTTGTCTTGTCCACTAATTAATGTTGCCCCTTATTGTTTCTCTTCAACGAACTTAGTATTTTTAATCAATATTCTCCTTTATTCTTGCTCTTACATTTCTAACTTGTTTTTAATTAAGTTGTAAGTT
Source organism: Telopea speciosissima (assembly GCF_018873765.1). Classification (NCBI taxonomy): domain Eukaryota; kingdom Viridiplantae; phylum Streptophyta; class Magnoliopsida; order Proteales; family Proteaceae; genus Telopea; species Telopea speciosissima. The sequence continues at coordinate 62,917,755 of NC_057919.1, forward strand.
TGTAAACTACGTAGAATAGCAAGGAACAAAAAATTGAAGGGTCTAAGGGAACTAAACATGGAAGTGTGAGATAGAAAATTCAAGGGTCATGAGGTGGAAAGTATAGCTTATGCACAATGCAATGTGGTATTTTATAAGTCTGTTTCATAGAACGTCACTGGAAGATGCATATGAAACTTAAGGGTTTTAACCTTTGATTTTTGGTTCATAAATCGTAGACCTAACCATCCAACCAATTGAGCCATGGGCCACATTTATCTTATGCAATCCATGTCTTGTCATGGTTCTATCATTTTCAAAAATTTTCTAGAGCATGCTAACCTTTCGACATTTCAGCGACATATACATATAATGTTCCTTTTCATTAGACATAGCCTTTAGAGTTATAAAGTTGTTCCTTAAGCAAATTCAGGTACCTGAATATTCTCCATCTCTAGAAGAAGAGGGTATTTGCAAGGCTGCTTTTGAGCTGATTTTTGCTTTTGATGAAGTCATCGCCCTTGGACACAGAGAAAGTGTAACCGTTGCACAGGTAAAGCAGTACTGTGAGATGGACAGTCACGAAGAGAGATTGCACAAACTGGTAATGCAGAGCAAGATCAATGAAACCAAGGACATCATGAAGCGCAAAGCTAGCGAGATTGACAAAAGCAAGGTATTACAAATTTTTCCAGTTCCAGGTTCTGAGATTGCTTTATTGTTTGTACTGCATTATTTTTTTTTTTCCCCGTTTCATGCTCATTTCCTAGGGTTTCAAGTTCTAAGCTATTGTCTTGCATATTTGTACTTATATCTTCTGCAGATTGATAGGACTAGAAGTGAAAAGGGGGGTTATATGTCTCTCCAATCGGCAGGTTCAGGAAGAATTGAGAATAGCTTTTCCGAAATGAGCATATCTAGTAGTAGCAGTGGTTTTGGAGGTGGATTGAGTACTGAAGTGGAAACCTTTTCTAGCAAGTCCAAAGGTTTGTGCCTATTTGCCTGCGTGAAGTCCATAATGTTGTTGCTATATGGACTTTATAAATATCAATATAAGTTGCCTGGTTGTGTCTGAAGAAGCTGATCCTTCTTTCTTGAAAACCATGTAAATGACCTTACTAATTTTCATCTGGTGGAACTTTCTAAGCACTTCCACGTACATTATCAGGTCGTCCCTCTGCATCTGCCACTGCTCCTCCCAAAGGGCTTGGTATGAAGCTTGGCAAAACACAGAGGACAAACCAATTCTTGGAATCTCTTAAAGCTGAAGGTGAAGTGATTCTTGAGGACATGCAACCAACTGCTAGTCAGGCCGTATCAGCTGCTCCACCACCAACTGATCCTATCACATTGACTGTTGAAGAGAAGCTTAATGTGTCACTGAAGCGAGATGGTGGGGTCAGTAACTTTGATGTTCAAGGTACCCTTTCTCTCCAGATTCTTAAGCAGGAGGATGCATTTATTCAAGTCCAGGTAAATTTTCTCTCCGCTTTAATCCACCTGCTTACAGTGAAATGTTCGGTTGTTGTGGCATCTAAGTTTGGCCTGTTATCTTCAACTGAATTTCATATTCCTGAAGAATTTGTAACCATCACAATTGGGAAAGTCTTCATTACGATTAAGACAAAGCATCCATCACAACTTATCTGATATGCTTATATTTAAGGACTTCTTAAACCGCAGGTTATTTAACAGTATACTTGAACAGCAGCTGTTAAAATGGATTATTTTCATATTTTATTTTTGGATTAGAAGAGAGTACAATGAGTACATTTATGTGACAAAACTAAATGAGATGAGTGACAGTCCTCTCAAAAGATGTATGAGAACACCTATACAGTAGGGTGAAAAAAACAACCTCGCCCTAGAAAAAAAAAAGGCAGATTTCTAGATACTTCTCAGCCATAAATACTGATTGCCTGGTTTAGTTCGAAACTGGTGCAGTTTTATGATCTGATGCAGATCCAAGGTACACAACCACTACTGCAGGAAGAAGACCAGACCATAACCTTAGCTTGATGTTCTGGTTTGGATTGAGCCAATTTTCCTGGCTTGCAGTTCAGGTTGGTCTGCCTGAAGAACCAGGTTGTGGGGTCTATCTAGGAATTTTATTTTGTTATCTATTTTCTTTATTGTTTCCTTGTAAAGGCTGGAATCTCCATTATTAATTCCAGACCTGTAAGCTGTATTTTTTAATAGAGTCCTAGTCAGCACTGGATACTCTCACATAGCCTGCACATGGAGAGGTTCCTAGTATTTTTCTGCTTTCTTCTGTTTCCTAATGTGGTCATGCTTATCCAGCTTTCCTGAACCATTCATTACTGGATTTTAGTAGTGTACATAAACAATAGGAGGCTATAACCCCCCCCCCCCCCCCAACCACCAATTTTAAGTTGAATGAAGCTTGGCTTTCACCTCAACATTCTGTGGTGATTCAGTAGTTGGGTTGGTGGTGATTCCTGATTCATATCCCCCTTCTTTTATCTTCTTCTTATTCTGTTCTTCAATCAAGTGACAGGTCAGTTTCTACTTCAGTTATTTTCTATTCTGTTGGGTTATTCTGTCCTATATTTCTTCTAGTTTCTATTCATACTTTTAGTCCGGAAGCTGGTTAATTTTCTGATACTTTTCATTAGCCCATATTCTGGTTTATTCACTGATCATTATTGGTAATACACTAATACCGTGATAGATCATACTCTGATTCCTGATTAAAACTAGTATTTTATTGATATTAAATTTTCTTCTATTTATGTTTCCTTGTTCAAGTTTGATTCTTGAATATCTTCCAATCTAGCCTTCAAAATATGTTGAAGCTTCTCTGAAATAGTCTCATAGTCTAAAAGACCACTTGACCAGCTTTTGGTCTGATTCTGACTTGTGACTGCTGAGATATTTAAAATCTCCAACTGTGGTTGATTTCTTAATCCTGCAATTTTGGAAATTTCTGTTGGTTTTTAAGCCCTAATGTCGTAGGTAACTTGGAACCACATTATGATCCTTCAAAAAGAGAATCGTTAGAGAAACAGTATAAAGTTTGAAAAATCTCTTCTGATGGCATGCTGCAGAGTCAGATTTGTTATCAGAAATCTAAAAAATTATGATCTTTGACATAACCAGAAAACAAGGGAACAGAGATCCCATGACACTTTGTTTCATGCTTGTCTCATTTGTTTGCATCTATACATCACAGTTCAAAGATCAGGAGGGCAGGCCCATTGCTGTTAAAACAAAGAGATGAAATGGGAGCAGATGCTGCAAGAAAGGGGCAGTAAATCAGCAAATAGCCTATTGATTCCTCCTCATCCCCACACAAACTACATCTATTTTGCGTATTCCATTTTTGCTGATGGGTTCTTTTGTGGAGTGATATTCCTTAAAAGCAATTTAATGGAAGAATCTTACATGGTCAAAACTCGTTCTTTTGAGGACAATCTACTGCTCTAGTCATTTTTTGGCATCTATGATCATGTATGCTCCTAAACCTACTCTCTGGAATCCCTCGATTGAATTATGGAACTACTCTGGAGTCTGGATTGCTGCTGAGGTCTTCCAAGTTTGGTCCTGGAACCTAGGACAATGTAGAAGTGCTTACTGAGGTTCCTACTTCATGCAGTTCACAATGTGTTTTATCCACCACAATAAGAAATTATGTAGTTGCTTTCATCGGTAAATATAATTTCGTTGTGGTACAGCATTCCGTGGGGTTGATAGAGACCCCTTCAATAAGAGTTCATTTGCAGAATGCTGACCGACAATATGAACACCTAGGTTCTCTTGCTGTATAGGTTCTGTTTTTTGTGGCTAGATGACAAAGGAATTTATTAAGAAAAGAAGACCAGCGTATAACACATGTAGCAAAACAACAACGACAAGAGCCTGAAGCCCAAAAAATCGATAAAAGGACTTTATAATTAAGAATTTTGCAATTAATGTTTGTTAGTTTTTGTTTCTGGGTATTTTTTGCTTGAAACCAATTTGTAAGGACTAGCACTGGGCAAAAACTTTGTCCAGATAGGATTGATTGTTTCATTTATTATAATCTTATACACCATATGACAACTTCATACTTTTGGCTTACGAGTGATTACCATGCTTGATTTTATTGTTCAGATTGAAGCTGGGGAAAACGCTAGCATCGTTTTCAAAACTCACCCTAATATCAACAAAGAGTTATTCTCCAACGAAAATATTCTCGGCTTGAAGGATCCTAATAGGCCTTTTCCGACTGCTCAAGCTGGTGATGCAACAGGAGTTGGTCTTTTGAAGTGGAGAATGCAGAGTGTGGATGAGTCAGTCGTGCCATTGACAAGTGGGTTTCGATTCATTACATAATTACTTTGTCTGATATTGTCTCTTTCTCTCTCTCTCTCTCGCCCCCTCCCCCCCTTTCTGCTTTCTATTTGTTTAACCTAAATTATTTATTTTACAGTTAACTGCTGGCCCTCTGTATCTGGAAGTGAAACATATGTCAGCATAGAATATGAATCTTCATCGATGTTTGACCTGCAAAATGTTGTGATATCGGTACCTCTTCCTGCACTTCGGGAGGCACCAACTGTGAGGCAGATTGATGGGGAGTGGAGGTGGGTGTTTTCAATTTATTATTCCAACTTTCCCAGGAAGTATTTTTGGATTGAAACACTTGGGTACAATCATAAGTTCAGGGGGGGGGGATTCATTCAGACACCTTTACTGGGAGCTGTTTCCATCACACCTGCCACTTTTCAGCCACATGGACTAATGATTTAGTAGGGTGACTGTTGGATAGATTTGAGACTCCCTTGGTAGGCCACCTGTCAAGTTTTGTGCTGTATCTTAAACTATGAGTCACCATGTGTGGGTTTTTTCACTTTGATTTGTCCGTGGTTCCTGTTGAGTTCACTTCCTAGACTTTTCAAACATTATTATTGTTAACTTGTTTCATGTTTATGAGTCTGTGATAAACTGTTTTTATATCTTCTCGAAACATTGTTCTCTCAAATAAGCTTTATTTCCATCTAGATGTTGCATAGTTGTCGACGCCTAGACTTCCAGGCACATTGTTTTCCTTGGTCTCCTAGGCACCTTGTTGTTATCACCATGTATCCTGGCCCCCTCCAATGCCTTTTGTTGCGTAGACTCCGTGACAACTATGATATGTAGTGACTTGGAATATCTGTAATTCCATATGGTCTGTTTTGCCTACAATGGCTTAGTCAATGAGATTCCTTATAACAGTTGTAAGTGGTTCCAAGGATGTCTTATAGAGCACTGGGATGACATTGCTCACTTGTTTATTTATTCTTACTTACAGGTACGATGCAAGGAATTCCACATTGGAGTGGTCCATACTACTTATTGATGGGTCCAACCGCAGGTCGACAAGATTTTTCTCAACTTTTTGTTTCATCCCTATACCAATTAATAATTGGCCTCTGATGTCTGAATTTGTGCTGTTTATTTTTGCCAGTGGGTCAATGGAGTTTGTTGTTCCTCCGGCAGATACATCTATTTTCTTTCCCATTTCAGTCAGGTTCACTGCTGCAAAGACATTCAGTGATCTAAAGGTGTGTAAATTCAAAATCAGAATGGACAGTTTTTGGTAGTTAGAGCTGTTTCTATCAGCACCCCGGGAACATCTGAAGGCATAGTAATCATTACTCTGGACCATAGGCATTTTAGTTATTTTTTACTTTAGGGTGTAGACACTAGACAGGTTCAGTGACTCCTGTCATCTGTATGTTTGGCCAGGTTTTGGTTTTAGTTTTAGTTTCCAATAGCAACGTGTGTATATGCTTGAAGGGTTCTTCTAAGTGATCTTTTCAGTTTCTCCTTCCTTTATTTTGAAAGGGCTGGACTGAAATAAATGAAGAGCCCTTCTAAAGGTGGGAGGTCTGGTCTTCCTTCATCATTGGGCTTTTGGGCATTGTGAGAGATGGGGGGTTCTGAGATGTTGCATCTCTTAATCTCTCAAGTTCTTCCGTATCTGAGTGAATGCATATGTGTTTGTGTGTGCGTGTGCGTGTTCTTGTGCCTTTTTTTTTTAAGGTTATAATTTCATTTCCGAGTGAGAAATTCCATTTTTCAATTCCTCTCTCTCTCTCTAGGATTGATTGATAGAAATGTTGCATTTTTTGTCCCCATTCTGTATGAATGTTTGATCATGACCATCTATTATATATTGAATACTGTTACAAAAGATAAGGGATAAAACATCCTTTCCTTTTTCTTTTCTAAACATTGAAAAGTAAAATCTTGCAGGTCATGAATATACTGCCACTTAGAGGTGGTCCTTCTTCAAAGTTCTCTCAGCGAACACAGTTGGTCACAGAGAGCTATCAGGTGGTGTGATTTTGATGAATATGATGACAAGTGGTTGAGGCCTGCGCTGCTTTCAAAGTGGTGATTTCTTCACTGGCTTGTTTGATGTTTTCGGCATATAAATGTATTCATCCATGGCGAATTTTCACTGTTTTCTTGCTATGAAAGTTAAGCTAAGTAGTGTTATTTCAAGGTTGGGTTTGCTTCTTCAGGTATTTTTCCTATTAGTGTTGAAAAATACTAAAACACTAGCCATATGAGAGTGAAGAGTGTATCCTTCATCTGAATTCTGAAACTGTTGGGAAGTTCCCCACATTTCGTTGTCATCTATCTAGAAAATTATATTATGGTAATAGGATGGACACTGAATTTGAATAGCCTGGATATTGTTTGAAAGGAGTTTCTTAGATGATGTTCTTAAAACAATCCACACATTGTGCCGTTTCTTTGTTTTCTTTAGTTTTTGCTCTTTATTTGTGGCCCACAATTCTCTATCTATAACCAATTTTGATCAATTAGAGATTATATTTTGGCCTTTACTTATCCCAGTCATTGGAGGCTTCTCGTCATTGTCCTTCATCTTCTCCACCTGGTTGCTTGTGGACAGAACTTCAGATCGAGTGGACCTGAAAAATTGGATTGATTCACTTGGAAGATGATTCGTTTCTACTTGGCTTTAGGATTAAAAATCATGAAATTTTTGCCCTTAGAAGATGTTTTGGCAGCAGTGGCTGCTCGACAGACCTCTGCAACTTGTCTCTCACCTACTCACACTGTCTGCCCTCTTTAATTTATCTCGTCTGGCCACACCAGAACTCACCTACATGATTAGTGCTCTTTCATGTGTTGAGATGTTTGGACTTACAGAAGTATAATCTCACATTAGTTAAGGTTTTGGGGTTGGACCCTCAAGTGATATTTCGTGGGTCATTTCAATTTATTAAATATGGTATCAGAACCAGGTTCTTTTGTTATCCTCTTTACGATATATATTCATGTATATATTTAAACTACACATTTATATCTATGTATATCATGAAATTATACGTGTTATAGAGGTATAATCTCACATCAGTAACGCTATAATGCCCCTCAACATCATTGATTGTGGCAGGGTGGGGGCAAACCTAGGGATGTAAATGGATATTTGTAAATTCGTATTTGATTCGCGTTCGTATCCGTTTAGGAGAATCCGAATCCGTCCAAAACTAATCGGATACGAATATGATAACCTATCTGACCGATTATTATCCGATTTGTTTAGTAGTCCGACGGTAATAAAATATCTAAAATATAATTTTGTGTTTGTCTATCCTTTTAAGTTATCTTATTGGATTTTGTTATCTTATTTTTATAAATTTATAAATTAAGATAATGTGATTCTTTTTCTAGATTTGCTATTGGTTTATATATGTTGTTTTATGCAATGTGATACATGGAATTACATATCTATTAAAAAAATCAAAAGTAAAAAACGTAAGAGAATACAAGACTAAGAAGAGTAGAAGAAAAGGTAGTTACTGAACTCTCAAGTCTCAACCCTAACCCTTATCATAAAAACTGTAAATATGTTAACGGATAGTCGAAAAATTGTATTTGATCCGTATTCATGTCCATTTAGGAGAACCTGTATTCAAAAAATCACTATCCGGAAATTATTCGAATTCATCCGAAAACCGATAGGATATTATCTGAATCCGTCCGAATATAATCAGATACGAATATGATAATGCCACTATCCAATCGAATTCAATTCGTTTACATCCCCACCCATTCTTTCTTACTCTCTTGTGTGACCAACGTGAAGACTCGGTCTATGCCTGTACGTGCAATCCGTATCCATACCCTTCTCCCTTTCCTGACGATTCAGAATTTCAGATTAATATGTTATTTTCTGAGTCAAATAAAGGAAGTGATACTTTTCTCTAAAAGGTCCAGCCTCGGGTTTTCCTTTTTTTGTTTTTGTTTTGGTGGATAGTTAGGTCCAAGGAGAGTTGAATTCATGACCTCTTAATTGTGAAGTTTCGATCCTTGTCAAGTGAGGTACTCCTGGGGTTCACTAACTTTATAGTTGTTCTGTTTAAGTGTCTTCTACAATGGAATGAAGAAAAAAAGTGTGACATTACTTCAGCTATCCCTCAATCGGCTATCCCTCAATCCAAGAAAAAAAAAAGAGGAAATAGTAAAAAGTTTCTCTTCAGTGTGGGTATAGAGAATCTCACCGCTGGGATCTCATAATTATTCCCCTATATAACCAAGGTTCGAAATGCTTTTGGAACTATTTCAATAATTCCATCTAACCACTAAAATTCAAGAATGAAGCGATTCTCTCTTCACCATGGATTTAGGCATCAATGTTGTATCGTCAAATATGTATCAGTATCGTTGGATGGATCAGGTATACTGGCCATACTGTGGGTTGCTGTTGAATTTGGGCCCGATTTTGGCCAGGTTGATATCAGCCAATCCAGATCGATACTATGTTGATACCAATACCTAAAACTCTATTGTGTAGCAAATTCAACAATGAAATATGGTAACAAGTTATATTTCTAACCTAGAGGTGAGCCCTTTCTTTATTTATTTATTTTTCCCCTTCTAATGTAGTCCCTTACTTTGTTTGACTTTGACGATATAAGCATAAATTGTTTTGGGATAGGATTGGCATTCTATCAACTTTCGTTAAACTAGTGGTATATACCAGTTACTGGGCAAGAGGTCTTTTCAAAAGAGAAAAAAAGAAAGGATAACACATGCTAGGCACACTGACAGCATGTCCAATCTTTTCCTTTTTTCTAAGGTAAAATGATAGAAAACTGTTCTCTACGCCGGGATATAGGCTGGGGGCGGGCGAAATGAGTGTTGCACCCCCTGAATGGCTCAAATGATGACCCCACCCCACCCCATATGTCTAAGTGTAGCGTGGTAGCCTGGATCTTTATCCTCTTAGATTCCTGTCTGGTACAGTTCATCCAGTTTTTCTCATAGGGGGCGGAAATGACTACCTTATTCTTTGTCCAAACACATTGCCCTGGGTGGGGTCCACCCCCTCTTATTAGATGCACTAGGGAACTATACCAGACAGAGAACCTGAGAGGATAATTTTTTGCATGCATTCCATGCACGGATCTTTATCCTATTAGTTGGTTTCCTGCCCGATACAGTTCGTATGATTTCTCTCATAAAGGAATGCAGAAATGACCATCTTATCCCCTACGGTCCCTCGCTCCCTTATTAGAGGCACTAGGGAATTGTACCAGACAGGAAACTCATAGGATAATTTTCCCACATGAACTTCGATGCAAAGAACATCGCCCCAAAACGATAACAGGTATATTTGACCTTTGGTTACAAGTTACATCACCAACCAACTTGTCAAACGCCTTTTCAAAAATAAAAAATTAAAAAACTTGTTAAAAGCATAAAGAAATATTTTAAAATCCCTGTGAACTCTCCCATTTCACAATATTACAAACGACAGCAACACGTGCACTCAAAGATTACAGAATTTGGAACCCCAATCCCCACGGCAGTTGTTAAATAATTAATAATGTCAGCTTAGTCATCACTTGATTCCATATTTTCGTGGTTCTTTTGCATGGTCTTGAGTATCGGTATCCGTATCAGTTTTGATCGATATCGATATACAGGTAAGAGATTATTGCGTGGTCACGTAGCCCTGCATCAGCATAGGTGTCAATGAAACGTGTGCAGGGGCATTCACATGGAAGATATATTTTTTTTCTTTGAAGAGGGGTGGGGTGGTAATTTTCCATACTCCTATGATTAAGCAGGATCCATGCAAACAAGCAACGTTTTTTTTCCGTTGATATATATACAGATAGATCATATCGGGTTGGATCGAATCATTTTACCCTTAAAAATACTTTTTTTAGATCATTTTACCCTTTCTTATATCGATACCACCGGATACCACCGCTATGGTATCAATCAAGTATTGATATCTTTTTTTTTTTTTTTTGGTAAACAATATTGATATCAATCACAGCTAATATCACTACGAATGGCCGACCGGATATTGATACCTTGAATCATACTCTCTTGATTCAAATGAAGGTTTGCAGTTCGTAATTCTTGACCTTTTGGGTTTTTTGTAATGGTTTCTTTCATCCAAGTGAAGCAATATATCTTGGTGAAAGTTTTTCAATGCCAAGTGTAGAGAATTTAGGGACATTGGTCTTGGACTGATGGTTGGGATCACTGATCGTAGTAGTGCTTAGGATATGTTAGTCTTGAGTTCGATACCCCTCCTCTCCTATCGCCTGCATCAATTCAGGTCTTTTATGAAATAAGTGTTGGTCCTTCGTGGCCCCTTTCTAAACCATTGTGGGTCTGTCCTTAGTGGGCCCCCTTGAGTCATTCTTAGTGAGCTCATGAAATCTCTATACCCATGGTATAGACATTTTTTTCTTTTTTGGGGTACACAGCATAGATAAACTTGATCCATACATTTTTATGGATTTTTTTTATTTGATTCTTGAATTAGCCAGGCATCCATCGCAATTAATTAATAAAGAAGAGATTAAAATCACTTCATCCATGATTTGTAGGTTCTCTTCATAAATCATAAATGAAAGCAGTTATAGCTAACTTGTGAACTAGTTAATAGTTATTTAGCAAATTGCATGTTTATGATAATAGAAAAAATGAGAAATTTTTTAAATCAATTTTATATATGCCAAATTTGATGGCATATCTCAAAATTATATGCAAACACTATGCATACGTCAATATTTTTATTCAAATAACATTCTAGTATGGGCAATCTAGAAATTGTATTCTAAAAATTAAGTTATAACTTATAATAGGGGATATCATCTTAAAACTTAATTGTTAATTAATAAAGACAATAAGGTCGGCTATATGGTTGAGTTGACAAAGCAAATTTGATATGTGACTGATCTATCTATTCGAATTGTCCATAATTCATGCATCTTGAAATTAGGTTATGGGAAAAAGAACACAACTTGATCGTGCGCTCCTACACCCAAACACATTGGCATGTGCTTCCAATGCAAGGGCCACACGATCAAGCACAACATTCTCTCTCCCTTAGATTATATTACATTTTAAAAAAATGGGCAAAATCTTTGTTTAAAAAAAAAATAGACGAGGGTTTCTTCGTATAGAAAGCTAGATCTACATATGCTTGCTTCGAATAAAAAGATCGATATGCTTATAGACAAAAAGAGATGGATATAGTTGCCTGTAACTAAACCAAATAAGGTTGTTTTTTCCTTATTTGGTTTAGAGTTGGGACTTTCGAGCAAGCTGAAAAACTATAGTGCACGCGTTAGCGCAACGGTCCTCTACGATTAGCTTTACTCCGCCCAAGTGCTTGCCCCCAAGTTAAGTAGTTGTAAACAAGTAACTCCATGAGTGACTCACTTTTACTCTAATAAGGGCTAACGCCCCCCTAAACGAGTAAGTAAAGGCCTTAACTTTCATAGCGTGGTACAACTTTTTGACTGCCCCTTTACTTTACGTCTATGGTGCTTGCCTTACTTATTTAGGGGCTAGTGACCTTTTGACCATATCTTGTTGACTCAGTCAATTAGATATGGAACTGAAAGTACTAGGTAAACTCTGGCACCGAACACGAGAATAGGAAGTCTTTATCTACACGGATTTTTAAAATAAAATTTACCACATGACAGATCATATGAAACCTAAATTTTATGGACGAGTGTAACATATGCTCCTTACTCACATCTCAAATTTCAGTTCAATTGGACTTTACAATCTAACAAAATAGACCTTTTGTACTCTACTATAATCATGTACATATATAAATGGGGATGCATGCCAATATACGAGAAAGTATTTAGTCGAATCAGGATATGAGATCTGACATATGGTTAATCAAAACCATGTCCCTCCCTATCAAATGGTCATAATTTTCACATCATATGTTCACATAACTAAAAATAACTTCCAAAACATGCCAACCCTCCATGTTTCACATGTCACCAAGGATTTAAAACTCAGAATTGAGGATTGAATCAGTCCAAAAAACCCTAAAATCGGCCTTTTAAATCCATGGTTTAAAAAATCAGTATCGGATCGATTGGATTGGGAGATTTGTATCAAAATTGACTCTGACTGATCCGACTGATTCACACCAATTCCTGTCAATTCATGTCAGTTTTTGGCCGATTCGAATGGGAATCAAAATTGGCACTAGCCGGTTCAATTACCAATTACGTTTTGAAACCCTATTCAGATTTGAAGCCTAATGATCCAATCCCAAAAACCTTAGAATTAACAGCTCCGAAATGGCCGGAATCGGATCGGTCACTTTCTCACCATATCGCACGCGGACACACGTGCGCGATTCTCCCCACCCATAAAAAAGGGCAGCTGAAGCCCTCCCCCAAAACAGGTCAAACCACGTTTGTTGCCGACGCGACATGTAAAAAGCTCTCGGCCGTTGATTTTCTCCAGTGGTTACTAACTAAAAAGGTGAAAACTACGGCGTGGAAGTAATGTCCTCACCAGTCACCCCTTTCTGTTTTCTATTTTACGCTATTAACCCCTCCCAAAACTAATAATAACAAACCACCCCCTCCGTGAGGGACTCGCGAGAGGTACCCGCAGCCGCCCGTCATTGGCGTTCTATGGAGAAACGTGTCCATTTCTCATTGGTCCCCTGAGACATGTTGGGCTGCTAGTCTGGTACTTTGTCTGTATCGAATTATCGACTTCTCACGGGTTACCCTTTTCCCATGTGTTCTAAACCGACGGTTCTAGATTACGAAATTGCCCTCCTTTTATCTATCGAATGACAAAATTGTCTCTACTCCAAGACTATCATAATTACACGACTACCCCTTTGTCATTATATATGTTTTTTTGATTGGGCACAAGCACAACATTGATATACCGCAAACTAGCACCCGTTCTGTCTATTTCTCTCTTCCCCGTTAAAAGGATTCCCTTATTTCTTCACTAATTTATTACACACCGACGGTTTGTCTATCCCTCTCATTAATTTTTCTTGAAAAGAAAGTAGCACAACCCACTAAAATCCATGTTATGTGGGAGAGGTAGGGTCCACATTAAATTACCATGTGTCAAATTTGTTGTCTAAATCCCTATCATTTGATCCATTTGTCTTGATTGGTTCTTAGGTATTTTCAACTGCCAATCTATTTTAGTCATAATTTTTTACCTTTTAATTGAACTTTGACTTCTTTTTTTTTCATATCCGAAGTTTAGATTGGACTAAAATTTGCCTAAGTAAATGGAGAATGGTAACACTTACCTATATATCAAATTTTAGTTTTAGATGAGTTGTCACATCGGAATAGTAAGTGGGTTGTGCTGCCAAGCCAAGCAACACGATTGTTCTATTATTCTCACTCTTCAACCATTACCCTAAACAAAGAACAAATTCTAGGGGGCAAAATCTTCATTTTAGGGGAGAAGAGGAGAGAGATAGACATAGGGGTTGGAGGCATGGATCAGGATCGTCTCCAGGGAGCCCAGCGCCCAAGGTGCTGCCAGGGAACATTCAGCGGTTGAGTTGTGCTGCACACATCTCAGCACATGTCTAGGGTTATGTGCGACACAGCCCAACGGCTGGCAGCACCCTGGGCATGCTGGGCTCTCTGGAGACGAGCTAAACTCTGGAAGCATAGGGTGCGTTATTGAATAGAAACATTGTCCCACATAACAAATAGGAAAAAGTTTTTCCATCACCGTGTGAGAAGGAAAATTCATAATTTAACCATCATTATTATTATCCCTATTAGTTGAAGGTTCATAGTAATTGTCTTTTTCATTTATAAAACCCATTTTACTTCAATTAATGCCCATGATAAAAGATTTTTGTGTTTTTTTTTTTAACCGTAGGTGAAGGAAAACTACCCCCTAATTAATATTAGGCAAACTGTTTAGACAAGAATTGTGAACATTCTCCACTCTAGTCTTAGTATTTAGATAAAAATAGTAGAACAATTCAAATAATTTCTTCACAGAAATACTACAAAAAACTACAAAGAAATCTTAGCATTATTAATAAAATAGAATATTAATGAATTAAAATAGGATATAGCCCATGTTGGAAAGCTCTTTTATAATCCAACACATTCATAATATGAGATACGATAATGCGATAATTCCAACATTAGCTAGAGTACTACAAGTTGGTTTGCTTACATTTTACCTTGTATCTTTTAATTATATATTTATTTGCCATTATATTACACTTTGTATTTTCATATGAAAGTGATATTAAGCTTTACTATTGGGGAGATTGGGGAGGGAGGGGGTTTAAGAAAATCACTATATTACATTAGATTTTTATCTTCTAGAAGAGAGTTCTCAGAGTAAACGGTGTACGAGAACTCACCAATAAGGTACAACGAACGGTATCATACATCAGAAGGCGATGAGATCACTCATGTGAAAAGGAGAGGGAAAGACTACCTTATCTTGACAATTCTGAGAATCTTTTCTTTTTGTTTTAAGGGGGAGTGACATTGCCTACTGCATGGCCATTGCATCAACGTCAGGGCCAATGAGAACGTGCACAAACACATCCAACAAGATGAGATCTTTTATTTACAAGGAGTGGACAGTCATTTCATCCTTCCTGTGTATTGGGCTTTTTTTTAAATCAACTATATTGAATTAGCTAATTATCATTTGGGTAAGAAGAAAAAAGGGCGTAGGGTATTCATGTAATTTCGACAAGAGCAAACAGTTATTTGTAATTCCAAAGGACCCCTCAGGATCCTCACGCAATTTTCTATCTTTAATTTTTAGTTTTTAAAAATATATATTTTTTTCCGCGAACGAACCACTTTTTCTCTCTCTGTTTGGCGGGTATAAAAACAGAGACAGAGAGAGAGAGAAAGCTTTGAAAACGGGGGAAGAGAGAGACTAGAGAGTGTGCGTCTGTGTGGAACCAGAGCACAGTCATACGACTGAGGGAGAGAACAAGAGACGCAAACCATTGCCCCGGTTCGCAACATTCGTCCTCTCCTCTCTGTAGTCTGTGTTGCCGGGATTCTCTCTGCGCTAAAGCTCCCCATTCGATTGGATATCACAGAAAATTCGCGAACAATCTACAACCACCGACCGCTCACTTCTTCTCTTCACTTTCCACTGTAAATTCTATAGCTGATACAGAAACCTAAGGCGTAACAATGGAGCAGTATGGTCGAAATCCATCCGTTGAGGGCAATACGCCGGATCCGACCGTCGAATGGAGCTCTCCGGGAGCGGAAACTGGGCTGGAAGGTCACTCCTTATTTCTTGCTTTTCCTTTTGTTTCCTCTTAAGCTTCGTCTCACTCTCAGCGTGAATTTTGGTTTTTGCGAGCTCAGCCGTTAGGGTTCATGAAATGTTGAGGTATTTGATTATCAGAATTGTGGGTTCTTTTTGAAACTTTGATTTTGCTAATGCAGAGTCCATGTGGCAATTGGGATTGGGAAGCAGCAGGGAGTTGTACCCAGAGCGTCCCGGCGAGCCGGACTGTGTTTACTATATGCGTACCGGATCTTGCGGTTATGGTGCCAGGTGTCGTTACAATCACCCTCGCGACCGTATTACGGTAACCCCTCGCGATCATCGTTTGTTTTCTGTTCCCACTCCGTACAGTTTAGGGCTACGGTCTGTAATGTTATTTTTTTATCTGCTTTCTTCTTGTGAATGACTGAATGCTCTCTGACGATTGGTACAATTCGGTTTGATCTTGTAACATGGGCAATTCCGAGTGCTTCTTCGTTTTGGTTGGATGAATGTTGATTTTGCTATTTATCTTGAGCCCTTTTGTTGTTCTTAGATCGGTGGTGAAGTTGTGAAGGAAACCCAATCCTCCTTCCCGGGATTGTTGTTATTATTTTTTTGTGATTATTGGCTTTGCGTTACTGAGCATGATTGGTTATACTTGGAATGTAACTGGCATTTGGGCATCGCTTTATTAATTTTAAATAATGAACATTGGTCAGGTTGTGGGATCTGTAAGACCCTTTGGAGGGGAGTATCCTGAGAGGGCGGGCCAACCTGCGTGCCAGGTACTCTGCTAGCCTTGTTTATTAGTTCTTATTAAGTATTGATAGCAGACTAATGCTTGACGTCTTCCGATAAAAGTTAAAGAAGTTGAAGCATGCTATCTGCTGCATGGAGATATACAGAATAGCTGCCGTACCACTTCTATTAGTTTGTTTCATTGTTGTACAGAATGGTTAAGCCTTTTCTGTTATTAATTTCATTATATTTTTTGTAATGTGCAGTATTATTTGAAGACCGGGACTTGCAAATTTGGTGCTTCCTGTAAGTATCACCATCCAAGACATGGCGGTGGATCAGTGAGCCCTGTATCACTGAATTATTATGGATTCCCACTGCGACCGGTTTGAATTCCTTCATTTCTGACTCCTTTTCTTTTTCTCTTTTTCGTGTACCAAGTTGGCATCCAGACGATGCCTGATTGAAATAGCTCAAACTAAGTTTAATTGGAACAGGGGGAGAAAGAGTGTTCCTATTACATGAAGACGGGGCAGTGCAAGTTTGGTGTGACCTGTAAATTCCATCATCCACAACCGGCAGGTGTATCAGTGCCGGCTTCTGCATCTCCATTTTATCCGACGGTGCAGTCTCCTTCAGTTCCTACTCCTCAGTTTGGGGGAGTGGCAACCAACTGGCAAGTTGCGAGGCCTCCACTGTTACATGGTTCATATGTGCAAGGGGCTTATGGTCCTGTGCTGCTTCCTCCAGGGATGGTTCCAGTTCCGACCTGGGGTCCTTATCCTGTATGTGAAAAAAACCTTTTCCTTTCTTCTGATATTCATCAGCAATTCATCATTTCTTATTGACTTGTTAGTGCGCCTAAAGCAGGGACCTGTTAGTCCAGTAGCATCTCCTACCGCTCAACCCACTGTTGGAGCAGGTCCATTTTATGGAGTAACACAGCTATCTCCCTCAGCACCTGTGTATCCAGGACCTTACCAGATGCTACCTTCCTCTGCTGGACCTTCTAGCAGCAGTCAGAAAGAACACACATATCCTGAAAGACCTGGCCAACCTGAATGCCAGTACTACATGAGAACGGGAGAATGTAAATTTGGTTCCACGTGTAGATATCATCATCCGCAGGAATGGATTTCACCAAGAACAAATTGTATCCTCAGCCCTATCGGTCTCCCTCTTCGTCCGGTATGTGTTGCATTGATAAATATTTGCTTATTCCTTTATCTAAGGCAAGTGTTTGGATTATTTATTTTCTTGCGATTGAGAATTCCCACAACTAGATTCATGGTGTTCAGATCCCATTTAAATAAAATAGCTTTGTGACATACTCCTTTGAATATCAATTATCGTTAACACCAATGCCAAGCTGTAGTATTTTATTCAATGACCATATCAAATTCCAACCCCCAACAAAAAAAATGGCACATATAACTTATTTCTTTCTATTTCACATTATTTTTTGTTTAAATATCTGAATGTCTGCCAGCAACTTCAGATTCAGGCAGTTCCAACAAATTTGGCTGCCAATGGAACTGGTTGTTGGTTTGGTACAGAGGTTCCCTTTTATGCTTACTTCTGTGCAAATTTTGAAACTTTTGGTTTTGGATTCTGTTCTTAATCTAAATGCTATTATCGACTAATTCTTTGTCATGTGATGCAAGACTAGTTGGAAACTTGGAATATTGTTGCTTATGCACTGACTACACCATGTTGTTCGGAGGTTCCATTAATCGAGTATTGGTTTGACTCTATAAAGTGAAGATCTAGGGAATTGGAAGATATAGTACAAGCGATAAAGCAAGTAGTAATGTGAAAATGTTGGAACTTTTTTGTTTTGGATTGTGTCCTTATCTGCTGTGGTTTTGATATGTATAATCAGCACCAACTACCAACCAAAATAGGATAAAAACCAGAGACCAAATTTTCAGATTTAAGAGAAATTGCATAAAACAAAATCAACAACTTAGATGGCCAGATAATGCCACGTCGAGTCCTCCTCTAAGGGCCTAGAATGGCTGCTGAAAGTTTCAACCTGATCCAATGATTGGATCTGCGGGAATGATCAATTACTAGTTGGAGTAGGAGACCTCAAGTTTGACCAGTCAACTGCTCTTTTTGATGATCTGGTTTCAGATTCAATACACCCAATAGTAGATCAATGTATGCTATTGATATTAAACTCAACAGATCAACAAATATCAGTTCTTGGATAACCTCCCAAAATAGCAAGTATTGAATCCAACTTGGAATAGGAATATAGCATTCAACTAGCAAAATCAAAACTTGATTGTAGGAGAAAGTTAAAGAGCACTGACCGATGAAGATGTATTGTATCAGAATGTAGATCAGACCTGTAGATGACCTATTATCAGAAACATAGTTGTCACGGCGTCCAGGCGACCCAAGGCGTTGAAGAGGGTCCAAATTAAGGCGACACCAACAAGGTGGCTAAGGCGCCCAAGTCGACCAAGGCTAGGCGATGCCTTGACAACTATGATCAGAAATCCTACCAAGAGTAGGAAAGTTATATCGTGGGTACTGCTCGTTCTGCTGCAAGATATGGTAGTACGTCTGCTGTACCTTGATTGGAGTTGATAAGAAGAGTATAAAAGAATAAAATAGCTGCAACCTGGGCTTTCCTCCTTGCATCACCACAAGGTAGGTCACAGTTGAAAGTAAGCATGGATCAAGGTGAGAGAGAAGAAAAGGAAAGAGAAGAGGAAGGAGCAAGGAAGAAGATGATGAGAGGAGAAAGAGAAGAGAAGAGTTAGATGAGTGCAAACTTCTGGAGAGAGTTGTAATGACTCTCCCCTGTATTGATTCACTAACATAAGATATTGGAAATTACATACACCTCCCTAGGGAGGTAAAAGATAAAAAACGTATGAGCTTAAAGCAAGCTAACTAACAAGATAATAACCCAGTACCCAAAATACCCTTATTGCATAAACTTTGACACTCCCCCTCAAGCTGGAGAATAAATGTCATATAAGGCTGAAGCTTACATAAAAGGGTACTAAATTGGTGAAAATTGAGCCCTTTAGTGAAGATGTCAGCCAACTGGTTGCCTGTCCTCTTAGCGAAAGAGATGCCCCTACTGTTGTTAAATCTGAAGACCCGGAAAAACGCTCCAAACAGAGACGAACTCCCCGTATAAAAAGGGAGTATCCCACCTTTCTCAAAATAAGAAGACTCAAATCTATGTCAACCAGATAAAAAACTACGACTACAAACAAAATGAATAATATAAAAATAAAAATAGACTTTTTCGACATTGCAGGAGAAATAGAATTGGAAACGTAGAAGTGAGCTGTGACTTATAAATCGGTGGAAGACACCATTTTTTTAGAGGAATTGGCCATTGAGTCAATCATCCACTTTGGTATCTTATTGAACAAAAATGGTGATATTGTTCCTCCATTGATCAAGAATTTCGATTTTGGGATTCTGCCGTAGATCGAGTTTTGGATGGGGCACAGGTCTGATCCTCGAACTCCCAGTCTATCTCAATTCCGTAACAGCTTCTGTAGATCTAGCCGGTTCCTATGCTGGGCGGCCTTGAAAATATCTTCTCGATCACATTCTTCGATCGCAAACATTTCTGGAACACCCCTAACAGAGGGGCAAATAGTCAATTTTGAAAGATCTTATTGTCAACCTCTTTCAGATATGAATCTATTTGATTCAGAAGGGAAGAACTTGCATCAGTATCTCAATTTCAATTCAAACATGGGTTTGATTCACACTTTATGTTCTGAGAAATATATACCATCTGAAAAGAGGAAAAAAGGGAGTTGGTTAGATAGTAAAAAAATGGAAATTCAAGCCGAAGTGCGCAAGCACCATATTAGAAAATATTTCTTGCTAACCCTAAGTCATGTGGAAAAAAGAGAATGCAGAGGTGCTATCGAAAAAGCCCTTGATTCAATAGCTTAGTATTGAGTCATTCGAAGGGAAAAGGTCCAGGTGGGCCTGGCCGGTGGTAAAAGATGTAGCGCGTGAGCAAGTTCTGAATGAACCCCCCCAACAACAGAGGTACATTTAAAGCAGTTTAAAATCCTATCGATTATAGCATTTTTTTCGATATCAGTGGTAGAGGAAGTTCGAAAGCTAGGGGTACTCACATACAGTTGGCCATGATTTATGGAATCTGAGGTCTAGTTTCTTCGATTCCATGGATTATACCTATTTGCACAAATACCTCGACGATTTCCGATCGTTAATACATAGAGTCCCATAAGCATATCTTGAGTTGGTACGGAAATGGGATCTCCAATAGCTGGAGATAAGAGATTCATATGAGAAAACATAAGTAAACGAGCCTCCGCTTGTGCCTCCAAAGATAAAGGTCCATGAACAACCATTTGATCCCCATCAAAGTCTGCATTGAATCCCTTACGAACTAATGGATGTAAACAAATAGCACGTCCTTCCACTAAAATGGGTTGGAATGCCTGGATGCCTAATCTATGCAAAGTGGGTGCTCTATTCAGTAATATAGGATGCCCTTGTATAACTTCTTGAAGTATTTCCCATACAATTGGCTCTTTTTCCCTAATTTTACTTTTAGCAACCTCTATGTTGGAAGCAAGATGTTGTCTGATTAGACCACGAATTACAAATGTCTAGAAAAGCTCTATTTCTATTTCGCGAGGTATCCCTCGGCCTATTAGTGAACTCGTTCCTGATAGTCATTTCTTTAATCAGTGGATAGGAGGATACTCTGAATCGGGATCATGGGAAAGTACTTCTTGATCATTTCTACCAACTTAGCCCCATCGAAATTCCTAGGGGCGCGAGACAACTCTCTCTAAGGAACTCGGCAAAATAGCCCTGTAACTTTGGGAGAAGGGGTGCCTCCTCACAAAGGGGGTCGCAGTGATCAGAGCTTGGATTGTTTTCAAGTCAGGCAGATACGTGCTCCTTTAATACCTTTGATTGTAGCTCTTTGAACAGGCAGAGACGAACACACAATTCCCACGGTAGCAGGAGCAGGAGGTTTCTATTGAACCCGACACATCCACTGCACGATCCTTTGGAGTCGTAGTTCCGGGATTGGATTGCAAAGGGAGCGGGAATGCAAGGAAGCTCAACGAAGTCAAAGCCCATTGGATCGTTAACCTAGGAATGATCCATGGAGTTCTCTCTGTCCTCCCTTTGCTTGAACTGGACTTTTCCGAAAAGGTGCTTGCTTTGGCGGCTAAAAAAGATTCGAAGACACTCCTCAGGCTACTGAACTTCACTTTCAATAGCGTTTGCATGAGGTGGTATTATACATCAAGGTGGCATCGGTTTGGCCTACAACTTTTGTGTTGAGTAGGTAAGCAGCGATGCCATACGCAAAAAGGAAGTGACTCATAGAATGGCAGAGCAAGAAATAGGCCAATTGAGCAGCTTTTTGTTCAAGTTACGGGTTTTTGGAGTTAGCTCACCCTCGCGGGATCGAGTGCAGATATAGCCAGAATCAATCTTCTCCTTAATGAAGTGTTGGTCCACCTCAATATGTTTGGTCCGGTCATGTTGCATAGGATTGTGAGCTATACTAATGGGAGCCTTGTTATCACAATAGAGCCGCATAGGAGCCTCAGTATCAAATCCCAAATCTTTTGAACCAGCTTTCTTAGTCATAGGAGTTCAAACCCCGTGAGTCATAGCCCTGAATTCTGCCTTTGCATTTGATCTAGCCACAATAGGCTGTTTTTTGCTCCTCCATGTGACAAAATTACCACCTACAAATGTGCAATAGCTTGGTGTGGAGCGTTTATTAGAAACTGAGCTAGCCCAATCAGTATCAGTGTCTATCTTCAAATGGTTGTGCCTTACATATAATAGCCTCTCTATCTTCAAATGGTTGTGCCTTTTCTTGGGATGGACTTCAAGTACTTGAGGATACGATATACTGCATCCAAATGCCCACTCTTGGGAGCATGCATGAGCTAACTCACTACCCCAGCTGTGTTAGTGATATCTCGGCCAATCAGAGAAAGATAGATTATCTTCCTCACTAATCTCTAGTACTTCTCAGCATAAAAAAGAGATAGACCATAGTCTTCTCCTAACTTGCGATTTTGCTCAATAGGAGAGTTTGCTGGTTTACAACCCAACATTCTTGTTTCTTTAATAGGTCCAGTACAAACTTTCCTTTGACAAATATTTATTCCCTTTTGTGACCATGACACTTCGACCCCCAAGAAGTATTTCTAGGGTCCAAGATCTTTGATCTCAATAAGTTGAGCCAAGGAGGACTTCAACACTATCATTTCCTGTCACCACAATATCATTCACATAAACAATCAGTGCTGTGATAGCACCATTACTATGTCAGGTAAATGGAGTGTGGTCAGCTTGACTCTGGGTATATCCCTTCTTCAGGATAGATTGTCGAAACCTCTCAAACCAAGCCTTAGAAGATTGTTTGAGGCCACATAAACCTTTCTTGGGGAGACACACTTTCCTTTTAGCTGAGGGAAACTTGAAGCCTGGAGGAGTGTGTATATACACTTCTTCCATGATGGAGGAATGCATTCTTCACATCCATTTGGTACAATAACCAATCTTTATTGGCTGCCAATGATAAGAGAACTCTTATCGAATTATGTTTAGCCACAAGAGCAAATGTTTCTAGACAGTCAATCCCATACACTTGACTAAATCCTTTGGCCATCAACCTGGCCTTATATCTCTCAACAGTGCAATCTGATAGGTACTTGATTGAGTAAACCCATCTACATCCAATCGGAACTCTCCCCTTAGGAAGATCAACCAACTTTCAGGTACAGTTGTACTTATGTGCCATCATTTCCTTAGACATGGATGGCCTCAGTGACATTTTTGGGAATGGATGTGGAGGAAAGAGCATCCGAAAAAGCAGCACCTGTAGGAGAGATAGCATCACAGGAAACAAATTGGGCTATGGGATTAGTACAAGTTCTCTTTCCTTTACGAATAGCAATGGAAAGATCTTACCCAAAAGGAGGGGAAGGTGTGTTACCTGAGTAAGGAAGGTGGATCTCAGGAAGTGGACCCAAAGTGGATTCTTGGCAGCCTAACATGTCTTCTCTCCCTTTTTTTTTGTAAACAAGTAACTCCTTCTCATTACCAGCTCCCTCTGAATGATCAAGAACATCAACAACATTCACTTCCTTGTGTTTCCAACATCAAACAGAAAAGGGGGAATAGGTAAAGGTGGAAGAAAGGAGGTGACATCAGTAGTTTCTTCACTCCCACTATTCTCCTCTTGAGGATGATGCTGATGAGGAGTAAAGAAAGGCACATATTCAAAGAAGGTGACATCTTTGGAAAGAAGTCGCCTTCGAGGGAAGGATGGTAGCACTTGTAACCTTTGGTAGAGAGGGAATAGCCAAGAAAAAGGCATTTGAGGGCCTTAGGGTCAACTTTACTCCGGGCCGACTTATGAACATGGACATAGCAAACACACCCAAACACATTTGGGGGGAGAGAGTAGACACCTAAGGAGACAGAATTTCCAAGGGGGATTTGGAACTAAGGAGTTTAGTGGGCATACAATTGATTAAGAATACAATAGTAAGAAGTGCATCAGAGCAAAAAGTCTTAGGAACATGCATGCCAAATAGCACTCCTAGTGACTTCTAATAAATGGCGAATTTTCCTCTCAGCTACCCTTTTGTTGGGGTGTGTCAACACATGCAAGCTGATGCATAATGCCATTATCTGTAAAAAAGTTTGGGAAAATATGACGTACCTCCCCTGAGGTATGACTTATGTACACTTTCACCCGTGAGGCTTGGGAAATTCCATGTACCTCCCCTGCTTTCCAAACCAAGTAACAAAAACACCCACTCCGTTAATTATAGACGTTAAACGTTAGAATTTTTATTTAAGTGACCAAATTGCCCTCATCTTCTTCCCCAAATCGTTTAGGGTTTCAGTTGGCTATGCCTGGTTCTTCCATCCTCGGCCAAGCTAGAGCTCCCGACAGCTCGAGCTGACGTCCATTCAAACTCCTCCAACTGCAGCGACAAACTCAGCAAATCAGCAACGTTTCAGAAACCCTAATCTCAGAGAAGAAACTATGGAATGTGAAAGCCACCTGCCATTTGGCAATGCCAAGGACTGTGTGTAGGTCCCTGCGAAGCTCATCGAAATCGCAGATGCTCAACGTGTCCTTGATTTCGTGTATCCAAGTTCTATACACTGATTCCATCCTTCAATAAATTGGTAAAATCATTTGGGAATGGGAGAACGTTTGAATTAGAATATTAGAGAAAGACCCTTAAATGAAAAAGAGATATAATCAAAACCTTAGATAATTTAACAAAATCCCAATTGTGAAGTACTTGTCGGCAGATTCCTGAACTTTGAAGCCATCCAAGATCCTTGATTTTCCCGATCTATTAAATCTATTTTAGCTTTCCACAAAGGTTTTCACAGCAAGGGATTACATTTGAGAGCTTGATTAACATCCCATGAAATCGAAGAAGGAAGAAAAACACAAACTGCCCATGATTGAAGAAACTAACCTTCTGATGTCGGCATCGCAGTCGCTGGAGCACGGCAATCCTTCGCCAGTAACATCCAGGCCATCGGTTCTCTGGTTTGGCCGCCGCTAAAGGCGGCAGTGGGGTTTTGAAACCCTAAAATGGGTTTAAGGTTTTATGTTTTGGGGAAACGATTTGGGGAAGAAGATGAGGGCAATTTGGCCATTTAAATCAAAATTCTAACGTTTAACGTCTACAATTAACGAAGTGGGTGTTTTTGTTACTTAGTTTGGAAAGCAGGGGAGGTACGTGGAATTTCCCAAACCTCACAGGTGAAAGTGTACATAAGTCATACCTCAGGGGAGGTACGTGATATTTTCCCAAAAAGTTTTGATGCCTACCATACATATACTCCTATACTCCCCCCTCTTTATCAGAGTGAACAATTTTAATCTTAGTTTGAAATTGAGTAGAAATCATTTGATAATAATTTCTGAAGGCATCATAGACATCACTCTTGTGTTTCATAAAAAAGGTTCTGGTAGTGTCTTTCATGATGCTCATGCCAAATTGATATTTTCCTTAAAGTTTATGGGTGTCAAGACCAATTTTGAAGCGGAATTCACAGCTTGTATCTTGGGCCTAGAACATGCAAGAGATCTCAGTGTATCCAAACTGTGTATTGAATATGATTCAATTGCAGTTTCCATCCTGGTTTCTCAAAGAAAAATTCCATGGTTCATTCGGCAAGGCTGGTCTGCCATCCAATCATATCTTCTTTCAATAGAATGGAAGATTATTCACTGTTACAGAGAAGCAAACCCAGTTGCAGATTTCCTAGCTAAGTCCGTGGCTAGAATGATGGATTCATGATCTCTGTTATGGCATTCCCATATGCTTCCTAATTCCTATTTATGCAACTATGCCAATTCCAATATGTTTCCATATTCAGCCTGGAACTGAGTCCTGCTAACCGAACGAGGCATTCTATTCTGAATGCTTTCACTGAACTACTTACCCTATATATGACGAGCTGAACTAGCTATTTTCTTTCTCTTCACAAGAGTACTTCGCTTGTGATGGGATCCAGAAGTTCAAAGAACAACTAGAAAGTTATGAAGAGAACCAACAGAAGAATGCCCCTCAAGGAAAAAATTGTCATGCATTGCAAGATTGAACCTCTAAATGTAGATGTTTGGAAGATGAGAATGCAGTTATTTATCAAAGAACAAGATCTGTTTTTTTCTCCCACTTGATAAAAGAGAAGCCCGCAGGTCTGGTGCTAATGGCTTCTTCAATCAAATGATGTTGTTGCAGCTGAACCATTAAGAATTAGAATTGCTCATTTTTGTTTTGATTGAACGGAAAAAAATGAAGACATTTTTTGTTCCATCAGAACTGGATAGCTGGAAAGAACGGAAAGACAAGGCACTAAACACTCTCGTCTACAAATTCCAAAATTGGATGCCTGATACCTCATAGATAGTTATCAACCTTCCTGCTGCTCTCGAAAAGCCATAGGATACTCTGAGGGTGAAAGCCAACCCTCCATTCTTTCTTAAGTAGGGGTTTAAAAAAACCTTAACTTTCCCTCTTCTTGGCCCTCTCCCCGAGAGTGCCTTAGCTCTCTTTCCTCACCTTTAGATACGGTTAGCTAATGGACCTCTGACCATTAAAGGCCAAAGTCCTTGCCAACCGCTTCTTTTACCATTCCCTCATCTCACCTTATCAAAGTGCCTTTGTCCCCAAGCGGCAGATCTCAGACAATGTCCTGGGACTTTCCCATATCTTTGTTTGGTTTGAGCCTGCCCTCTCTTCAATGGTGGATCCACAACACTGGTATAAAGCCATTTTATTACTCGCTGCTGCCAGCAAAGGTTAATTAAAGAGGATATCTTTTCCCAGTTGTCCTAGAATGGAAGATGGTTCATCTTTACTTTTTGAAAACCTCATTGGTATCAATGTACAACAGATAGCCTCATCGACTATGGTAGCTTTCCCTCCCTCAGTTAATGATGATTTATTAGTTGATGGCCAATGTAGACCAAGATATTGGTGTTTTTCACGTTTATTCCCTGTGTTAGTGGATTTCTCTCCTGTTGATGGCATTGCCGGAGGTGGAAGAGTAAACCTTGGCTAGTTTGTAGTTGTGCCTGGATTTTTTCCAGTTTTGTCTTTGTACTATATTTTTTCTTCTTTCTTAATTCGAAGGTTCTTTTAGCAAAAAAAAGGACTGACCAAAGGCATAGGTGGGGCCTTGGTCATATCCCACTTCTTCTTTCCTCTCTCTCTTAAGTTTCTTTTTTATTAACCTGCAACAAACATTTTTCTGAGAGATACCGAGATACTCTTCTGTTATTTTTGTTGCTGTTTGATCTTCACAAGATTGGTTCATCGATTCTCCTAGGAAGCTGGTGGTTAACCCTGTGGCACCCTGGTTTGAAGTTGTGTGTCAGAAATTTTCGGACCTCAATATATCATAATCTGGCCATCAACTTCATGCCATATTTTGTTATGTTACTACCCTTCATACGCCCTCCGCTTGATACTGATTTCAGCCCCATCCATTGGCTGCATATGGCTGTGACTGTAAGTTGCTATTTCTTCCCCTAGTTTCTAATTCTGTGCAAGAGCCATTACTCTACCTCTAGCCATCAATTGTGGCTGATGTTTTGAAGTGTTAAAGAGTACCTTAAACTCTTCCTTCGACAGTAGCTTGGGCTTCATCAGTGGTTCCTTCAACTAATTACTAAATCTTTGAGTTGCTGAACTGTGGTAATGGGTTGATGGATGAGTGTGATTTTTGTATATGATAAAATGATTATGGAATATTGCTTGCATCCACAGTTTCATGTTGTTTTGATAGTCGGATGAAGATTTATAACACTTTTTCGAATTCTGGCTGCTAGTTTCTAATTTGGTGCTGTGTCAATAATATGAGATCCAACCATTGGATTATTAAACTGTTTTAGGGCATTGAAGTACTACTAGTTGTCCATCTGTGATATGATTTTGGGGATAATCGGAGTCCTAGATTGAGGAATTAATGGTGGTGTTTGCTTGCTGGTTTTGAGCCTTCTAATTCTGTCTATGGGTTGGAATCTGAAACCTCTTTAGGGATACCTTGATTCCATCACCACTATACTCCTTCAGTTCTAGACTTCTAGTTTGACCTTCTTTGTATCATCAAGGCATCTCTAGGGTGTACCACCGTTAAAGTAGGCATGCATATGATCCTCTAAGGATACCTGTGGTTAGTAAAATATTTTGTGGATCCTTATCCATGAACTGTTGAGTATTATTAGCTGTAGACTGAGCTGGATGTCTTGTCTAACCTTCAGGAGGTGCAAAACTTCTTTGGATAGGAGTAGTAATTTTATTTTCGACTACAATCAGTCGGTCAACTGTTTGTTCAGCGGTCAATTGCTGTAACATCTCAACTATCCTATTATAATGATCGGGAGGCTGTTCTGGAGCTCTGATACCACTTAATGTGGTTCTGGTATGTATAACCAACCAAAACAGGATTGAAAACATAGACCAAATTTGCAGATTTAAGAGAAATTGCATTAAACAAAATGAACAACTTAGATGGCCAGATAATGCAGGTCGAGTTCTCCTCTAATGGCCCAGAAGGGCTGCTGAATTTCAACCTGATCCAAGGGTTGGAACTGCTGGAATGTTCAATTCCTAGTTTGAATAGGAGACCTCAAGTTTGACCAGTCAACTGATCTTTTTGATGATCTGGTTTTAGATTCAATACACCGGATAGTAGATCAATCTATGCTGTTGCTATGAAACTCAACAGATCAACAAATATCAGTTCTTGGATAACCTCCCAAAGTAGCAAGTATTGAATCCAATCTGGAATAGGAATATAGCATTCAACTAGCAAAGTCAAAACTTGATTGTAGGAGAAAGTTAAAGAGCACTTACCGATGAAGATGTATCAAATCAGAATGTAGATCAGACCTGTAGATGACCTATTATCAGAAATCCCACCAAGAGTAGGAAAGGTATAAAGAATTAAAGATGGTACTGCTGTTCTGCTGCAAGATATGATAGTACTACTGCTGTCCCTGGAATGGAGTTGATAAAAAGAGTAACAGAGATTAAAAGTGTTGCAACCTGGGCTTCCCACTGCAAGGTTTGATTGGTTTCACCACCAATCGTCACCTTGAATCACCACACCACAGCCAAGAAAACAAATTTCTGTAGAGCAAAAAATGTAGGCTGTAATTGCTGCCGTCTTTTATTTATAGCAGGAACTAAAGACAGTTTTAAGTAGGCTAAGATACCCCCTAGCAGTCCCCCTTAGGCCCTTACAAGCCATCTCATCTTTTAAAACTCTAAAAGAAAATAAGATGATGACTTAAATTAAGTGAACCACCGGTTCAACCAGAACTGAACTTAAGCACTTAAAATAAAACAAAAGCAACTTTAACTAAAACAAAGTGAACCCAGGCCGCATTAAACCTGTTTAGATTAGAACTGGGCCATGTTAGGTCTGGATCTTCTTGGACATCCTACGCTGGTAAGTCTTCAGTTCTGCATCACCCTTTTTTGGGTAGAAAATCTAAAATGCCCTTTAGATGGGAATCATCGACTAATTCTTTGTCATGTGATGCAAGACTAGTATGGAAGATGGTAGCTTATGAACTGCCTTCAACATGTTGTTTGGAGGTTCCATAATTGAGTATTGATTTGACTCTTGAAAGTGAGGGTCTAGGGATATAGTACAAGTGATAAAGCAAGTAGAAATGTGGTTAATACAACAAATTTTCCTAAAAGAGATGATTATATAGAACCACTAGTTTCTGTTGATGAAGGTTTGAAAGTTGGTGCTAGTTACATGGATATAAAATTTGTTGGGTACCCTTTATGTCGTGCATCTATGTTTGCAGCTTATTGGCTTTATCAGTTCCATTGCAATTTGTGAAAATCAAAAAATTAAAATGAATAATTACCAGCTGGATCTCAGTTTGGCTGTGCTGTCTCTGCTGACATTGGTAAATAAAAAAAAAATTGGACCATTTCTCAATTTGTGCGTGTCATCCTTGCGCAGGGGCCATGCTAATCTTCTCTGTATCGTTCCAATTTTATCGGATGTCTCCGAAGAGACGGTGCCACATTATGTGTCTCCTTGGTGTGTGTTTTCTTTCTATTTGTAATTTCTTGTTAATTTTTTAGCTGTGATATCCACCCAGTTTTTTTGTGTAAGAGGAAACCCCTTTCTCATTTTTGCTCTGTACTTTCATCTAATATGGTAAAATTTGAAAAATGAATAAGAAAAATGAGAGAAGGGTGGGGGAGGGGGAGGGTGGCTACTAGGGATGAACTTAGCTCATTCAAAAGCATATAGCTATGTAAATTGGAAATTTTGTTTATATCTATTCAAGTGGGGGTTTTCTGCATTAGATGGATGACTTGGACAAGGTTTGCATACCAGTTCTCTGGATGGTTTCTTCAGTAGTTCAGGTGGCATTTAGTTTGGGGGGGGGGGGGGAGACTGATTTGCCTTTGTTTTAGTTTTTCTTTTACTATTTATGTTGTTTTTTACATTAAAATTTGGACAAGTTTTGCATACCAGTTCTCTGGATGGTTTCTTCAGTAGTTCAGGTGGCATTTAGCGGCTGGAGACTGATTTGCCTTTGTTTTTGTTTTTTCCATTAATTCTTTCTCATTGTTTTTCTGGAAGGTAGTTTTTTCCATTAATGATTGTCCACTCATTCACTGCTCTAATTTTGAAGACAAAACCATATTAGTGTCAGTAATAGCTGAGTTAATGATGTTTTGTGAGAAAATTCTTGGTGGTGTCCAGTTATCTGGATTAAATATCATTCCATCCAAAAGGAAGGTGTTTGTGGTAGGTGTGGTGGGTGATATAGTGGAACTCAGAGACACCTTAGACTGAGGGAGAAAAAATGTTGGTGGCCTCTCTAAAATGTGCATACCTATTACCTATGTTTCTGAATATTTTCCGTAGGTTGAAAATGCTAAGCAGCACAATAGTACATGAATCCTAAGATTTCAGAGTGGTTGACGGACTCCATTGCCAGATGGTGTGATTATCTTACTCTGTCATATTGATGGTGGCACATGGGAATGAGATCCCAGTATTAACTGCATATTGTTATGAAGTACTTTTACTTCCTCATCATAATCTAAAGCATCTATTCCTTTTAAGAGTGGTCTGTGGTGGGCAAATTTTATAGATGAGGAGGATAATCCAAAAAATTGGTAAAACAAAACCAAAAAATTGGTAAAGCCAAAATAGATCAATTTCGTTTGGCCAGAAAGAAAAAGCCAAAAATAGACTAGTATGCCAAATGTTTTTTCTTTTGGGTGAATGTACTAATCCCTTCTTCATTGAGGTTCTTGCAGACTTTCTTTGTACAAGGGGTAAGAAGTACACCTAAACATCTGCATGGATGGCAGGTCTAGTTATTTTATTTGTGACTGAAAATTAGGTGGAAAAATAGGTATTGCCGGAATTGATGACAGGGATCCTCTCTTCTCTCTCTCTAAAGTGCTCTTGGATGATGGGACCGTAGGACATAGCCCTTTTCTGTTATAGGGTGTTCCCCGGTTACCCCCCTCCCCCTTCCATTTTCTTTCTTGACAGATTCAGATGTAACACGATAGTTTCTTTTGGAGTTGTTATTTTATGGAATTGACTAGGCTGTGTGTGTTGTGCATGTGTATATGTTTATGTGTGATGCAGTTCAAAAGAACAAGAAGGCCAGCAGAAAACCAAGCCATCAAACTGGACCAAGAAGGGAGTAATAGTTTAATTTTGAGTGTCCAATGGTATATGGGCCAGAGGCTTAATATTTTTAGGTTTACGAATTTAATGGGCCAATTCTAATCCCAAATTTTAGGGATTTAAGTCCTATAGGAGATTAAGTAGTTGGTTTCTATTTTGTTAAGGTTCTAGAATAGTTTCTATTTTGAAGAAGACTTAAGTCGTAAGGGATTCTCTCTACATTACATGGGGGGGGGGTTTCCTGTTGTGCTTATTTCATTGAAGTTATAAATAAAGAGGAGGGGATCCCCTAACGATTTGAGGAAAAAAAAGATTAGCCATGAAGCTTAAGTGAGTTTTGTGAGAGACAGAGCATGATTTTGTGGGATTCAGAATGCTCTACTATAGGATGCAATAGGGAAACCTTGGTGGGATACCAAGGTTGGAGTTCTTGGGATTCCTTCTCCACAGTTAGGTGAGATGTCCAACACATCCTTCCTTTTATCTTTTTCCTTCCTTCTTCTAGTTTATATTCCTATGCTCTCATCTTACTTTGTTCCTTAATTGCTATTTTCATTCCCCTACTTTCTATTTCTTCACTTTAGTTACTGTTTTCTGTTGTTTCTAATCGTAGATTTCTATTTTAGTCACTTTCTATTTCATAACCTCTTGATTTTTCCCAATCTAACCGTCGGATTCACTTCTAGTTTTGGCAACTCATTCTTCACACCTAAGCCTTGTGAACAGAGTTGCAACCAGATCTGATCATTCTTTTACCAGGTTGCTGATATTGCTCTTTTGGAGGGTTATTGAGAGACCTGCTGTTCTAGACTTCTAGATCTTTGTAGGCTATTGGTTCCAGATTTGGGTAATTAGATAGCCATTATTGAAGTGCAGTGCTTGTGACAAGAGGAGAACAGCCCTTCATGGGTTTTGGTTCTTAAAACTGAACCAGTTCAGTAGTTGAGTAATTACACTTGGGCCAGTTGTATTTTCCCTGAATTTTGGGAGCTTCTCTTCATTCCAAGACAGGTTGCATAAAATCCAGCATTGTGTGGGACACAGTCTGGTGGAGATTATGGTTTTCGGATCTGAGAATTATTTGGTTGCTATATTTTAGGATCTGATTCAGACGTGGGAGCTCTTTCTATTTTATTCAGTTACTTATTGTGAATAGAATGAACTCTCTTTATAAAGTCCATAGAAAAGCATCTAGATGGGGATGAGGTTACACCAGTGAGTTTTATCTATGAGGAGAGGAGGTTAGGAAGTTTCTATTTTAAGAGTTCTTAGTTTAGTAAACACTCCCTAGCTACGCGAGAGTCTCTTTTGTCTTTATTTTATTTCTCTTTAGTTTTCTTTTAGTTTAAACCCTGTCTTTGCAGGGAAGAGTATAGGTAGCTTCTATTTTCATGCTTTTACTCTTCTATTTATGACATTGTCAGGCTAAGAGCCAAACACATTGAGTACTGAATCGATTGGCTTCCGCCTTGTTTTGGATCAGTGGTGAAGTTGTTCTTTGGACTGTGGTGATGTAGATCCAGCCCTGCTGTGGTGAATCAACAGATTGGGATTATGGGTATTGCCCTTCCCGCAGGCCTAGTGGTGTATCTAGGTCATATGCCTTTGATTTCTTTTTTATTATTTAAAAAAAAAGTGTTAGATCTGGTCTTCTTACTGATTTGTCCCTATATGCGATCCTGTTATGATTGATCTCTCGTGAGCTTTACTGGTTCAGGATCAGTTCTCCATTAGTTTGTGTATGTGTTGTAAAGAGGATAGTGTTTAGATCTCCTAGTTGCTTCTTCGGTATGGCCTTACACTTTTTTATTCTGCACAATACTTCTCAACTACTGCAGAAATGAAATGAAGAGTTTAACATAAGGAGTGTCCCAGTGCACAAGGCTCCCACTACTGCAGGGTTTAGTAGAGGCAAATGTATGCAGCCTTACCCCGCTTCGTGGAGAGTCTGTTTCCATGTTTCAAATCTGCAACCTGATGGTGGCAATACCGCAACTTAATTGTTGTGCCAAGGCTTGCCCATTAAATGAAGAGTTTAACGTGCCATTGCTAATTTAGGTGGATTTTTCATGGTTTACCATATAATGTTGTGCCCATGGCAGTGAAAATTTTCCAAAAAGTAATGTATTTTCAGTATTATGATATTATTGATAGAGAAAATTGTTAGAAGTCATGTAATAGAGGTAGTTTAGGAACTAGTTCTATTACTAGTTGCCTTATTATGTAATTATGTTTTTCTTCTTTATTTCCCTTTTACCTCCCTAGGGAGGTGGATGTAATTCTCTATTAGTTATGATTGAATGAATATATGGTGTATGGAGAAGCCTCTCCAACACAATCGATTACAGCCTAATATTCTCTTCTCTCTTCTCTCTTCTCTTGCTATCTTCTTCCTCCTCCAACTTCTTTCTTCTCCCTTCTTATTTCCTAAACCTAGAATCTAACTTGGTATTAGAGCAGGCTCAAGGTTTGAGAGTCGTGTTCAGTCCCTGTTTTCATTCTTTCTCTTATCTTTGAAATCCTTTGTGTCTAAGGATTCCAAAGAGGAGATTTCTGTGTACAGATTTGCTTAAAGAATATGGAATAGGCTCATTCTAGCCTCTTTTGATGATTGAAGGATCTACTTGAGACCTTTTGAAGCTTCTTTGGAGATTTGGATCTCCCACAGCTGTTGCTCCAAGTTCCGCCAGTCTCAGTTTCAGGTTGCAGCTGCTGCCACTCTCGGATTCCTTTTGTGTCTTGGTTTGGCCCATTTGTATCGCCCAAGGACACTTATGAGAGTGGATATGATCTCCCTTACTGATTGAATAAGCTATATGAGCAGTTTTGCTCCTTGTGTGGGATCCTCTGTTCTGCCCAGGTAAACCCAAGAGTGGTTACTTCTTTTTTCTTGCTTTGAGCTGCAGTTTGATGCACCCTTGGTTGAGGGATGTGTATACATAGCCTTTGTGAGGCTTTTTTACTTGTTTGAAGTTATTACTACACCTTGTAAGCCTTTGTGAGGCCTCTTCTTAGGGACTGCTTGCTGGACTGCTGTTGTCATGCACTAGAAGTGCTTGATTTAAGTCCTCTTAGAAATTTGCTGCTAGGATTGCTTCGGCAGTGTGCTATCCTAGGTTGCTTATTGGACTTCTTGCTTGTTTGGGTTGAGTGTGTACTCCCTACTTGCCTTTTGGTGATCTTGTTTATTGTTGGTGTCCATCATGAATGATTCGGATACATCTGTGCTTGGTACTGCTGATTCACAGCCACCCACTGTTGTCCCTCAGTTGGCTTATGAGAGTACTCATCAATAGATTTCTTTTGTGAAGCTTGATGGTACTGATTACCTAGATTGGTCACATTCTGTGAGACTTTCCCTTAGGAGTAAGGGAAAACTTGGATATATCACAGGTTCTATCAAGGCTCCCACAGCTGGTTCGCCTACTTTTGATAAATGGGAGACTGAAAATTCTACAGTTATGACATGGTTGATCTTCTCCATGAAGCCCGAGAACGGGAGAAGGTTTATAAGGAAGGAAACTGCTAAAGCTATTTGGGATAGTGTCTCTGTGGCCTTTGACAAAGTAGGTGACACTGCCAAGGTCTATCAGCTCCATCAAAGAATTCACTCATTGAAACAGGGTGACAGCACTATTCTGAGTACTACAGTGCGTTCCTTAGTCTTGTGGAAGAGTATGATCACTACAGAGACCTTCATTTGACCAACCCAGAAGATGAAGCCAAGGTGTATCTAACTCTTGAAAAAGAGCATGTCTTCTCTTTGCTTGGTGGTCTGAACTCTGACTATGAGCCAGTTAGACTCCAGCTGTTAGGCCGGTCTCCCCTTCCTTCTCTTAGTAAAGTCTGTAGTTACTTACAGAGTGAAGAGACCAGGTGACTTACTATGGCACCACCACCAGCATCATCTGAGAGGTCAACCCTCAATCCTAGTTCTGTTCGTGACACCTGTGGAGGTGGTAGAGGCTCAGGGCCTAACCGTGAGGAAGCTAGTATTGTGGAGACAGTTGGTGCCAGTGGAGTTGGGCGAGACAGATTTAAATGTGATCATTGTGGACGCACTGGACACACCAAGGATAGGTGTTGGTCTCTCCATGGTCGTCCTCCTGGTATGCGCGGTCGTGGTGGCCGTAGAGGGGGAGCTCGAGCTCATTCCGCAGCGGCGACTGATGCTGATGCCCCACAGGATGACTCCACCTTTATGGATGCAGTGGTTCACAGGGTTGTGCACAGTTGAGTACATCTTCTACATCTAGTATGGCTGGATCCTCATCATCCTCAGCTTTGCAGGTCTCCACCTCAGCTTCCACTGCTGCCCAGTCTTGGGTCATTGACTCGGGTGCCACGGACCACATGACTGGTACGTCTCATTATTATGATTCCTATACCATTTGCTCTGGTAAAGACAAGGTTAGGGTAGCTGATGGCTCCCTTTCCTCCATATCTGGTAAGGGTAATATCCCTGTGACATCATCTATTTCCCTCTTTTCTGTTCTTCATGTCCCTAACCTTACAGTGAATCTTTTATCTGTGAGTCATTTGACTAAATCTCTCAACTGTTGTGTCACTTTTTTTCCTTCTCACTGTCTTTTTCAGGATTTGGTGACGAAGAGGATTATTGGTAGTGGACGTGAGGAGCAAGGCCTCTACTTTTTTTTATCCATTTTTGCCCACAGCTCATTCTTATATGTGTGGTCGAAATGATAGTAGTTCTGTGGATTCTGTTATGTTATGGCATTGCCGTCTTGGCCATCCATCTTTTGTAGTTATGAGGAAACAATTGCCTCACTTATTTTTCATCTATTGCCTCTTCTCATGTTTTTCAATGTGAACCATGCATGTTTGCCAAACATTGTCGGTCTTCATATCCTTATCATGGTAATAGAACTGTTGCTCCTTTTCATATTGTGCATACTGATGTTTGGGGTCCTTCCCCTACTACTTCTTTATTTGGCTTTCGTTACTTTGTGTCCTTTGTTGATGATTTTTCCCGTGCCACATGGACTGTACTTTTGAAGCATAAGAGTGATGTTTGTGATGCCTTTCAGAATTTTTACCAAATGATCCTTACTCAATTTGAGACCCGCATCAAAATTGTGCGATCTGATAAAGGGGGAGAGTACATGTTTGGTGGCCTTCAAACCTTCTTTCCTACTCATGGCATTATCCATCAATTAGCATGTGTTGACACGCCCCAACAGAATGGGGTTGCTGAGAGGAAAAATCGCCATCTACTGGAGGTCACCCGTAGCCTATTGTTTGGCATGCATGTCCCCAAGACCTTCTGGTCCGCAACTCTTCTCACTGCCTCCTTTCTCATCAATCGTATGCTTACCAAGCTTCTTAATTTCAAACCTCCTTTGGACATCTTATCTCCCAAGGCCTCTGCTTTTTCTCTTCCACCTAGAGTCTTTGGCTGTGTTTGTTATGTGCATGTTAACAAATCTGCTCGCACTAAACTTGACCCCAAAGCTTTAAAGTGTCTCTTCCTTGGGTACTCTTCTACTACCAAGGGGTACAAGTGTTATCATCCTTCTTCCCGCCGATGTATCATTTCCAAGGATGTTACCTTTCTTGAGTCTATCCCTTTCTTTGTCCCTTCTCAGCATCCTCTTTAGGGGGAGAATTGTGGGAGTAAACAGGCTACTGATGATTTCTTTCTTTCTCCTCTACCTACATCCCCTTTTATACTTGACATTGGGAAACATAGGACTGTAGATGTGGTTGAGGTTGATGATCAACCAGGAGGGAATACAGATTTGGTTGTTGAAAGTGGTTCTGGTAAAGAGAAGGTAGAGAAGGATTACCACCTTACATACAAAAAAGGTGAAAGCTTGCATAATATAAGAAAGATGATCTACCAAGAGTCCTCTTCAGATCCAGATCCAGATCCACATCCTGAGATTCATCCTCTTTAATCAGGTGACATTTCTTCTCCTCCATCTGATTTGGACCTTCCTATTGCTATTAGGAAAGGGAAAAGAACTTGTACTAATCCTATATCCCAGTTTGTTTCCTATGATGCAATTTCTCCTACAAGCCTTGCCTTTATTACTGCTCTCTCTACTGCTTCCATTCCTAAGAATGTCATTGATGCTATGTCTGACCCAAAGTGGAGACAAGCCATGTCTGAGGAGATGATGGCACTTGAGAAGAATGGTACTTGGCAACTTGTTGACCTCCCCAAGGGACGTGTCCCAGTTGGATGCAAATGGGTCTATACAATCAAGTATAAATCTGATGGCAGTATTGAGAGATACAAAGCAAGGTTGGTGGCCAAGGGGTACAGTCAAGTCTATGGAATTGACTACCAGGAGACATTTGCCCCTGTGGCTAAGCATAACTCGATAAGAGTTCTTTTATCCTTGCCTGCCAATAAAGATTGACCTTTATATCAGTAGGATGTGAAGAATGCCTTCCTTCATGGTGACTTGGAAGAGGAAGTGTACATGCACACTCCACCAGGCTTCAAGATGCCTTCAGCTGAAGGGAAAGTGTGCCTCCTTAAGAAAGCCTTATATGGTATCAAACAGTCACCAAAGGCATGGATTGAGCGCTTCCGACAGGCTATTCTGAAGAATGGATACTCCCAGAGCCAAGCTGATCATATTCTCTTTACCAAGTGGAGTAATGGTACTATCACAACCCTCATTGTCTATGTTGATGATATCGTGGTCATAGGAAATGATACAGCTGAGATAGGTAGATTGAAGAGCTACTTGGCACAACAATTTGAGATCAAAGATCTGGGTCCCTTGAAGTACTTCTTAGGAATAGAAGTATCAAGGACCAAGAAAGGAATCAACATATGTCAGAGGAGGTTTATTTTTGACCTGTTGACAGAGACAGGGATGTTAGGCTGCAAACCAGCAAACTCTCTTATTGAGCAGAATCACAAACTAGGAGAGGACTGTGGTCCTTCTCTTGTTGATGCGGGAAAGTATCAAAGGCTAGTGGGGAAGCTTATCTATCTCTCTATGACTCGGCCAGATATCTCTTATGCAGTGGGAGTTGTCAGCCAATTCATGCATGCTCCCAAGAGTGGCCATTTGGATGCTGTGTATCGCATTCTGAGGTATTTGAAGTCCTCTACAGGGAAAGGACTGTTGTATGCAAGGCACAACCACTTGAGAGTGGAAGGTTTCACAGATGCCGATTGGGCTGGTTCCATTACAGACAGGAGATCTACCTCCGGCTATTGTACCTTTGTGGGAGGTAACTTAGTCACATGGAGGAGTAAGAAACAGCATGTTGTGGCCAGATCTAGTGCTGAGGCAGAATTTAGAGCTATGGCACATGGAGTGTGTGAGCTCATCTGGCTGAAAAGACTGGTTTAGGAACTGGGATTTGACACTGAAGGACCCATGAGACTGTACTGTGACAACAAGGCTGCCATCAGTAGCGCTCACAACCCCGTTCAACATGACCGGACTAAGCACATTGAGGTTGATAGGCATTTCATTAAGGAGAAGATAGACTCTGGCTGTATTTGTACTCCTTTTGTGAAGACTGGTGATCAGCTGGCAGATATCTTCACCAAAGCTCTTGGCTCTCCTCAGTTTAGCTCTTTCCTAAGCAAGCTGGGAATGCATGATATATATTCTCCAGCTTGAGGGGGAGTGTTAGAAGTCATGTAATAGGGGTAGTTTAGGAACTAGTTCTATTACTAGTTGCCTTATTATGTATTTCTGTTTTTCTTCTTTATTTCCCTTTTACCTCCCTAGGGAGGTGGATGTAATTCTCTATTAATTATGATTGAATGAATATATGGTGTATGGAGAAGCCTCTCCAACACAATCGATTATAGCCTAATATTCTCTTCTCTTGCTATCTTCTTCCTCCTCCAACTTCTTTCTTCTCCCTTCTTATTTGCTAAACCTAGAATCTAACTAAAATGTGTGTCGTGGTGAGAACACTTGGAACTTTATTGTATTTATCTCTTTGACTGGTTTTTGACTCCTTTCTTCTTTCAGATTTGCTTTTCTAATTCGGTGGTTAATTAAAGAATATATTGGAGTTCTGGATGGTGTTTTAAGATCATTCCTTTTTTATTTTTAAATGCCTATTTTCATCCTTGTACAATTTTTCAAAAACACCCTTTTATCCTTTCCCATGTATTGGATCTATGTTGGTGTGAGCATGGCTTGAAAACACCGTCAGTTGACCTAAGATAAGAATCATCCCTAATCATTAGCCAGGTTGTGTGGTGTAACTTATAGATAAGATTTTTCTATCTTGGTTTTCATTAAAATTCATCCTCAGTAAGCATTATTGATTTTTTTTTTTTTTTTTTTAAAACTTGAGGGGATCTTTTCTGAGTATAACTCTAAAAGTTGTCACATTCTACTGGGTTGATTATTAGTAATCTCATAACCAATTCTTAGTTGTTACTTTTAATGCAGTGAGTTGTAAATATCTTTAATAACTTAACAGAACCAAGTGGATGGTTTCTCAGCTATCATTTTTTTTGGGGAGAAGGGGTTAATATTTCATTTACTCTTATAATAGGTAACAAGGGTGTCTTGGGAATTTTGGTTCTATGGTTTTTTTTTTTGGGAGGGGGGTTAAATTTTAGTTTCTTCTCTTTAAGATTTATTTCTGTTATGTTTCTCCTATGAATTAGGTTTTTAGTGGGATCTTACTTCTTGTTTTCTTCTTTCAGTATCTTTACATTCTCTTTTAGAATGTCTGGATTGTTAGGAGAGCCTTATGTCCTAAGCTCTTGTATACATCGAGTACACCTTTGGACTTTCTCCTTTTTCTTAATTCATAGGTTTCAGTAGATTCTTAAACCCTATTGAGATACTTTTGCGGTGCCAGTTGTGATGCCTAGAATGCTAGATATATTGTTGTAATATGTGGTATAAGGGTAAAATTGTCCTTAGGAATTATGTTATGTTGCCCTAGGGGCTTTCTTGTCTTTGTACCTCACATCTTATTATTATAAATAAAGGTGGACTAGTGTCCCATTGACACAAGTCACAATTCCCAAAACCATCATGGTATCAAAGCTCTAGGGAGAATCGACCTAGGGATTCCCAAAGCCGTCGCCACTATCTGTTGCAGAGCATCCAGCTGGTTCAAGTTCAGCCCAGTTCCAGCCCAGCCCAGGTTCAAGATCAGCCCAGTTCAAGCCCAGCAATTTTGTGGACTCCTTGGGTAGCCAAATCTGGCCCCACAAGTGAACAGCAGATTTGTGACTTTTTCATTTTTCTAGGTTTAGTCTTGTTGTTCATTTCTCTAGATAGATTTATTATTCTTGTTTGTAGTTCCCATGTATGGGAATTAGTTTCTAGATTTTTGGGGGATTGTTTCTATGTATGGGTGGTTGTTCCTAGGTGTTGGAATTCCATCTAGCTTGGGAATTCCAACAGTCCATTTATTAGATGCATGTAACCATAGGTTCAATTGAACCTTTTCCTCCCATATATAAAGAAATCGTGGGAGCCTCTTTAGGCAACCGGAATTGAAAAATAAAAGAACCCTTCTCTTGAAAAATTATGTCCTGTGGACTCAGGTGGGCCGTGGATCTCAGCAACTGCATCCAAAAGTGGATCTCTTTTGGTGGACCTACGTGGACTCCTACGGTGGGCTCTAGTGGATCTCTAACAGCCAAAATTAAATTTTTGTTTATCTTCTCTTCAACTTCAACTTCAACCATCATCCTTATCATACTCACCACCAATCACAATTTCATCACAATCTTTCCTTTCATTCGCAGCCTTTCTCTACATTAAAACCTCCAACCGTGGCCCCTTTCTTTACCTTCTATGAACTAGAACCGATCCTGGCAGCAGCCAGTCTTTGATTGCACCACCATCTCTCTTCTCCTCCTTTCTCTTTCTCGTTTTTCCTTGGGCACCTCCACCACCTAACCATTGCCGCCACCTTCCTATTCACCACCGCCGCTACACCTTGTGCCTCCCTCTCTCTCGGTCTCTCTTCTAGTGTCAACAAGAGGTAGGGTAATGTAGTCCTTGATTGGTACGAGACCTACTAGGAGCCAATCAACCAGGATCTGTTATAAACAGGTAAATTGGCTAGGTCAAAATAGGTTTTTTGGTGAAATTAGGGTTAGGGTTAGGGTTTGATGTATGGGTTATGTCAAGTTGATGTAAGGGAGTCTATCGGTGAAGGTCCTGAGATGTTTTGATGGAGGGAAGTATGTAAACTTGAATAGGCAGCAAGTTAGGGTTAGGGTTTTGGGTTTTTTAGAAAGAGAAAAAGATGGATTTCTAGGGTTTGGCTGGACAGAAGTTAACCCAAAATTGAATGGTTTTCTTAGGAGGGTATAAGGGATAATCGGTCAGATTTGTAGGGACTGTTTTGACGGTTGGTTTGGGCTGGGCAGAAATTAGGGTTTTGGGTTTTGATTTGAGATGGAGGGGAATTAGGGTTTCTGTGGTTGGAATGGGCAGCAAAGGAGATCGAGTTCTCCTTATGGGCAGGGGGTTTTGTGGTTGAAGCTTAATGAAGTTCTGATGGTTGGTTAGGTCTGTGGGGAATTTAGGGTATGCGAAAACTGAAAGTAACAAAGGGGAAAACTAGGTTTGGGGTTGTAGAAGATTAGAAGAAGAAGGATGGGAATGGGGATGTCTCAAACTTACTGAAGTTGCAGATTAGTCTTGGCAGGAACTTGTTTGAGGATGAAACTTGAATAAAAACCAGAACTTGAAAGTAGAGCTTCAAAGGAACCACCCGGGCTTCACACTGTAAGGTGTCAATTGGATCAAACACCAATTCCGCCAACGAACCACCCAGGCTTCCCACCGCAAGGTGTCAATCGGATCAAACACTGATCCTATCAGCCTTGATCAAACACAAGACAAAAATCTTCAATGGAGAAGAAGAGCAGAAAAAGCGTTTCATTAATATCAAAATTCGTGTCCAACACTTGCCCCCCTTACAACCTTACATAAAACTCAAAAATAGACTCGTACACTAACAAAGAGAGGCCTAACCCAATCCTTAACCTATTAGGTAACTTAAACTGACTAGGAAACTGAAATAGACTTAAAACAGAGTCCTAATCCAGCCCAACTTAAATAGTCACATGCCCACTTAACCAAGTCACATGATCACTTAAGTGATCACATGACCACTTAACCAAGTCACATGATCACTATTTACATAAAAATAAAACCAAGGAATCCCGTATGCAACCTAATTACACATATTTTAGGCCTATAAAAGTGGCCTATTACATAGAAAACCCATGGGATCAAAGGCCCAACATGTATAAAACCCAACCGTAGACTTATTCCTAAGCAAAGAAGCCCAATTTGGTGATAAATCTGCATCATAGGCCGTTCCGCCTCTCTTCATACGCCACTCCTCAGTGGTGCTTTTCTCCAACACCGAGGGCTTTTTTCCTTCTTTTTTTTTTTGTTTGATCAGCCTTTATTCATGATCTAAAAAGCTGTGTTGTTTATCCCATGACATTTTTTAGATCTATTGATGATTAAATTTTTTTTGCTTAGATCTATGGTTGATTATCCCCTTTTTTTGTAACGATGTCGGATATTTCTTCTGTTACATTCGGAACAAAAGGGCAAACTCGTGGTTCTCATGATGGCTTCCCTACCTTCCCTGTTTGCTCCATTCGTTTGGATGGAAGCAATTATTTGATGTGGTCCAGATCATGTTATCTCAACATCGACTCCCTCGGGTATTTGGGTTATCTCACTGGTGCAAAGGAGAAACCCCTCACTGCAGTCTGCAGGTCTTGAACAAGACAAATGGAGTTCTTCCTACTCCCTGGTGATGTCTTATTTTCTCGTAAGCATGACACCTTAACTTGCTCATGGTTATCTCCTGTTAGACACAACTACAAAAATTTGGAAGACTGCTTAAGAGACTCATTCGCAGGTTGGGAGTGATGCACAGGTCTATGAATTGCGTAAGAGACTTCATGAGGCCAAGCAGAAGGAACTCAACATGACCCAATACTACTCTGAGTTGCGCAGTTTGTGGTAGGAACTGAATTTTTATGATACATTCCAGACCTCTACCCCTGTAGATGTGGTCAAGTTCAAGAAACGTGAAGATAAATTCAGAGTGTTTGATTTTCTTGCTAGTCTTAATATGGAGTATGATCAACTCCGTGCCCAGGTTCTTAGTAGGGATCCGTTCCCCACTCTGGAATAGGCTTACTCCCTGATTCAACTTGAGGACAGCCGTTGTGCTTCTATGCTGCCCCCTTCTTCCCAAGACCGGTCGACTCTTTTGTCTGGTCCTTCTGTGCAGTCCAAAGGTGGTTCTTCTTGCCCCGGTGCTCGTTCTGAACGAGATCCTATCAAGTGTGATTATTGTGGGAAAGAAAGATACACCAAGGAATTTTGTTGGAAGCTTCATGGGGGCCCCACTGCTTCTTCCAACTAGGGTCGTGGTCGTGGAAAACCTTCAACCAATCATACTGAGGCAATTGTTGTTGATCCTCCACCTGGTGCTGCCCCTTCTACTTCTCAGGATGAGCTTACCAAGCTTCTCCGCCATTTGGTAACCAAGTTGGATTCCATCGGCCCTACCAATTCTACTTCCGCTTCTTCTTCCACCTTGATACCTTCGGATTCGGCAACCCCAGATATTTTCTTTGATGGTCTTTATGCATCCACTATTTCCCAACCTTGGATTCTCGACTTTGGTGCATCCTACCACATGACTGGTAAGGCCAGTTTTTTCTCCAAATATTCTCCATGTTCTGGTAAGGACAAAGTTCGCATTGTTGATGGTTCTCTTTCCTCTGTTTCTTGGAAGGGATCCATCACATGTTCTCCCACCTTGACATTAAATTCTATTGTACATGTTCCTAATTTTACTACAAATCTCCTTTCTATTAGTCGTCTCACTTC
Organism: Telopea speciosissima; assembly: GCF_018873765.1. Lineage (NCBI taxonomy): Eukaryota > Viridiplantae > Streptophyta > Magnoliopsida > Proteales > Proteaceae > Telopea > Telopea speciosissima. The sequence goes on from NC_057919.1 coordinate 62,962,112, forward strand.
CGACCTTAATTGTAAAGTGACATTTTTTCCTTCTCATTCACTTTTTCAGGATTTGGTAACGGGGGAAACGATTGGCTCTGGTAAAGATTATGGTGGTCTCTATTTGTTCGATGCAGCTGTCTCTTCTCTTTGTCATTCTCACCCGACTGTTGCTGATCCCATTGTTCCTCCTGGCTTATTACTTTGGCATAGACGTTTAGGACACCCTCCTATGGGTACTTCAGTTAAAGTCTTTCCTAAGTTATTTTACAAATGTAATCCCAAAGATGTTTTTTGTGATGCTTGCATTTTGGCAAAGCAAACATGTTCTTATTATTCTAGTTTGAATACTCGAAGTAGTTCTCCTTTTATGTTAATCCATTCGGATGTGTTGGGACCTGCTCGGTGTTCTTCCATTTCCGTTTATAAATGGTTTGTTTCTTTTATTGATTGTCATACTCACTACATTTGGCTTTATGTAATGCACCATAAGAGTGATATTTTCACCTGTTTTCAATCATTTCATACTTTTGTTTGTACCTAGTTTGTTGCCTAGATTAAAATTCTCCATAGTGATAATGGGATGGAGTATACATATGGGGCATTTCAAGCATATCTTGCATCTCTGGGCATTCTCCATCAAACTAGCTGTGTAGACACACCGGCTCAAAATGAGGTGGCCGAACGCAAGAACCGTCATTTACTAGAGGTGACTCACGCCCTGATGTTTGAAATGAATGTACCACCACAATATTGGAGTGAAGTTGTTCTGACCTCTGCATATTTAATCAACAGGATGCCTACACAAGTTCTCAATTTTAGCTCTCCTATTCTGGTTCTCCAGGGCTCCAATACCTTCATTATTCCACCTAAGGTATTTGTATGTGTCTGTGATGCCCGGAACCAACAATATCCTAGTAAGTTTGAGCCACAAAGTCTGAAATGCATCTTTGTTGGTTATTCTCCTACTCAAAAGGGCTACCACTATTATCATCCACCAACCCATTGTATGTGCGTGACTCTGGACGTTGTTTTCAATGAAGCTGTCCCCTATTTTCCACTTGGGCATCTCGTCAATGGGGTACCTTGGTTAATGATGATATGCCATAATGCCTGATATGCTTAGTATGCCTATGCTTAACATTCCTATGCCCTCTGTTTAGGGGGAGCCTCTCCTCCAAGGGAAAACTCCACTTGTTGTTATTGATTTACCCATTGTCCATACCTACACTCGTCGTGCTAGTGAGACACGAATAGACACCCCTATAGCTGCTGCCTTAGATTCTCTGTCTCCTCTTATATTGGATCCACCATCATCAAGTAATCTTTCTCCACAACTCCCTGTTATTTCAGATCCTTCTTTAGATTTGTCCATTGCTGTCCGTAAAGGGGTTTGAGCTTGTACGCAACATCCCATTTCTCATGTTGTTTTGTATGAGTCTCTTTATCCTTTATACCGTGCCTTTGTTTCTTCTTTGTCCTCGGTTTCTCTTCCCAAAAGCTGGCAGGAAGCTCTTTGAGATCCAAGGTGGAAGGCAGCCATGATTGAAGAAATGCATGCTCTGAAGAAAAATGGCTTTTGGGATTTAGTATCTCTTCCTCCACAGAAAAAGACAGTCAACTGCAAATGGGTGTTTGTTGTCAAACAAAACCTAGATGGCACTATAGATAGGTACAAGGCCCGGCTGGTTGCTAGGGGATTCACACAGACCTATAGCCTTGACTACCAATAAACGTTTGCTCCTGTTGCAAAGATGAACATGATACATGTTATTTTGTTATGTGCAATCAAACTCAGATGGGAGTTGCAACAACTAGACATGAAAAATGCATTTCTCCATGGGGAACTGGAGGAAGAAGTATATCTAGATATCCCTCTTGGTTTTGCCACTCAGGAGACTCATGGGAAAGTGTACATGCTGAAGTGTGCCTTGTGTGGTTTAAAGCAGTCCCCACGGGCTTTGTTTGGAAGATTTCATGGTGTAATGGTCTCATTCGGCTACCCAAAGCAATGCAGTTCACACCCTCTTTATCAAGAGATTTGGAACCAAGATTGCTATTCTTATCGTCTATGTGGATGATATTGTTGTCACAGACAGCGACACTAAAGAGATTGCTTATCTCAAATTACGTCTTGGGAAGGAATTTGAGATCAAGGACCTTGACACATTAAGGTATTTAGTTGAAAGAGGTTGCCCGTTCTACCAAAGGCGTGTTTCTCTCAAAAAGGAAATATACTTTGGATTTGTTATCTGAGATGGGCATGTGAGGGTATAAACCGTTAGATACACCTCTTGAAGCAAATGCTTGTCTCTCTAGTAAAACGGGTGACCTTGTGGACAAAGGGCAATATCAAAGATTGGTTGGGAAACTGATCTACCTTTCCTATACTCGGCTAGACATAGCCTTTGCTGTCAGCATGATCAGTCAGTACATGCATGACCTACATACTTCTCATTGGAATGTTGTGATCCGTATCCTACGGTATTTCAAGACTGCTCTAGGCAAAGGAATCTTGTTTTCTCCTCATGATCATCTGCGAGTGGAGGCTTTTACAGACCCTGATTGGGCTCGTTATCCTGATGATCGACGGTTGACGGTCGACTTCTGGTTACTGCACCTTTGTTGGAGGCAATTTGGTCACATGGCGAAGCAAGAAACTGACTGTTGTTGCTAGGTCAAGTGTTGAAGCTGAGTTTTGTGCCATGTCCCATGGAATTTGTGAATTAATGTAGCTCCAGGGACTGTTGAAAGACTTGGGTCTTCCTACATCATTACCTATGATGCTTTACTATGACAACAAGTCTGCCATCAGTATTGCCCATAACCTAATCCAACACGACCGAACCAAGCATGTGGAGATTGACTGCCATTTCATCAAAGAGAACCTAGAGCAAGGACTGATTTGCACTCCATTTGTCAAGTCAGGAGACCAGTTGGCTGATGTTTTTACCAAGAGTTTAAGTAGTAAAGTTTTTTGTCCTCTTGTATGTAAGTTAGGCATGTGTGATATCCATGCACAACTTGAGGGGGAATGTTGTAATATGGAGTATAAGGGTAAAATTGTCCTTAGGAATTATGTTATGTTGTCATAGGGGCTTTCTTGTCTTTGTACCTCACATCTTATTATTATAAATAATGGTGGACTGGTATCTCATTGACTCATGTCACAATTCCCAAAACCATCATATATGCTTGTGATATTATCCTTTCATCTTCTTCTATGATTTTCCTTATTGTTATTACTGGCTCTGCTGATAAATCCAAAGCCCGCTACCGCATTAAGATCGCATTCAATTTTTCGGATACCTTTGTTACCTGACAGCTAACATAAATTCTTCCTGGAAGAGTGTACCCCATCCCTTCTACTATTGGCACTCTTTTCCTTTTTGTTGATATGCTAACATAGCTCAACCAGAACCACTTTCTCAATTGAGTCTTCTTATAACTAAAACCTTTTTCACTTCTCTTTTCTTGAAACCCCTAACCATAGTACTAAATCTCGCCAAAATTTCTGCGAAATTACCGAAATTTTGGTGAGGGCGAGAGGAGATGCACCCTCGAAATGAAAAAGAACAAATTTCGGTCGAAATTTCACCGAAATATCGAAATTTCACCGAAATATCGAAATTTCGGCTTCCCGCTATAAACTCACTTAATATAATACAAGAACTTGTGGGTCTCAGTCGAAATTCTGACCGAGACCTCTCTAGAGTGCTCTTTTTGCTCCCATTTCGACTCTAAAGGCTTGTTTTTGCTATTTTGAGTTCATTCTTTGAATTTTTGTCACATCTACGTTGAAAATACTTGGGAAACACTGCATTGAAGCTTCTTCTCCATATATTTGAAGCTTTCTCCACTGTGCAAGGTAAAAGTTTTTTCTCCAAAAGTGTTTTGTTTTAAAAAATATGATCAATACATGTTGGTTAGTGATGAATTTATTATTGTTAGACACTGGAGCCCGATCTACAACCTCATGGTGTTGAATTTTTTTCTTCTCTCTATATAATATTTTTAAAATTTTCTCCATACGATCTGCGTCCGTTAGACTTTTTGAGTTTAAAAGCTACCATTGACTTTATTTTTGTATGATTTACTTGTTTAAATTGCTTATTATATCTTCTAGTACTTAGATAATTTGTATTTAACTATTTATGCAATTGGATCTGACCGTATACTGTCAATCAAGGGTTGCAAATCCAAAACACCACTTTGAGTGACTATGTTTGCAATATGAACATTTAAATATGTTTATATAGCTTAAAATAGGGTTTCCATGAAGTATCATGCCTTAATTTGGCCTAAAACCCACCGAAATGTCCTACCGAAATTGGGCCTGAAAAATACCAAATTTCGGTATCTCGGCCATTTCGGTCTGCCGAGACAAGATTTTAATCTATACCCCTAAATTGCTTGAATATTATCAACCTGGTACGTTAAATCCTTTTCCCTTTTACTTGACCATTCATTTAATGCCATCTATTTAAAGACATTAACTTGTATCAGAATTTAAGCCTCTGCACATTTAAACTCTTCGTATTGAACCCTAACCTATCCTAATTAAGTGCACAGCCTAATCCCCTTTAGGCTCTACATTAGTTCCCTGTGATGATATTCACCTCATCAGACTCGGTACCAGATCTGTGGATCTTTTCATTCAGAAGGGGAAATCTATTGTGGAGATTTGGTTTCTTTGTGGGAACAGGGAGCATTTGGAAGAAAGGAATGATAGGATTTTCAGGTATACACCATTCAGAAAGTCATGGTCTGGATTGTCACTTGAATAGCTCATTGGCTAGTATGGTGGACTGGTTGAATGACTCCTCTATTGCCTCTATTGAAAGTCATGGTCTGGATTGTCACTTGAAAAATATCTGTTTCATGGGGTATCCAAGATGAGATGGGGCTCTCCTCCATGGTCTACATTGACAATCTTCATTTTGAGAAGTTGGTATTTTGCAGTGGAGGTCGTTGGCAGGTTTCTGATCTCATTATAGAAGCCTTTCCTTTGTTGTTTCCATTTAATGTGTAAATGGCTCTCTTTGGCACCTGATATGGCCAAAGGAATAGGAAGTGATTTGTTTTATATGGGAGCTTTTTTTTTTCTCTTTGATAATTCAGAAAAAAGATTTTATAGAGAAACTCAGCAAATGGGTAGAGTGGGTAAACAAGGGCCAATAAAAAATGCGCATGGGCCACCTCACCTACAGGCCCTATACAAGGAGACAGAATGCGCTAGTATCCCCCCCCCCCCCCCCCCCAAAATACAAAAAAAAGGGCTCCCATTGGAAACTTCCAATTGGGATCTATTATCTGAAGTTTTAAGGGAGCTATGCCTTTAATGTAATTCCTGAGGGTTGTGTTTCTTCCCTCTGCTACATTTTCCCTTTATATTCTCTTTATCAGGGCTTTACTTATATTCTGGCCTTTTCAATATTTTTATTAAAATTCTTCTTTGTTACTCACGAGCAGATAAGGGAGAAAGAAATAACATGTTCCATCTCCTAAAGATTGGAATCTTAGGCTGTGTTTGGTATGCATTCTTGGAATGCATTCCAAATTGATTTTGCATTCTTTGACGATAAAAACAACTATTTTTATCATCCGAGAATGCGAAAATCGACCTAGAATGCATTCCAGAAATGCATACCAAACTCTGCCTTAGTGTTTTATGCGGGTGTTCTTAAGTAGGGTTTTGTTTGGAAGAATAGAATGTTATGCTTGAGCCTTGAAGGATTTAAATTCTCATTTAAATTATTTAAAATTGTAAGGATCCCCAGTCTGGGAATTTATCTATGCTGATCATTTAGTTATCCAGAATAGCTCATATATGCTCAATTGTTCATGTCATCCTGATGTATTCAGTTCATCCATCCCCCTCTTTTTCTTCGTACTCTCGCTGTTGGGCTCATAAAAGACGAGGGAAAATGCAGAGTTTTTAGCTGAGACTTTAGGTGGAGGTCTGTACTTGTAGGTCTTTCTTCTCTTGTCAGTGCATTTTGTCTCTTCCATCTTCCTTATTAATCTATGTTCTTTGAGTGTCAAATTTTTTTTTTTTTTTGGTGGATATATATCACTTTTATTGATGAGAAAATAGGGTATAACAAAGAGGCAACAAAACACCAATAATATCCAACAACTAACAAACCGGAAGAGAGCGGCCCTCTCTGCAATAGCCCAGTCCTCAGGATAGGATACTGTGTTCCTGTTGTCTTAGATGCACCACTCCTTGCTTGGCCATGTCATCCTCCATCTCATTGACCCCCGTAGGCTGCCATTGGAAAGAACAGTCCAGATTAGAAGCTAGCTTTCAAATACACCAAATTAAATCTGCAAATCTCCAGGGATACTAATTCAAAAACCTAACTGCATGGGTTCTTGGAATGTCATTGTTTGTTCTTCTGTCTATTGCTGCAGTATAGTTCTTTCCTCTTTTCTTGACATAAACATCTTGTACTCCCATTATGCTGACAAAGCTTTCCTACTTTAAAGCTTGCTCGTCAGCATGTTCTACTTGTTCTCTTCTCTTCTTGGTAAGACTCATTTGCTTTTTTTGGAATTTTTGCAATAGTTTCTCATGACTCTTTTTTTTGGGGTCTTCTGTGCATTAATATTTTGCATTTACAGATATGATTATTTGTATGTTGCTTCTTATTTTACTTATTGCAATTGCAGGGGGCTCCACCTTGCACTCACTATGCGCAAAATGGGGTATGCAAGTTTGGACCTACATGTAAATTTGATCATCCGATGGGGACACTCAGCTACAGTCCATCTGCATCCTCTCTTGCTGATATGCCAGTCGCTCCGTACCCTGTTGGGTCTTCACTCGCAACTCTTGCCCCATCGTCTTCATCTTCGGAGTTACGGCCTGAATTTGTTTCAGGGTCCAATAGGGATTCTTTCTCAACCAGAATTCCGTCTTCTGAGAACACATCAAGTGGTTCAGTTGGTTCAATTTTCTCAAAGGGTAGGTCTATTCCTCATTCTAGTGTTCAACAGTCTGGTCAGAGTTATGGCCCCCGTAGTGGTAGTAGTAGCACAGGTCAAAGTGGTGAGGCTCGTAGTTCAAGCTGAGTAGAACTGAAAAGCCAATCCTCATTATTCCTCCTCTGTGTCAATTTTTAATGAAATTCGATATGTTCACTTTTGTTGCACCCAGGAACTTAGATCTAGGTAAGGGTTTCCTTCCTAAGTTGTCAAAGTTCTGTCAACCAATCCAACTCTGGCCCAACTTAGTCTGATCAGCCTTCTGTTCATATTGTCCTTGTATCTCCAACTCTTTCATCTCAAATAAGCTATAGCCATACTTCAAAGGTATAGCAATCCCATATGGTCTTTACCTTTTATTCCTAATAACCACGATGGGAGGCCCTTCAGGTATACCCGCATTCCTCCACCGTTGGAGCTGTTGTGCTTATTTATGCTCTGATCATTTCCAAACGAAAGGATCAGTCAAATTTCACTCTGTTTTCCTCAGTTTGTAGTATGTTCATGTTTTCAATTTTTTTTTTTTTTAACTTCAATTTGGGAACAAGCCTCCAATTTTGTTATCCTACTAGGATGGGATTGGAAGGCGTCATTGCTCCTCCCCCTTTTTTGTCCAGGGGTTTACTGTGAAAAGTTAAGTTTAGATACTCTTAAAGTTGTATCTCAGTTGGTGCCCTGTATGAGTTAAACAGATGCTACTCAATGTTGTGAGACTGGAATCTGAACAGGGCTTATATCTATTTTGTTAAATACAGAAAGAAAAAGGCAGCCCCCTTGACTTCTTTGTTATTTCTCACTTAGTCCTTGTTTCTATTATGTTTTGGTAGCATAATCTCTATTTGTGCACTGAACTAAATTGTTATTTTTTGGTAAATGAAACTAATGTGTTCATGAGCCATTTAAACAATATGATAAAAGAAAGATTAGCCATTAAGCAATGACCTACACTTGCAATGATTTATTGTGAAATGTGCAGCTCAGAAAGAGTACATTTGGATGGACCTTAGGATTTAAGTTCAACTATAGTCAGCTCAAAATTTTGTAACAAAGAGAGGTATATGTCACTTGAATCCTTCCCAGGGAGTGCTTTAATGGTTAGATCAGTATTTTATAAAGGGAGCTGGATTTATGGGTGGTTCACTCATACTCTTGTATGGGTGGGCGGGCGCCTACTTCTGTAGCTTGGCAGGTCCAACAGTGTTGAAATTTTGTGGCAGGTAGATCTCAAGAGTCAAGGCCCTGGTAAATCATATGTCGAAGTTTAAAGCCAAACAGTGCTGGACTTGTGACAGTAAATCATTAAAAATATTCAGATCCATGAAGAGGATGAATGGGACTATAAAGCCCCTCTCCATCCTCACCTCTTGCCTCTTCAAAACACACACAACACCTCACCTCCAGCCTCACCTTTGGCCTCATTTACACACACACACACACACACTTGCTTATTCCAAATAATTTCTTAGATATCCAAGGTAACTAGTTATGCCTACCCATAATACCTTTTGCCTTCCCAAAATACTAGAGAACAAACTCTCCCATGCTAAGTCAAGCCACTTAAGTTGTGTGAAGGTGAAGTAACAGAAGATGCAGCACCCCCTCTGAAGTGAGTCGAAGTGGGAGGAAGAAAAAGTGCCATTTCTTGGTTGCCAAAAAGAGGGAGGGGAAAAAGGAAAAATCCGTGATAAAAGAATATAAGGAAAAGGTTCTCTAAACCAGCCGCGGAGGGCACTTCAGCTCTCTCTCTCTCTCTCTCCTCACGTGAAATAATCTCTTTGCCCCTATTTAATAAACAGTTTCATTACTCAATGGTACATTATGTCCCTCCCCAGACCCGTAGTGGCAGCAGTCTCGTGCAATGGGTTACGCCCTTTATTACCCCTTAATTGTGCATTCTCCTATGCTGCTTGCTCAAAGAATCCTCTTCCACCAAGAATTAATAAAGAACATAATTCATCTGGCTGATGGTATTTTGTTCAAAAAATGTCCATATATGTCTTCTAGTGTTCTTAATCATCATCTAATAGACCTTTGATTTTGAACAGACACATAAACATGGATTCATTACTCCAACGGTATTAACGTGTGGGCTTAATTAGATATATGTATCCTATTTCCTATCAATATGGTACAGTATTGTTGAATGATGCCTTTGTTGGTGTATTTAGAACATGTAATCTTCTTTTGATTGCTCTTCGTTTTAATCCCAAAAGTTCATCTAAAAGGGAGTTACCATCCTATCATTTTTTTTATATGGAACAATCCTACCATTTTTAATAGCTGTATCTCTATGCTTTTCGAATACATAAGTGAAAGAAGAAGGAAAAAAGTATGTTATTTGAAGAGGCTAAAAAAATAAGCTTACAAATTTTCTATCACATTAAGGGGTGTGAATAAGAAAATCCCTTTTATAAAACCTTCATGTTGAGACATCAAATATTCTACATTTGCACGTGCCAGCTAGTGCAACTAACAAGGCCCAAGCCTTGGATTTGTCTTCATTGTGTGTGTGTGTGTGTGTGGGGGGGGGGGGGGGTAATAGCTGCCCTAATTGTGATGAAAGTTGTTGAGATGAGAGGAAATACTAATTTCCCTTACATTATTTATTGGAACAATTTATCTCAATGGGTCCCCTAAAAGACCTATATATTGAAGAGAGGGTGAGATACCCTTCATTTGGAATTTCATGAAACCTTAAACCCTAAAGTTATGAAATCTGGTTGGCAGAGTTGTAGGTTCATTTTATCAAATTGTCTGGATTTTGGTCACCTAAGACGAAGAAGAAAGCAGAAAGAAGTAAAAGAAACTCATCTGATATCAGACCAATCGTCCAAATCAGCCCCTCTTTTAACACTTTACGGCCTTCCAGTAGACTCCTCCATGCCCAAGACAATTTGCTCCTAACTTTGCAAAGGGGAAATCTCTATTAAAAAACAATACTGCTTTCATAAACTTAGCCCACATTGGCTCGGGCTCATTCCATAATCTCCATGCCATCCTAGAGAGTAGTGCTTTGATCTGTAAACTTAGATCCCTAAAGCCCAGATCACCGTGCTCCTTTTAGAACACAACCATTAATGTAAATAGATGAAGAGAGATAGTAAAGGCATCTTGCATCTTTGGTATATTGACGAAGAACAATAGAACATAATAATCTCAAGTAGATCTTGATGAATCAAGTTTTGAAGAGACCTTCTGTAGCTCCTCGTTCTTCACCCATAGTAAACCCTTTCTTGTGGGAGAAAAAGTAATAATGAATCACGTGACTGCAGAGACCCTTCTTTATGGTACTTTATTAGGATTCACATCTAAGGACCAGACCTAGTAATTAATTAAGCCCATTATTTCTACTTTGGAAATTCTTATAGAAGGATCCTGGAACACAATATCTATCTGTGAGATGTTTTTGTTGTCCCTTGATTGCAAAGAGATTAAAGCAGCAGACGAACTGAAAGTTTTGGTGAAAGGAAATTCACTGATTGTTTAGATCGACAGATCCAGCGTTCAGGGTCGTGACTGCACATATCCATACACCATTGCTGAAAGAGTTATGACTGATGATAAAATTCAGGTGAAGCTCCATGTGAAGAAAGCGTGAGGCCGTGAAATTAGTAGGAGATATGTTTAGATCTTACGACCTATATAGGAAAACTGTTTTCTCCCTTTATATCATGTTTTGATAGAAATCTTTGGAACAATTTTGATGTGGTCGGTTTTAATTTTCACCGGCCAAAAAACCAACAATGGCGGAAACGTGTACGAGTTCATAAGGTTTTGGAAAAAATTTGGGAAAAACTTTGATCTCTTTCAAGATCTATTTAAATCCATTTAACATGGTTGATTCTAGGTCCATATGTGATGCTCTGATACCAATTGTTAGAAATCTTTGAGTTTAAATGAAAAAATCTCAATTAGTTGGCCCAAATAGATCTCTAGAATGCAACCATTAATATAAATAGATGAAGAGAGATAGTGAATATACCTTGCACCTTTGGTATGTTGATGAAGAACAATAAAATATGATAAACCCAAGTATATCTTGACGAATCAAGCTTTGAAGAGATCTTCTGCAGCCTCCTGTTCTTCACCCAAAGTAAACTCGTTCTTGTAGGAGAAAAAATAATAATGAATCACGTGACTCCATGGACCCTTCTTTATAGTACTAGTAGTATTGTCCCAAGACCCTAATCCACTTCTACAATGGGTTTGGGTTGACCCATCTCTAAAACCAGGTGAAAGGTTTGAACCAGCACATGTATTAGGATTTCCATCTAAATACCGGACCCAATAATTAATTAAGCCCATTATTTCAGCTTTGAAAATTCTTACAGAGTGATCTTGGAACACAGTATCTACCTGTGAGATGTTTTTGTTGTCCCTCGACTACAATGAGATTAAAGCAATAGACGGATTGAAAATTTCGATGGAAGGAAATTCTCTGGTCGTTTCGATCGACAGATCCGACGTTCAGGGTTGTGACTGCACATATCCATACACCATTGCTGAAAGAGTTATGACTGATGATAATATTCAGGTGAAGCTCCATGTGAAGAAAGCGTGAGGCCGTGAAATTAGTAGGAGATAGGCTTAGATCTTACTACATATATAGGAAAACTGTTTCTCCCTTTATATCATGTTTTGATAGAAATCTTTGGAACAATTTTGATCTGCCTGAAGTGCTAGATATTACACATACATTTTGATATAATTCGGAAGGTTTAGTACATGAACAGTTCGACCATTCTTATCATTTTATCTACGTTTTCGTTGTGATCTACCCTGTTTTTTGAGATATTATTATTTGTTCTTAGAAAACATTTTTTTTGTTTATTTCTTGGATGAGGACCTGATGAAAACATAAACCAGAAAAATTAGGTCATAGCTTAATTTTATCTCATCTTGGGAGAACTATTCTCAAGTTTCCATCCAAGCACTTTTACTGTATTTTCTATGGTTAAAATACCTTTCTTCAGTCCAATCAGACAGTCAAATGGGGTGGATGAAGCGATTCTATCTTTGCCATGGGTAGAGAGAAACTAAGTCCAGAAAAGCTTATGTGATTTAGACATGTTTTGAACAGCTTTTTTTTTTTTTTAAATAATGAAAAGGGTTGGTTAGTTATAGAGTGCAAGATCTTTAGGTTAAAGGTGGAAGATGGAACTTCTATTCATGTGATGATGAGGTGACAATTCCCAACATTTAGGCCATTAGAAAAGTGCAGAATTCTTGGTGCATGTTTGGCTAAGCTACTGTTCTCAGGTTCTAATGTGATTAGAGAATTAATCCTGCTTAATTCTAAGGTTGAAGAAGCAGAAGTACTTAAGAATACTGCTTGGGGGTGCAAGAAGCTTACTATGAGATTCTATGATTTGATGCCTTTTGACAGGCACAAGAAGAGAAGCTTTGAGAAGTCCAAGGTGTGCTCACCCATCAACTCTTGGATTATGGATACTGTTGTTACTGATTCTAAAAACCTGGGATTCATGAGAAGTCTGGCCCAGAAGGTAGAAGAAGCAGAAGCTTACCGAGTTTAACTTGCTTTCATGGGACTGCGGTCACAGTAATACCTGTGTAGAAACTGCGATGGAAGTGCCAAAAAAACCTGAGGTACTATTTGCAATGTATCCCTGCAACATATTTGGAACTGAATAATATAAGATTGGTTTGCAGACTCCATGGTTCTTGGATGGAGGTCAATCCAGCTCCTTGGATTCCATAAAACCAAACTTGGCAGACATTTTCTTCTTCTTCTTCTTCTTCTTTTTTTTTTTTTTTTTTTTTTTTTTTTTTTCTCTTTCAGGTATTGAATACTAATGGTATTATCAACTCTTCTCCTTCTGTCTTCTTTCCATTCTCTTTTGTATATAACACCTTCATTACAGTAAATCTAGTACAGGAGCGTCATTACAGTAAATCTAATACACGAGGCTCCTGCCACTGCAGGGTCGGGGAGGGTCATAATGCACACAGCCTTACCCCTGCTTTGCAAAGAGGCTGTTTCCAGAGACTCGAACCTGTGACCCCTTGGTCACAATGGAACAACCTAACCGTTGCACCAAGGTCCACCCTCATATAATACCTTCTTTAGCAATGAAAATTTCATTAGGACTCCTATCACAATTAGGGTTTCTTACAAATTCCATCTTTTTGCTCGGTAAACAGTGGTTGAGCCAATAGTAACCATATTACACCATGCATGCTCTCCTGCAACAATGGCCTATATATATATACTCTATGACATAATCCAACCAATGGTGACAGATCAACAGTTCCCTTCTTGAACCAAACTTTTGTTGATCATCTTGTACTCAATTATCAAGTACCATAAATATATAAAAAAAAAAAAAAAGGACTATTAGCTTTGGGTTTGAAGGGTTATTAAGAAACTTATAATTAATATTACAATGCGAGATAAGGATTATCTGAACAAACCCAAATGGCTTATAGGAGTTCAAATAGGAGGTAGAGAGGTCATTTTATGTGAAGAAGAGAAAGATTAGAGAAGTTTTTTTTTTTTTTTTCCATATATATTAATGACTTGTGAGACTTGGTTTCTGAAAAGTTCTCTACTTCACCAAACCCTTCAACAAACACACACCCACACCCACCCACCCACACAAGAAGCCAAGAAAAGCAAGTCTAAAGAAGTAAGAACATTCTTTTGTGATTCTGGAGCTTACTACTTGGAGAAATCTTTCATCAGAAGACTTAATCAGATCTCAAAGGAGAACCAAAACATTCTCTTTGTCTCTCTCTCTCTCTCTCTCTCTTTTTCTATTTGATGGGAAGTTCACACTCTACAGTGTAATTACAGTTAAGAACAGTGGCAGATAACAAGAAAAAGGGGAAAAAATTAAGAGAGAATTGCTAAAATGCTTACATCAAGAAGAACCACAAACAGCCCTCAAAATAAAGAGTAACCCAAGTCTATCACATCACTACAAGAGGAAAGTGGTGGAGAATTAAAAGTTTCAGAAGGAGTAGTAATCTGAGGTGGCATGAACCCGTACCCAGGACTGTCAATGTAAGGGTAGAAAGTTCCATTAAGAAACTCATCTTCCACCATTAATGGGTTCTCCTCCATTGCAGTAGCAAGCTCCCATGACTGCTCATAACCCCAAAACCCATTATTAAACTCTTCCAAAAAAGGGAGATTATTATTGGTGTAGTTCAAACCCAAATCCTTTGCTGATCCATTCAAGTTTTCCATTGAAGCTGTATTGTTGTTGTTGTTGCTATGATGTTGAACTTCCAGAGGAGAAGGAACCATCATGATTGGGTTCTGTGTCTCAGAGAAAGTGCTGAAACTACTACAATCATGGACACTTAAATTTGTGGGTTTTGAAGCATTTTTCAAGTACTTATCAGGAAGGATACTCTCTAGGTAACCTGACTCAAAATCAGAAGAGAAAAAGAAGTTATCATTAATGGAATCTGACTCATTGGAAGCTTTAGGCTTACACTGGTCAGTGCTGGTTTGTGTGGTAGTGACCTGAGGGCTTGCATTGGCATTGGCAAGGAACAGTGAAGGTTGTAAGAAGGGTTGAGCATCAAAAGGTGTGAGGAGGGAGTGAAAGTTGGTATTGTCAGAGTAAATGAAGTTAGTTCTTGCTTGGGTTCCTTTCATGGAGAGAGCAGCTCTATCATAAGCAAGAGCTGCTTCATGAGCAGTATCAAAGGTCCCAAGCCAGTGCCTCTCCTTGGTTGTAGGGTCTCTGATTTCAGCAGCATATCTTCCCCAAGGGCGGCGCCTTACGCCGAGAAACCTCCCTGGCTCTGCTTGTTTTCTTCTTCCTCTCCTCTCATTAGACTGGGATGAAGGTGTGTTGGATTGGGTTTTAGAGAAACCAGCCAGAGTAGAGTTGGTTTCTTCTGTTTTGACGGTATAGGAAGTGGACATTGTAGAAGAAGAGAGGGAAGAGAAGGGAATGTCAGAGTAATTGGTAACAGAAAGAGAAGTTGGAATGTTGAGAAGTGAAGTCTTTAGTTGGAGTGAATGTTTCTGAGAGTTATAGGACTTATAAAGACTGTGATATATGATGATGGGGAGAAAGTAAAAAAAAAAACTCAAAAAAGGGTCAAGGCAGATGTCACTTATTGAATAACATACCTTTCTTTTATTTTTATTTTTTTATATTCTTGATTTCTTATTATAATATCTATGGAAACCAGTAGTTTGGGTTGAATTGAAGAAAGATACTTAGTTCTACTAGTCTCTATTGTGATTTTGAAGGGATTCTTTGTTCCAATTTCCAATAACATTCAAGTATATATGTGTCAAAGCCCTTAGGTTCTCTAAATTTCTGATTTAGATGGGTGCATGTGTTTCTCAGATAACAATTCAATTTAATTCCTTAAGAATTCTTGTCTGCTTCAATATTTTCAAAGGGAGCAGTTAAGATGATCTAATTAAAATTAGACAAAGATATTGGTTAAATGGCTCTGTATAGTAAACTGGAAGCTACCCTTATATCAAAAACTCTTTTTCCAAGAGAATCCCTTAAAAATGGAACCATGTAGTGTTTGTCTGCTTCATAGCCATGAAATATCAAGTTTTTGATTTGCTCTTCAAATCATAAAGCACATGGTATTAATTAGATATGATACTAGCTAGGGACTAGAACTGTAGCAGTTGACTGATGCTAATTAATATGCAAGCAGGTCATGGTTCTAAGTATCGGTATCATATTGGACGATATGTACTGGTTTTGCTAGTCATCGATATCGATACTATATCGATACTGTATCAATAGCACGGTACGGACAAGGGGTAAAATGATCAGAAAACTAATTTTTTTAAAGAAAATTCAGAAGTATTCTTGTCTGATACAGTCGATCCATGCTGATTCCATATTGATATCGTATCGATTTTATATATTGTCGATACCCATTCTGATACCGTGCATAAAACATGAAACAGGTTTGATCCATTTGGGAATGGTTTCTTGATCATGTTCATGCTATCTCAAGTACATCTAGAAAAATCCAAGCCAAAGAAACAATGGGGTCTAAGGGTCTCCAAAAGGAATCAGAAAAGGCTGGGAGTCAAAAGGGCAATCAAAAAGTTCAAATAGCAAACATAAATGATATGAGTGTGAGAGATTAATCTATTTGATTAGTAGATCCAACAGGGAAATTTATGACTACTCTCTTTTCCTAAACTTCCACAACATAAATGGTTTTGGGAACAACATAAAGTAATTAAAATTAAATTGGTCAAACTTCACCATCCACTTCACTAGTCATTTTTATATAATCTTGTTTTAATGAAATTTAGCAAGTATGAGATGGATACTCCTTTTTGACTCTTCCAATATTAAGGATATCATGATCAAACAAATAATATTTAGGATAGCTGCATTGAACCCAATGTTTAGTGTTTTTTTTTTTTTTTTTTTTTCTAATGAGAATGTTTGGACCTTTGGCTTGACTAGTCCCTACTCCCTAGGCATGCGCGTATGTCCCTACACATGCGTATCAGACTATGATCGAAAACAATGGAAGCCGTGGGCTGGCTCTAAAAGGGATTTAGGGAATCGAATTCAAGATGCATGTCGATTTATGCACGCTCGATCTCTTGCCAAATGAGCTACACCCTTGGAGTTTACCCATATTTAAGTATTGGTCCATTTTTTTTATAATAAAAACAAGGGTAAATTACACGTCATCCCTGGTTTTCAAATGAAACTCAGATCACCCATTGGTTTTTGAAAAACCTCAAATCACCCCCTGGTTTAGATTCCAATATGACAAAATAGTCCCTACCGTTAGTTTTATGCTATTAAGTGATAATATCAACCAATTAAATAAATTTAAATCCCTAGACTACCCTTGACCAATGTTGAAGATGAAGGAAGGGTAGTATTATAAATTTAATTCTAATATTTTAGTACAAGGGTAAAATAGTCATTTCATACCAATAATTAATCGCAGATTAACACCATTAATGTAGAAGGGGTGATTTGAATTTTTTCAAAAACCAAAGAATGATCTAAGTTTCGTGTGAAAACCAAGGGGTAATGTGTAATTTAACTAAGGACCTTGTTAATATAGCGAGAAGAAAATAAAGAAGAAGGGAATAGCAAGAAATCCTTCCAATAAAGGAACATATGAAGTACTAAACGTGATTCACAGAGGGAATCAAGGGCAAAAAGGTTTCCTTTCTGTTAGTGGTATTAGCAAGTGATGGAAGATTTGGAGATTTAAGACTTGGTTACCTTGTATGGTGGTGGGTTTGTTGCTAAGAGGAAGAAACTTGCAGTGATTAGTTGATTTTTCAGTTTTAAGTGCCACTTGAGTTGGGGGGGCACTCCTAGGACAGTCAAGTCCCATCTCAAAAGATGTGAGCAAGTTGGGTAGACAAGACACACAATTTATTTATAGAAAAACAATATTGATGTGGAATGTGCAGTAGTCCTTTAAAAAGGTTGATAGATGGATGGGTATGGTATAAAATGAGAAAAAAAAGTTGATGGTGAAATGGGACTTTTCTTTTCTTTTCCTTTCCTTTCCTTCTCTTCTGTAACTTTCTTTCTCATGTTCAAATCCTTCCATCTGGAGAAGACTCACAATCCCAAAGTAGGAATTTGCATTGGTGGGTCTTCTTAATTGGAGTTGTGCACATTCTCCAAACACACATGCTTTTCTCCAGAGTTAAAGGTTACCCCGGAATTCCTGGAAAAAAATCATGTCTTTCTTAGGACTAGGACTTGGACTTTGACGAGAAAGAGAGAGAGAGAGAGAGAGAGAGAGAGACTTTACAACAGGGTTAGTGAATGCTAACCTTCTCTCCTGGTTTAGGATTATTAAATACTACAATAAGACAACCATGATTTCTTCATTTATATTTTAAGAGACAATATCTTCAAGGGTTGCACTGAAAAAAGAAACAAAAGATGGATTCACACACACATGTGATAGAGGATCAATCTTTGCCTGTGGTCTGCAATGGCAGGCCCTTCATCTGGAACCCTTTCTCTCTTAATAGATTTAGCCTAGGTAGGTTGATTACCAATTAAGGAAAAACTAGAACCTACATAATCATCTTTAGCTTACAATTTTGAGCATACCCTTTTCATTTGGATGTACAAGATAGAGGTGTCAATTCTAGGCTGCACCGGTAGGCCCATTCTGTTCCGACTGGTGGAAGTTCGAATTGGTCCGATACGTTAGCTAAACATGTCGTTCACGGTGTAAGGGAATAGATCGAGAGGTTTTCGATTTAGTCCAACATGTTTAAACTCGTTTATGAATCGTTTGTTTATCACAATTACCTCATAAATTTTTTATTTTATCTCAAATATATCTTTTCTTAATCTCCTTGATTAATTTATCATCATGCATTTACGTAATTTACATATAAAAGCATTGTGAACCAAGTACAAACATAGAATTGATAATTGAATACTATTGCACTATGAAGTTGATGGACAAAAAATAAATTCAGATGTTGGAGGTGGAATTCAAATCATCTTGGATGTTGAGTCGTTAAATACCGAGATGGCATGTTCTAGAATTGGTTTGCCAATTTGTAAGCCAACTCATAATATTCAGTAATTGAAGGAGAATATCATGGAAGATAACACCTAGCATTTTAAGTTCAAGTTGGCGCAGGATGTGTCAATTGATAATCCTAATGGGGGCGTGGTGACCACTCCAGCTATAGTGGATGATAGTGTTTTTTATGTTAATAGTGGGGAAGTATTTGGATCTAATGGTGCCTTTTTTTTTATTGGGAGAATCTTTCCTTAGCTTCTAAGAATCAAAACTGGAGTTGGGTGATTCCTCCCATTTCTCCCTATAATCTTATTGAGAAAAAGGTCAACTTTATCTACAGGTGATTGGTTGTTTGGGTTTGATTTTGTCCTTTGTTCCTCTTTAGATGGTCTCCCTTCAGCTTGATTAGGCTGTAGGTTAGTCTATTATTTTGTTGTGGAGCTTTCTCCTTGTATTTTTTCATGTTCTTTCCCCTTTTATTTTTTGGGGGAAAAAACACATGATTAATCTAATGGGTAAAATAGTAATTTCATGTTAAAAATAAACGCTACCCTTCTTCTCTTGATGGTCTCACCACCACCATCGCCACCACCCCACCACCATTCCACCACCAACACCTTCCCGTCCCTGCCTTTGCCACCATCACCCACACCCAAATAATATAAAGAATCTATTGTTGGAAACTGAACTACCAAATAGATTTCTTGTTCTTGAAATATTTCAGATTGATACAACCAAAACAATTTTAATTTCATGACAAAAAAAATCTAATCTTTGACAATTTCATGAAATCAATCCAAAATTGAAATACATCTGGCCTGAATATTGTATCACAGGTTTACCTAAAAAACAGAACTTATATAATTAGTTGGAGGCTCAATATTCTATATTATTTATTAGTGAAATGTTTTTGTCAGTTATTCATGAATGTGAAAACTGGAAACCTTTATTAGTAGTTATATTCTTAGTATTGTTTATTATTTATTGATGAAATGACTTTGTGGGTGATTCATGAATGCTAAAGTAAGACCTAAACCGAATAGAAACCGAAGTTCAATCGAATCAAGTCAGTTCGGTTTATTTTAAAAAGGTATTTTTGTTATTGGTTCAGTTTGGTTTTGATTTCTTCATTTTACATCTTAAACTGAATCAAAATCAAATCAAAAATTGAATCGATTGACACCCTTAGTTGTTAGTTTCTTCAATGATTTTTTTTTAGGGATGAGTTCAAATTAATTATTTGTGTTATCAAGTCCCCATCTATAAACTGTGTGCTTGGAGAAGAGGCAGGGAATGTATGTTAGTCTTTATCCTTGAACTTAATCCATGCATGATCTATGTGTTAGAAAAAATTCTTTGGGAAAAAACCTCGATCGTAAACCATATAGTGAAACTTAGATCACGATGTGATGAAACATAGAGAAGATATTGGGCGTATCTTACACCATTTGTATGTTGCTGACGAACATTCAAGATACCTCAAGATACTCAATGATAATAGCAATTTTGATCTGAGTCTTCTACAGCCTTCTGTCAGTCCTTGTTTCTCTTCTTTGTGGGAGGAAACAGAGAGGAATATTGAACATAGATTGCAGAGACCCAAGACCATAGTATTTATAATATTATCTCAATCCTAGTTCATTTCCACAATGAATATGATTGACTTATCTCTATGAGAGTGACGGATCAAACTGGTTCATATATGTAAACTCCCATCAAACTACTAACTCTATAATTAATTAAGCCCCACTTAATTGAAAACTCTAACATGTCTGACTCTGCGTATGAGGTGCAATTGAAGTTTTAAGGTGTACAAATTAGATATGAAGCCATCTGTAATAATGGTTTTGGTTTTTCTCCTTTTTCTTTTTTTTTGAACACCTTATAGGATTGCAAAAGTTGGACTACTCGGATAATCTAATTTTAGTACACCACCGAATCAGAATTCACAGGAAGCTTGGCTGTAACAGTAACCTCAAAAGGCCCATTATGTGGTGAGTTGTGTGGTACATTCATCCAAAATTAACATACATTAATAAAAAAACCGGTTCTGGTTCTAATCAATTGGACATGCATTCCGATTTAAATTTTGAGTTTCGGTTCTGATTTGATATTGTAATTGGACTCTCTTGTCATCATTAGCTCCCACCCCTTGTTGTAGAAGGTTGAAAACATCTTCTAGTTCAATCACACAATTAGGGATGTAAACGGATCGGATTCGATTCGGATAGTGCTATATCCGCATCCACATCTCATTAGCTTTCGAACGGATTCGGATAGCGCTAAACGGATACAGACATGGATACGGATCGAAAATTTTATCCATTTACATGTAAATATAGCTTTTCGGATAGCTATAGTCTATCTGTATCCGTATCCGTTTAGCTTTTGGACGGATTCGGATATTGCTAAACGGATACAGACACGGTTATGGAAACGGATTTCGACTGTTCATTTACATCCCTACGCACAACCAATGATAATGGTGAAGGGATTCCTCCTTCACCATGGGTGAAAGAACTGAGTCCCCTTTTTTTTCTTTCTCTCTAATTGTTTCTCCCTCCACCCTTTAGGGTGGTAGAAATGATCTTATGTATGCAATGTTTAAAAATTACAGAATATTCCGATTATTAAATGGATCATTCAAGTAAAGAGACCCTAGGTTTATAACATTTATTTTGTCATAGAAAATTTAATAACGGCAAGAGATCGTTGCTTGGTCATGCAGTCCCTGCATTAGTGCGGGGCCAATGAAAGTGCGTGCATGGACATCAACACGAATGTGATTTTTTATTTCAAGAGGGGTTGATTGGTAAATTTGCGTGCTCCTGTGTCTAGGCGTGGAGCCACGCGGCACACATCAAATTTTACCTAGTCACGTATATTTTAGTCTCTCATTCTTTTCAATAAACTAGATTTTTAAAATTTTAGTTTACTACTTGACCAATTTTGTTTGAACTAAAAATTGGCATGTAAACAAGGAACTTTAGAGTCAATAAGAAAATCGGAGTTCCATCCAACCTGCCATGTGATAGATATTTATGTTGTTCATGAATTCTATCATAGAAGTATTGTCTTAGAAAACCACTCCCAATGTTTGATTGAAAATTAATTCAAGACAATTCTATTATTGTGAATAAGAATGTTTTGATATAAGGCTCAAACTAATTAAAAGATAATTCTTTAGTTTAGAGGTTTTCTTTATGCTGCAAAAATATTTGATATGTGGTTTGGTTGGATGGGTCTGAAATTTACACCCGGTCAATGCCTTTGTTCAATGCTATGTTTCTGTTAAAATGAACCCGATCAAGTGGCAAAATAAAACATCGAAAAGATCTAGGACTTTGGAAGGATGGATGCCAACGAATGGATGGTTGAAAAATAGAAGGTACTATGCCGATATTGATGAAGGTTTATGATTAATTTTGAATCAAGAAATTAAACCGAGTATTCCTTCACCCACGGTGAAAATAGAATCTCTTAAACCATAGGTTTTGATGGTTGGATGAGACTTTAGGAATAATGTCAAGGGCATTTCGTATTTTGTGAAGTAGGGGGCAAAAAGAATAATAACACCCTAATGACTAGATTTTCTTCACCCACGGCAAAATTTTATTTTTTTCATGGTCAGTAAAAACTATTCTCTAGAAATCTAGTGATTGGATCGCACATGAGGTGTCAATTAAGACAAACCCTCTCCTAAGCACAATACAAGAAGGCATAAGCTTAAAGTCTCCTCATTAACAAGGAAGAATTTTTTTCGATGCTACGAATAGATCAAGATTTCGATTTTGTTAGTTTTTAGTTGGATTTAAAAAGAGTTTGCTGATGACATTACCGAAGGTGGACTCTTCTTAATCTTTTGTTTTTGTATTTAAGCAGGGTATGGTGGTATACCCTTCTTTCCTCCTTGTAATTATTTTTCTTTTTAATACAAATTGACTTTTAGTGAAAAGATTAAAAAAAAAAAAAAACAAGATTTGAACGTCATTTGCTCTAATATTGATACAGACCAATTATATAAATCCATATTTGGCCGATGTTAATATAAAATTATTTTCTGACAAAAAAGCCACGTTTTAATTGTAGCAATCAATGCATATACGATAGTCAATTTGGAATCGAAACCAATCGTGTTTAAAACCATACCAAATCGAACTAAATAAGAATCAGTAAGATTTTGGTATCAAGAAAATGAATCTTATTCGGTATTGTACGGTGTCGATATCTAAGGAAAAATCGTTCAGTACAAATCGTACCATACCAAATTACCTATTTTCGAACCGAACCGAATATACACATGTATAATAATTATAGTTTATGTATCTCAGATATCGTGATAATGAGATATGGTTTATGAAACCTATAAACATCGTATTGAAATTGAACCAAACCGAATAAAAACTGTATCCACACGATATAGTTTTGGTATTAAAAGTATATTCGAGTTCATAGTACGGTACGATTTTGGTTTCTCTGTTTTTTTATTTATTTTAAATGTCTCCTCCATCGAACTGAAATCGTACCAAATTATCGAAATCATATCAATTGACACCCTTAATCCTAAGAGTGTCAAATGGGACGGTTCCCGGTATTCGAGACGGGTCTGTACCAGTACTGGTACCAAAGGTGTCAGCCCTAGTACCATCCCATTTAGTTAACGGGATCAAATTTAGGTCTCGGTCCTGATTATCAACGGGACAGGATGGTACTGATTCTTAAACGGTTCTTAGCTTGGTAGGAAAAGGGCAAAAGAACTTTAATGGTTTCTCATGAGATGGTTTAATTAATAGTGTTGTGGATCTTTTCACTATTATGAGATCTAAGGCATTCATTACTTTTGAAAGTAATTTAGATACGAAACCATGATGAATTGAATTTCATGGTTTTACTTCTTCAGATCACATATGACCTTCTCAAAATGACAACTAAGAATTAACAAGGATGAAATAAACAAGTCCATATGCAGTTAAAATGCTATCATAAAACAAATTTATAGAAATAGAATTGGAGGTCTATCAAGTAACATCTCCATAAGAGAAAATGTCACCCAAATACATCAAACTCCAGCCATAAAGCTTGAATGCAAGAATATGAAATATACCATTTGAAAGGGTATTGATAGTTCTGGTCCCATCTGGTACCTAATCGGTATCCGATACTTATTCCATTAGAAATCTCGTCCTAGAACCGTCTCGTCTCATTTATTATTCGGTACTAAAATCAGATCTCAGTACCATCCCAGTTATTAATGGGACGATCCAATACCGGCTTTTAGCGAGACGATTCTGAGATAGTTCCCAATTCTGATCCCAAATTGACATCCCTACTTAATCCTCAATGTGTTTTTTCACTTATCAATGCCTATTTTTTATTTTTATTTTTTGGGGTGAAAGATTAAGTGATTAACCAATGCCTCATTAAAGCTTTAATTTCTCTTTATTTTCAGTTATAAATGTGGGGAGAGAGAAGGGGGAGGAGAAGAAATAAATTCCGGAAAAAGATCTTCCGTAGATATTGTCTGGATCAGAAAAGTGGGCTGTGACTAATCTGGCCAATCAAAGATGGACACCTGACTAAGAATGAAAAGAGACGATGTTACCACCTAATAACACTATTTGCGTGTACTATGATCGATCATGCTGACAATGATGATCATCATATCATGATACACGATCCACTAAACACGTGGATACTGTTGACGGGTCATCAAACTCAGACCATGTGGGACCCACATATGCAGACGTGTCGATTCTACAAAATCGTGTCAACCGATCAACGGTGATGATGGCAAGATTGACAGGTGATTGAAGGAGGAGGTGATGGTGGAGTAGGAAACAATTTCTACTCTAAAAGATCTTCCGGTCAACATTGGCTACATGCCACTCTATTGACAGTCATTGTGTGTGGTCTACGTGTCAAATAGCGAGACGTGCACTCGTGGAACACGAGATACAGTTACGAGGTTGAGTGCACGAGGCGGAGGTGGGCCCCATTGGCTGGGGGGGTGTGGGGAATAGAACTATAGATGATAGCGTAGGGTGTGGTGTACGGATGACAAGTGTGGGAAGCCTCGTTCGAAACAGTGAAACCGAATCTAAATAGGACTGACTGGTCAAAGATACTGACAGTCTGATTCTGGATTGGACGGCTGAGGGAGAACCTCCTCCCCTGAACTTCGTCCTTGTTAATGAGGCACAGTTGTCGAGGAAGTCTGTCCTTGTCTCTCTCTCACACTGTCACACCAAAGCGACACTCCCCAAAACAGTTTGGACCTTTTCATCTCCGGCCCACCCGGGGTTTTGTCGATCCCACTACTTTCTATTTCTCTTCTTTATCATTTTTTGAAGAAGAGAAAAAAACCAAAAAAAGTTTGGGTTTTTTATAATTATCATCCAAATTTTTTTCATATTTATTATTAACCCCTAAAAACTTTGAAACAACTGGTACCCTCCCCTGTTATATACTTAATAATTAATTGACTTCTACCATTACAGACCCGTAACGGAGGGGTTAATCGTGAAAGTGTGCCGTTGTCATGAATTTTTTAGAACCAAAATGCCCTTTTTAGGGTGGTAATTGTGAAAAACTCCCACCCCATTACCATCCCTTCTCCTTCTCCTTCTTCTTCTTCCTCCTCTGCAACCCCAACCGTAGAAGGAATCTTTACACAGGTCCAAAGGGATTCCATGCTCTTCAATTACATCCTTCACAAAGAATTAGCTGTAACTCACTCAGATATCATCTCTCCCTTTTTTTTTCTTCCTAATTTTCTCTTATCGTCTTCTTCTCTTCCTCTGTATCCTACCTTCCTTCAATTCTCTTCCCTTTCTTTTGTAGCTCTGACCTCTGTTATTTACTTATATGAGTAGCCTTATTTATTTATTTTTTGTTAGACCCAGATGGGTAGATACAAATTCATTGTAATTTGATTGATTTGCAGGATAGAATAGGGAATTGTCATGTGGGAGCATTAGCTTCTCTAATCGATGGAGTTGGGGCGATAGCTATATCGATTTACACAGGTGACTTCAAAGTATCTAATAATCTCAACATTTCTTACTTCACAACGGTTAAGATCGAGGTTTCGTCTTCCGAATTCCCAAATGCTCTTGTTTTTTTTTTTTTTTTTTTTTTTTCTCCTTTTCCCACCTGGATTGTTTAAAAACTTGAATAAATCATTTATAACTTCAGGAAGAAGTGGAGATTGAAGCTAAGTTGGTAGCACGTAGAGGAAAGCTCTCTTTGACGACAGTAGAGTTTAGGAGGAAGAACGATAGAGTGGTGGTTGCTTTGGGTAAACTATGGATGTCTCAAGTCAACGCCATTTCAGGTTTCCGAACTAGGCTTTGATTTCGACCTAAATTAACTTCAAAAGATCAGAGACAATTTGGACCTTCATTTTCTTCTTTCCGAGATATTTTTGTTAGATTTTTCTCCCAACCCAAACAATTTAAAATGAAAATTAGAGTGAATTTTCTTTTAATTTGTTGGTTTTTTCGATTACTAAAACTCAGAGCCAATCGATAAGGTCTCTCTATCAGCAATTGAGCATCAGTGATTGATAGCTTTAATCTCTTCAAATCAATTTCCAATATGCATTTCATGCACCTAGCTCGCAACAGATAATAAGAACTTTTAAGATTTGATAAGAAAATGCTTCAAGATCCATCTTGGGGGGGTTGGAGAGGAGGAAGAAGAAGAAGGAGAAGAAGGAGGAGGAGAAGGGACGGTGATGGGGTGGGAGTTTTTTACAATTACCACCTCCAAAAGGGTATTTTGGTCCTAAAAAATCTGTGACCACCGTACACTCTCACGACTCACCCCCTCTGTTACAGGTCTGTAACGTTGGGGACCGATTATTTATTAATATGCAACAGTGGATGGTAACAGTTGTTTCAAAGTTTTGGGAGAGGGTAATAGTAAATATGAAAGATTTTGGGGTGATAATTATAAAAAAACCCAAAAAATTTAGGTGGTGGGGAAGATGAGGGAAAAAGTAAGGTTGTAACAAGGTTGGGTTTGGACAAGCTTTTTAAAATTTTAGTCCAACCCTAAGTCCCTTTAGTTGGGCCCAAGTCTGGCTTGACCTTGACTTGGGGCTTGAAAAATTCAATCCTGGTTTGCCTCCAGGGTCGATGGATCAGGCTGACCCTGATTGGCCCTAATAATGGGGTGGGGGAAAGAGTGAGATGCATGGGTTGGGCTGGACTGGGTCGGGGAGAAAATTATCAATTTTACATAATAACACTATATTAAAATATATTATATCACTTATGATCTTAGTTTATAATATATTATATAACAAAATGTGTGTAACGTTTAAGGTTTATAATATATTATATCAAAGACTGAGTTTCCCTCCACCCACGGTGAATGGGACCAGGATCCTCTATAGTACCAGTGGGGCTGCAGTGTGCATCCGATGGCACAGTAGAGGCCATGTGGCACACATGGCACACATGGCTTCTGCTGTACCGTCGAATGTGCACTGCCGCCCTGCCGGTATTGTAGAGGATTTTTATTGTGGTGAATGGGCTTTGCAATGCAAACGCATAGGGTGTAACATTGAGCAGTGCTTTCAACGCCAACAAGCGACTGCAACCATTCATCGCAGGGCGAGAGAGGGTGGGAAAGGGTATCGGGAGGGTATTTTGGAACATACTAAAATCCTAGGAGGGGTTTGTGAACCCTAGGATGGTGGGTGAACCGTCCTCTATGGATGTAGGGAAACTTAGTCCTTATATCAATATATATTTTATAGTATAATTTAAAACAGGGTCATTCAACCAAAAAAAAAAGTTTTAGCTGAAAATCCGGATTTCAAAATCTAGAAATCCTCTTGTACATTGCATGTGCACCACGCTCAGTTTTCTCAGCTCGATCCAGACCGTCTAAAGGGGAGCTCGTCCATGTGGCAAGCTGTGGTGCCACGCCACAAGATGTGCGATGCACCGTTAACTGTAGAGGAGCCCAATCCGGGTTCCCTTATTCGCTCAAAACTGCACCAACCCTCTCCCCGAAAGATGATTAACAATCGGAGGTTTGAAACTTTGAATGGGAAAAATTGGAAACCTCAATTTTGACATGTAGTATATTCAAAAGGAAGTTAGTGTCACTATTGTTTGTGATGTTTCTAAATATCACAAGAAGATCTGAACCATTCATCTTTATGGTTTTTTTTTTCTTTCAATATTGTTTCTCTCCACTCAAAATTGGGAGAGTACATAGTAATGGCTACTGGCTAGAGTAATTCTTCTTCTTTTTTTTATTTTTTGAGTAAGATGGCTAGAGAATTCTTACACATGCTTGGATAGACACGTGATGTTGATTGACTTTGACTTTAAAATTTGACATATGACTAACCAAGGGAGAGGTCGCTAGTTCGACTTCCCCTCCCCCCATCCCCATCCTCCCTCTGGCATGCCCTCTCCTCTTAGAGCTAGGATGCCACCCTGGCCATCCTCTTGGGCTGTCACCCCTAGTGGCCTACGGGCCCTTGGTAAGATCTGATAAAAGAATAAAAACTAAACCAAACAAATGATATGTCAATGTGACAGAATAGGTGTCTTGTGATGTTTGAGAAAATACCAGACCCTTGTGACAATAATGTTCCAAAAATCTATTGGCATATCACAAAAAAATGTTTGGACAAAAATATCGCACCTATAGCTAAGTTGATTCTATTTTTCCCAAAAATTTAGTCCAAATTTTTAAGAAAATTGACAAATCAAAAAAGATTTAAAAATATATAAAATCACCCAAAAAAATATGTTATTTACAATTTTAAAGCTACTTCTACTTATTTCTTCGGCTTAAATTTCATCAATGGTAGTAGGGTTTATCAATTTGCTAGGGTCTATATTGTGAGAATACTCAAAAATCTCATTTCCAATATTCAAATAGGTAAAATAAGGCAAAATATTATGGTCACCGGGGTCTACAACTTTTTCAAATATCATGAGACAAATATTTTGTCACATGAACAGATGTTATATCCATTCCAACCATTGGATAGAGAGGTTATGGTCTAGATTAGCCATGGGATATCTTTATCTCCTCCGGTTCCCTGCCCGACCCAGTTCCTCAGTTCCTCTAATAAGGGTGGCTGAAATGACCACCCTACTCCTGTCCAAACACTTTGCCCGGATGGGTCCACCAGCCCCAATTAGAGCATGTAAATCGATAAATGGAATAAAACTCATTCCCATGTATAAAAACAGACCAAAATGCCCCTCAAACTCATGATTTTGTATCCAAAATGGCCTCCTCATCATCGTCGTGCCGACCAATGATCCCTCGCCATAAGAATATTCTCTTCTTCTTCTTTTTTTTGGGGGGGGGGGGGGTGTGAACATTAAAAAGATGCTTCTTATTTGGAACTCCAAAAAATAATCCTCTTCTCCATGAGTTAATATTCAAATAAAAGCACATCAAGTCTCTGTAACAGAGTCAAACAGGCCCATCCATAAATTGATCTGGCCCATATACTAATGTTTTAGATGGGCTTGGATCTAAACTAGGTTTGTATTGAAAATAGGTTAAAAGTCCAACATGGTTGGGCTTGGGCCTGCCCCCTTCCATCCTCAAGCTAGACCTTTGGTTGCTCCCTTATCACTTCCATGTATGCCAGTCACTATGCGTTGGTACCATGGATTTTGATTACTCATTAGGTTGCCCATTGCCACAAAATCACTGTGCAGTGAAGTATCCTTGCTGCTGCTGATGGGTCATGGCTAGAGACTTCCCTGCATCTATTCGACCGGGGATCTTCATTCCGGTCGCACAACCATACTGGGCTTTTTCGTCGCACCACACATGGTTCGATCCAAGTAGGCAAAAGCATCCCCTTCTCGATGCCAACATGTTCCAGTTGGCGTTTGCCACTTGTCACATTGTTCTTCCAACACTAAAAGGAAAATTATTGGTTCCAAAGTGCTTACAAAGATTAAGGGTGTCAAAGTTCAACACGGACTGGTCAGACCAAAACTGGCTGGTTCAGCCCGAATCAAACCAATCCAAAATCCTATCGATTTGATTTCGGGTTGGGCTTTATGGAACCAGTACAACTCGAAGCCAAACCGGACCGACTGAATCCACCGAGTGAAACCGAACATTAAACTGAATCCAATAAAAACCAAGACCCGGCCATTGGTAACCCAATAAGAAACCCAAAAACTAAGAAAAACAGAATTTTCTCTTTAGATTCCTTATGTATACATGTAACCCAGAAACTGGACCAGAGCTAACTCCATAGTAGCCCGATTACAAGCTGATAACAAAACAATAAAAACCGGACCAAGACCGAAACCAAAAATTACTTAATGGTTTGGCTCTGGGTTGGCCTAGTAACAGATTGTAAGCAATGATTAAACCCGATCAAAACCGGACCGAACCAACTGATACATATGGAATATGTTCACCAATGCCACGAGAACACGTGTAGGAAGGTTGAACCAGGAAACGGTCCAAGGAATAAAGACCCATAACCCGGTTGAACCTTTACTACAACCTAATGCTTGAAGAGTGCACAACGAACTTTACATGTGGCCTCGGTAACGGTTGCCGCTGGGATCTCCTGCCAAACTTGAAGAATACGCAACCCTAAGGAGGCGAGGACAACGTCATACATAAGAAGGCAGAGGAAAAGAAGAGGGTAAGCATCTACAATATGTTCAGAATGGTTGAGGTCTGAAAGCTCCGGAATGGAACTTCCCATCCCCAACTCCTTTAACTGTTGCTCTGAAATTTGACCTAGGCATCGAAGAGTCCTTCCCCAAAACTCATTTTGGGATACACACCCACTCTGTTTCTTGGTTCTATTGTGTGCAAGATCAAACCAGACCGGAAAAGAAAGTTCTCGGCCGCAACACCAACCAACAGACACCCCAAACAAATATGATAAAAATATAAAAATTAAGAAAATATCTTAGAGGAGGAATGGCATGCGCAACCCACAATAGGAAAAGTGGTTTCTTTCACTTTTACTCTTGTGGTTAACAACGGATTAACAAGGCAAAGATCAGGTGCCAAGTGGGGTTTACAAAGTTGCCATCATTTATGTTTTGACAAAGTGTAAAGGAGAGACGAGGTGAAATCAAAGACATAAACAATACCCTTTTGAACAATGTCAGAAATCTTTAATCCCAAAACATAAAAAGAGATGCTAACTTATGCTTTGATGGGACTAGATTAGGAACTATATGACCAATTGTCCCCTACTAATTAAAATCTCAAATGAGGTGTATAAAAGTACTTTTAGTAATAATTTAGAAGTTCTAGGCTGTAAAACTATGGTCCAACATGGTCCACACCATCTACAAGTTCCTTTATTATCAACAGTGAATGTGATGGAGCGGAATCTTCGAAGATAGACCTTCAATTTTCGTTCTGTAGACATGATTCGGAAAATCATCTTCTTTGATTGCAGTTCAAACTCCACATGCTTCCCCATAGATTTCTTGTTGATATCCCAACGAACAGGCACATTGTTGTATCCTGAGGTTTAGTTGTTTCTCTTTTTCGATTTCATGACTTGTCTTCTTAGGGCTTGAGCCTTGTATAGTCCCTCCTCTCTCTCTATCTCTCTCTCTCCTCTTTAGGGGTTTTTGGTAATGATATTTTATTTATAAAAAAAAAAAAAAACAGTGAATGTGATTAGATTGAAATCTTCAGATTAGTTTAGTATTTGCTTAATCAATTATATTTATGATGGTAGACCTCCATGACATGACTGATTAGTGGTGGTTCATGTATTGTTTATTCCCAAATGTGGTAGTGCTTTGCACCAAATGATTACTGTTCTACAGTATCAACCCTCGTGTGCCACTTAGCTAAACAATTATCAGTGATAATGAAATGCCCCTCATTCATCACTTCCCCCCTTCTTCTCTTCTCTTTTTCTCTCTTTTTAAAAGTATCATCTCAAACATAGAACTTATCTTTACCAGTAACCTCTCAGTATCAATTTTTTCATTTTGATTTCCCCTTATTGAAACACCTAGGATCCATCTGCCTTCTAAGAGACTCTTAAGAGTCCTCTTGTTGGGATTAATTTCATATCGGGTAACTTTAAGACTTTTGGGCCTCTCCACCTAATAGCTTAAGTTTTTTTGCACGACCACCTAAAAGAGGAGTCATACACTAGGTTTAAAAAGGAGGAATTGGGATCTGAATCGATCCGTATTGGATCATATCGGCTAGTATTGATACAGAATCGGTGGAAGTCGGCTAAAAACCCCCTAAGTCATAGTTTCCATAGAGGATCGGCCGAGCCAATCCGCACTTTCAAACCTTGGTCACATGTCCCACGTATTGAGTGAAAATGTTAGAAATTATCCCACATCGACTAACTTTAAGACCTTGGATGACTTCATATACCAATTCAACATCTCCACCTAAGAAGGATTGGACACTTCAACACCTCTCATGTTTACAAATGGATGTGTTTGGTTATGGATTATTTATAAGCCTACCACAAGGAATAAACATATCTATGTGGTGTTCAAAAAGTTGTGGACCCCACCAAACAGGTTGGATCACTACCCAACATCTTAGGGTACACCAACATATCACATAACATCATTGTCAATAGATTTTGTGAGGGGAAGACTGAGTTCACATGTTATCTGTAGTGTGTAGACCATAATTAAAGGCATCAGCTTTTCTCACCTGCTCTAATGATTCAAAAGCCATTTGCTCCTCTTTGTGAGAAATCTCCCTTGTCCCTTCCTTGTCACTGTTCTTTTGCTGCTCCTCTCCTTTCTTTTACTTCCACTACACCGAACTTCCAACTCATCCAGCTTGAACCTTTAGTTCTTTATCTGATCTTTGAGCACAAAAGCTAACAAAAAATGTTATATGCTTTACAAGAAGCAACTAAAAAAGCTAACTAGTCCCTTAACTCTTTGTGGGGTTTGTACTTGTTACTTGTTAGTCTAAGTTCAAATTTCAATACCCTTTATTGTAGGGACTAGGGACTATAAGGGCAGGGCATGAAGGAGTTGAACCAAATTCAGACCAACTGATTTAAAATATGCATGGGTCTGCCAAGACCTGAAGGGCCCACGATTGAGACCGGGCCGGGCCGGGCCAGGAAACGCAGAACAGACCACTACCTGGTTTTAGTGGTGCGCTGGATCGCCTGTTTAACCCGGCCCATTGCCATCCCTAACCCTAAAATCTAACCCGTAATTTTCGGAAACTAGCAACAACTAAACCGATTGACAATCATACAGATCATTTTAGGTTAGTGCTATGTAGCTCCTGGTCATGAATCTTTTTTCTCCAATCAAGCTCTATTCATGATAAATCATAAGCCATAACAAAATGTAAGATTGAAATCCCCTCCTCATTCATAGCTCCAAAACCATATCATCTATGCACGCTTTCATATCCTCTGCCATCTCTTCCAAAATGTCCATTTAGATATCCTTCTATAATAATAATCTTTTCTCCTTGACAAGTTTCTTATACTAACCTATCCATTACTATCAATTCTTTTAACATCTACAATATTATTTTCTAAATCTTTATGTGCTACTATATATTCACACCCTATTTCTATTATTTTTGTCTCTAGTATTCTAAAGTTTATAGTCATCTAATTTCTTAGGTTAATTTTTTTAATTTTTTTTTTATCCTTTTACCTCGTCTCTTGTATTCAAACTATGTTAATTCTTCTTCTCATTATTTTTTCCAATTAAGGATCCTATGTTCCAAGATGGTAACCTAAATTTACTTTTTTTTAACTAACTTCTTTATCTGTATTTGTCCATGGTGCAAGAACCTGTACTAACTTGGCACCGCAATCGGATGTTGAAGCGGTGTACGTCGCTTACTGGGAACACCGTAGCTAACCCTTGACATTAACTTAATGATTACTAGCTTGTAAATTACCCAGCCAAGAAAACTCCTACCCAACAGATATATTGGCTAAAATTTTCATCTCCTTTGGCTTGGAAGTGGTGAGGGGTGGGGTGTTATATGTTGCTGATAGGAGTTTTTTTTTTTTTTTTTACAAACTAATTAACAATTGTGTAGCACTTTGTTGAGCACTTGTTTGCTTCTAACGATATCATGTAATCAAGCATCTTTTAGTACTCACTTTAGTGAGCTTTACACAAAATGTGTAGAGTTGTTTTAATCTAATCTTTACTAGGGTAGCTTTCACTATCTCATAATTACAACTCCCAAAAGCAATGCAGGCCTTCAGGATTCCTGCATACACACCCAAAAAAACATAAAACTGTAAAGCCAATTCCCTCTACTTTCACCGAAAAGCCCATGGAGAGCTCCATATTCTTGACTTTGGATTAGACAAATAAACTCATTTAAAATACCAATACAAATCCATCTTCTCCGTTAATCCTGCATGGTTTCATGTAACTTCCAACATAATCTCCTGCCTTCTTTTCCACACAAAGGGATTGTGTGTGTAAGAGAGAGAGAGAGAGAGAGAGAGAGAGAGAGTTCTTCCATGATGTGGTTGTTCATGAGGCAATTCTAGTAAAGACTTTAGAGCTGAATTGGAGTGTCAATTTACAAGATGGGTGTTGTTACAGTTGGTGAATTGAAGTCAAGTATATCTGGGAAGAGATCATTCAGACCCAGCTCAAGTACAAGGCATACTACTGAATGGTATTATTCCTCATCTTCCTGTTCTTTCTTTTGCAATCCAACTGTCTAGTTTTGGTTTGATTTTCATGTTTACGTTCAGGCTCTGTGTGAGTCTATCATTGCTTCTCATGAGTATGACACTAAACAATCTTAGTTCAGCAGTGGTTTCAAAATCTGGATTCTAAGCATTTTCAGAAAGATGAGTTTTTGGGGTGTAAAAGAAGAAAGATTTGATAGTTTTGTTTATCTATCTTAATACAGTTTCTCTTTTCTGAGAACATGATCACAGAAACCTTTTCTTTGGTTGATCAAACTGAAAACTAATGGTTTTATAGATAGAATCAGTGTATATGGGCAAACTAAGAATACTAGATATATCAGAACTAGCATAATAACAGTTTTCACAATTGAAAATTTATAAATATCAATGTATCAGGGGTGGGGGGGCTCAGTTTCAGTTCACTATCAAACTTTCAAGGTAATCTAATGGAGGATTTATTGATTTTAAATTAAAGAAAGAGAAACCAAATGCCACTTTGATCCCAACAAAATTTATCATTTACCTCAATATTTGAAAGAAATCCACCCAATATTTTTTTTTTTTTGAAAGAATTGCATTTCTTTGCCAATTTTGGCCCTCAATAGAATGAATTATTCAATTCACCCCCGGAGTCAAGCTCCTAAACTCTAAAATAACATGAAAGCTTCAATGACAAACTTTTGATTCCCATGGAGACTCTGACCCTTTGTCTAATCTCAACCTGAACTGTTGTGGAATAGAAATTTGCCTTTGGGATATCAATAAGGGAAAAAGAACTGTGTCCGTGAGTGTGGCCTACACCAGCTCTGTCTATCTCTCTCCTCCCCATATGAAAAGATATCTATGCCCCCTTGTTTTGAGGAGAGACAGAGAGACACACACATGGGAATGCTGCCTTAGGCCACACTCCCCCATCAATAATTATGAGTTTGTTGGTTTGAAGGCCCTAAAGAGGTACCATCAGTTGTAGAGATCTGCTCCAATATGCTAACTGCAATCTATACAAAAAACCAAGTAGCAGACAAAACCTTCTAATAAAACAAAGGAACCCAGATGGCTCATCTGTCCCATTCCTACAAGTCCATGTGAATTGGCTCCACCATACTTAAAATTAGAATTTGAAGATGTGACCCTTCTATGTGGACAGCCCTTGAAGATTTATATGGTTCAGATGAATAAATTCATCAAATTTTGCCTGATATGGGTTATGCAGATTCACAAATTGTACCACTCACTGCCCAGAACTAGTTTAGATTTTGGAATTTATGGATTCAAACAGACTTTGATGAATGTCATGAAGGGTTGTTGGGTAATTGGCATTAACAAAGATGTAGGCTAAATAGTTCTTCATGATATTGGGGAAGTATGATTTTGTTTGTCATGAATACCTACTAACAGTATTTCTTCTTACAGGCCAATTTCTGATGTTTCCAGTGATCTCACAGTTGAAGTAGGAGCAACAAACTTCTCACTTCACAAGGTAAGAAGAAAATATGAGTCTTCCTAGGGCTTATACTTTGGTATTAAAGTTCTGGACAGTTTTATGACCAAATTCCCAAATATAGTTTTAAGCATGTGAAACCTACTTGACTTGGAAATCTAATATTTCTGCCCTCGAAGTCAGGAAAAGAAAATATGGAGAAAAAGTAACAACATGTTATATTCATATGGTAAGAGTTCTTTTGCAGTTCCCTCTGGGATCCCGTAGCGGCAGAATCCGGAAGCTGTTGCTGGAAGCAAAGGAGACAAAAGTTTCACGGATAAGCTTGGCCTCAGTTCCAGGTGGATCAGAGGGATTTGAGCTAGCTGCAAAGTTCTGTTATGGTGTAAATGTTGAGATCACACTATCAAATGTTGCAATGCTACGGTGTATGGCTCACTACCTAGAAATGACAGATGAATTTGCAGAAAAGAATTTGGAAAGCAGAACTGAAATCTATATAAAGGAGATGGTACTACCAAATATCTCAAACTCCATATCTGTTCTTCATCGTTGTGAAACCCTCCTACCTCTAGCAGAAGACATCAACCTGGTTAGTAGGATTATCAATGGAATTGCATCCAATGCCTGTAAAGAGCAACTCACTTCTGGTTTATCCAAACTTGAGCCAAACTTCCCTGTCAAATCTATGCCAAATATAGAACCAGAAACTCCATCAGATTGGTGGGGAGAGGGGCTCACAATGCTTAACCTAGATTTCTTCCAGGGGGTTCTGTCAGCAGTAAAATCAAAGGGCCTGAAACAAGACACGATCAGCAGGATTTTAATAAACTATGCACATACCTCTCTCCAAGGTCTTATTGTCAAAGACACTCAATTGGTGAAAGGTAGCTTCCTGGATGCAGAATTGCAGAAAAAACAGAGAGTGATTGTTGAAGCAATAGTAAGTTTACTACCAACCCAGTCACGAAAGAGTTCAGTACCAATTGCATTTCTTTCAAGTTTGTTAAAAACTGCAATAATGGGGTCAGCCTCTGCCACTTGCAAAGCCGACTTAGAGAGAAGAATTGGTCTGCAACTTGACCAAGCTATTCTTGAAGATATCCTCATTCCTGCCAACTCACATGGCAACAATCACCATCCTCTGTATGATACAGATTCAATATTCAGGATATTTTCCATCTTCCTAAACTTAGATGAAGATGACGACGAGGAGAACCAATTAAGGGATGAAAGTGAAATGTGTTATGACTTTGACAGCCCTGGATCTCCAAAACAAAGCTCAATTCTCAAGGCATCAAAGCTACTGGACAATTACCTGGCAGAAATTGCACTGGATTCAAACTTGATGCCATCAAAGTTCATTGCCCTAGCAGAACTACTACCAGACCATGCCCGTATTGTGACTGATGGCTTATACAGAGCTGTTGATATCTTCCTCAAGGTAAGACCCAATCTCTCAGCAATCTACATTTCTTATTGATTCTTTTTCCAATAAATTTTTGGGAATAGTCCAAACACCAATTAGTGTTCCTACTTACAGGTTCATCCCAATATCAAGGACTCTGAACGCTACCGGCTGTGCAAAACCATTGACTGTCAAAAATTATCTCAGGAAGCCTGCAGCCATGCAGCTCAAAATGAAAGGTTACCTGTGCAAATGGCAGTCCAAGTGCTCTACTTTGAGCAGATCAGGCTTCGGAATGCAATGAATGGGGGTCACAATCAGTTCTTCTTTGGTTCAATCAACAGCCAGTTTCCTCAACGCTCAAGCAGTGGTGCAGGCAGTGGAGCCATCTCCCCAAGAGACAACTATGCTTCTGTCAGAAGAGAGAATAGAGAGCTGAAGCTTGAAGTTACAAGAATGAGAATGAGGCTGACAGACTTGGAGAAAGATCACATCTCTATGAAACAGGGGCTTGTTCGGTCAAATCCTGCTAATAAGATACTTAAATCTTTTACCAAGAAGCTAAGCAGGCTCAATGTCTTATTCCGAATAAAAGAAGTCAAGCCCCTTAGTGCCAAAACTACTTCAGAAGCTCGGTTTCTATTTCAGAAACGAAGGCCCCATTCTCTTTAGTGACCATATCTGAGTGTGTATAAGAGTGTATAGAAAAAGATGGTTTTGTTTCTGATCTCAGTTAATTGTTTGAGACTTTATCTATGTTCAGTACTAGTCTTTTGAGTTCTGTGAAGAATAGAGGTTGACTCAAATATGAATTTTAAAGGTATGTTCGAGGCCTGTGAGAATCCACTTGATCTTGTCATCTCAATGAAAGAAAACAGCCACAGCAACAATGGCCTCACTTCCACTTCTCTCAGCCAACAAGCATAACTACTTAATCTACTTATTATTGAAACTGACATTTCATAATGAAAGAAGGGAAGTGCTAGGATACTAATAAATATTATTCCTATAGAAGATTATCCTCCACCATGCCCCAAGAATGCACCAGCATAACATTAGTAGATCTGTTGTTACAGCCTACCAATTGATCAAGTAGACTTGTGGCAGAGTGGCTATCCCACATGATTTCTGTAGATATGTGCTCCGCCATAGTTGTCAAGGCGCCGCCTAGGCGACCAGGCGGATTTTGTGGGGTATGGGCGGTTACCGCCTTAGTGGTATTGAACGTCTTGGCCCTTATTTATACCAAATACCCTTTAATTTTGTTATTTCATTTACTTAAGATATTATTCATAAATAAGCAAATACCCCCCCTATTTGAATCCAATAAAAATGGTTAAAAAATCAAATTCAAAAAGGATAAAAATACTTAATCTACTTATTATTGAAACTGACATTTGATAAGGAAAGAAGGGAAGTCCTACAATTACATCCCTGAGGTTACTAATAAATATTATTCCTATAGAAGATTATCCTCCACCATGCCCCATGCATGCACTAGCATAACATCAGTAGATCTGTTGCTACAGCCTACCAATTGATCAAGTAGACTTGTGGCAGAGTGGCTATCCCACATGATTTCTGTAGATATGTGCTCCACCATAGTTGTCAAGGCACCGCCTAGGCGTCTAGGTGGATTTTGTGGGGTCTGGGCGGTTACCACCTTAGTGGTATTG
Organism: Telopea speciosissima; assembly: GCF_018873765.1. Lineage (NCBI taxonomy): Eukaryota > Viridiplantae > Streptophyta > Magnoliopsida > Proteales > Proteaceae > Telopea > Telopea speciosissima. Next base: position 63,000,760 of record NC_057919.1, read on the forward strand.
AATGTCTTGGCCCTTATTTATGCCAAATACCATTTAAGTTTGTTATTTCATTAACTTAAGATATTATTCAGTAATAAGAAAATGCCCCCTATTTGAATCCAATAAAAATAGTTAAAAAATAAAATTCTAAAAGGATAAAAAGTCAACCCCCCTCAAGAACAAAAACTGGATTTTTCGACGGTAGGTGAAATAGTCAACTTTCTAACATGGGTGTTTTTCTCAAATCTAAAAATTCCATAAATATTAATATGGTAAAACATTGCTAAAAACCAAAAGTGCAGCAAAATATTCATTTGTTCTAATATCTAAAAAAATATTTCATTCAGAGCGATTTTGACAGTATTCGCGTACACTAAATAAGGTTTCACAGGAACATAACTCCTTCAATATAAATTATATTTAAGTAATCTTGGATTTTTGGAAAGCTGGTTTTGTGGTCTACCTAATACAAAAAGTCTCATGTAAAAATAAAATCATTAAACCAATCCAACTTCTTAGAGAACAATAACATTTCTCTAAATCGTGAGCAGTTTAATTACTTATAGACATAGTTGTTAAGGCATCGCCTAGGCGTCCAGGCGCCTTGGCCGACTTGGTTGCCTTGATCGCCTAATTGGTGTCGCCTTGAATTTGGACCCTCTCCATCGCCTTGGTTCACCTAGCCGCCGTGACAACTATGCTTATAGATAAGATCATATTTTCTAAAAACAATATAGACCAAATGTGAGACTCCATCACAATGACCAATTCTAAGAATGGTATAAACCAACTGTATGTTTTGATTGTTTCAAACTTCCTATAGCTTGCTTCTTCAATTCTGTTGACTTCTAGTTCTATGTTGATTTTTGATGACTTGATGTGACTTAATATTGATTTTTTATGACTTGATGTGACTTAATGTGGATTTTTGATGACTTGATGTAGCTTAATGTTGACTTTCGACAACTTGATGTGGCGTAATGTTGACTTTTGATGACTTGATGTGGCCTAATGTTGACTTTTGATGATATAAGATATACTTTGTAACATACTAAATAATGTTAGAAAAGAAGGGAAATAAAAAATAACATTTGAGCGCCTTGGTCGCCTAGGCGGGCACCTTGTCGCCTAAGCGCTTAGGCATCCCTCCACCGCCTTGGCCGCCTTGCCACCTTGACAACTATGTGCTCCACCAAACTCACATGCATCACAGACTAATAAAACTGATCCAATGACTGACCAATTGCAGATCCCCTCAAAGACCAGAAATTTAAAAAGACAACTGATAAAGTCTGCAGAAAGTTAAACAAATAACAAAAGATCGGATAACATACTAAATGTCTCGGACAATTGGTGGAGTATGCTTAAAATTTGCAACTCCTAGAAGGTATTGTTGATTGAGTTGATCATGGGCATGTAGAAAGAATGACACCCAGCACTAGTCATTTTGACTTCCTTCAGATTACCATGCTATTAGTAAATCACTGCATTGGCCAACTCATATTAGAAAAACAACCCCATAAATACAGGTAGAAGTCGTGACTAGTCACAATTTCATCTTTCAATAATGCATCCATGGTCTATCATCACCAATACCGCTGACTGGATGTGATTGATTATCAAATTATTTGATCGTTCATGTTGCCACTAGTATCCAAATCACCATCTTTTTGCCTGCCTACCAAAATTCCTCAAATTACCACCTCTGTCTTTCACTCTTTGACCACCATAATCACCACCTTGAGATCTTCTGTCATTTCCATAAGAATCTCGAAAAGAACTGTCAAGATTGGCATTTCCTCTTCTATTAGTATTGGATCTGAACCGTGTATCACCTGCTGAATCAAAATGGCCATATCCCCTGCTCAAATTACCACCTCTATCTTTCACTCTTTGACCACCATAATCACCACCTTGAGACCTTCGGTCATTCCCATAAGAATCTCGAAAAGAACTGTCAAGATTGGCATTTCCTCTTCTATTAGCATTGGATCTGAACCGTGTATCACCTGCCGAATCAAAATGGTCATATCCCCTGGATCCTCTTCTATTAGGACCACCTCTATTTCCTGCCATCTTATTTTTAGAAGAATGTAGATCACCATCAGATTCTGGACCAAATTCATCTTCAGAACCATAACTTCCTGTTCTCCTAAGATCCCATTTGTTCCTTTTACTACTATTGGATTTGAAACTGCGATCTGCATTATCATCAGAATCAGAATCAAGGTTTAGTTCATCATCTGAGCCAAAAGTTTTTCCCCTGTATGGACCATTTCCCCCTCTACCTCTATTTATATGTCTAGAGTCCATAACATGACTTGATTTCCAGTTGGGATGAACAGAAGGTTCTTCGTCTGAATCTTGCTCAGTATCCTCAGTGTTGGTGAAAGCTGCTCTTCCTCGCATTGGCCTTGCTGGCTTACTGTATCTAGATGAATTGTTCCCAGGACGAGCATGGGAATGATTGGAACCATCAAAACCTTCAGATTCTGAGTATCCTTCAACCTCTGAAAAATCCTTTGAAGAACTTTCCAGTATTGAATTGTTATCAGGTGTGTCCAGCTCATAAGAATCCACATCATCATCCTCTTCATCATCAAAGTCATCAAATCCCCTCCCCGCCTTTGTCTGGGGAGGTTCAGAGTATCTGCCTCTCTCATGGGCTTTTAGGATTTTGCCGGTTTCGAACGAATCGTCCTCAAACTCACTCAAATTTCCTCCTTGAGCCCGACCATGTGAAGAATCTTCATTCATTCTGGGGGGATCTGCAAACTCAAAAGCAGCAACATCGGCACCATCTGATTCATTGTCATCGAAATCAAAGTTCCAGTCACTAGAAGTCCCAGGCATACGACCAACCCTCTCCAATCCTCTCCTCTGACCAGTAGGCCTTGCCTGCATTTGGTTGTCTGTAAATTCATCAGGTGGACGCTTGTGCTCACAATGAAAGCACGCCATATTTCGTCTATAATTCAAGAAGTTACACCTGCAGAAACATAGAAGCAACAATCATAAAAGTTTCATAGGAACTTGAAATCAAGTAGCTGAGTGTACCGCGGGGTTGAAGAAGCATCTATAGTCAGATTATTAGAGGCCTTAATTCCTGTATCTGAAGTCAATATCACGCAAGTTCAACATCCAGTATTCATAGGTTTTCAACCACAGGACCTCCAAGCTGAAAATTCACTACCATTGGTTTGGTAAAAAATATCCACCCCCCCCCCCCCAAAAGAAATCTGGTCAATGGTCCATAAAAGAAGTCTGCAGAAATGCTTTTGACCATCCAACATCGTAAGCCCTCACACACACACACACACACACATATATATATACACAAAGAGAGAGAGAGATTACCCAGGACACTCCCACTCTCCAGGAAGCAGCTGCCTCTTTGGGCGCTTGGCATCACATTGCAAGCATACGGTGTTCTTTGCGAAATTCATGAAGTCGCACCTGCGATCAATATCATCCAAATGACAATTTAGAAAGAAAACCTCAAGTTCCAAAAATCACACATTTCATTTGCTACAAACAAATTAGCATTCACAGAAATCAAGTACACCTGCCAAAAAAATTCATGAACCATCTCTACAATTACTTATAAGAAAAAAAAAAATTTTAAGTACTCTAAGGATGGTTCACAAAACCATTATACTGGGGTTCATGCAGGCACGATATGACCCACAGTTCAATTCATCCACCTAGAGGGCGAGTGCTAGATTGACCACTTGGGATAACCATGATCATCAAAACTCTGAAGTCTTCTCTTCTGGACGGACAAACACACTACAGTAATGGTCAAGGAAAGGCACAAATCGACATATAGCAGATAATTAAGACCATCCTGCCTAGAACTACCTTTAGTCGGTCGGGTGGGAGGGAGGGGCGAGGGGGGGGGGGGGGAGGATCATCTGAATTAAATAATGAGGTTTATTAGTAGCATATGCTTTACATGCAAGTTATCTAATACAACAAAGTCCTCAGGTATACTTGATAAGCATCTTCTCTTCCTCAAAACTAAAAGGAAACAGCGGGAGAAATGATAGAAAAAAAAACTGTATTCATATAGAACAAAGTTAAACTTACTTGGGACAGAGCCAGTCCCCTTTTTTCATCTCAATGTCATCACGGCCTACTCGTTTCTTTGGAGGGGGTGGCGGTTGCTTCACTTTTAGAGGGGGTTTCTTTGTTACAGGTGGTGGAAGATTTGGATCTATTGGAACCGCACTCAACTTGACAACCTCGTGAAGCAGCTTACGGACCACTGTTTTCACAGATTTCAATTTTAGCAGAGATTTATTCTCAACTGTCCCCTTCACGGGATCAAAGCCAAAGGTCAATAAGATACGCATGACATCAAGAGTCCGTGCCTCATCTTCTTTACGTGCTAGCAGATATGCTTTGTCGCAAGAGCTTCTTAGACTGCAGGAGCTACAGACCTGAAAATGTATATACGATCATTCACAAGAAGCAAAATTTATTTGTATGCACGAAACTAAAGTAGGGTAGGAAAAAGCATAGATAGATCAACCTAAGCAGGAGAGTAGAGAACCATCCAGGACACATGATGCACATGAAGTTCTTTTCTTTGCTTTTTTCTTTTTTCTTTTTTCTTTACTCTTCCCTTTTTGAGGGGAAGAGAGAGAGATTTATTCTTCCACCTTGCACCAAATAAATCCACCTGATAGATTTCTGATGTCCAGAATCAACTATAAAAATGACTAACTATTTAATATTCATGTTTTCATGTGAAATTCACTTGGGAGACATTGTCTCAGCCTTTCAAGAAGCATTGGTACACCAGATTCCATTATAGGGGAATTGAAGGCATAACCAATCATGTAACTGCTTAGATATTGGTCTGAGATGTATCATAAATTGCTGTTAGTATTGTTGTCTTAGTATGTTCCCAAATCCCAGCAAGTTTTGTAATCTATTGATGCTTTCTTATATCAATAAATTGTTGTTCATTAAATATATAAATCTTCATGGGAAGTTTGAAAATATAATAAAAATACCATAAACTCAACAGGATGGATGTTATGGATCTAATCAAACCAATTTTCGACAATAAGATCTCACACAAAAGACCATTCAATGGTAGGGCCCAGCACCACTGCATGAGAGAGAGAGAGATGCATGTGTCTCGTATTTGCCTAAAATACACATGATTTTGTGATGCAGTTAAATCACCCAAATCATGGGTTTATTTTAATGGAAATAAGCCAAGAGTTGGGTTATGTATGTGTTGGGCCTTTGATCCCATGTGTTTTCATTGTAATAGGTCACTTTAATGGGCCCGTAATATGGGCAGAGGCTAGGCACACGGGATTAGTTAAGTAAGTGACTTTATATTTTTATTTTAACTATTATTAAGTGTTTTAGTTAGGCTGGTAGGATTCTATAAGTCTAGTCCTGTTTTGAGTTAGTTTCCTTTATTATTTCAGTTTCCTAGTTTATATTACCTAATTAGGTAAGGATTAGATTAGGCCATCTTTTAGTGTTTGAGTCTATTTTTGAGTTTTCTATATAAGTTTGTAAGGGGGTCCATAGTTGTCAAGGCGCTAAGCGATCCAAGGCGTTCGAGGTCCTCCCTAAGCGCTTAGGCGGCCCAAATCGCATTCTAGTATTATTTTTTTAATATATTAGTTATATGTGTGAAACAATCAAAACACACATTTGGTTTATATGGTCTTGGAATTGATCATTTTCAGGTATACCTAGTCTCATATTTGGTTAATATTGTTCTTAGAAAATATGATGTTATCAATAAGTAATTAACCTGCTCTCGATTTAGAGAAATGTTCTTGTTCTCTAAGAATTTGATTGATCAAATTATTTTATTTTTACATGAGACTTTTTGTATTAGGTAGAGCACAAAACCAACTTTCCAACAAATCCAAGATTGTTTAAATCTGATTTATATTGAAGGAGTTATGTTCCAATCAAACCTTATTTGATGTGCGTGAATGCTGTCAAGATCGCTCTGAATGAAAATATTTTTTTAGGTATCACAACAAATGAATATTTTACCATACTTTTGGTTTTTAACAATGTTTTACCATATTAAAATTTATGGAATTTTTAGATTTGAGAAAAAACCCATCATTAGAAAGTTGAAAATTTCATCTACCGCCAAACATCCAGTTTTGTTCTTAAATTGGGGGATTGACTTTTTATCCTTTTGGAATTTGATTTTTTAACTATTTTTATTGGATTCAAATAGAGGGGTATTTGCATATTTATGAATAATATCTTAAGTAAATGAAATTGGCATAAATAAGTGCCAGAACCTGGTTCGATACCAATTCAACCAATGCAAGGCGTCCTACAATAAGGCGGCAGCCACCTAGGCACCTAGAAATCCGCCTGGACGCCTAAGCGGCGGCTAGGCAACGCCTTGACAACTATGAGGGGGTCCAGCATTGTACATAAATTTTGATTAATGAAATGCTTTGTCTTTGCTGCCTATTGTTGAATGCTCCTTCCTTATGATTGATCAAGGCTGGTTGGTGTTTGATCCATCCAAACACCTTGCAGCGGGAAGCCTGGGTGCCCTCCTCTTTCCCTTACCCTTGTTCATCTTTCCTTCTTCTTGTCCTCCATTGATCAAGTAAGTAAAATCTTGTTTTCTGCAAATATTATATTCTGTCTGAGGATTCTATATGCAAGTGTTTTTTGTCGCATTAACTTTGATATTGGCAGATAAGGAGATATGACCAGCAGATATCCTCATCTTTTGAGGAGTTCTTCATTATACTAGAGAATACCTTCGGCCCAGAACTGTTGTTGATCGGGCCTGCTGATCTGGAGATAATTACTATATTCTGATTCTGCCCTTCGTTTCCAGAATTGATTTCCTTTCAATTCTAGTTGCTGGAATTGAGTTACCTATTCTGTTGGACGTTATTGCCGAGAGTTAAATTATAATATCAGTTTTGACTAGTATTATAATTCTGTTTCTGATTATTAATCTGATTTGTGGTTTGAGGAGTTCTTCATCATACTAAAGAATACCTTCGACCCAGACCTATTGCAGTATTGGAAGATAGTATTTATCTCCATAATTTCAGATCCAACCATTGGATCGATCTGAAACTTTCATCAAGGGTTCCTTACCTTAATAATAGAACTCGATCTAAGTTCTAATCTAATCTGACCATCTGATTTTGTCATGACTTTTTTTCCCTAATCTGGAATTTTATTCTCTGAGATTCGATTCAGTTTTGGTACTGTTTTAGTCCTCTAAACCAGTATTACATTATTTTGTTCCATCATTCTCCTTTGTTTCTTTCCACTTCCTTTTCCTAGCATGCAAAGAGTCTTGAAAGAAAAGTAAGACATTAAGGGGTACTGAAAAGATAACAAGGACCGCAAAACCAAAAAAAAGGCCACAAATAGAACAAATCTGTGATGTCACAGGATGAACTGTCAACAAAAAGCAGCTCTAAAGTCATTGAAATTAATCAGTACCTAAATAATAGCTCTGCCCAATATCCACTCCAAGCAAAATAAGATTATGTTCTGTATCAGGCAATCGAGGTTGCTAGGCAACACTTATCTCATGCAACTTCACCTCTCAAATTTATATCACACAGGTAAATAAAAGCTAGTAAGATATACCAAAGTTAGTGATGTCACAGGAATACATACATCTCCTTCATCAAGATGAACGTGCTTCCTCAGTAGCTTTCCAGAAAAAACCACTTTGGTGTCTGTACTAGGGCATCCATAACCAACAAGAATTTGAATGTCCTTCCTTGACAGTGACCTGAAACCTTTGCCAGATTAGAAATGGAAATATAAAAAATGCTGATTAAGCAACAAAGATTGTAAATTGGCTCTTTTGTTCTTCCGCTCATTCCTCTTTTTGAGGCTGTATCTGGGCGTGTATTAGCAATGGAAAATTTCAAATGCTGATTAGGTAACAAAGATTGTAAATATGCTCTTTTGTTCTTCCGCTCTTTCCTCTTCTTGAGGCTGTATCTGGGCGTGTATGCATTTCCTTTTGGGGGAGGGGGAGAGGGAGATTCTTTATTTTCATTCTCGTAATCATGTTTGATTGACTCAACCCTTTGTGCCATAATTCAGCCGACTTAACAACTTTTAGCAATTAGATATAAATGATTTTTGGAGCCAAGGTTTTGCATTGATAAATATGTGAACTCCATGTAAAAATAATGTTTCTTTGAGTTCCAATTAGATATTTGCAGTGAACCAAACGCCCCTTGTTTCATTTACAACAAAAAATTCATATACAGTTAAGGGAATTGCAGGCAGAATGGGTAAAAAAAAAAAGTATGCGAAACTACAAACCAAGAAAAAATATCTGAAACATTAATCACAGTATAAGGTAGCAAAGGACGGGGGGTGGAAGAAATACAGACCTCAAGATGTCAAAACGGTCGCGACCAAAGTTGAGGCAAGCAGTGCGGACGGTGGTCCAGTCCCTAGTAAAATCACAACCTTCCTCCGCAAAATCAGATGGATCAATGGAAAGACCCTGAAGGAGTCCATCCTCATCCTTCCTCCGATGATCAAAGTAGTTCTGCTGGACCATCCGTTCCATCAATTCGATCCATTCTGGCCAAGGATGAACAAGTTCAACTTCTTTCTTGAACAAATTATCTTCCTTCTTCACTGCTGCATCCGTCTCCGAATTCAAATTCGAATCAGCAGCTGCTGAAACATCGAGCCGGTAAGCCCCCTCCTCTTCGTTCTTCTTTTTCTTCGTTTCTCTCCAAGCGCGAATCCTCTGCAATGCCTCGTCTTTGCCACTTCTCTCTTTCTCAATGGCGTCGATTTGATCGAATACGAAGCTCATTCGAGCCGAAAGGCTCGTTTTAGGGTCAGGATCTTTTGGGAGTTCCGTCTCGGATTGTAGAAGAGAAGACGACTGAGAAGTTGAGAAGGATTCGATGCTGCGGCCATGACTGAAACAGGAAGTTCGAGTTTTTCTTATTAGAGAGAGAGTCCACAAATGGATAGTAGAAGGGTTCCTCAGGGAGAAATTCCGGCGAATAAGAAAAGAGAAAAGCGTTACAGCCATGAGAGTGACCGAGAGGTTACACTTCTCTAAAACCCTCCTCCGCCATTCGACGCGAGCGAGAGGTAGAAGAAAACGTGGAAGAAGAGCTTAAACCCTTCAGATTGACCAACACTCACAAATCACAAATCAGGTGCCAAGTTGGACCGGAACCTGCCAGAAACCGACCCGCAAATTCGAAACAAGTTTGTAAAAAACAAAAAAAAACTTACAAATTGGAAAAAGGTCCCACCGAGAATTGAACTCGGGTTACTAGATTCAGAGTCTAATGTCCTAACCGCTAGACCATGGGACCAGATGTGCATATAATACAAAACTTATCTAAATTATATTATTTTCAAAAGTAGTACAAAAAAGTATAAAAAAGTACGCTAGAAGAAGGGCTTGAACCTTCGACCTTGTGGTTAACAGCCACACGCTCTAACCAACTGAGCTACTCCAGCTGATACTATATGATACAAGAAAAATATTTAATAAACAAGATTTTAAGCCTGATACAAACAAGTACTTTTGTAAATAATCTATATGAACCACTAACATCTTTTTTAGTAAGTTCCAAAATATTACTCATTATTAATGCAAGAAAAGTGAAGAAATGTTGGTGAAAATACACCATCTGTCCATCACTGGCTTCTAATAAGTCAATTATTTTTGCTTTAACGCTATATTTGGATGCCCAAAAAATAAAAAAAGTAATGAGACAAAAATCATGATGATATGCAATGACTGATATTTGTGTCTCTGTCTCCTTAAATTCTTTCTTTTCTTGACTTCCAAACATAGCCATATAAAAACTACCCACAAAAAAAATTATTGAAAACGGAATGGATTTTCTTCCTATCACACTAAGCCTAGTGAAGTATAAAGTTTCACTATTTGCCACTTGGCAGTACTTGGGTTAGTTTATGCAATAAAGGATCCCACATACATCTCAATGACCAAATTTTAGTCTAAAGTTAAGTAAGAGAAGTTGCTCAAACTCTTGTTTTAATAAAATTACCAAAAATCCATCACTCTATTGCATGAACTAACCCATGTATTGCCATGTGGCAAATAGTGAAGATTTATACTTCACTATTGTTCTTCAAAACCATCGGAGAAGGCAACCCAGTGGAATCACATAAGAACGATACCGGACCAATTAGGGTTCTTAAGAAATCTCCCAAAAATCACAAAACATGATCATGCCAGTGGAATCACAGAAGAACAATACTAGACCAGTTGGCAGTTAGGGTTCTTAAAAAATCCCCCCAAAATCACAAAACGTGATCATATCAGTGAAATCCTAGAAGAACGATACCAAGACCAGTTAGAGTTCTTAAGAAATCCCCAAAAAATCGCAAAGCATGATACAACCCAGTGAAAATCGCAGAAGAACGATACCAGACCAATTAGGGTTCATACCAGTGAGGTGAGGTGGAGATTTTTTCAAGCAATAGAGTTATTTTTATCACTAGAGATATAGAAGAAAGCAATCGTGCAAGCTCCAAGCCAACAGAGGAGATCTGGTTTCGTTCTTTAACTTCACTGAATCGCAGGGGAAGGAGTTGTCGAACGAAGGAATGGAGGAGAAATGAGGATTTCAAAATCCAATTTGGGGTTTCTTTCGAGCTTCATCGGGTGTAATTTTAGATCCGACAAACAAAATGGGTCTGAAAAACTCAAATGGGGCAAATTCATATCAACTGCACGATTCTCAAATGCTAGGTGTTACTCTCTCGAGGATTAAAATCCTCTGTAGTGTGGGCATATGGTGGTGCAATGCAGTGTGGTGCGAGCTTGATGCAAAACAGTTATTTTTTCTTCTTTTCTTTCTTCTAGGGATCGGCACCATTGAATGTCGCATCTTCCACGTGTCGAGCTCTCAGGCCCTTACTGCAGTGCACCGCCAAATTAGGGCATTGCAAAAGATTTTGTCCTCTCTCAAGAACCGACACTGCCAGATGCGGGACTGGAGATGATTTTATGGTTGTTTAGGAATGTGATTTAAACATGGAAAACATTACCATTTCCTAGGTTCTAAGGGGCCTTTGTTCTCTTGGTCAAATAAGAGGAAAAATTCTAACCTAGTTATGGCTAGCATTGGTAAAGGCTTTGATTATAGTGAGCTTTTGTGTTGTTTTAGCTATTTAGATGTTTGTCGGCATGCTATGATTGGATCTTATCACACTCCCCTTGTTGTGAATTTTATTTCTCCCCAATGGAGGTGCCCTAGTAGCTTCAAGTTTGAGGCTAAATGGGAGGACCACCCTGAGATTAATCAAATAATTTCAAGTGCTTCGCAATCTAATTCCGGGGGGTCCCCTATGTTCCAATTTTCTCATAAAATGAAGCACTGCTCTAAATGTTTAAAAAAATGGAGTAGGAAAGAATTTGGTAATGCTAGTTTGGAGATTTGCAAAGTTAAAGAGGAGCTGGATTAGGTGCAATCCCACCCCTCCAGAGCCTTTTTGGCTGCTTTAAACTTGAGTCTCTCCTTCATCAAGAGGAGCTCTACTGGGCCCATAGATCTCGGGTTAAGTGGCTAAAGGCTGGAGATAGAAATACACATTTTTTCCACACTTCTACATCTCGTAGAAGGTTTGTCAACTGTATTACTATGCTTTGTACTAGTTCTAGCCACTGGATTGAGGATCGTCCTAGCCTTGCATCTCATATTGTCTCACATTTTACGGCTCTATTTTCTAGCTCGAATCCTGTGGGTATGGATGACTTCCTTGAATGTGTTTCTCCTAGAATTTCAGTTGGGCAAAATAATCTCTTGTGTGGACCTTTTACTGAACTGGAAGTTAAGGCTGCTGTTTTTTAGGTATAAGCTCCGGGCCTTGATGGCCTCCCTAGCAAGTTTTTCCAAACCCATTGGGTTGTTGTGGGGCCAACTGTTGTTGCAGTTGTGCAAAGGTTCTTTCATGCTCAGGGATTTTAACAAAACAGCAATCATTTTCATCCCTAAACAAAAGAACCCTATGGAGATTACCCATTTTCGGCCTATTAGCTTGTGTTCTATTATCTACAAGATCATTGCTAAGTGTTAAGTTAATCACCTTAAACCCCTTCTCAATAGTTTGGTGAGCCCTTACCAAAGTGCCTTTATCCCTACTCGTGCTATTTCTGATAATATCTATGTTGTTCATGAAGTTTTGCACCAAATGCGCAAGAGTAAGAGTAAGAGTGGGTTTATGGCCCTTAAGCTTGACCTTAGTAAGGCCTATGATAAGGTTGAATGGACTTTTCTTGAGAGGGTGCTTTTGAAAATGGGTTTTTCTTCTATTTTGGGTTAGCTGGATTATGCAATGTGTTTCCACTGTTGAATATTTTGTTAAACTCAATGGTGAAATCATTGGTTCTATTACACCTTCTAGGGGCCTCCGACAAGGATGCCCTCTCAACCCATATTTATTTATCCTCTATCAAGAAGCCCTCTCTTGTAGACTTATTAGAGCTGAGTAGTCTTACCTAATCTCTGGGGTTAGAACTAGCAGCACTGGTCCTAGGATATCTCACATTTTCTTTGCTGATGATTGCCTATTTTTCTCCGTGGCAAAAGAGCATGAATGTCAACAGATAAGATTTGCTATACAGAATTACTGTTTGGTTTTTGGTCAGGAGCTTAATCTAAGAAAATCTAGTGTTTGTTTTAGCCCATGTACTTCTATATCTGTTAGAACTGCTATTTCATCTATTTTGGGTATTCAAGAGGTCTTGATGCATGGTAAGTACTTGGGACTCCCTTCTGAACTAGGCAAAAACAAGAAAATTTTGTTCTCCTCAATTCTTGAGAGGGTTCGTACCAAATTAGCTGGGTGGAAGAACAATTTTTTATCTGCTGCTGGTAAAGAAATGTTAATTAAATCTATAGTTTCTTGCCTTCCCTCTTATGCTATGTCTATCTTTCTCCTTCCCATGTCCATTTGTAATGATCTAAGCAAGGTTGTTCAAAGATTCTGGTCGAAGGATAGCGATGGAAAGTGTCTTTTGGGCTAAGTGGGCCCATTTATGCAAGAGCAAGTTTGATGGGGGCCTGGGGTTTCGTGACTTTAGATGCTTTAATGTTGCACTACTTGCTAGGCAGTGTTGGCGCATACTTAATAACCCTGAGGCCTTTTGGGTTAAGGTTTTGAAAGGGAAATATTTCCCTCATTGTTCTTTCCTTGGTGCTCCATCTAGAGGATCTCCCTCTTGGGCTTGGCATAGTATTCTAAAAGGTCAAGAGCTACTGTTGAAAGAGATCTGTAGGAGAATAGGGGATGGTAAGTCTACTTTGATTTTTTCAGACTCCTGGGTTCCTACTCTTGCTAATAGAAAGATTGTGAGTAGGCCTTCCAACAACTTGAATTCAGTTTCAGATCGTATTAATCCCCATAGTGTTTGTTGGAATGCTAAGCTGCTTAAAAAATGTTTTACTGCTCTTGAAGTCTCGGCTATAATGAATATTCCCTTAAGCATTTCTTCTAATTCTGACTCTTGGTTTGGTCTGCAGCCACTAACGGATCCTTTTCAGCTAGGTCTGCTTATTATTTGGCACTTTAGGTTCAAGATCTTGCGGCATCTTCAGGTGCTGGTTCTATACACAGGTTACTTTGGAAGCATCTTTGGAAACTCAAGAATACCCCTAAGCTTAAAGTCTTTCTTTGGAAATGTTGCTCAGATTTAGTAGTTATTAATCACTTGCTATATGCTAGACATATCTCCCCTAGCCCTTTGTGCCCTATCTATTTAAACTCTGAGGAAACTGTTGCACATGCTCTGTTCTATTGTGACTTTGCTTCTACCTGTTGGAGGCTATCTTCCTTTCGCCTTAACACTCATGGCCTTCAAGGTAGGACAATGTCTGAATTGGTCCAGCAATTTCTTATAGCAGCAGATCAGTTTCCATCCCCTGATGATGCTATATTCCAGTGGGTTTCCTTGATTTGGCATATTTGGAAGTGTTGTTTTTCTTCATACTAACACCTCACCTTCCAATGTTATCTAGGGTGCTCAATAGTTTGCTCTGGAGGGCGGGTTGTGTTTGAATATGAATCAGTATAAGTATCATGCTGACCCCCCTCCCCTTCTTGCTGCTCCCCCTCCTATATCAGATTTGCATTACTTTGTGTACTCTGATGGCGCCTGGAAATCTAATTCATTGTGTGGTGGCAGAGGTGTCTCTATCCGCGGGCTTCGTGGGGGAGTTTGTGGCTGCTAAGTGCAGATTAGGTCGTAGTTTATTTGCTTCATCAATGGAGGCTGAGGCACTTTGGGATGGCTTGCTGCTGGCTAGGAGTCTGTCCCTGCAGCACCTCTGTTGCTTTTTTGACTCTCTAGGTCTTGTAATGTGCCTTAATAATTCTGCTAAGGCCCTTGATTGGGCGCCTGATGTATTAGTTCAAAACATTTTGTCTTTATGTAATGAGTTTACTAGTATAACATTTAGGTTTGTACCCCGTTCCAGTAACGATGAAGCTCACATCCTTGCTAGGGGGGCTTCTTTGATTGGTTTGTCTAAAGTTTGGTGGATCGATCCGTCGTTTTTTCTTGTAAACCCTGCCATTTTAAGTTACAGGAAAAACTATTATAGATTCTTCAAATAAATCGCTTGGTTGAGGCGTTTCTCCACCTTCTTTGCCCCAAAAAAAAAAGGGACCTACCTTTCAAAGGTCCAGATGTTCTAAAAGATTTATCCCGTATCAAAACTAAAGGGATATTGACGGCCCAGATGCTACAGTTTGTCAAGTTAGGCTGGATAATTAAGAACGTTTTGAGTTGTCACCATTTAACGGCCAACGAGTAACTTTATATATAAACTAGTAAATTCTCTCTCTCTTTCTCTCTCGCTTGCTGTCAGAGCACCTTCCGAACCCAATAGGAACAACTCAGGTGAAAATCAGACTGCGAGGTTCACCGTTCACTTTCGTCTACAGCAGTCTCCGGTCGCCGACGTCGAAATTTGCAGAAACCTGTTCGTTCTGCAGCATTTTGCAATTCGTTTTCAATCCGTAATTTTCATTTCCGCTTTGTTTTTGTTTGATCTTTTTTTTTTTTTGGCTCGCTTGAACTTCGATTCTCTTCCTCGATTGTATTGATATCCCTGTATCAACGATAGTCCTCAAAGGACGACGATCGATTCAATAATCATGGTTCATAGTTCATCTGGCAGCAGCTGTTAACGTCTCAGACGTTAATTCCGCTTCCCCCTTCCAATCTTACAATTCCTCTAAATCCAGTCTTTCAGTTTATTAGTAGCAGCCGCCGGGAATTCATGCTTAACTTTAACTGGTATACCGGTGAGCCATATGCAGAGTAATTTTTCTTCTTCTTTTTTTCTTTTCTAAACTGTTTTTTATTCTTTTGATGAAGTATTGCGTGATTTTGGTTTTGCATGTTAAGGATTTGATCTTTAAAACCAGATAACATAATGGATTTGGTCCTGGGTTTTCCTAACTTTGGACCAACTCTGAATTCAGGTGTTTGTTGTAATGAACTTATTTTACTTGCATGGATCATGATATATTGCTTGTATTGATTCATCATTTTGATTCTACATTTTTCATCATTTTTAGGGTGATTGGCTATCTGAGGGCGTCTGGGCGGGGGCCACTCACCTTTCTAACTTTCTTCATCCATCCCTTAAGTAAGGTAACTTTGTATTACAAGGAGAAAAGAATTATGTTCTTATGCGAAGAGAGGTGCCTTTAATTTAGTAGTTTATGAACAAGTTACTCCATCTAATTTACCTCTTCCGAAGAACTTGCTTGGCTCCATTGTTTGTGACTTCGCGAGTTGTGATGTATTATTAGAAGTCCGAATGTATTTTATGCATGTATGTTGGAATGTATTTTTTGCATTATATACTTAAAGCATTTATAAATGTATTTTCTTGCAACGGTACCCCTTCTGTCCATTTTTTGGGGCGCCCCTGCCATGCATCAGTTAGTCCATGAAAAATCATTTTAAAGGTGTGTACGGTTCTCTGTGTCTGATCTGAAAGCCTAGAAATAGGTTTTCTGAATTGTGTGTTTCCATTTATGAAGTTGAAACCAAGATAGTGGAGAATGAGGGAGTAGTTTTTTGTTTTTTTCCCTTTTGCGGCCAGCCTATTGTGTATTCAATTTGGGATGCTATAAAATCTTTTCCTTCTTCTCAAAGTCTAGTACTTATGTGCCTGCATTGTTTCCTCTCTCTCTGGAAAGAGGGTATATTGAAAGGGAGAAACCTCAATCAGCCCCGCTCTTCCATATTATATAGGAGTCTGCAAAAACAGCGAAAAAAGGAGCTGGTGATTTAGTTAGTCAAAGGCCATTTATCTCTACAATCAACATGAGTAATTTCCTCAAACTACTTCCTGATGGAGACCACTATAAATTTTGGATCCTTAGTCCTGTTGTCAATTATACAGGCTGGTTCAGTGCATCCTTCAGGAGTTCCCTGATTTTCCTCCAACCATAATAAACAACAACTGAGGACGAAGGATGCAACATTTTTTTTCCATAAGACATTGGATGCAAAGCGGCCAATTTATCAAATTTCCTATATGACATTGTCCAATCCCACCCAAACCTGCATGTTGTACTATTCCACTTTGAAAAATAAAGGGCAATAGTTTAGAATTTGGCAGACTGATTGGTCACTCCTCAGAAAACGAAGACAACCTTGTCTCAAGTGATCTATGGATAAGGTTCGGTCCAAGTGCCACAGTCATAAGAAGCTGAATTTAACGACATTGAATTAGTGATACTTAAGTAACTGGAGAAGTCTGTGATGGCTCCTCCATCCCCCTCCCTACCAAAAAAAAAAGTCTGAATAATATCCTAATATATAGAACCTCTTTTGAGAAGTTTTTATTTCTGTTTTGTTGGAGCACGTTATGTCACACCTGAATAAAATTTTCTTTTTTTGAAAGCTTTACAGTTTTTCTGGCCAAACCTTCTAAACCTTTCCAACCAAATGGAAAAATGAATAACACCTGAATGTATTCTACATTGTTTCCCCCCCCCTTAACTTACTAATTATTGCCAAGCTCAGCTCCAAGTTATTTGGTTTAGCCAATGCCTTGGACCGACTCAATGGTAAGATTAGTTTCTATATATATATATGGAGAGAGAGAGAGAGAGAGAGAGAGAGAGAGAGAGATTTTGAATCAGTAATTTTTGAAGAACCAGCTGTTTTCTTTACACTGGCTTTGAACAGATTTTTGGTACTAAACTTGTAATTAAAGCCAAAATCCTGCTAGCATAACACCTGTCTTTTAGATAAATGGAAGATGTTTCCCAAATATTTTTTAAAAATGAACTTTTCTAAGATAAATACAACTGTTATAATTGTTCCTAGAACAAGGATTCTTAAGGTGTCTCTTGAATTAGATGACTTTCTAATTGTCAAAGTCCTCCATGGGCTCATTTCTCCAACATTAATGGCAGCAGCAGTATATATATATATATATACCAGCATAGGAGAAAGAGATGGAGGACTGGGGATGGTTCTGGTGAAGATGACTTTATTGCCAAGGTGATATGCCTTTTTAGAAATCTAAAGGTTTCAAATTTACCGTTTGAGGAACGAAAATGATCCACAGATTTGAAATCATTGTATGCTCGATGCTTTTATTTCAAATGACATGATTCATATTTCATCTAGAGAATAGAGTATTCATCACAGCTCCACATGAAGATGTGTGGCACTACTCAAAGCACGCATATGGTCTCAATACACAGTCTGTTTTCCCAAACAGTTCCCTGAGGTATGCTTCATTTGGAACAAGATGTTCGTTGAAGAACTCAAGTGGTGAACATTCCCAAGGAGATGGAAATATCTCCGGGATCGAGAAGTTGCAAGCAATCAATGACTGTAGCAGAAAGCCCTCCCCCCATGCGCGCTCTTCCCAAAAGAAGCTGAGTGAAACCCTTTAGTAGGAGCCCCCCAAACTGAGAAAATGCAACTTGGTGATTGTAAACCTCTAGTGGGCATAGGAAATTGAAACCTCTCAAAACATCGCTCATACCCTGAAGGTCCTAGATTGTCAAGTAAACAAGTGAACGATCATCAAAATTTGAACTTGTTAGCACTCACTGAAGTTGGAGAAAGTAGAGGATGGATGCCCCAATTGGGAAGAGGACCACTGTACAGTTTGCTACTTTCTGAAAGTGTTGTTAAATGGGACCTCCTAAAATCTAGATTTATATGCCAATGATCCACCATCACACGAATCATGCCAATCTCCTCCGGGTTGGAGTTCAGCTTATCCTCAACTAAGTGAGTGTCCTCTCTTCAGTCTCTGTAGATGGTCCGGAGAATCCAAACTAGTACAGTCACCAAATGTTGGCTTAAATCAAAGAAAAGTATATTCCTCCAAAAATCTTTTTAGAATAAATCTAAAAATAATTTTCAACTTCCTCCTAATCATAGAGGCTACTTATCGCAAGGCTATAAACATCCAATAAAACTCATTTATATCCCATTTAGAAATTCAGTCTAAAGTTACAAAGTCTACAAATGTTTTATCAACAATTACATCAACTATACTTTCAACCGAGGGTGGACCTTGGTGCAACGGTAAGGTTGCTCCATTGTGACCAAGTGGTCACAGGTTTGAGTCTCTAGAAACAGCCTCTCCGTGACAGGGGGGTAAAGCTGCGTACATTATGACCCTCCCCAGACCCCGCAGTGGCGGGAGCCTCGTGCACTGGGTACACCCTTTTTTTTTTTGTACTTCCAACCAAACACCCCAATTTGAAAGGTTGGTATTTTGGAATGGCTGGACTCTTGGAGAAATGGACAATCCTGGTTGGTTCAACAAAACTAGTATCTGGGCTTCGTGTTTTAGAAGTCTTAGAGCCCTTCCGTTGTTTGGTGTGAGAAGCTAGAATTTTATCCCTTTACTCGTTGTCTTTCTATCGAAGGATAATTGAAGAAGTTTATAAATTCCTTTGCTTGTAAAAGTTAAAAATTTTCTTTCACTTGTCAACTGGAGAACGAGAAACATCAGAATCAATTCGTAATTTTACGTAAATAGTAGGAGAGACTGGTTTCACTCGAGTGCATAAAACTCTTCCTACTGTGTAAACTAGAGTTGTTAATGCTGATTTTCTATTAACAACTCAAACTAACTTGAAATTATTGGATTGCTGATTTAATAGCATGAATCAAGACTCAAAGAGTTTGAAGACAGTCTCAAAGATAGTGCAGTTACATTTCTATGCAAGGTTTACTATCTCCCACAACCAATAGTTAGGACTTGCCCATTATTACGTGATGATCACATTTTCAAAGTTTTGCAAACTTCTTTAATCAAATGGGTTATATCTCTTACTGAAAAGAAAAAGGATACTATGACTTAGCTCCCCAAAATGACACAAGTCGAACATACATGACATGTTCTATTTGTTGATATCACTGGGCCTTCCCACTGATATGCAGTCAAACCTGGAGAAGTCTACCTTCAGTCAGTTTGTTCTTGTACAAAACCCAGCTTGGCAAATTTCTGATATTAATATACGATTAATAAAAAAATGATTGGCTCACCTGCAGTTGATTCACCTATCAATTTTATGAGCAGAAATAGGGGTATTACACTTATCCACTCACATCTATTTACAACAATACCCCTGGATACCACTATTTGATTTGATTAGTCGAGCTAGCTAGCTCACCTGAGGGTGGTGTAATTACTGCTCTAATAAATGATAGGTTAATTTAGGTTACAATTTATACTTAGCTTTATTGGTAAGACTTAAGAGTTGTGTTGTATAATGTTTTTGAATTCAAATCTTAACAAAAAGCATTTTTAGCATTAGTTATTCTTGATGTTTTTAGTGTGTGTGAATTAATTAAGTATAGAATATAATGTTTGGTACAAACTGGGTGTGACATGGAGCTGAAAGATGACTTGACCAAAATCAAGTTTGGAGTCCATTTCAGACCAATAGCCACAAACCAGTTTTTATCCGACAAAGATCCAGGCTAGTCCAAATTTTTTTGCCACCTCTAAGTTAACAGTATATGAAAGTATGATTCTATGAATGATCAGTGAGGTATATAAGTCCCAATGCACCCTCAACTTTTCCCCACAGACAAAACTGATTTACAAGATAAATAAAATTTTCAATGTTTGTCTCTTTTTGTCGTCAATAAATTGTGTTGGTTTGGTGATCATTGCGTGCATGAAACCAGTTCGTCTGCCACTTCCAGTAAGTCATTCCTTGTATTTTTACTGTGTGTCAGTGACGACAGTGGTTCTGGTGGCACTGGTGCTGAGGGGAGAATCTTCCTGTCTGTCTCTATATTTGCATCCCGTACTAAGCAACACTGAGTGAATGATTAGCACTTACAATATCTGTAATTTATATTTTGTTTAATTGCTATGAGTAAACAGGATCAGATACAGTTCACTGGGCTCAATCAACTCCAGAGAAACAGAACAGATGGATTCCGCTGTTTGTGATGAAAGTATGGATTATGAGGCTGAGGTAAAAGGAAATGGTCTACATCTCAGGCCAGTTTCCGCAGGAGAATCAGGTGAAGGGCTTCCATACGCTCCTATAGATTGGCCTAACCCTGGTGATAACTGGACTTGGAAGGTAGGAAAAAGGAAATCAGTTCGTGGCTTCTGGGGTGATAGGTACTTGTATCTTCCAATCAGGCTTCAGACGTCCTTGCGTAAGAGACGATGTTTCGCGAGCAAGCATTCAGTTGAACAATATATCCGGATGGAATTCCCTGATAAGGATGTCAATGCTTTCTTTTCCTCTTTTAGCTGGAAGATCCCTGCAGAAAAGTATCAAGCAAAAGGTCTGAATGTAGTAGTGATGTGCTTTTTGTCTCCATCTATTTTTATGCAAGTATTTTCCTGGAGAGTAAGCTGTTAGGAACAGCTAGATTTACGTTGTTGCTTCTATAATTGCAAGGATTTATACTATATCCTCCTAAAACATGTAATTAGTAAGATTTTAATTAATATTTGCGTCTAAAAAGTTATCTTGTCCATAGAAGTGACAGGGTTCATCAAGCTGTTGGAATATTATTATTATTTTTTTTTTTTTGGGGGGGGGGGGGGGGGAGCTCTTAAGTACAAACAAATTTTAAGTTGTCATCTTGTAATAATTTTTCATCATTATTGTTAGCATCTATAGCAATAATCAAGTGATTTTCCTTATCCAAATAAGGAAGTGATCTCTAGTTTGCGGCATTAAATTAGACCACATGGCAATTTTATTTGCCATATCTTCTTGTTATTTTTCACATGGCAGCTAGAGGCCACATTATGAATGACCAAGTCGTGCTTGGAAAATTTATGGGTACTTGCTCTAGTGACTTTAGCGAGTGCTTATTGCATGTGATTACATGTGGACCTCCAATAAGCATTTGAAGTTCCAATATATAAATTTTACAAAGCACATCAAAACCTACACTAACTAGGTTTTCACTCACATAAATTTCTAATAATGATGCTTCAAAATACAACTGAGTTATCTACGAGTTTAATCTATAAGCATTTAAATATCTCCATTCATAGCTCTATGCCTCTACTTTCTTCATTTAGTTTTTTGGGTTGCTCCCTTTCAGTTTTATTATTGATATTTGTCCCCTTGGAAGTCATTCTGTGATCTTTTTGATTTATTTATTGTCTAGATCATGCACATCTATACCGTCTCTTTTTCCATCTGTTTTCACTTTGTCATACATGATTTGTTTTTCTTTTACTTCTTGGGTGTCTGTCCATGTACTTACATGGAGCTAGTTTGCTTAGCGAACACTTCTGGAGGTTATGTGTGTTTTATTCTGTAGGGAGTTAATGTATGAGGCAGGACATCTCATTTGTATTGTCATTGTAGGTCAGATGACTAAAGTTTCAAGTGTTGCATGTTATTATTGGTCATAGGATTAATACTCCACATCCATGTCTTGTGTGCATATTTGGGCATTGATTGGGATTCCTTTTGAGTTAACACTTTTGAAGAAAGGTCACTAGTATTGCCCACACTGTCAAACTTTTCCAATCTGACCTTGTCTTGATGGTTCTAATGTTTCCCCTATGGATGGCCCTACTTGGATTGATTAGATAATGATAGTCCTTAGATAAGATTTAGATCAGTTGATCAGTGATTTTTGCTTCTTTTTTTTTCTGTCTGAGAATCATATAGAATCCAAGATATGGCTTGCGTGATCTAATTCCTAAATGTTACCTATTTAGAGAACATTTGGCTTATTCTTGTATGCATTTAAATCATGGGTTATTTACTATGGAAGATTGATTTTGAAGAAAGCAAATCTTCGTATCTCTAGTTAACTAGTTTTACAAATAGTTTTGCCACATTTTGCAATTCCTTTTGCCAGAAAATCCCATAGATGGATCATTTGATTTGAGGACCTATGAGCAATTTTGATGCAGAATTAAAGACTTTACCAGTGTAGGAAGTCCAAGAAGAACCAGGCCTAATGTGGTCCAGTTTTATCTTAAACAGGCTTAATGTGTTAAGTTGCTTTGTTTTCTTTTAATTGAAATAAGTTAAGTTTCAATTGAACTGGTGGCCCAATGGTCCAGTTTTAGTTGTCATTTTCTTTAAGAATCAAGGCCTCGATTGGTAGTGAATCCAATCAACTCCTTGCGGTGAGAAACCCAGGTGTTATTCTCTTATCTCTTTGATCTCCTCTAGAAGAATATCAAATCTGTTTCTGTTCTAGTCTGTAGTTGAGATTCTGTTTTCTGTTCCTGCGATAGAGCAATCCTAGTTACATAATGTTTGCTGGAAATCAAGGTATTATCGATATTAATGTAAGTCTCGGTATTAGCGCCTGGTGCTAATACCGAGATGGGTGAGAAGGGTAGTTTAGTCATATTTTGTTAGTTATTTTTATTTACTTTTCCTGTTTTGCCCTTAGTGATAATATATATTGAAGTTTAGTGGGAGATCACACACAAGGTGTGACTCCCAAGTTGCACATCATCTCCCTCTGTCTCCCTCTCTCGGTTTCCTCTATTTTCTCTTTCTTTTTTCTCATATTGTTTTACGTGGTATCAGAGCTATAGGCACTGTTACAGCTCTCCTTGGTTGTCTTCTTCTCTTTTCTTAAGCTTACTATTGGAATTGAAGTGTTCGTGCAAAGTTGAAGTTTTGCGGTTTCTCCTATTTTTTGTTTGAAGGGGTGCAGCATCCTATGCTGTGTTTTGGGACTGTGTAGAGACTAATCCATGTTCTAAATTAAGAACTAGGTCTCTCTTTGTGTTTGTGGGTGATTGATGGAGTGAAGATTGCATTGGAAGCTAAAGAACAAAAATTGGCAGCACTTGTCAGGGTTTTGAGATCGATTTTTCCCAGGGTGAGAAATCAACTTTTTTGATTGTTTTTTTGGACTCTCTCTTTTATTGGATGGAGTTTTTGGAGTGTGCTGGCCTTTTTGGAAGCTACTGTGGCAGCAGAGCACCTACTTTTGAGATCGATTTTTGTCAGGGTTTTTAAGGATCGAATTTTCCAGAATTTTCACATCCTATTTTTTGCAATTTTACTCCATCGATTGGGCTGTGAATAATATCTGACAATTCAAAGACTGTGATGACTGGAGTTTTCTCTTCCTCCAATCGTATTACTGAAAATAAATTGGAGGGGATTGCCAACTTTCAACAATGGAAGAAAATTGTTACGTTGGTTCTGACCGGACGTGATCAGCTGGTCACTTGTTTAAGATTAAACCTAATGATGACCCATTATGGGATACTATTGATGCTAGAATCTTGGGACAAATGCTGAATTCTATGGAGAACCAAATTGTCGATTTGGTGACACACATTGACACTGTCAAGGAGTTGTGGGAGTATCTTTATGTTCTGTATTCTGGATAGAACAATCTTTCTCACATTCATGATCTGTCTCAAGAGTTCTATAGGGCTGATCAAAAGGGTCGTCCTTTGACCCAATACTTTGCTAATTTCAAGAGGATGTATGAGGAGCTGAATTCTCTACTTCCTATTACTTCTAATGTGGAACAAATGCAAAGTCAGCAGGAGCAGCTTGCTGTCATGGGAGTTTTGGGAGGACTTGGGAAGGAGTTTGATTCAATCCATTCCCAAATTCTTGGTGGTGACAAGGTAACCACACTGTCCAAAACATGTTCCATGGTTCAACGTGTCTCTCGTGAGAGTACTACTCCAGTTGATACATCAGCTTTAGCCTCTTTTCCACCCAACCGTGGGCCCAATAGTGGGGCTGGTAATAGTGGTAATGGTAATAGTGGTGGTGGTCGTGGACGTGGGGTTGGCACTGGTAAACCACCTATTTTGGGTACTCAGGGTGCTTCTGATAGTTCCAGTTCGGTGAAGACTTGTCACCATTGTGGTCGTTTAAGACATATCCAATGTTTTTGTTGGAAACTTCACGGCAAACCACCTCAGCAACAGTTTGCCAATTCTGCTACTACTACTGAGTTTGCTATTTCTACATCTCCATAGCCTGAGGGTAAGACCATGAAGATGTTTGATGATGAGTATCATCGTTTTAGCTAGTTTCAAAAATTTCTCAGTCATCCCAACCTCCAACTGCCACCTTTGTTTAGACAGGTAATGTCACTGCATGTCTTTCGATTGCTACTTTTCGTCCCTGGATCATTGATTCAAGGGCTTCGGATCATATAATTGGTGTCTCAGGTATATTTTCCTCCTTCCAAAAATCATCTAGTGTTACTTTAGCTGATGGTTCCTTAGCTAAAGTGACTGGTACTGGTACTGGTATTGTTCATGTTACATCTTCTTTGTCATTATCTTCAGTCCTTTATTTTCCTGACTTTCCTTTCAATCTCTTGTCTGTTAATAGGTTTACCTAAACCTATAATTGTTTAGTAACCTTTTTCTTGGACTCATGTGTGTTTCAGGATTATACGACGAAGAAGATGATTAGTAAAGGTCATGAATCGGGGGTGCTATATATACTTGAGGACACTTCATCTATGGTGTGTTCCAATTTGGCATCACCTCACCAGATTCATTGTCGTTTGCGTCATCCTTTGTTGGAGAGTTTGAAGCTCTAGATAGTCGTTTTTAGCCACTTTCTAGTTGGAATTGTGAGTCCTGTCAGTTTGGGAAACTTCACTGTGTGAGTTACCCTCCTAGAGTCAATAAACGGTTTGACCAACCTTTTTCTTTAGTTCATCCAGATGTATGGGGTCCTTGTCCTGTCGTTTCCAAGTTGGGTTTTCGTTATTTTGTTACCTTTGTTGATGACTATTCCAAGGTTACCTGGCTTTATTTAATGAAAAATCGTTCGGAGTTATTTTACATTTTTTGTGCTTTTGTGAGTGAAGTTAGTATTGAGTTTCAGACTCCTTGTGTATTTTTCGTAGTGATAAAGCTAAGGAGTATTTTTCTGCCTCCTTTGCTGAATATATGGTTCAACATGGTATTATTCATTAGTCCTCTTGTGCCAACACTCCACAACAAAATAGTGTGGCCGAGAGAAAGAATAGACATTTAATGGAAGTCACTCGGTCTCTTTTGTTTGAGATGAAAGTGCCTAAATTTTTTTGGGCAAATGCTGTTTTGACTGCGTGTTACCTTATTAACCGTATGCCTTCCTTTGTTTTACGTGTTGGTATTCCTTTTTCTTTGTTATTTCCTTTTATGCCTTTGTTTGTATTACCACCATGGGTGTTTGGTAGTGTTTACTTCATTTGTAATCATCATCCTGGTGTTTCAAAGTTGGATCCTAAAGCCCTTAAGTTTTTTTTGTTGGTTATTCCCGCACACAAAAGGGTTATCATTGTTACTTCTTTAACTTACATAAATACTTTGTTACTGCTGATGTTTCCTTCTTTGAATCCACTCCGTATGATGCTTCTTCTTTTACTGTGTCAGAGTTGGATGATGATCTTCCCGTTTATGTTGTTCAGTCTCTTGTTAACCCTGTTCCACAAGCTGCCTCATCACCGGCACCTGCTCTTACTGTGTTCCAACGTCACCAATGGAAAGTATGGGCTCCCCCCGTTTCGGCTGCTTTTACTCCATCTACTTCTTCCCCAGCTGATCCTGCAATAGGTACTACTTCTTCTGATCTTGATGTTCCTATTTCTCTTCGTAAGGGTGTTCAGAGTTGTATCCAACACCTCATTTCTAACTTTGTGTCCTATGCTGGTTTGTCTTCCACCTTTCATTCCTGTTTACATACCATTGAAAATCATCATGTTCCTAAGTCTGTCGTAGAGGCATTATCTAATCCTCAGGTAAATCTGCTATTGGTTGTCGTTGGGTGTACGTGGTGAAAGTGAACCCTGATAGATCCTTGGCCCGTTTGAAGGCACGTCATGTGGCGAAGGGCTATGCCCAAGTATATGGTGTGGATCACTTAGATACTTTTTCTCCTATGGTAAAACTTACTTCTGTTCGCATTTTGATTTCCCTTGCTGCTACTTATCATTGGCCTTTGTATCAGTTAGATGTTAAGAATTTGCATGAAGAGGTTTTTATGGAACAACCTCCTGGGTTTGTTACTCAGAGGGAATCTGGTCTGGTTTGTAAGCTCAAGAAGTCATTGTATGGGCTGAAACAGTCCCCACAGGCTTGGTTTGGCCGGTTCACTGAAGTTGTGTTAGAATTTGGACTGACACGGTGTGGTAGTGATCATTCAGCATTTTTTCGCTGTTCTGATGCAGGGAAAATATTCCTTGTTTATTTAGATGATTAGTTATTACAGGAGATGATGTTTCCGGTATTGAGAACTTGAAGGTACATTTGCAGCAGAAATTTCAGATTAAGGACCTGGGAAAGTTGAAGTATTTCTTAGGTGTAGAAGTGGCTCAGTCGAAGAAAGGGTTTTCGCTTTCACAGCAAAAGTATGTTTTTGATCTTCTTTCAGAGACAGGGATGTTGGGTTCTAAACCTCTAGATATTCCCATGGATCCTAATTTAAAGCTTATGGCTAATGATGGTGATGTTTTAGGTGATCCTGAGAAGTATCGGAGGCTAGTTGGGAAATTAAATTATTTAACAGTGACTCGGTCTGACATTGCCTTTCCTGTTAGTGTGGTGAGTCAATTCTTATCTGCTCCTCAGACATCTCACTGGGAGACAGTTGTGCGTATCTTGCGTTACCTCAAAAGGCTCCTGGACGTGGTTTCCTCTATAGTGACCATGGCCATAGGCGGATAGAAGGTTTTTCGGATGCTGATTGGGCAGGATTTCTAGTTGGCAGGAGGTCGACTACAGGTTATTGTATATTTTTTGGAGGGAACCTGGTGGGTGATACCTGCTGTCCATATTGCTCCAAATCATGTGTTTCATTAAAGAACGAAACATATTGAGGTTGATTGTCATTTTGTTCGAGAAAAGCTTCAATAAGGGCTGATTTCTCCTTGTCATGTTCGTACAAGAGAGCAACTTGCTGATGTATTTACGAAGTCTTTGGGGAGCGCAAGAGTGGATTATATTTGTTACAAGCTGGGCATAATTAACATCTATGCTCCAGCTTGAGGGGGATTGTTATCGATATTAATGTGTGTATCGGTATTAGCGCCTGGTGCTAATACCGAGATGGGTGAGAAGGGTAGTTTAGGCATAGTTTGTTATTTATTTTTTATTTACTTTTCCTGTTTTGCCCTTAGTGATAATATATATTGAATGTTAGTGGGAGATCACGCACAAGGTGTGACTCCCAAGTTGCACATCATCTCCCTCTCTCTCTCTTGGTTTCCTCTGTTTTCTCTTTCCTTTTCTCATATTGTTTTACACAAGGAAACAAGGGTCACCTTCTGATTTCAGAAAACTCTTAAGGTCAGTACTCTAAATTCCATTCTAATATCAAGTTCTGATTTTGCTGAGTGAACGCCGTAATCCTATTCCAAGCGGGATTCGATACTTGCTATTTTGGGAAGCTATGTAAGAAATGCGATTTGCTGATCTGTTAAGTCTATAATTTGGTTGATTTTAAGCTTTCCTAGTCCCACTAGGACGTGTATATATTATTAGATCTAACCCTTGGATCTGGCTGATATGTTCAGCAACTATTCTAAGCATACAGACAAGCACTCGACAAGGAGAATCTGTTGATCTGACTTGTTGATTTGATTTTATCTAATTTCTTTTGATTCTGAAATTTCCTACTCTGTAATCGATCCTGTCTGTTGGTACTGGTTTATATATATATATATATCAGAACCACAATAAATTTGCTCTGTTTCTTCCTGGCATTGTTGTTATGGTGCGCTTGACCCAGAATCGATAAATAGCACCAGCCCTTGATGTAGATTCCATGGGCTTCACTACAACCGCAGTGTCTAAGGGTTTGTCTAACACCCAAAATAGTGGACCAACCTAAGGGGCCATAGGGCCAACCAGCTAAGCCGAGCCAGCCTCTATCGGCTGGAAGTTTCTGGTTCTTCCAAAACCAGATCATGGGGGATATCTAGCCTAGACAACAAGTAAATCTGCAAGACCTGATTGGAACTTCTAGAAGGATTTTGTTTCCTTGCTATGTCAGTCCTTTTTTTTTTTGTTTCCTTTTTTGTTACTAGTCTAGGCCAAGCAAAATCTGATTTCTTGTAATACAAGGCTCAATTGTTCTAGAGACTTCTAATTTTATTACCTTCTATTTTGGCTCCCACACTTGAGCCACTTCACTCATAAAGCATGGAATCCCAGCCGGAAGAGAAATATGTCCTATCTGGCCCAATAAATTCTTTATATGGCATTGCACAATCAATAAATACCTGAAAGCAGTCACTTTCCCTGTTGGGGATGTTTTTCTTTAATTGGAGGATGGGGGGGGGGGGGGAAAGGGAAGAATAGAGAATCTAAACCTATTATATATAATGTTACGTGATCACCAGATCCTTTTGTCACAATTGTTAGTTTCACTGTATGCATTTAAAATTTTCTATCTTCTCCTTCTGAGGACTAGAAAAGCGGGAATCTAAGTTGATTTGGTTTTCTTCTGCCTCTTCTCTTTACCTCATCAAAGTATCAGTCATGAGAAATTATTTAATATTAAAATGTTAGATAATCCTATTTTGAACTGTAAATACAGGTGCCAGTTCTCATATGGGATCACATGAACATAGTTATTATTCTGTAATCAAATTTTTTTTTTTTTTTTTTTTTTGTGGGACTTACAGACCAGATTACTTTGGAAGTTATGCTTCCTGTGGAAGACATTGCTGTACATTCTGAGACTGAGTCACAGCCTGGGAGTATGGATTGTAAGGCTAGAAATAAGATGTGCGATCTCCAAATACTAGCGGGGACCTGTTCTCTTCCAGCCATGGATTGTAATATATGTTGCAGTGAACCTGATTTTTGTCGTGACTGTTGTTGTATACTTTGCTGTAAGACTATTGATTGGACATATGGAGGTTATAGTTTTATTAGATGCGAAGCAAAGGTGGATGATAACTATATTTGTGGGCATGTTGCACACATAGAATGTGCTCTTCGTTCATACATGGCTGGGACCGTTGGAGGAAGAATTGGATTAGATGTTGAATATTATTGCAGACGTTGTGATAGGAGGACAGATCTCATTTCACATGTTACAAGGCTT
Organism: Telopea speciosissima; assembly: GCF_018873765.1. Classification (NCBI taxonomy): domain Eukaryota; kingdom Viridiplantae; phylum Streptophyta; class Magnoliopsida; order Proteales; family Proteaceae; genus Telopea; species Telopea speciosissima. The sequence goes on from NC_057919.1 coordinate 63,030,283, forward strand.
CTACAGACCTGTGAATCTCTCAATGCTTGGGAGAAGATTGTGAAGATTTTGAACCTAGGTTTGTGCATTTTACGAGGCTCACAAAGAAAAAGCGCAAAGAAGTTGCTGAATCGTATGGAGTTGGCTAGGAGAAAGGTAAAAGTTAACCCATTTTAGGACACAGTATCTGGAGTCCTCTCTTCCAAAGTTATCTTCTGATTTTTGGTTTTCTCAATCAGTCTCATGACAATCTGATATTTAAATCAGCTTAAACATGGTACTGCTCTTGAAGAAATTTGGAAAGAAGATGATACATCTGCTGTTTCCGCAGGTTAGTTTGCATATGAACTCCTTACTGGGGAAAATGGATGTTTTTATGACATAGGCTTGCTGTAACCCATCACTCTAAAATTTACTGGTTATCTTGTTATTGTTTCCCTTTTCCCTTGTCATGTCTTGTTATTGCTTTTCCTCTATTAAAAAATTGTACAAAGAAACAACAAAGTACAAGATAAATTAGATTTTGTTTTAGTTGAGGCATCAGAGCAACAACTCAAACCTCTACAAAGCTTTCCTATTCACTTTATTTTGTCAACCCGTAAACTTTTGAACATTTCAAGTCCTCTAAAACTCCTTAGCAATGCATTTTGTTAATCCATTAACATGTATCAGACTATTGAGATTTTAGCATGATGAGATGTCTCATTTTGGAAGCTACATGACCTTGTTAGGGACTGTGGAGGTCGCAGCTGATCAAGATGCACCGGATTTCACAACAGGCTCAGAGTTCCCCCTTGATCTCAATAGCATACAGAATAATTCTCAACAACCCCTGTACATAACTTCAGATCACCGGATTGCAACTTTGAAACTTGAAGATGAGATTGACGAGGTCCTCCAATCGTTGAAGAAATCTCAGGAAACAGAATATAGAATTGCTAAGGAGAGGCTTTATGCTAAAAAAAGTTTCCTTCTTAGCCTGTATGAACAGCTCGACATGGAGAGATCTGAACTGGCTAAACAATCATCAACTACTGAAGGTAACTCTGAAGCTTTACTTGCAAATGTCTTGAACAGAGTGAAACAAATAAACAGAGAGTCTGCAAGACTCAGAGAGATGGAGGAAGTAGCCAAGGGATTTGGAAGAGTTCCTAAAACTATTCTAACCGAGCACTTTGGTTTAGAAATTGAAGATTGAAAAATCTATGAGACATTCTCCAAATTCTCCATTCATGCCAAGCACTTACCATCTATATGAGTTAAACTTGCCATTCCATGGTGGTATTTTGGGGAGTAATGCCAGAAGAGACTGGATCTGCATGCGCAACGATGAGAGTTCGATCGAGTTGAACCAATGAAACTGAAAATTTAATTAAATAATTAGATTGTTTTGTACATTCTCTTTGATTTTTATTGGTTCGGATATTAGATAATTTGGAAACTATATAATTGAAAAACTGTGGTTCATGGGATTTTCATTGAATAATTAGGTTGATATATACATTCTCTTTGTTTTTTACTTGTTCGGATATTAGTTACATCTTGAAACTATATATGTGAAATATTGTGGTTCACTGGATGAAAAGTCAAAAAGAGAGAGAGGATCAGGGTTCAGCTGGATTTACTATTAGTTTTGACACCAAAAGAGCTAGTGCCAGGCCTAAAATGACCATAGGTGAGGTTGTGAGGAATGACATGCTTAGTCTGGTCTTGTGCCAAGTATGACCTCAAATAGAGCCTTTTGGAGGGTAAGGATCTACGTTATTGACACCATGTAGCTGAGATTTTCTTGGGCTATCCTCTTTCCTTAGACTTTCATTCTTCATTTTCCACTACTTACTTTTTTTATCCCATTTTTTTTTTATCTTCATTCTTCTCCATTCCTCTTACTTTGTTTTTTGAAAAGATCCATGTAGCAGTCCCCATTTAGTTGGGATAAGGCTGAGTTGTTGTAGTTGTTGTTTGCCCTGTAAAATGTGGCATTAAAGAAATCTAGGGTGTGAAAGAGACTCATTTTTTGTGCGTTAGGCTTACACTTGTAAGCAAGAGAGTCGATCCCATGACCTTCTTGTTTTAAAGAGTTGCTGGAACCATGATTCTTATTTAAATTGCATCGATTCTGACTGATCCAGTTCGACTTAGACCTGTATGGAAACTAAGGTTAGGGCTTATGGTGACCGATTCTTCATTGATCCTGACCGATCCCGATGTAGAATCAGTCAATCTGACCAATCTGATCCGATTTTTATAACACTGGGTATTTAAAAATCTAACCTAATACCAAGTATTAGCCGAATGATTCTATTAGCGTGATCGAACTCAGTGTAGCATGAAATCTTCATAAACCTCACAATCAAAAATAGAACAAGCAAAACACAATTGTATTGTGTTGCAGTCCTTTGATGCTCATAAGATTTATTGCATTGGGAGTTTTCATGCGCCCATGGGTGGACATTATCATTTTCCAAAGCAGAATGGTAGGTCTGCCAAGACAAGCTACAATGTTCATAAGAAAGCATAGTTATGGCATGAACACCAAGGATTTTAAAATCGGCTGATCTGGTGGAATCAGTCCCAAAAACCTTAGAATTGGCCTCTCAGATCTGAAAATTCAACAATCTGATCCCAAAAACCCTAGAATCAACCACTCTGAACTATCCAAAATCGGAATTGGTCATGGCCGTAGGCTTAGGGTTACATTTGGATGAAATGGCAAATCCTGAACTGTGAGAACTCAAACCACTGAGGTGGCCTAGATGTTATTATTTATGGGTTCTGCTGACTGACTGAAACCAGATCAACTCAGTTATCCAACTTGGTTTTGATCAACTTACCCAATGATAGATCCAACATTCCCAGATTCTTCACATAAGAATCTGTGACACATACATAAACTTTTAGGCTATGTTTGGAAGCCAAGAAAAGAAAACAAAAAACATAATAAAACAAATTTCATGATGACATAATGGGTTTATCTTTCTCCTCAAATTCAAAATTTTCTTTTCTTTTCTTGGCAACCAAACATAGCCTTAGGATTACTGGCAAAAAAAAAATGAAAAGTAAAATGAAGCCAAGAACATTGAAACATTCATGAAATGATGATTGTTCCAGTTTTCCGTTCCCATAGTGAATTAAGAATCTCTTCACCCACTACCTTTATTATAGTTGGAAGGAAGAAGACCATGCCACTGAAAGCAAGGCTTTTCTTTACATGATAAATACTGAATACAGCAAGAGGGGGGGGGGGGAATCTGTTGGGTCCTCTGTAGCACGACATGGTGTGTAGCGCACCATCTGACGGCCCGCAATGATTGGGCACGTAGTCCAACACACAAGCGGGATGTTGGACTGCATGCCCAAACACTGTGGGCTGTTGGATGTGCGCTACACACCATGTCGTGCTACAGAGGAGCCCAACGCATCCTCTGCTGCCACTGCAACAGATCCCAACAAGGATTTGCAGAACCTTGCAACCATCTCTATTCATCCAATTCAGAGTTGCAGAAACCATTGCTGTAAGGATCTATAACCAATTCTCATACTCCAACTTCCCCTTGAACCATTTTTACCCACTGCAATACGTTTGCAAAACCAAATTCAGCTCTACCTAGCCATGTTTGTCAGGTTTTCCTAATACTGATTCTTGTAATATCATCATAGTCCTCTCCCCACCTCCAAAATATGAGGGACTGAACCAGATTCATCTGAACCTTACGTATCCACTTTGAAATTACCCTGAAAATATTTGGGCTTTAAAAACTGCATCAAGCTAGCTACTCTTTCAAGCTTTTCTTGAATGTGCAAGAATGCCAGAGTCATTGAGACTCAAGTGGAGTGGGTGTCGATCTGACTTCTCCCAAACGAAAAATGGATTGATTACTCTCTTGCCTCGGTTGCTCTAAGGATTTTTAATATTCAGATGATGATAAGGAGATTTGAATGAACACGAAGCAAGTAGCTGAAATTGATTTCTGATCATCCTTTCGAATGATGATTTTACATAAAAAAGATCCCAATGGGGGAATGCTTACACTGAAGAAACTAAATTAATCTAAAGGGCGGCTGTTCTCTATGCCGCAACGCAGCCTGTGCCCTGGCACATGGGGATGGGTGCAATGACCACCCTGCCCCCCTGCACAGGCTGCCTATGTGCCTGGGCGCAGGTTGCACTGCGGCACAGAGAACATTCTCCCTAATCTAAATTACTCCTACTCCTAAGAAAATGTGACGAAAGGTCTTTTTTCGCTCCTTCAATTGTTCTTTTTATGCTTGACGGTTCTGAAAATTTATTATCTCCACCTCCTGCTAACAACAGTTATAATTTCCTTCTTGACCGATTAAAACTAAAATCCTGATGGGTTGATCATAATCGTCTCAGATAAATGTACCTGTTAGTCTTTGCCAGTTCTGAACGGAACCAGCTCACTTATCTTTGTGTCGTCTTGGGTCTGGACTTTGTTGGCCCTATTTCTTTGACCGTAAATCGGGTACAAACAATACCATTGGATGTCTTAGGGCCATTGTGTCAATTTGGGATCAGAACTGGGAACCGTCCCAGAACCATCCCACTAAAACCCGGTATCAAACCATTTCATTAATAAATGAGACGGTATTGGGATCTGATTTTGGTACCGAATAATAAATGGGATGGGACGTTTCTGGGACGGGATTCCCAATGATACTAGAACCGAAATACCAGTTAGGTACCGGAACTATGAGTACCATTTCAAAGTGTATATTTCATGTTATTGTGTGAAGTTTTATGGATGTGGTTTGATGTATTTTAGTGGTATTTTCTCTTATAGAGGTTTTGGGTAATGGACCTTTAGATCTATAGACTTATTTTGTGATGACACTAAAACCATATATGAGTTTGTTTATTTCGTCGTCATTCATTCTTAAACGTTGTTTTGAAAAGATTACATATGATCTTAAGGAGGACATTGAAGAAGTAAATCCATGAAATTTATCTTAGTTTTGTATTCTAAGTTGCTTTCAAATAATGGCTATCTTGAAACCATTAAACTTCTTCTTCCTTTTTTATTGGGCCTAGACCGTTTAGGAACCGGTACCGTCCCATTCCATTAATAATTGGGATTGTGGCCTAAGTTCGGTCCTATTTGCTAAATGGAACGATACTGGAATTGACACATTTTTGTACCAATATCGATACCGGTTTAAACCCGTCTCAAGTACCGAGAACCGTCCCAATTGACAGCCTAGTCTAAATCATGGAATTAGATATCGTATCAGAATTTATCAGTATTGAAATCGGCTGACACCAATACAAATCCCATCACTGATATTAATAAGGGAAAATTACATGATTAGCTACTTTTGAGTTTTCATTTACAAAACTGTCCACCCTATGTTTGAGTTAACAAAAATAGATAAAAACAAGTTAAGGTTTACAAAATTGGACAAAATAGTGTCTCTCCCTCCCACATTTATTTTTTTAGACATTTTTATCCCTGTCATTGCCTTATTGCCTAGGCATCCTCCGTTCCCTGCAACCCTACCCTTGTCCCAGCCACCGCCATTCTCTGCTTCCCCAAGTAACAGAAGGGGGAAAAAAAAAGAGATTTTTTCAGAGGGGAACTGCCGAGGAAAGAAAGACAGTCACTGTTTTGTCTAGTTTTGTAAAACTAAATTTGTTTTTGTCTATTTTTGTTAACTAAATGAAAATCTAAAAGTAGCTAATCATGTAATTTTCCCTATTAATAACCATGTTCTATTGGTTTGGATTGACAACTTGACGGTTTTCAGGGCCCAAGGCATATCCGTCAATATATGTCCATACATTCCCCTCGTAAGCTGTGCACCCTCTTGGGGTCCAGAAAATTTTAGTGTTTTATTTTTGAAAACTTTGTTTGGGCTTGAATTTGACATGTTAGTGGCCATATATTGGATTCTACCTGGCAAACAGGAATGGATTCCTTCCTAATTGGGTCAATTAAAGAACCTATTCTTAGTTTTTTTTATTTTAAGACTATTAAAAGTCTTAATGAACCAGGCTTTGGCTAAAGACTCCGGCTACTGCAGGTTCTGAGAGGGGCAAATGTATGTAGTCTCACCCTGGAAAATAATCTTTTTCAATTCCTTAAAAGTGTGCAGTGCAGCAATGGTAAGTGGAGATGTCGACACCTGATAGCTCGGACATCCAATAGTTTGAGCTCATTGAGTTCTATTGTGCTTGGACCGTTGAATGTCTGAGCTGCCAGGTGTCGACATCTCCATTTAGCACTGCCGCACTGCACACTTTTAGGAATTGGAGAGGATTAAAATTTATCTTACCCCCCCGTTTCATAGAGGGATTATTATCCTCTCCAATTCCTAAAGCTCAACAGTGTGACAGTGCGGGGTGAAAATGTCGACATGTGGCAGCTCGGACATCCAACGGTCCGAGCTCAACATAGTCAATGAACTTGAACTGTTGGATATCCAAGTTGTCATGTGTCGGGATCTCCACCTAGCACTGTCGAGCTTTAGGGAATTGGAGAGGATAATTTTCCTTCATCATAGAGAGACTGTTTTCATATTTCGAATCCACAACCTAATGGTTGCAATAATGCAACTCAACTTTTGCGCCAAAGCTTTGGCTAATAAACACAAAATGAACCAGGCTTTGGCTAAAAAAAATAAAAAATTAAATGGTTAAGTTACGGGTGTCAATGTGTACTGGTTTATTTATACCGAATAAATTTGGTATGGTATCGATATAAGGTACATGTACCAAGTCGGTGTTATGGACAAAACAACGAAAATGCATCATACCATACTGATACTGTACCGAATACCTATACTGATAAATTCCAAATAGATTAGGTATGATATCGATATGAGATACCTGTATCGATTGGTATTCGGTAAAATATCGGTATAAGGTATATGTGCAGTCTACAAGCGAAACTAGGCTCTCAATGGTTTGATTCCCAGTAGAGTTTTTCAAAGGGTGGTAGAAATTAACCAAAACTAGTATATTTAAATTCGTGAATATCTTAAACAAGAGGGCGAGCCTTGGTGCAACGGTTAAGATTGCTCCATTGTGACCAAGTGGTAAGTTCGAGTCTAGAAACAGTCTCTTTGCAAAAGCAGGGGTAAGGCTGCGTACATTATGACCCTCTCCAAACCCGGCCCGCAGTAGCGGGAGCCTCGTGCATTGGGTATGCCCTTCTTAATATCTTAAACAATAATAAAAAGAATAAACTATATGCATGCATTATGCAAGATAGGGTAATGAAATCCTTGTTAGACACAAAGAACTAGGCAGGTGTTTCAAGTTTCAACTTGAGCACCCAACCCTACCTTTCTCTATTCTCTATCCCTCCCTTACACTCACAGTCACAAAATGTTTTTATTCGGATACTAAAACTGTTTTAAGGGACTGCTTTACCATTCAAGAATGTATCCGTATTATTAGAAATCTCAACAAAAGATTACACTAGATTGAGCATAGTATGTATATTGTGGCTTCATTTTTCCTAAAAAACTTCTTTAAGAAAACTTCATTTTTCATAGGATTTTTTGGAGTGCTTTATTTTACCATTTGGCGAACCTCATTTTGATCAAAATTTGACATGTGAACAAGGGCCTTTTGGGATTTAGAACCCACAAAATTTCTGTTTTATCCAACTTGTGACATTGTAAATATTAGCATTAAACTTAAAAAAAAACTTTCTACTCTTGTCACACAAGAAAAATCTTCTCCCTAATAATAATAATAATAATAATAATAATAATAATAATAATAACAAAAACAAAAACAAAGCACCAAAAAAATGTAGCTGCCTGGGTGACCCAAATTTTGTGGACAACCATGTTAAGTTTTGCCAAATGGCAAAAACAAAGCACCAAAAAAATGGAGGACTACCATGATAGTGAGGAAGAGTGACCATGATTAAAAAAAAAAAGGGATTTCTTTCCATTATTGTAACATCTCTTAAAAGAGTGACTCACTGACATAACCAAAAGTAAGTAGGGTCTCTACCTTTTTTTAAGAAGCTTTAAATCTTTATGGGTCCTCCTCCTCCTATCATTATGAATCTTAGTATCTAAGAGAAGGAGCAGGGTCAGGGAGGTCAAGTGCTATCAAATCTCAACTCTTTTCACTGATAACTAATCATGTTGGTGGTGGTAGTCGGCAGAATTATTAATACTAAACCTGGGATGTTAAATAATGATGCTCTTACTTGGTGGGAGGAACTATTGGAACTATAATTCTGCAATGATCATGGGTTACTAATAATTTGCTCAAACTGTTAATATTGCTTTAGTTTATCTTAAAATACATGAATGCTTCCCTCTATTTATTAATTGGGTTCTCTGTGGGGGAGTGTGCGTCCTGCACCCAGACACAGAGGGGGCAAAATGACTATCCTGCCCCTCCCCCCATGAAAGGCAATAATGATCACCCTGTTGATGCCACTGTGCGTGCTCCCATTGGCCATGTGCATGCCTAGAAACAGATCTGTAACTCAGTTCAAATTGTTGGTTATTTTCCTCCAGTTGCTTCTTATGGAGTTGGGTTGTCTATATCCCTGTAAAGTCTTGTAGGATCTCTTGGCTTACCTGCTGTTGCTTGTCTCACAGGCAGCTGGAGCAAGAGATGGAGACTATAATCAAGGTGGATTTTTATCTGCTGCTGTACTCATCGTGCGGCGCTGCCGGTGCCATGTGTGCCATGTGGGGCCCGCTGTGCACACTTGGCACCTGCAGCGCTGCAGTTACAGCAGCGGATAAGGATCCAATTAAGGTACTGAAGCCAGGGCCTTTTGGGCATACAAAGCAAGTTTTTCTGCTGAAGGGGTACACAAGGCAAAGGCCATAGTTGAAAGAGCAGTGGAGAATTGGAAGAGGAATGCAACTACAGAGAAGAGAGCTTACATCTTGGATTGTCACATTTGTAATATGATGGATTGCTTGTGATTTCCTTTATTTAGTTATTGGATCAGAATGACATTTTATGAATATTACATGTAACTCTTCTTTATTACCAACTGAAATAAAATATTTTTGCATCGTTCTTAATGGAGTTTAATCTGAAGAGTAATAGATTTCATGGGAGGTTGTACATGAATTAGTTTTCTTTTACTGTTCTTTGATGCTGAGAAGTTTTACTCCCTTTTTTTCTGATAAATAAATTCTGTATTTTTCCTGTTCTGAATATGATGATGAGAAATTGTATCTTTCTGATAAATGAGAAACAATGTTCCTTTTTCCTGCCTGGCCAAATGAAAAGTGTAGGCCAAATCCTTTTGATTCTGAATGAAGATAATTCCTATTTAAAGCAAATCCATTAAAGAACCAGACCTTTTAAACCGTCATCATCTGTTCTCCTGGTCCAAAAAGAAAAACCAACCTGATACACAATCTAAAAATGAAGCCTTCTACTTTTTTATTTCTTTAAGCTGCTGCAGGATCCATGAGCACTTGTGGGCCCCAGTCAGCATATCATCCACATAGGCATATCCTTGTCTCCATTACAATATTTGCTCTCCAGATTCCCATTAAGTGGTTTTTACTAAAGATTTTTGCTTTTATTCCTATCAGTTGTCAATTTGCAACAGGGTGTCCAAGTATCAGTGGAACAAAATCTTGTCCAATGTATTCATTGTTTTGTGTAGGTGGGAGACTTCAGAGCAATTAACCAAAAGCTGTTAGAAAAATGAAGTTCAAGTTTATTGCAATTTCTATGGAGCAATTAGCATAAGATATTTCCAACATTCCTGATTGAATGACTAGGTGAAATGCAAGAAATAGGGTGGAAAGCTCTAAAAATGGTGGTCCATATGGCTCAAAAGTTACCATAATCCATCTATCCAATGGTCAAATTAGTCCACGTGGCAAAACAAGCTGCTTCAGTTTGAAGTTTGTAGTTTGTACAGCATCAAATGCTTTAGTTGACTATATTTTCCCTTATTTTAAAAGAATAAATAAAAATTGTTAAGGAGAAAATATGATTTCATTGATAGAAGATTGAGATATTGGCAAGAACAAGGAGAGGATCATATGCCTCAAAGTTTGAATAACAAAAGAATGTCAATGTGAATCAAACTTGGGTCTTCTTGGCTTGAACTATAAAAACTAATTTTCATGGAATACAGAACTGTTGTTTCACATTCTGGGGAGAGGGGGGGGGGGGGGGAACAAAAGAAGAAATTCGAATGTACATCCACTTCAAATAAAGGTAAAAGAGAGCTGCTTGTAGACAACCCAAAAGCAAAATGAAACCACAGCTAAGTAGAACCAGAAACACAGAGAACCGTTTGGTTTTCAGATCTTCACCTTTTAAGCAAATAATTGGCTCCCTAGAGTGACTGTGGCAGTACCCTCACCCATTACTGTGGTCATTGTTCTCTCGTTTTCTAGTATTCGATCAAGCTCTGTCACAACCATTTCCATTTTTGGTCTCACTTTTCCTGCTAAGTTCATGCACCATGATGCCAAATTGATCAAATCCTTCATGCCCTCCAAAGTGAAGTTTCCGGCCAGCCGGCAATCAACAAGATTGTTTGAACTCGCAAGTGATTCAACCTTCTCCATATTGGAGTTAAAAATAATAGTGGACATCAAATTAGATTCCCCTCATACAAGTAAGTGGTGAAATGAAAAGCAGAAAGAGCATTTGAAGCTTGATATTAAAACATAGACAGAGTATGCATTCTTGGTGTATTTAATTACAGAAAAAAGAGTTAAAAAGCTCAAGCTAGTACCACAGGATTCAACCCAATGAATCCTACTCAAAGCAACTGATTGTTTGGGGATATGTTGCACTGAGTAAGTACTTGCTATTTGTTGGGTACTGTAAGTTTTTCTACTTCAGTGTCTATAACCCAATTTAGACAAAAAAGTGCTAAAACAGTAGCTACATTTTGCAAAATAAAATCTATAAAAAGCAAGCTTATTTACCCACTGGTTCAAGCTTTCGCTAGATCTCAGGTTAATTCGTAAAGCCTCCTGTCCAGTTATGAGCTCCAAAAGAAATATCCCAAAGCTGTAGACATCACTCATTTCAGAGAACAATCTCAATTCTCCTTTCCTAAACAAGTACAGCCATAATTGATCAGAAAAAGATTGAAGAAGATCCAATGTAATAATACTTCATATAAAAAAAAAAACCATGAGTGACAGAAATGAAGATACTCTGGATCTTGGAAAACATTGCCAATCATTGGCCGGGACGAAGGACCTGCATCTTCAATTCTTTCAAGTAGCTCAAAAACCCCTGCATCAGCAACTTTTGCAATGAAGTTTTCATCAACCAAGACATTAGCCGTTTTGAAGTTCTTGTGTACTAGAGGAGGTCTCAGACTATGCAAATGACACAGACCTGCAAATTTACATTTGGTAGGAACTCATCATATCTTCAGTTAATCTCTTTCTTGGCAAGGTTGAAAGAATCCTCATCGATTTTGTCGGTATATCTACCTTTAGCTGCTCCTAAGGCTATGGAAAGCCTTTGTTTGAACTCCAATTTTGTATTTGATCCTTGTCCAGTATCTGTTAAAAAGGAGTAATTAGACAGGTATTCCATGCATGATAACAGTGAGAACCATTTTCAACAAATCGAGACTTACCATATAGATGACCACATACATTACCATTGGGCAGATATTCATAAACTAACATTTGAGAGCCATCTTCCTGGCAGTAACCAAGAAGACTAGCAAGGTTTCGGTGCCGAATCTCCGACAGGTAGCATGCCTGTTTTTTACCATATGACAATATCATATTTTATACAAAATCATTTGAGTTCTATTGTTCTTTCCAGAAAATATGGTTCATCTTTATTTAAGTTACTGACATGCTGTATTTAATTAGGCAACTAAAATGTAAGCAGCATCAAAATCGTTTAAGATGAATAGAGTCCAAAAGATCCTTTATTTAATTAGGCAATTAACATAAAGCCCTAAAGTTTTTTAAGATGAATCAACTCCAAATAATCCATTCTAATGGCATTCAGTATTGACCATGGTTTGAGGAAGCGGATCGGAATATGTGGAATCCACCAATTCAAATCGGCTAATTCATACTGGAATCTAGGTTTCTAGCTGAATCGGAATTGGCAACCGGGGAGGCCAACACCGTTGCCGATTCTGCTTACTTGAACCATGGTATTGACCTTTTCCTTCAGTAAGGCAATCATGAAAGCCCTAAGAACTCCTTCACTAACAAAGGCTTCAGATGGATCAACAGAAAAAGTAAGACCTTCCAACTTCCAACTGATAAAGCAGACAATATAACAAAGTTAACAGTTAGGGATGTAAATAGTAATGTAATACCTCTTCTACAAATTCTTGCCTGGATGGACCTGGACGCCTTTTAACTGCTACAACAGTTCCATCACGTAGCAAACCTTTGTAGACTAAACCAAAACTACCATGTCCAATCACATTGTTTTCACTGAATTGCTTTGTTGCATCCTCCAACTCATCCAGCATGAATTGCTTCCCTTCCTGTGGTCCTGATATAGGGGGACCTCCCACTGAACTCGATCCAGCTTGCCTATTCCATTCCACTGTAACCTCAGCAGGAGAGAAAGAATTATTACCAAACATGCATAGCTCTGAGGAATTCTACATGGCATTTCCAAATGAGGTCCTACCTAGTGTAGATGGGTCTGAAGAACCTGTCTCAGAATTCTTGTTTGAATTCTTACACTGCAACATGTAAAACCACACAAGCACAATAACAAGCAACACCAATGCAAGTCCTCCTGCAGCACCTAAAACTATGGGTGCATATGACTTCGACATCTGGTAGGAGCTCTCTACCTCCTTCCACAAACCTAAACATGGAATCTATAATCCAAGGCCACTGTAGATACCCATTAGCAGAACTAAAGAAATTGAAGATCAGATTCATTAAGGAGAGAGAAAGAGAGAGTTAAGATTTCCTATTAAACATGAATGAATTGTCACTCTCAATTGAAGTCCCACTTGTGTACAATGTCATAAGAAGTACTCCTACCAGCTCAAGTGGGCTTTACAACAACTATCCAGAAAACCAAACTGGCTGATCTAAAACATCAACTGAAGACCAGATATTGTTGTACGGTTCAAATACCACTAAAGTCTAAACAAGAGTATCAGAAGACAACAATACTTCCCCCACCTTTGCTGTCCTTTTGAAAGCTGAAACCTCTTACACTGAAAAATATCAGAAAAGAACACAGACCATCCTTTCCATGAAGCAACTAAGAATTGACAACTCACTTATGGGGTTCTTGACAGCAGTTACCACCCTTTCTTGCCTTGTGTATGCACATCATCATGTGCTGTGAGTCAGCCAGCCATAAAGGCTAGAAGACCTGTATACTTGCAAAATCTGCTGGCCATGCCAGGGAGAAAAAAAACAGGTCAGAGTTACAAAATCAAAGTTTATAGAGATCCATTGACATGCAAATTAGATCAAAATTACTACAACCAGGCTTTGCAAATTATTTTATTATTGAGATCCAAGTACACAGTAACTTGACAAGGGTAGTTGTTAGTTGTTACCAACCGTAAATGGTGCGATGGTTTTACTAGAAAGATGTGGACAGGGAAGAAAGTGACCATGATACTGCAACTGTAAGACATCATTATTGGAGGTGATGGCAAACACCCAAAAAAAGATCCAAAAATAAAAAAGGGAGTGTAATCAATCTTGGCTTTGAAATTTTTAAGTCCTATTCTTCTATTCACATGATCTTCCCTTTTTTGCCTTTATCTTGGTTTTGTGATGTGGAAAGACTGAATTCCTGCTTCACTTCCCCATATGGGGTCATGACAGCAAAACAAAGACATATCACCTCAGCTAACTCCAAAGAACCCAGCTATCATTTCCAGATGTATTTGGTTTTTCTTGAACAAAGAAGTAAGATTTATCTGTTCTTCTGCAGATTTGATACGTGGAATCAGTGCAGAGAATTGGATGGGGATGTGATGACGAAATGGGTGGAGAGAGAAAGAGAGTGAGCTGTACTGTTTTGTTTTTCTTCTATCTCTCAAACCTGTAGCAGAAGAAGGGGATTGGTGGAATAGAGGTCGTAAAGTTGCAGGTGCCGGAAGGAAAAGACCATATCCATGGTGGGCTGCGAAAAGATTAATAAAAAACAACTGTATATTCTTTGGAGCAGAGAGGCAGCAAGAATTTATTTGGATGTGTTGTCTGAAGATCAGACTGTGAAGCTGTAGAAGAAAGGATTTTTTTCTTTTTCCCAATTACACAGTACTTTTGTATTCCACCATGGATCGAATTGTGAAAGAAAGACGGGCACCAAAAAAAAAAAAAAAACCCAGATCGAAGATCATAGCAATAGCATCTGCAGCAGCTCGAACATAGTTGAAGCCAAGGCCCAAGGGAAGCGGTAAAAATTTTAAATGGGAATCTCTGCAATCGAAACATGTTCAAGACACGGCTATACAGGTTTCAGGTTTCAGTACACATGAATCACATGATGCACTAGACAGGTCTCAGTACACATGATGAAATCAATGGATTTATCTTCATTGGAAAAAAAAAAAAAAAGAAAGGGTAAATTACACGTCACCCCCTAGTTTTCAAACGAAACTTAAATCACCCCCCGGCTTTTTGAAAATACTCAAATCACCCCTTGTATTAGATCTCAATATGACAAATTAGTCCCTATCGTTAGTTTTATGCTATTAAGTGATGATGTCAACCAGTCAAATAAATTTAAATCCTTAAACTACCCTTGACATTCAAACATAGATTTTGAAGGATAGTATTGTAAATTTAATTCTAATGTTTTAGTATAAGGGTAAAATAGTCCTCTCACACCAATAACTAACAGCAGACTAACACCGTTATTGTAGAGAGGGACGGATGAGTATTTTCATAAACCAGGGGATGATTTGAGTTTCGTTTGAAAACCAGGGGGTGACGTGTAATTTACCCCCCCAAAAAAAATAGTATACTAAATATAAAGTTACAAATTTAAGTAAGGAGATTGTTCTCTTTTCAGCTAGGGTCAAGGGAGAATCCCTTAATCGAGGGGTTTGGATGATGTGGAGAGGGTATCGTGGAACAATGATGGATATTTTACTATTACCGCCTTCATAATATACGGGGCAGAGGATTTATGAAAATAGATGGATTGACTATTCCTTCTCCCAAGGGATAGGAACACTTTGAAAATCATTATATATTTATATGGAACAGTTTCATACATAGAAGGGCATTGAGATAATTTAATATGGAGAGAGAGAGAGAGAAGGGGATGCTAACATATCCTTCCTTCCTGTTCAAAGAACTTTTTTGCATGGACGTTTGTGTAGAGACCATGCGACCAAGAGATCTCTACTTGGTCGCATGGTCTCCACACAAGCGTCTAGGCCAATGGGAGAGCATGCCTGGATATCCACCAAGGGGTTGGAGGTGTCATTTCATGGTGCCTTATGAGAGAGCGTAGGAAACACTACCAAGTAGAGATCTTTTCCCATCAAAAATTTTTTAGAATAAAACAAGAGGCAATCAAAAGAAGGTTACAACTTTTAAATTTGGTTACAACAATATATGATGAGTTATTGCATTGGTTAGATCAAAAGAAAAAAGAACTGGGTCAATTGATTAAAAACCGTTAGATTTAGAAATGCCATGTGTCGTGTCACAAGACCCGTATTGCACTACACTTCGAGTTTAGAGAATTGGAGAGGATTTTTATCCCACTTACATAAGTGTATGATGGGTTAACAGAACAAAAAACTCTAAAACTCTCAATATTGTGAATTCGTGGGTCCTTCCATGTCAATATTGTATAAACATTACATACTTTATAGCAAACTAACTTGACCAATTCAATCTGATCCGAGTTTTAAAACAATGCATTCACGTCTGATATATCATTCAAATATGCTGATCCTTGATGTGTTTACCTAAGGATTCCTTAATCCTTTCAACATGTAAACACAAAGAATATTATATTTGGAAATGAGACGGCATATTATATTTATTCATGAGATTGCCAAAACCTAAGAACAATCTCACATCCTTGGAAAAACGTGGAACACTGCCGCCGTCCCCTAGAAACCGTCCTCTCTTCCTCTCTTTCTCCTAGTGCTTGATCTTGGGGATAGTTTGGGGTTTTTGAGAACCGTAAAGTGTAGAGGAGTTGGCTTGATCCAGTGGGAATGCAAAGTAGTGTGTGGAGTGTGGAACAATTGCGAAAGGGCTATATTCGATTGGAAGTTGTGCATCTTTAAAACTCAAGGTAACAATCAAAACCCTTCGTTGTTCTAGTGTTTGAATGACATCTCCCAACAATATTCTTGATCCTATATCGCTTCCGTAGATCGCTCACTGGTTACTTACAGAGCATTTAAAAAAATGGTTTTGTACTGAAATTGACCCAGTATCGGTATCGATATTTGTATCTGTGAGAATAAAACTAAAACCTTGGTCTTACTCCCACCTCCAATGGCCCATTATACAATCGGGACATCCGACGGACTCCAGGGAATTTATCTATTATCTTATGCTTTACTCATGGTTTTGGGTATCGATATCAGATTGTACATATTCGTATCATATCGGTTGTTTGATATATCATATTGGTTGTATCGGAACAAGGGACTAAGGGAGGGTAAAACAGTAAGAAAAACCTAGCTATCGGTGTTTTGAGGGGCAAAATGGTCTGTTCCATATCAATGACCAACAAAAATAAGTGAAATAACCGAGACCAATATCTAAATTCATGGCTTTACCACCCTCACGCATGGTTTTAGTGCACGGTATTGGAACGGGTATCGGCAACATGCAAAACCGATACGATACCGCTATGATATTGGCCTGGATCGGACAAAATTACCCTTAAATTTTTTTTAAAAAAATGAATTTTCTGACCATTTTACCCTTTGTCCGTACCATGTTACCGATACAGTATCGACACAG
The DNA here is from genome assembly GCF_018873765.1 of Telopea speciosissima. Lineage (NCBI taxonomy): Eukaryota > Viridiplantae > Streptophyta > Magnoliopsida > Proteales > Proteaceae > Telopea > Telopea speciosissima. Next base: position 63,047,155 of record NC_057919.1, read on the forward strand.
TATCAGTATCGTCAACTAATAAAACTGATACATATCGGGCGATACAATACCGATACTTAGAAGCTTAAAACCATGCCCCCACGGCCCCACCCCCCCTAAAACAAAAAACAAGAATTTAAGGCAACCATATACAACAGTCAAGATGGTAAACTTGTGCCAACCGAGACAATCATTGGGGCATCAAATGATCAAATCCTTCCATGCCCACCATGACAACAACTTAAGGCATAAGACATCTACACCTTTTCCTCGTCAAGTCGAGGGAAAGGGCTACAAAAGGGGAGGCAATGGGGATGGGCCATGGGTTGAAGAAGGGTAGCCAATAGCCCTGAAGTGTCCTCACTTAGACAAGTAGGTACTCCTCCGCAAGTGTGACTGTGTCAGTGACGTGCTAATCAGATTCACTTACATCCCTTAGAACTTGGACAAGTAGGTACTCCACCGCAAGTGTGAGTGAAATGCTAATCAGATTCACTTATATCCCTTAGGTCGACACGTGGGTTCTACTCATTCTTTCTTCCATTACATTAACTAACTCTCTCACGCTCTCTATTTTTGTTATTCATCAATTTATATTGGCAAATCGTAAAAAATTGCCACCTATCGCCAAATTGACATCATGGTGCTAGATCACCACCATAGTAACTGTTTTTGGTAGATCGTGTATTAATCGACTATAACTATAGAATATCCTTTTTTCATGAATTACTGCAAACAACGAGGAATCGAAGAATTACAGACCAATGTACAAAAAGAGTTTAATTCTGTAAACCAAAAATTCAACATTTTTATCACAAGAATTGCAAGACTTTATGGACAACCTAATATTCTTGTAGAATATATAACTGGACAATTAAAAATTAGAGTTTCATATCGAAAGGCAATGAAAAAAGCTATTGAATAAACTGAACAAACAAATATAAAAAGAATTCAAATACAAATTGTAGGACGTATCGACAAAAAAAAAATTGCACATGTCGAACTATATCACCAACTTGTAGCCAAGACACCATATTACCAAATTGTTGCCATAACTATGATATTTTGGCAAATTGACCATGACAACCATATGACAATTTATCAATTTGAAGATTTAGCAATATGACGACATGGTGGCAATTTAATGATATGAGTCATATGACATCACAACGATTTTTTCTACACGTCAATACAAATTGATACTAATCATGGACATAATGCTGTGACACCATGACTATACAGATTCAAATTTTATCAATATTTTAGTTCTTTTTTTTTATTTGTATTGGCATCAAATGGGTACCAACTAGGGATGTAAATGAATAGCCGAAATCCATTTCCGTATCCGTGTTCGTATCTGTTTAACACTATCCGAATCCGTCCGAAAGCTAAACGGATACGGATACGGATACGGATAGACTATAACTATCCGAAAAACTATATTTACATGTAAACGGATAAAATATTCAATCCGTATCCGTGTCCGTATCCGTTTAATACTATTCAAATCCGTCCGAAAGCTAATCAGATGCGGATGCGGATACAGCACTATCCGAGCCGAATCCGATCCGTTTACATCCCTAGCACCAACCGAGAGTGAAATGTTGTGCCTAAGTAAAATATTAAAAACAATGACTGTTGAATAAAAAAAAATTATAACTCATAAGAAGGAGAGAAGAAAGAGATAATCTGTTAATGCAAATGAGAGAATGAATAAAATCCACATGTCAGCATAATGGGTGCAACTGTTCAAGTGATACAGACTCTCATTTCACGTAAGTGAAGATTCACTGGACTAGGCGCCTCTTCACCTAACGTGAATACAGCATTCTTCTTTTTATATCCCACCAAGCAAAGAGCACAAGAGCGAACACGGGTCAGTCAGGGACTGGATGGCTCTCGATTCTTGAGAAAGCTCCTCCACTACTTGGCAAGGTAAGACCCTACACACAGGTAGCTTAGCTGGTTAAGAGAGGACTGGAAATCTGTGTCTGGTTCGAATCCACTTCTAAGCCAGCGAAGGGTACAAAGGAATAGCTTTTCAGGAAATCTATGTTGGCAATGTAAAGGTGCATCCACGGGTAACAAAATGAGAATCTTATGAAAATAATATGCTCTCAAAGCTTTTGAATCTATACATCTCTGTACATCCAGTCCGGTTAAGACCCACCCCACAGTCCGCACCTTTGACCTGACCAGTCCCACAGGCATGTGAATATGCCCCTACACACATGCATCAGATCAGGACCAGATCCTATGAAAATCATAGAAGCCGTGATGCTGGCCCAACGGGGTAAGGGTAGTCGAACTCAGGAAGCATGTCTATTAAGATAAAGAGATTAAAATCCATATCGCAAAATATCGAGTCTTTACATTGCTTTTTACTCCAATGCTCCATGCTGTTTATTCCCCACCAGAAACTCTTTAACCTCCCACACCATTCCAACAAACATATTGATCATGGGAAGCAATAATAGAACCACAAACTATAATGTTAACTCATGATATGGTTCCCTCTGTCATCCAATCAAAACCAGAAAGGAAAGCTCAAGTATTTAACATGAAAGCAGGATGAAAAACCTAGAACACCAAAGAGCCAAATCAACAATACAAGTAATTAAAGAAATGCAACCTTGATATATATACATGAATATATAGAGGCACAACAATTTTATTTTATTTTGTTGTGTGTGCGTGTATGTACATGCGTGTTTGTGTGTGTTTGTGTGACTTTACATATGCAGGACAGAACATTAATTAGAGCAATTCCATGGAAGATGGCACAACAATGAGTAGAAAAACATTTCAAAACCACTCCACCATGCACTTAGGGTAGAATCCAGCTTCCATAGCAACAGAAGAAAGGGCTTGCAATTCTTTCTGAACTTTCCGCCTCTCATAGAACACTGCACATGAAAGTGACATGCACTTCACCCCACTTTCAACAACCCAGTCACCGCCTCCACAGTGCTGACATATCTGCGGCACGGAAACACCCATCACCACTATACAACTAGGATACCAATATTTGCATTCTTAATATTGAGAGAGCACAAATTTCACCCTAGGTCACTATAAAGTATTATCTGATGGAAGCACGACAGGATAGGACTTCTACGGAGTTTAGTAACACCTTGCAATGGATTATTTGACATACAATCACCTGCTTAAACTACAAATGCTACTAAGACATCAAAATATGGAGCATACATTGAGAACAACCAGAAGACTTACAGCAGCAAGGTGTTGAATGTCCCGCTCCAATTTTGATGTTCTACCAATCGCAGCAGTTGCGACCACCAATTGCTTCTTGGAGCAATTATCACACAGATGGCTTGATGCTTGGACCAACTCCCCACACACAATACAGGATTTTGAGAGGTAATAATAATCTATTCTTGTTCGCTGTTGATTTGCTTGTCGTTTAGATAAATTTGGCCTAACTGGCATAACTGGGCGGGGCATCTCCAAAAACCATTGGTTCAAGTCAGCACCAATAAGTCCAAACACTCGCTGAAGTGCCGGGATTATTTGCTTCTGGATGTAATATAGATCATTCAGCCTATAAGGAGAATCAATTCTCAAAACATCCAGTGGATCTACAACCATATCAACAAGGCGGGACCCAGGTTCACCATGGACTACAACATATGGTATCCGCTCTGCATAGCGGGGTTCAGACCTAGGATCAATCCTCATTGCTTTAGTGGCAACAATTGCGGCTGGTGGAAGTGAGGAGGCCCTAGAACTGTAAGTACCCAAGCGTACCTCCTTTGCAAATACAAAATCCTGGAGGGACACCCTTCCACGTAAAATTTTTGTCCACTGGCGCTGCAAATATGATTTAACCTGGCATAGTAAATAGTGAAAATTCTTGTAGGATGATTTCAAATGCTATGTGGGATCTATACTTAATTCTGCAAACCATAAAAGCAACATAATGTAATTAGATGGTAGCAATTGCATATAGGAAGAATCAGATCCACATGAGAGAGAGAGAGAGAGAGATATTGCACATGTTCATTAAAGAAAGTGAAAGAAAAAGAAAGGTGGAAGGGTGGAGAAAGGAGAATTTTGTCACTGCTCTTAAAGCTAAGGTTCCGATCATGTTCTGGGAAACTCTGACAGATGTCTAAACATTTGGTATATTTAAATCAACATTAACACAGCCTTTAGATTTTTCTCACATGCATCTAGCAAGGTAAAAATGCAGGAAGCAGATGAAGGAAACTTTACGTCTCTATGTAGAATTCATTAATTGACTGAGAAATCAGCCCACTCGACCTAGTTTTATGCCCCCAAGGTCTTCCAATTTTAAAGTCTGACCTGTTCTTTTCTTACGAACCAGCCAAATGTGCTGACCTATTCAGCTGATTTCTGGTCAAAATGACGAATTTTTGCTACTTTGCCTAGTGAAGTCAAAAATTCAGCACATAGGTTTCTGAGAGGAATCTTGTTTTTCTTCAAACTATAGAAATGCAAACATTCTGACCTTAGAGATGTCTTGATGCGTGAAAAAGATCCTTAATGATTGCTCCAGTGTCTTTGCAACAGCCCCGCAAGTATCTCTGCGAATTGTCTCAATACCTTTAGCATCAAAAGTTGGTTCAGCCTGCTCAGGGCTCTCAAAACTGTATCCAACATAGCGTTTCTTCGTAAGGAGGAAGCATGGGTGATACACCTTCTCCATTTTCAATGTGATTGGATGTGGATTCATTGCAGTTATTGCAGCCGCAATCTCCTGTCCAATTTTGAAGGATTCTTTGACAGTGCGTCCTTTGAGGAGGACAAACATGCTGTGGAAAAAAAAATGCAATTTATAGACCATAGTCATGATCTTTGAATACAAAGGGAGGAACGGGTTCAGCTTTTCAACCATTAACTCTCCAAAAAGAAAGGATAGTTCATATACCTGTCAGTATCCCCATAAATCACTCTTGCATTCCACTTGTCATGCATATTTACAAACGAGATAGCAGTCTCCAGGGTTCTGCGGCCACACTGGACAATACTGTCTGCAAGTTCTGCACATGGCATGCGACCGCTGAAGCCCGCAGCTGTATAACCGTAAGTGACATTTGCTATCAGCTTCAAAGCCAACTGTCTTGCATTGAATATCTGGGAAAAGTAATGGAAAATAATTCACCTTCCACATATATGTTTGTATTTCTGGATTTCATTAGTTCAGAGTCTCAAGTTGCCAAGCAGACACTTGTAGGGATAATATTTTAAACCTTAGTAAATTGAAAAATACTAAAAACCAAACAACCAAAACTGTACTGTTGGGCAATGTCTGGAGCAAGTTGAAGGCTCTGAGAAGATGATGGGAAGTCAAAAAAGAACAAGGATCGAGGTAGTAAGAAATACCTTAGTACATACCACTAGAGAAAAGATGTCCCTATATAGTGAAATAGTGCAACAGGATTTGACCCAAACCAAGAATGGTAAGGTTTATGTTAATTGGGGAAGGTAGTCTGGAAGAGAACTAGATTGTACCATAATATTCAGAAAACCATATTCAAAATTTGGGCAATCTTTGAAATGAGGCCAAAAGAATTTAAACTGCATAGAATTCAAAATTAATCCATCTATTTACTTTAGATATAATTATAAGATAAAGCTAAAATCATAAAAACCTTTCAAGACCCAAATTCTAGTGATTGCCAAACTGGGAAAGCTTTGTCAGAATATCCACTCTTACAATCCACATGTTTGTTAGAGTTTTAATAAGGGAAATGGATCAAATAAAGTATTAGCAGTATATTCCTCATGAAGCTCAACTGATAATATCTCGCAGAATCTGATTGACTTAAATAAGAGATTATGATTTACCCTAAATAGAACTCTTTGTGGAGGCGTCAACTTCTTCATTGCCTGTTTCACCATGATCCTGGTTGATAGAATTTCCTCCAATAAACGGGGTAGTATGCCTTTCCGAACCTGTTTTACAATGTCATGACATGCAAGATAGGGTTGATCCTAATAAATTAGAAACAGTGAACAATAATGAAACTATGAAAGCATCTTCAATAGAAAGAAAGGTCAAGCATATGAACCGTAAATTTCATGAGATTAAAGCATACGAGCTATAAATTTCATGAGACAAGTACTAGAAACCCTTCAACCCCCCCCCCCCCAAAACTTATTCACAAGTCAAATATTATCAATTAAAAGAAAAGGCAATCCAAATGCTATTTCTACTCTGAAGTTAACTTTCAAATGCCTAAAAGCAATAAATAGATTCCTAATTCACAATGCACCCTGAGTGCTACACTTGTGGTATAATTGGATGATAAACATGGTTCAAGGTCTCGGCTTCGGACCTGGTTTTGGCCAGGCAGAAAACCGAGTCGGGCCGAGATCTCGGCGAGTTGGTGCTTCTTTTTTTTTTGGGAACTCGAAGCCAGGATTCAGTGGGTACTTGACCAAGTTAGGTCATGAAACTTGGTATTCAGTCTATTTTGGGTTAAACACTATGGCACTATCAGATTTTGAAATATCAGTGTCCAAATAGGAGTTTGGCTTCGGACCCTAGCTTGGTAGGCTACGACATACTAATAGGCCCTATTCTACACATAATTTAGCAGTAGAAAACATAGTTGTTTCCTTAACTTGTCCTCTATCTAGTCTCGGACCTTCAAACAAACAAGATATCTCGAAGGTCTCGGCGAGAACTCGTTCCATGATGATAAATAACAATGGTTCAAATCTGTTGTCCCATCAAAAAGGAAAAAATAAAGGGTACAGCAAATATGGATAAATTTAAAAATGCAAGTCCAAAGTAGTACTGACCATCCTTTAAAATCCCCTTGATGTGGTACTTACAACCAGCATAACAAGCAACAGATATCAGTTTATTGACCTTAACCACCAATTTTAATAAGTAATAACATATATAAGATACACATATGACATATATATATATAGAAGGGGAGGATGGAAGAGTGTTGGTAAGGGATGAGGACATTGTGAGGAGATGGGATGAGTATATTTGTGAATTATTAATTGAAGATAGTGTAAGTTTGATTGAACCGGTTAATGGCATTATTCATCAAGACAGCACACGTCGTAGATATGTGAAGGGTTGGTGTGGCGGAAGTTAAAGAAGCCTTAAGAAAAATGAAAGTAGGCAAGACACCAGGCCCAGAAAAGATCCCAATAAAAGTGTGGAAGGCCCTTGGAGTTTGTGGGGTATTTTGGTTGACCAAGTTATTTAACAAGATTATGATCACAAGGAAAATGCCAGATGAATGGAGAAGAAGCATTGTAGTTCCGGTCTACAAAAATAAGGGTGATGTCCAGATCTGCAATAATTATAGAAGCATAAAACACGAGTAATACGATGAAACTTTAAGAGAAGGTTATTGAAGCCCATCTGAGAAGAAAGACTCATCTCGAAGAATAAATTTGGTTTTATGCTAGGTAGATCCACAACATAAGCTATCTACTCACTAAGGAGGCTCATGGAAAGGTGTAGAGCTAGCAAGAAGGATCTCCATATGGTCTTTATTAACCTAAAGAAAGCCTATGACAGAGTCCTTAGAGATTTAATCCAGCATGTTCTTGCGAAGAGACGGGTGTCGAGTAAATATTTAGATGTAATTAAAGATATATATAAGGGTGTGGTGACTAATGTGCGATCTGTGGGAGGCCAGGGCAAAAAGGTTACATCAATGATAAACCCTAAGCCCTTATTCGTTTGCGATTATCATGGATTAATTAACCAAAAACATCCAAGACGAGGTATCGTGGTGTATGCTCTTGGTGGATGAGACAAAAGTAAGGATTAATGCTAAGTTAGAGATGTGGAGATCAACCTTGGAAACAAGAAGCTTTAAGATTAATAGATCAAAGACGGAGTATATGATGTATAACTTTAGTCACACTATGATGGATAATGACACGGTGAAAATTGAGGGGAGAGAGAGATACTGCCAAGTGACTATTTTAGATATCTGGGGTCTACAATAAACAAAGAAGGTGGCATAGATGATGATGTTTCACAAAGAATTAAAGTGGGATGGGTGAAGTGGAGAGGGGCGACCAGAGTACTGTATGACCGCCACATTCCTTTAAAACTTAAAGGAAATTTCTACAAGACTATTGTCCAACCATCTATGATGTATGGGGCGGAATGTTTGGCAGTTAAAAAGTGTCATATAGCGAAGCTATGTATGGCAGAGATCGTGGTTCGAGAACTCGCGAGATCTCGCCGAGTTTCTACGTTTTTCGAAATCCCAAGACGACACTGCCTATAAGTCTCAAAATGTCAATAACTCGCCGAGATCTCAACCGATCTCGGATCTCGATCGAGATCTCGGTTTGACCTAGAAAAATGCCCATTTAGGTCCTTTATATGAGTGCCAGATCTCGAGATCTTGCTGGAGTGCGAATGCTGTCAAAATCGCTTTGAATGAAAATATTTTTTTGGACATCAAAACAAATGAATATTTTACCGCACTTTTGGTTTTTAGCAATGTTTTACCATATTAAGATTTATGGAATTTTTAGATTTGAGAAAAACCCCAGCATTAGAAAGTTGGAAATTGCTCCTACCGCCGAAAATCCAATTTTTGTTCTTGAACTGGGGGGTTGACTTTTTTTCCTTTGCATAAATAAATGTGTTTGTCTTGTGTCTGTCCTGGTTTCTAGCATAAGTGTCTGTCCTGCTCTCCCACTAAGTGAAACTCCTAATTGGACTTTGTTTTTGCAAAATCTGATAGTGTCATTGTGTTTAAATGGCCTAAAATAGACTAAATACTAAGTTTCAGACCCAACCTAGGTCTAAAACCCACCGAGATAAGGTTTCGAGTCGGGAAAAAAAAAAAAAAGTGCACCAACTCGGCCAGATCTCGACTCGACTCGACTCGGTTTTTCAAGGGTTCGAATTGACACCGAGACCCAAGTTTTCGAACCTTGGCAGAGATCATGGTATAAAATCTTGCGATATTTCGACGATATATCGCCACATTTCGTATATCTCGACATGTCCGAGATACGAAACACATCCGAAACCAAAAAATACAATATCTCGTCGATATATCGTGAGATATCGACGAAATATCGTGGATCTCACGATATATCGCGAGATATTGAAAAAGTGACAAATAGTGTGACACTAGGGGGCCATTTTATACCATATTTCGCAGCTCTTGGTCGAAATATCGACCGAGAGCTGCTGAAACTCTATTTTTCTCTCTTCTTCCTCATTTTTTGCTCTTCTTCCTCCCTTCCAAGCCTCATCCAAGCATTGTTGAAGCTCCTTGTCGCCGGGAAGACGTCGAAGGGTCATCTAAGCTCATCATCCAAGCCTATTTTCATTATTTAAGGTAAATTCTATTTCTCTAAAACTATTTTTTTTTAAAATACTTTGTACAAATGTTGTTGGATGTTGATGATATTAATATATGTTAGACACCGGAGGCCGATCTGACCTCACGGTGTCGAAATTTTTTTCCCATATGTATTTTTTTTATTTTTTTTCTGGTTTTAAAAATTCATTTTCCTACAACTAAAATAGGAAATAATTAGGGGTAATATGACTTAGATGGTAATGAATCAAATATATGTTAGACACCAATGGCCGATCTACGGCTTCACAGTGTCGGATTTATTTTTTTGCTCTTAAATAATTCTTTTAATTTTCAGAAATTAAGAAAAATATATAAAAAATTAAAAAAACAGAAATAAATAAGGAAAAATATGAGTTTTAAGTTTAAAAAATAATGAAAAAATATGAAAGTTATTTCTATATGTTTTGAGATGCATTACATGTATATTATGTTTACTAATTTTTGGTTTTGTTGTGTTAGGTCAATACTTATATTAACATTATATATAAAAAATTGGTTTTAATTATGTGAAAAATATAAGGGTTAGGGGAAAAATATTAAATAACTATACAAGTGTATTAGTAATCTAAAAGTGTCAATTGAAGTGCATCTACATTAAGTTTTTTAATTATTTGTGTTACTTACATTGCAGTAAACAAGTATCATTATGGCGGATCATGATAGACAACGTACGAAGGGCAAGCAAAAGGTGGGGGAAAGTAGTTAACAAAGGGGGCAGAGGGAACAAAGAGAACAGAGGAAACAAGAGAGACCAGCCAGCCAGCATAGGGGTGACATTGCATGGTTACATGGTACTCCCATTGATGGGGATAAGAGAAAATCTATATGTAACTATTGTCACATGCAATTTATGGGAGGTAGGTCCAGTAGACTTAAACAACATCTGACTGGAGGATCTAAAGATGTTGTAGGTTGTCATATGGGCCCTACTGAAGTAGCCAGGGAGATTGGTGATAGTTTGAGGGGAAGAAAGAAGAGGAAGGCTGACAAGCAAAGGATAAGAGAACAACTTGAGGATACAGTGAGGAGTTCGATGGGAGGAGGAAGACGATACAATGATGATGATGATGATGATGATGATGACATTGCGTGCACTGATGACATACAAACAGCAGAGGAGGCTAGGGATTTTAGGCGATTGTTTCAAGAAGTAGAGTAAGTTTTCAAGATGATCAGCAGAGACAAAGAGTAGGGGTAGTGGAGGAGTGGCGATTCTGGAGGTCCTAGAACTTTGAATCCTTTTAAAAGATCACAAAGTGTGAGGCAGCCCCAACACCTCTACGATGCAGTACCACCATCAACATCGATCCTAAATTGCATAAGAAGAAAGGAAGCGATCAACCCAGAATCAAAGGAGCATAGAAAGGGATGAAGGGATTGGTTAAAGAATCAATAGCTAAGTGGATGCTATACCATACTATCCCACCAAACACTGCACAAGGCCCCCATTATGATACCATGATAGATACCATTGCAGAGGCTGGCCCAGGATTCAAGGGCCCCACCCCATATGAGGTAATGAATGTTTATCTACCTCAACAAAAGAGTGAGATTGATGAGTACATTAGTGAGATGAGGAATATGTGGGAGACATATGGGGTGACTATAATGGCAGATGGATGGACTGGGCCTACAAGAAAGTCCATCATCAATTTCATGGTTTATTGTGATGGGAGGACAGTATTCCTCAAATCTGTGGATGCATCCAAAGAGATAAAGAATGCAAAATATATTTACAGATTGTTAAAGGAAGTAGTGGAAACAGAGGTAGGTATTGAGAATGTTGTCCAGATTGTAACGGACAATGGAAGTAACTTAGTCGCCGGTGAGAAGATGATGAACAATAGTAAGTACCGGCTCTTCTGGACTCCTTGTGCAGCTCATTGCATTGACTTAATGCTAAAAGATAGGAAAGTTAAAGTTGGTGAAGATTGTGGTTGAAAGTGCAAGACAAGTCACCAACTTTGTATACAACCACTCCTATGCACTCAATCTATTGAGGGAAAAATGTGGGGGTGACTTGGTTAGGCCTGGCATCACAAGATTTGCCACCAACTACATTGCCCTCAAAAGCATTGAGACAAAGAAGGCCGGGCTGAGAAGCATGTTTGCTTCTGAGGAGTGGTTTGAATGGAAGGGTTCCAAGACTGCAAATGGGAGGAAAGCACAAGCAACGATGTCATCTGAGGACTTCTGGACCAAACTAAGCAAAGTGGTGAAAGTTTTGGAGCCAGTAGTTAAAAGTTCTACATGTTGCTGACTCCGCTCTGAAGGGCCCAACCATGCCAGTCCTATATGCTGCAATAGACTTGATGAAAGATAGTGTCTATAGTGTGGCTCCTCGCAGTAGCAAAAACTTCTTAGATATCATAAATGCTCGCTAGGAGAATCAACTTATGCATCCACTGCATAAGGCTGGTGAGTAAATTTGTTTTATGTTTACTAATTCATAGTATTATTATTTACTAATTACCTATGCATTTGACAACACCTCTATTCTATATGTCATATTTCAGCATACTACTTGAACCCTAAGTATCAATATAACAATAGGCTTGGGTTGGAAACTCAACTTATTGATCTTTGTAAAACAAGTAGTGAAGAAGTTGGAGCGGATGGTGACTACAAGCAATTTGCAACAATGAGGTGAGTTCATTTAGAAACTCAACTTATTGATGCTTTCAAATAAGTAGTGAAGAAGTACTTACTAATTTTCCACATGGGTGTAGATCAAGGTATTTAGGGATGCATTGGGAAGTTTTAGAAGCGAGGCTGCGTCTGAGCGAGCACGTGGTGATCTTGGTAATTCTTTTAAGTTTTAAATTACATATGTATTGAAATTTGAAAGTTGAAAGTTGAAACAACATTTGACACATGTCTTTTTTGTTGTAAACTTGTAATGCAGCTGAATAGTGGGTGTTGTATGGGGAATCGGCTGAAAACTTAAGAAGAATAGCAATTAAAGTCCTCGCTCAAACATGTTCTCGCATCCGGTCAGTGAGAGGAACTGGAGTACCTTTGCACTCATCCACTCCAAGAGACGCAACAAATTGGGGTCTCAACGTTTATCCGACATGGTGTATATGCACTACAACTCGAGGCTGAAACCGCAACACATACGCATGGGACATGAGGGACAGAGGGGCACCATTGATCTAGCCGACATCTTTCAAGTTGACTCGGACGATGAGGACCCTATGTGGATTGGGTGAGGATAGAGGTGAGCCAGTGTTGGATGAGGAGGGGAGGTAGGCCCGACCCCATGATAGCTTCCGAGATTGGTGCGATGTGGACGAGTATATGGGCGACGAGGGTCGGATACATCGAGGAAGCCTCACCCATACGATTCCACCCCACTGGTGCAATGCATGTTGCTGATGATGAAGACTGGTCTAAGTCCTCAAATGATGATGATGGTGATGATGGTGATGCTGGTGGTGGTGATGGTGATGGTGATGGTGATGGTGATGGTGATGGTGATGGTGATGGTGATGGTGATGGTGATGCTGGTGGTGGTAATGCTGGTGGTGGTGATGCTGTGGTGGTGATCTGGTGAAGAATTTGACGCACGCGAGAGCGTTATGTGGTAGGCCAGGAGGCCCAGGATACGACACTGTAGAGCCACTCCGATTCACCTGGAGAGACACAGTTTGATCACGCCACACAAGATACGGACCACTGAGCACGTGCCCCGCACTCCCACCTCAAGAGGCCCCTACATACATACAACAGAAGCGTAGGGGTCGACAAACACAGATTGCAACTCCGATCACATGGACATTGATAACCTATCTAGCTCTGTTGGTGGTTTGAGTATGGGTGATAGGGAGGGAGGACCGACTGGACATTGGCGTGCCCCATCTTTTGACGCACATACCACTCCATTGGCATCGGATTATGGTGCATCACAACCTTACGGTGGATATGGATATGGATCATCATCATATGGGCGATTTAGTGGGGTAGGGGACTATGACTACGTCCCCAGTCCCAGGGACATCTTGGATCATCTTTTGTAGATAACATCTTTGCATACCCTAGCGGATCTAACTACCAACCTCACGCTATACATGCAGCCAATGCCATCGCCTCTTGCGCGGCGCCAACATCATATCACAGTGGATCATCTTCTTCACGAACTGGATCGATTGGTAACCCTAGTTTATATCCTAGGATAGGTTACCTACAGTATGTTGATGATTCCATTTACGTGACACTTGTGGATGACTACACTCGTTTCTTCTCCGATTCTATACCGTGGTCCACATATGTCCTTCAAACAGAGAGCAATGGATGTCGACTCCAGCGAGGCATGAGTGGGATTGATCCAGGGAGGCACAGCAACTACTATTAGCAGTTTAGCACTTGTAATTTGTAACTTAAGTTGTGATTTCATTGATCTATGAAATTGTGAGTTGTGACTTGCGAGTTGCGAGTCTTGTGACTTACTAACTTTGACACTTAGTGTATTGTCATTAAGGCTTTAAGCGAGTTATTGAATATTATGGAGTTTATGAGAATCATGGTACTCATCAATGTGTATTGGCTTTAACTTGATACGTGATGAAGTTAAATACTATTATTACATATTAACTGCCTAATTTATGTGTATTTAACTATTTATACATTAGGGTCGGCGACCGTATGTCAATCAAGGGTGCAAGCCCAAAACACCAATTTGAATTCACATTTTTACAATTTTATGGTTTAAATGTGTTTATTAAGCTTAAATAAGGCTGTCCATGAAGTTTCAGGCCTAGATATGGCCAAATACCCCCCGAGATGGACCCCCGAAATATTGCAGAAAAAATGCAATATTTCGTTCATATTTCGCGATATTTCGGGTATCTCGGATATCTTGGTAGGCCCTAGATACCGAGATATCGCGAAATATTAAACCTTGGCAGAGATGAGGATGCTAAGATGGATGTGTGGCAAAACTAGGAAGGATAAAGTGAATAACGAACGCATTAAAACTGATGTGGGAGTTGCTCCAATCAATGACAAGCTCTGAGTATTTCGTCTGAGGTGGTTTGGCCATGTGCAACGGAGGCCTGGGGATGCCCCAGTAAGGAGGAGTGATCTGATCCAGATTGAAGGAGCTAAAAGAGCTAGGGGCCGGCCTAAAATGACAATAGGTGAGATTGTGAAGAATGACATGCATAGCCTGGGGCTTGTGTCACATATGACCTTGGAATAGAGCCTATTGGAGGGCAAGGATCCACGTTGTCAATACCATGTAGCTGAAATTTTCCTATTTTTCTGGGCTAACCTCTTTCCTCTTACTTTCATTTTTCATTTTCTATGTCTCACTTTTCTTATCTCAAATCTTCATTTTTATTCTTTTATTTCTCTTGCTTTCCTTTCCCTTTGTGAGGAGCTCAGTTTTCCATACTTTGTCTTGAAAGGATCCATGTAGCCGACCCCATTTAGTTGGGACAAGGCTGAGTTGTGTGTGTGTGTGTGTGTGTGTGTGTGTGTATATATCTATATCTATATATATATATATATACCCAAAGAATTTAATATCAAAGAGATATACCTTTGGAGGGACATACATAACACCATTTGGAGTTAACAGTATCTGATGTTTTAGATTTGTAAGAAGTTGAGGATCTGGAGAGAATGAGCTCACACCAAGCGTATTCACTTTTGAAGGCACAACTTTCCCAAGGCATGTACAATAGCAGAGATTGTATCCGATTATCATTGACGGATAAAGAGACTGAAAATCCAAAACAACAACTGGGTCTGCATAAAATCCAGATTCTGGCTCCATTACAAGAGGTAGGCACTCCATTGCAGGCTGTGAAGCTACCTGCTAGGACAACAGTTGATTCAACATTCAGTTACTCTCAAGAGCAGTTACAGTAGGTGGTAAGCTTATGATAAAAGGAACAGAGATGAGAAGAGGTGAAAAGAAGAGAGTGTATCTACTACATGCATCAAAAGCAAATGAGAAAGCATAATATTTGATCTATGATAAAAAAATACCAGCAGCTAGCAAACAGAAACTGACTAGAATGTCATTAAGCAGTAGCCTGTAGGTCATTTGAAAAAACTTATTGTTGGACAAATATAGAACCTTGAACTGGATTCTAAGTACACCAAAATTAAATTTATGAGTTCTTAGGACCACTGATGGAAAGGTTTACTAACCATCTTTGCTTTTAGAAGAGAAATTACAATTCTTGCAGAGGTAGGGTCACCCTTATCAAGAGCAACTTATGTGATCTACCAGTCTATTACCATTCTGGATACATCTCAAACTTGTTACTTTTAGACAAAATACAACTTAATT
The DNA here is from genome assembly GCF_018873765.1 of Telopea speciosissima. NCBI lineage: Eukaryota > Viridiplantae > Streptophyta > Magnoliopsida > Proteales > Proteaceae > Telopea > Telopea speciosissima. The sequence continues at coordinate 63,062,788 of NC_057919.1, forward strand.
CTTATCTTCAAAAAGGTTATTGATATTTTTAATGACATGTTCAGTCTGATAAGGTAACTATGACATATAACAAAAGTTAACAGAGGTTACTCTCCATTAAAACGATTCTTACCAATTACGTGTTTAAGAGGTAGTAGCACTTTATCAAGTCCATTTCATCTGACCTGCCAGTTTATTACCTTTCTATATTCAAGGAACCATAGGGTTGTTAAAGGCTTGGGAATTTAATGGGGGCTCTCAACAGGAACTATGAGAGCCTTAAGAGGAACTTATGAACTGGGAAAAAAAGGTAGATGAAAAGAGATTTGAGAATTGGCTATTCGATGCCTTAAAGAAGAAAGTGTGTCCCTGTTTGACTGGTGGCTTGAAGGCTCCCTTGAGAGCCTCACCGCCTTTGGCTCTCGACCGTGCGGGCAAAGAACAGAATCTAGCCTAATTGGCAGACTCAAACTTCGCAACCATTCATATTGTCCTGCATACAGATAAGCATCAATTGCGACCCCCTCCTAAATTTTTACATTTCATCAGGTACCAGGTGGATAACGGTACGATGATGGGACGATGGCCCAGGAGGTGTGAACTTTTCCCTTATCATGTCCATATCCGAAAAAAGAAAGTGTGCTACAATATAGACAAACCGATTGGTACCTTCTCCCCTATGTATAACAATTTAAACCATTGAATAAGAAACTCATCGGCAAGATTTCCATGCATTTTCAAATATTGAGACTTCTGGCATAATTTCTTCGGCTTTTTTTGACTCACTAAACAAATATACATCCCACAACCTAAATATAACTCGCTCAAATCATGTTTGAATTGCATGACAACATTGAAATCAAGAACCTCTTCATTTGGTACATATAGCCTTAACAATTTGTGATGCAGGTGCACTGTCTTGGACCGACCCAAACCCATTTGGGTATCCATGTGAAGATGAACCAGGTCCAACTGGGTCTTTGGGTTCAGTAGGGTATTTAATTTATTTATTTAATAGGGTTTTAATTAGTGAGTTTATCATGAAATTTTCTGTTTTAGTTTTAATAGGTTATATAGTGGTAGAGTCTATCTAGGATTTTTTTTAAGTTATGAGTCCATCAGAGTTAAGGTTAATTTCAGTTTTAGAGTTTAATTAGGAGTCTTTAATTGTTTTTAGTTAACTATCACTGTAATCAAACAATAATCAGATTTTGAAGAATGAATTTTATTGAGTTGTTCATGGTGCCGGTTGGTACATAGCAATGGTCGTGTGACCTCTTCCTCTATCTATTTCTTTCTTCTTCTTCTTCTTTCTAGTTTCTCTCCTTTTCTTTTATTTCTGTTCTTTAAAGACCTATAGTGCTACTCTGTTTCTGGCGGTAGAATCAGTCCCATATTGTTGGGTTGAACCCCTTCGTGTGTTGTCTTCTACCACCTGAACTTTGGTTCCCTGAAACTTACCCCTGGAGTGATTCTGCAGTTGATCTTTGGTAGCAGAACAGTATATTATCTGTATGAATCGAAACCTGCAAACCAGGTTGCTTCAAAACCTCCGCCAGAAATAATTTCAGGGACCTTTGCTTAATGAATCGAAAGCTGTCTTGCTGGATAAACACTTGGATCTTGTAGAGTTGTGAATTGCAACTCAGTTTCCAGAATATTGGCTTGTTTGGACTTGGCATGTGTGCTTTTTTCTCATCGCAAATCTCTCCCCTTCCGCTGACTACTACCACTGTCGTTCAAAGGTAGGAGATGACCAATTGCTTTTGTTTTAAAATAAAACCTTAATCTGGTTTTTCCATTAATACCTTTCCTTTGTTTCACTATTACTTCTTATCCCTAATTTATGTCCCATTCCACGTATACCCCTATTAACTTGCTTTCTCTTTATATAGTTGATTATTAAATTACAATCCTGCCACTCCCTTATGAACCCAATTTATTTACAGAATTGCCATCCCCTTTATAGATATTCAATTAGTTATGGATCTACCACTCATCCATTAAAACCTTCCATTAATTACCATTCTGCCATTGCTCTTGCGAGACTTCATATATTTACTGTTTTGCCATCAACTTTGGATTTGAGTGCTTCATTCCTTGGGTGGGCCCTTAAGCAACCCGATAAGGGTTATTCCAACCCGGGTCTGCATTAATTTGACAGGATTTTGTTAACGAGACAATTTGCAGTCTATACTAGTTAACTTGTCAGAGCATTTCTCTTGCCTCTTGGTTAATGTCATTGGCAACAAAAAGAGGACCATAACCTGGTGCAAGTTCAGCTTCTACAAGGTCTCAAGAGGGTGGACTGGAGTTGGTCCTAACCTTCAGCAACAACCCCCCCCCCCAATCAAATAACAGTGATTATAAACCACAAGATTGTAGACTACAGGTCCTTGCTACTACCATTTTCCCTAAAATATAGAGTGGAACCTCAATGATTGAGCAAAAAGACCATGAAACAGAAGGGCCAAAAGAAGATTTGGAAGCCACTTAAAACTAGATACAAGGCCATCTAAGCAACTCAGCACAGCAAATACACACACACACCACCAAAAAAAAACCACTATCAGAATGTCCACAAAGAGTAGTCAACCAGCATACAAACTGAATCATGCAGCAATAGATGGAAAACAGGAAAAACAGAAGCAGAAAACCTGTTGATTGCCGGGAGAAATGGCAAGGTAGTTTTGTGTATGCGCCAATCTCAGAAGCATAGATTCAACACGATATTGTGAACCCCGAGAAAGAACTGAAAAGAAGTCAATGCCAAAGACACGGGCAAGCTCTGATGTGCGATTTATCTGTAAACCATCCCCCCCCCCCCCCACACACACACACACCCACCAAAAAAAATGTCAACATTTAATTTCAAAGGCAAACCCAAAAATAGGCCTTTTTACCACTAAACAATAAATTAAAAGGTTACAACTACAAAGTACTTTTTTCTTATGAAGGAGAAGTTTATTAAGGGAGAGGGAATTAAAGGAGAACACAAGCCAAAAGATACAACAGCAAAAAGAAATCCCAAGAGAAATAACAAACAACACTGAGCTACAAAAAGAAAATCACGAAATTAAGATGAAAATAATTGAAAATTTTAAGAATCTATTAGGAAGGTCCTCTAGAGGATTAGGATTTACACGAATCAAGCTTTATCTTTCCCCAACAGAAGCAGGATTTACAATTTGACCAATAATTATTCTTATAAGGTTTGGTCACCTGAAAGACCCACTAAAGCAGCAGCAACCAGCAAGGAGTACGGTCGCACACATTGATGACCTTTTTAAGGAAAAAGACAAGGCCAAAAGAGAGATGAATGGAGGTAATGAGAAAGTATTTGAAGATAAATGGACAGACAGAGGACGAATCACTGACAATGCAATTATGTTTCTTCTTTTTTTGCGAATCCACATAGTTAAGAGATGATGAGGGTGACAAACCATTCTGCAGCACCCATAAAATCTTCCACATAAATAAGGAAGTTAATAAGGGTGGATTCACATAATTACTAGGCCTTGGGACACCTTTGAAGTGGCAAAAGGATAGCATAGTTGCCATTTCAACTGTATCAGCATTACACAACAGGCAATTTTCTGGGAACTTTTATTCATTGTTTCCATCTTTCCAGTTCACAATCCCCTAAGCTTTGCCTTTTTATGAATTTAATATAACATCTAGAAATGAAAGAATTTTAAAGGAAGCTTGCTGGAATATAAACATCACTAACAACAGAGGAAGATCCTGCCAAACATACCATATCAAGTTGATTCATAATCTCAAGGTTCAGCTTTGACCTCTCTATGACATATTCTATACATCGAAATCTTGCTCGACTAGGACCACTAGAAAACCATTGTGTCAATGTTCTGCAAGGGATTGATGGAATTTTTCGTCGCAGAACTGCTTCAGCCACAGATTCAAGAGTGTACATGTTAAGTTTAATTTCATCACGCATCAATCGCCAAATATTGAGGACAATTCTTCCACCAACATGGACACCACTAGCATGAGTGCGTCCCCATTCATCCTCAATTATCGTATTTTCTAAAATAGAATCACCAAACAAGGATTCAGGAAGCAGATTATCTGGCACAGATTTTTCACCATCTGATGAATCTTTGGCTGCGATTTTGGTTTCCGGTAGGGGTGTCCGAGATATTTTATTCAGCAAACGCACACCAAGATGTGCAGCCCTTTCAGCTAAAAAGCCAAGTGAACCACCTTGTATTTCCCAACCCATCAAAATATCTGGATCTAATGAGACAATAATCTGCACAAAATGGTAAAATAACTGTTTCTCCTCGGAGGTAACTAGCACCTTGCAACCAGTTATTCCATCAGGATTTCTGCAAATGATACAATGAAACATTTAGAGAAAACAAGAAAACCATTCCTTCTCTAATAGACAGATCTTCTTCTATTGCCTATGTTTAAAAAAAATACTCCATTTTCCAGTTGTGCAAGACAATAGACAGGTAGCTACAGTATACCATTTCTTGTAAAAGGAAAAAGCACTGCAGTCTGTGATACCTACATCAGCACTATGATTGATGTGTTCTAGTTGAATTCGCATTGCAAAGCATGTGGACAGGAGTCATTTGTGAATATGAAATAGAATGTGGAATTGATGCTTTAGAAAAATCTTAGATTACATCATTGCACCCTTGAAAAGACAAATGCATTGCCATCAAATTACTCAAATAAATAGATGGAACAATGAATGCTTCTCTAATGTTAGTATACCTAACAAAACAAAGAAGTCAGTATAGAACTACTAGCGAATAACATAAAGACATAAAGACTCGTCAAGATTCAATATGATTAAAACCATCACCTTTGACATGATTCCCCATCATTACTATGCAACAGCACAAGAACATTAATGTCTACACAATTATCCTCCTGAACTGCAAGAACTATAACATTGACAGCATCTATTCGAGGATCAGGTCGAAGATTTCCTCTTGATTCTGCAAGAACCTGTTACACAAAGCTGCATTTGAATTAGAGCAATGGAATAATTAATGAAAACATGAGGTATGGAGAATACTGATTTGAAAGTGATGTAGATTTGAAATTTCCTCTCTCAGGCATGCACACCTACAGAAGCATACCCCTCCCCCAAATAGAACAAAAGAATGATAAAAAGAAAGAAATTTAAACAGTAATAACAGTCAGTAACTGAAGCAGCAAGTTAAGAGTATAAATTGCTATCTGGTACCAATTGAATGTCTGGATGTTAATTCACAGCAAACAACAATTATATCGCATAGTATTAGTATCAGCGTTAATAGCATATCAATTATAAAAGGATTATGAGATCCCATTTAGTTGGGATAAGACTATGATGTTGCTGATATTGTTGTTGTTAAGAGATCTTTCATAACAATATAGTTGTAATCATAGTTCGAAAGTTCGTCTCGTTTCGCCATTTCAGGCTGGTCGAAATTTCTGAAATTTCCGAAACATTCTGAAATTTCGGCGAAATATGGTATTTTTTGGGCCATATTTCGACACTCCATATCGGTGGGTTTTTGGCCATATTAAGGCCTGATACTTCATGTACATCCTTATGTAAGCTAAATAAACACATTTAAACCTTCATATTGCAAAAAAATGAACTCAAAGTGGTATTTTGGGTTTGCACCCTTGATTGACAGTAGATCAGCCATTGGTGTCGTAACATACATTTAATTGATCCCCATCCAATTTATATTACCCCTAATTTTTCCTATTTTTGTTGTAGGAAAATCAATTTTGTAAATCAGAAAATTAAAAAAATAAGATACATATGAAAAAAAAAATTTGACACCGTGAGGTTGTAGATCAGCCTACGGTGTCTAACATATAATAATATCACCACCATCCAACAAGTATTGAACATAGTATTTTCAAAAAAAATAGTTTTAAAGAAGAAAAAAAATTACCTTAAACAGTGAAAAAGCCTTGACAAATGTGCTAGGAGGTGTTTCCAACGTGTTTCCAACGACGATCCATCGAAAATGATGAAGAACAAGTTGGAAGAGGCTTGGAAGACAAAAAAAAATGAATAAAAGAGAATCTCTGCAAGGTCTCGGTCGAAATTTCGACCGAGATATGCGAGATTCTGCTTTTATAGTCAAAGGTTAAAAAGTAGCGTGATGGGTTTGTAACATTTCAGCCATATTTCGGTGACATACCGAAATGTCACGAAATTTCGACGAAATTTTAACTTTTTTCATTTCGTAGGCCCATCTCGTCTCGGTAGTGTTGAGATTTTAGCGAAATTTTGAACCATGGTTGTAATTACACATCTTTCATAGAACACAAGAGGAATTTGTTACAAAGTTTATCAAAACTCAAGTTGGAATGTTTATTTTACATTTTTCGCTTTTCCACAATTAATTTAGTATCTATATTTAGAAAGGAACAAGTTCTCACAATCATAAAACTCACAAATGATAAATAAATAAATATATATATATTAGAAATTTAATTAGAATTTGAACAAAATACATGATATAGAAGGTAATATTCAGTGAAAATTTTCACCAGGGACTGGGCACGAGAATAATCCACCCACCCAAAAAAAAATAGAAAAAATAACATATTATTCTAAAAAACGATTAGTTCAAGAATCCTTAGATCACATATTTTATGTAGCACATATTCATATCCAGAAATTAAAATTAATAACAAGAAGTAGGATATTTTAATAGATTGAGAGACCAAGGATATGCCCAAATTATCCATACTACTCAGTTGATACTTCACCAAAGATATATCTGATTCTAATGAATTTTAATCTTGGTGTGTGTTGGTTCAAAGTTACACTATACCTCATTGACAATGTTTTAGAATTTATTGGCCACCCATACATTGATGATAAATTCATAGTTTGTAAAATAGGGACTATTTTTATATGTTTAACACAGTTTATTTCTTGTCAAAACTATCAGCATTGATCATAAAAGCGATGAACTTACTTCCCAGGTAATTACTTTATCATCAGTTCCTCTTGAGGCAACCTCTTTTATAAAAACTAGAATGCTTTGGTGATTGTAATCAATCAAAAAGCAACTTGTATACGTTTCGAACCTTCTTTTTGGTCACCCAATGAATTCAGTTGATTGAATGGTGAGAGCCTTCCCATCTGACTAAATTTTTGTATCAGGGCTCTTACAGAGGGGAAAAGTTCACAGGTCCCCAATGATAAAGACGTGAACCATTTTAGCAAGATTATCACAACTTTCACCATCGTAAGGACTCAATAGTTCCTTTTCATTTTTTTCCTGAACTTTTGAAATTAAACTGGAGAACTGAGAGGTTATTGCTTGTGCAAATGTATATTGTGCACAGGTGCAACTTGCTGGGGCTCAAATAAAACAAGACTGAACAAACCAATCAGAAGGTGGGGTTCAGCTTCTATTTTCAGACCACATGCTGGACTTGAGTCAGGAAAGAAGAAACCCAAGTTCATACGTTAGGTTAGACTGGGTTCGACCTAACGAGTCCCAATTCCTCTATGCTGAGGAACATATGTTGTGCTTGGTAATTTGCACACCACCTTTTACGCATAACTCTTGTTCAAGGCTAGAAAGGCCCTTCTTCAGTTCCTTTAGCTTATATAAAGTGCCATCAAAGACCCTTAACTTATATTAAGTGCCACAAAAGACCAACCAACCAAACCTAAATCAATTCAATTTTTTGTTAGGAGTAGGTAGATCAGACGGGCCAAGGTCAGATTTTAGCATCTTGGATTCATTCTCAAGTTGGATCATGTAACATGGTTCATTCCATCACAGGATTCTTAGGTTGGGTTGGCCCTGAAACTGGCAAAATCAAGTAATCAACTGCACTACCATAGTTGGTAATTGTGGATACTTTTTTTCACCAGGTCTTTGTAACCATCTGTTTTCAGAGAAAAATACTCCCTTTGTTCTTTAATTACTGTCCACCTTGGGCATTAAAGGCATCACTTTTGGTTCTTTTTCCATTTTACCCTTTCAGACACTAATCCAGTAGTTTTACTTCACCTGTTGTAAATGAAGGTCCTCTAGGAATCCATGATGTAGATGAAGGGTTATCTAGGAAAATAAGCTTAAAAAGTGGGAGGTCAGAGTATTAATTATCATCCCTTACAAATGTGCGTTTTTCAAAGTGGACTATTTTAGGAACAGAAGGAGTGCACGGCAAAACCATCAGAACTGATAATACTAAGACATACCTCTATACTCAGCAACGTTAGTTGTTGGCCAGCACCAATACTTGCAGGATCACGGAATCCAGTTTGACTGAGAGGGGTAAGCTTTGGTTTTTTATCTGGGGCAGAAATCTGAGAGATATCTTGCCAGTTTTCACCACATGCTTTTCCTTTCATATTTGTCCTTTCTAGCTCGGGTACAGTTGGTGTATTCACAGTATGACGAAGATCAATTTCTGTATTCAGGTTTCCATGGCTATCTTGACTGAACTGATCCAAACTATGCTTCACATCAGATACAGGCGAAGTCTCAAAAAAAGCACCAGCTGAAGAACTTTGTGAGATCAACTGATGACTAGGCGAAGCCACAGGAAGGTCATGGAGCTCAGACGATATTTCCCCAATACCGGAAGAATTATTCTTCACATTTTCAAGACCTAGATGAATGTCAGGTCTTGGAAAAGGCTGCTCCTGGGATTTCTCTCCCAAGGTACCTAGCATTCCACAACCAAAAAATCAGATTAAAATGTCAATGACTAATAATGGTGGAATATTCTCTTAGCCACTCCCACTTGATACCTGTCACACTATTCGATAACCATTTATGAACAGAGTCCACAGGCGGTGGTGAAAATATAGGCGTCAACAAGTATAGAAAAGAACCATCATTTTGATAGTGAGTAGGGACACCCAGAACAGTTTCTTGATGAATATTGAGTTCAGTATTTCCGTAAGACTTGTGATGGGCTTCTTTCTCTTCTTGGTAGTTGCCCACAAAAAATGGGAGGAGTTCACCATCATCTACCCTTTTAACTGAAAAGTTAGATGAACATTAAATTTGAGGGTATAACCTTAAAGAGATATGGGTAAAGAATGAAAGATCTTGTATGGATACAGAAGCAGAAAACAACGAGCAATAGAAATGGAGGACATAGAACGAATGGAATCCTCAACTTATTTACCTAGAACCATATGTAAAAGAAGAAATTCTCTTTTCAACTCAATTAAGCCTTTTCCCAACTAAATGTATATAAAGGAAGAAATGAATTTAAAAGAAACAAAAACTATGCCCACATATCAAGGCAACAGATTATACAACCTGCAGTTAAATGTAGAAGCATGAAGATTGGAACTCTTAAAACTTTAAAAGAACCCCATCTCATCATGGTATTTACTAACAAAAGAAGCTTTCACAGCATATTAAGCTCATCACAAGAGATCTCAGTAAAGTCACATTCTGTGAGAGAATTGAAGAGATGAGGGGGAAGGATTACTACATCAACAAGCAATATTAAGGAACAAAAACAGTTTGAAAAACAATTAGCAGGTAGAGATATCCAATGCAGCACATCTTTGGAAAACAGTACAACCATCACTAAGTTGCTTCTCCATGTGAATTAGAAACAGCATGCTGGCTTGGGCATTGATTACAAATGTTTTTTGCACTTTAGTACTTGAATTTGAATGACATGAGTTAATCTCAATAGCAATATGAATTGAGAACAACAAACCGATAAACAAAGGTTCATATAAATTTGCTGTCAATCAGAGTTGGAGCAACTCCAAACAATTATGTTCCGAAATATAACCTTCTTGGCCTCTTCTATGCTATAATGAAAAAGCAAGCCTAATGAGGCAGGACAAACAAATATAGGAAAACCTCTCTGGGTGTCTAAACCTTGCCCTCTCAAAAGCACCCATAACAATTCTCTGGACCATTTGCAAAGCCAAAGACTTCATGCAGTCTAATCATCTCACCCCCCCCCCCAAAAAAAAAAAAGTTAATCAATATAACCAAGCTATGAAAGCCCATATTTGTGGAAGACCAAAGAGGGAACAATGAACATGCACTAACTCAAAAATCAAGAATTTGTGAGTTGCAATGCACCCCAAGTCCTAAAACAACCTGTCCAATTTTTTTTAAACATGACCTTATTATGGTTCTTGTATCCTTGGGGCCTTGTAAAGGTTTCTGACCATGTCCCCTTGCGTCCAAGCCCCCCTCCAGCGCCTTGGGCCTCCTAGACACCGTGACAACTATGCTTTTGACAAAAACAAAAGGAAGATTGAAAAGAAATCTCCACTTCACACAACAAGAAAATACATTTTAAAACTTTAACACATTAAAATATTATGCCTGTAATGTTCATATTCAAATTATATAGGTATATGTGATCATAATCAGCTCAATCAAGCCATTACTGATTTGGTCTGATTACTAATCAGAACACAATCAGTTAGTTCTTGATCATATCAAATGAAAACAAATCAAATCCCTGCAAATAAGCTGGCTTCAATTCAGATCCAGGTCAAGAGCCAATCCATTTAAAGCCCCACTATTACTGAAATTAGGAAAGACGTGTATATGTAGGTCTAGTGGGCTCTATATCTTTTTTATGTTTTGGAGACCTGTTTTTTTTTTGGGATGAAAGTGTAATCACACAAACCACACACCAATCCCAAAAGGTTAACCGACTTTTAGGACCGTGGAATGGCAGATATACACAACACACACCGCACGCACACCCGATGTGGGATTAAATGTTTTGGAGACCTTGTAAGTATAACGTAATAATTATTTTAAAAAAAAAGGGTCTAGGAAAAAAAATCACAAAACACCAAGGACCAGGCTGAGAATAATACATAGAAGTTGCCAGCAGCTATGCCTGACAATCTTATGGTTTCGGGAGAAAATTGTAGAAGGATTCTGGAGTTCAAAACCAATAAAGAATTCCCCCTCATTTCATGTCTGCATACTGCTGATGATGGAACCCTTAGATGTTAAAAAGTCACACCCAAAATTTTCGGACAGATAAAAAAAAAGAGACTCTGTGAGGATGAAGATCGGCCAACGTTGTCCAACATATGTAAAATTGAGCTCCAAAAGTATTAACTCCAATTTTTTTCAAAAATTTGTTGCAAGAAGATCATTTTTTTCCAGAAACTTTAAAAAAATATCTTAAAAATAGAAAATGAATTCTGGCTCCGTGAAGTCATAGATCAGACTACATGTGTAACATATAAAAAAGTGAACGCCAACCACTAAGTATTTATCCTATTTTTTTGTAAAACATTGTTTTGGGAAAAATTGATATACCTCCAAGCTCCAACTTTGAATCTTGCACAAATCTTCCAACAACGCAGCTAATCTTCGCTTCCACTGTATTCCTCTACTACCCAAGTACTTGTTCCAACTTTGTACAGCAGTGATTTGGCCAAAAAATCTCAAAAACCAAGTTTGTTTAATTGTTTCCCCATCTATGGCGAAATCTCTCGAATTTCGAAAGTCGAAACCTTGCATTTATAACAAAGGCTTTGTATCATTTCGGCCAAAATCTCAGCAAAACGAAATGTACAACAACTCAGCTTTATCCCAACTAAATGGGGTCGGCTACATGGATCCTTACTAGGACCCAAAAAAAAAATTAATAATAAGAATAAAGGAAAGGGAACACAACAACCACAACTACGAATCAGTCTGAAAAAAACTAACTAGGGCCGGCTACACAGATCCGTATCCTCCAATCAGCTCTATTCGACGCCATAATAGAAACAACACCTAAACTATGCATTTCTTTCCTCACCACTTCTCCTAGGGTCATTTTAGGCCTGCCCCTAGAACTTTTAGTACCTTCAATCTGAATCAAGTCACTCCTCCGAACTAGGGCATCTAGTGGCCTTGGTTGAACAAGGCCATACCACCTCAAGTGACTTTCTCGTAGCTTATCTTGAATCGGGGCTACTCCCAAACCAGCTCTAATATGGTCATTCCTTTTTTTATCTTTCCTGGTTTTACCACTCATCCATCTAACATCCTCATCTCCGCTACACTTAACTTATCTATATGACGCTTTTTAACTGCTCAACACTTTGCGCCATACTACACTTAACTTATTTATATGAAAGGTTTAAAATCTCTTTTCATTTCGGTGTTTAGGTCTGACCGAAATTTCCAAGATACCGAAATTTTGACAAACTTTTGTCGAAATATGGTATTTTTTCTATGAGTTTTGCTTGGCCATTTGTGGGTGTAAAATACCGAAATAACCGAAATTTTCGAAACGATATGACCGAAATTTCCGAAACGATATGGCCGAAATTTCCGAAACGAGATGACCGAAAATTTTTAAATATTGCATTTTTTCAATTCGAACTTGCGTTTCGTTTCGACTCTACCGAAATATTCGAGATTTTGACCGAGATAAAACGAGTTTTTGAACCATGTTTATATAACGCTTTTTAAGTGCCCAACACTCTGCGCCATACACCATAGCTGGTCTTATGACTATCCTGTAAAATTTTCCTTTAAGATTTAAAGGAATCCGTTGTATAACACTAATCCTCTATGAGACATCATCTTCTATATCACCTTCCTTAGTGATGATTGATCCTAGACACCTAAAAAGTCCACCTTGCGGAATCTCCATCTCATCAACTTTCACCCCCTCATTATCCGTCCTGGAGTTGCTAAAGTTACATACCAAATAGTCCGTCTTCATTCTACTTATCTTAAAACCTTTTGATTCCAAGGTTGATCTCCATAATTCCAATTTGGCACTAATTCCGGCTCTTGTCTCATCCACCAAAACAATGTCATCAGCAAAAAGCATTGATGCAATCTGAAAATCCAGACTAAGGATCTCACATGCAAGCAGACCCAATAATCAAATTTGTGATCCGATCTGAGATAATGGAAGCAACTGCGTTGTTAAGGGAAGAAATCAGATTGATGGAAGGGAAGAGAGATGAGAGATCTTCTTGGGAGGAAGAAGAGAAGAAGAATTCAGGTTTGGGATACCAATCCTGTATGAACTGCTCAACAGTATCAAAACTCTAAGAAAAAAACTCATATGCTTTACTCAAATATTCTCTAATTGATGGAGGAGGTATTACATATATATAGACCTAAAATTCCTAATTTGACTCATAAAGGGACTCCTAATCACTCTAATACATTCAATAAAGTAAATAAACTTAAAACAAAATTCTATCTAGCTATTAAGTATCCTAATCGAACTCAAACACTCAATTTAACTACTAATCTCGTGTACTAACATTATCCCCACTTTATAGGCTTATAAATTAGGCCCATCACATCAATAAACCCAAAAATAAGAAGCCCAAGGTCCATAGAACCCAACCATGGCCAAATAAAGTCTTTTGAGGCCCAACTAACCCAATTGAACAATCATAAATGCATCAAGCATGCACCAAGGAACCTCATCTTGGATGCCTATAGTTACCTCATCCATGATAAGCGCAAACAAATAAGGGTTTAATGCTGGTCCTTGATGTAGCCCAATAGAAATTGGGAATTCACTACCTTGACCCCTCACGGTTCTTACAATAGTCACCACACCATCATACATATCTTTAATTATGTCCACATATTTACTTGAAACATTTCTCCTCCGTAGCACATGCCAAATTAAATCTCTAGAAACTCTGTCATAAGCTTTTTCTAGGTCAATAAAGACCATATGGAGATTGGAGATCCTTCTTGCTCTCTCTAAATCTTTCCAAGGGTCTCCTAAGCAGGTAGATAGCTTCAATTGTGGATCTCCCTGGCATTAAACCAAATTGGATCTCCAAAATAGTGGTATCTTTTCTCAGGTGTGTTTCAATAACCCTCTCCCATAATTTCATAATATGACTCATTAGTTTTATGCCTCTATAGTTGTTGCAAGTTTGGACATCGCCTTTATTTTTGTAAATCAAGACCACAATGCTTCTCCTCTATTCATCTGGCAGTCTCTCAGTGTACATAATCTTGTTAAACAGCTTAGTTAACCAAGATAAGCCAAAAATTCCTAAGCTCTTCCACACTTTTATTGGGACTCCATCTGGGCCTGGAGCCTTGGCAATTTTCATCTTTCTTGGTGCTTCTTTTACTTCAGAAACCCTAATTTTACGTATATACGTCCTACATATGACTTAATGTGTAGTGCCTACTTCCGATCCACTATAACTCGGATTGGTTTAGTTAAGTAGGTTGTAGAAATAACCATTCCATCTCTTGTCGATGCCTTCATCCCTTACTAGAACTCTACCATCATCAGTTCTAATGCATCTAACATGATCGAAGTCTCTACTCACCCTTTCCCTCTTTCTAGTCATCTTATAAATAGCTTTTTATCCTTCCTTGGTGTTCAGGTTGTTATAGAGATCTTTTTATTTCTTCGCCCTTGCATTCCCCCACAATCTTCTTAGCTTCATTTTTAGCAGTCTTATACCTTTTTAGATCTTCTACATCAGTAGTCCTTTGCCATGCCTTGAAACTAGCTTTCTTAGTCTTGATGGCTGCTTGGACCTCATCATCCCACCACCACGTCTCACTTGGAGAATGACGTTTTTCTTTTGATTCCCCTAGGACCTCTTTAGCCACCTTCTTAATACACGTAAACATCTCGTTCCACATCAAATTAGTGTCTCCCTTCAAGTCCCAATTTCCTTGTTTGACCACTTTGTTAGTAAATGACTTCAAGGAATCTCCTTTCAAGTTCCACCACCTTACCTTAGGGCAGATAGGCTCCCCTATCTTACGATCCTGTGTGAGGAGACACATATCCATGACCACCAATCTATGTTGAGTGGTTAAGCTCTCCCCTAGGATAACTTTACAGTCCTTACAACACAATCTGTCAAACCTTCTAGTTAGGAAGAAATCTATTTAACTATTATGATGTCCACTTCAAAGTAGGTGTTTACAACGGACATATCATAAGCAACCGCAAAATCTAAGACTGAGATACCTTCCTCATTCCTCTCACCAAACCCATAACCTCCATGCACACTTTCATAGCCTCTACGATCTCTCCCTATGTGACTATTCAGATCACCCCCTCTAATAATCTTTTCTCCTTGACTAATATTGTTCACTAATCCATCCAAATGTTCCCAGAATTGTAACTTACTACTTCCGTCCATTCCTACTTGAGGAGCATAAGCACTGAATATTGATTACCTCTTTCTCTGACACAAATATGATGGATATAATACTACCTCCCAAGTCTTTTAACATCCACTACATCATTCTTTAGAACTTTATCCACTACTACGCCCACTCCACTGCTATTACTTTGCTCAGCGAAACAAAATATAAGACTGAAATTTCAGAAAAACACCAAAATTTCAGTCGAAACCTTGACATTTTTATGCTTTGCAAGCTATTTCATTTAGACGACTGGCGGACAAAAATAATTCACAAAGTTTCACGAAATTTCGGCGAAACTTCATACCATGGCTGAGTGCAAATGGTGCAATCCGGGGATCCGAAAACCATATTCGAATTGCTTATGGGCCCCCATCCAAACTATTGTCAACTTAATCAAGCAAGTTAGTGGCAAACTGTAAATAAGCTGAGGTTTGGGACCAACAAGTGAAGAGACAACAGAATTATGGAGTTAACTGGAAACTAAAAATAAGGATAGGAATAAACAAAATCAATTTGAGAAGACAAGGGCTTATCCATGATTTTATTTTAAAAATCAGTATCGTCTTCTTCAACCCACGACAAAACAATAGACCAGCAGAGATAGATTGTGCTGGCGAATGAGAGATCTGTCTCCAACAAAGTCCATTACTCCATTCTAGCCGAGATTTCAGGTAAAGGATCGCAATCCATGACCTTCTGAAATCCAACCAATCCCAGATCATATAATGGATTATATAACAGAATAAAAATATCTGAAACACACCCTGGCGGAAGTCACAAGATCTGGTGTGAAACTGGCTATGCTTCTCACAGCCCACACAGGTATTGGTCATCAGATTTCACAGGTTGAGTAGCCCTAAGGTTTGTAAATAACCTACCAAATACCAGAGCAAGGGAAGAGGGAACTTGACTCAAATCAAGTGGGCTGTAAATACCACCTAGGAAGAACATGGAAGAAGGAGAAGAGAAAAGAAAAAGACAAACAGAATAGAATGTAAGGAGAATAGGAAGAATAAAGAAAATAAGGAAGGAGGGATCAATGGGGAGGGAAGAGAAGGAAGGAGGAAGATGAGAGAAAAAGGGAACGATCGGCCAGCAGGCCCTCACCTTAGCAGACCATGACAAACAACTTCTCAATTCATTCAATCTCATTCAATATTCAATTCTGCTCTTCAACCTATTACATAGACAATATAAAGAAAAACTCCCATACATAATAATAGAAATCCAACTAAAAATGGAAACTAAATAATCTACGCAATATATCAAAAAATAATAGAAACTACCAAAGAACTTTATGTAATTTACCCACCCAAATATGATGAAATAAACTAAAGATTACATCTTATGCCAACTACCAAACATCTACCAGCCCTTGCCAGACCAGAAAACTGGTTTAGGACCAATTCTTGGTTTGCGCCTCCAAAGTGGGTTATGTCTGTCCAGCAAGGCTAAGGCAACTGTATCAGTAAATACTGCCCCTAAGGCACTACTAATACTGGTGTGCTAGTTTAATTTTTGGGGGAGCGTGGCCCCTGCGCACGTGCGGGGGCCAAATAGAGCGCACACAGAAGCATCATGGGGGGTGGGTTTTCTGCCTTTCATAGGGGGTGAGGCAGTCATTTCACCCCCAACTGTGTCTGAGCGTGGGCGGTGCACATCCCCACAGAGAACTTTTCTCCTTTAATTTTACATCCCCTCCTTTCTCTTTGTCAATCTTCTTTGCCTATAAAAAACATGTATGGTTTTCATATTCTGCTTGCAGATCAAGATAACTGATATCTATGAATTTCATAATAGGTTTCCCCCAAAATGAAACATCACCTATTAACTTACAAGCCTAAGAAAGCAATCAGATACCCATTTTTATATGCATGGAAATGTCACATTAGGTACCTCCATCAGTAATTAAAAATATCACCAGGACATTGATCTTTCTATCACAAACGGAAAGAGATGACTAGTTGACTACAAATAACAGTACCAAAAATATATCAAGAAACAGAAATAGAGCAGATTACATACAGAAATACAAAACTGATAGTGTATACTATCCAGTAAATTGGAACTGCAATGCAATGTACCCTCATAATTTTCCATGACCCCAGGAAGATCACAATCATGTAAACTAGAAGCTGGTGGAGGATCCTCAGATATCCCGTCTGTCCATTCTATAGTAGGGGGTTTATTTTTGAAGGCCATCTCAATATATTCTATATCTCTTCTTTCACTATCGATGACTGTCGGCAATGACTTTTCAGGCAAAGGTAAACAAGTCGGAGCATCTTCTTCTCCAGAACCACCATTCTCACTCTGCCGGACAATGGCATCGGCTGAAATATTTATGTTCAGAAGATTCTCAGAACACGTATAAGGTGCAAATTCCATGGCAGCACCATCCAGATTGTTTCTGACAATGTGACCACCATCACAAAACCTTGCATGTTCTACAGAAGAACTTGCCAAACAGACTGAACTGACACCCTCTGTTTGCTCCAGCCCCTTGTTGATATGTATGATATCATCCGCGTCAAAGTTCAACAATTGATCAGTAATTAATTAACAAATAAATTTCGCAACTATAGGCGTACAAATTTTCAAAAAATAACATTCCTTTATAAATTGAAAACATCTAAAAAAAGTGCAATAGATAATCTAATGTCTTGGTTCAGAGTTTAAACATTCTAGATCAAACCCCCCCTATTTCAATGTTAGAAGTTCGAGACCTGCATTTGTGGCTTACAGATCGAGCAAAAGTTCTGATGTTCCCTCAAACATCAGTCTACTGTGCTCATTTTAGTATGGAACCATCCAATCCATAATGGAATTGAAAAAGGCAAGGGTAACTTCAAGGGTCTAAGAATTTACCTCTGCTGCATGAGTTTTCATAGAAGAGCTCCTCACACAAACTTCTCCTTTCTGGTCAGTAAAAAAAGGATTCTTATTGGGAGTTTCAGTGGGCATCATAACCTGTTCATCTTCCTCTATGGCATGAAACTCCAGCCGCTTTGGATAGAGAGATGTCTCTTCTTTCCGCTTTTCCTCTTTCTGCTCCTCCAAAAGGGCCTTTTTAAATGTACAACTTCGGTTTTCGGATGGTCCAATCCGGTAGCATCGCTTTTTTCTCATCAATTCCCTCACAGAACATTCAGTTAACTTATTTGCTTCCCTGAAACTAAAAATATCTTTGTCTGTATTCGACACCAAAGCATCAGAACATCCTGCTGTGTTTCTGGCCAAAGAACTGGTAGGTTTGCCATCTTTCGTCTTCTTGCTACATAGATCAGTCAAATTAAAACCGGAAGACTGCATATCAGTATTCACCTTATGTGGTGTAGTAAAGGTTAAAGAGCCTCGCAATGGTTTTTTCATGCTTTCATCACCAGGACAAATTAAAGTATCTTGCACAACCTGGTCAGAAGAAGACCTCTCCAATTTGCAGTGGTGCTCTTCGGATGTATCACTAGCAGGAGTTGTGGATTGATCGTCATACAAGCCATCCACCTGAGGAATGATGTCCGTTGATGATGTTTGTGGTAAACGGCTATGATGTGTAGAATGGGCAGCACTGTTGGTTAGGTCTTCAAGGTCAACTAGATCCTCAACTGAATCAAGAATGTCCTGACACTCTTGTTGGGATTCATTCTCGTAAAGAAAATTAGCATTTTCCAGAAACTTGTCAATGGATTTTTTAGGCAACAAGGGACTCAGAATGGACTCATGAACAAGTACATCATCAGTGTTCAATTCTTCTGCAGCTTGGGAGGAGGAAAACCACCTAAGAAGCCCCAGTGCCTCCTCGTCTACAACCTAAAACCACGAAATAATGTAAGGAGTTGCAAGTATAAAAAGGTTCAACCAATAGATCTCTAGGAAGTACTACCAAGTACCAACAGCCCAAGACAGACCACAGAACTTTACAGTTTACAAAATGCAAGGAAACAGAGCAAAGCTTACAATTTCCAAATAAATCCAAGACAGATCAGAAATAGTGCATGTATGAACTATCACAAAAGGAAACTAATCAAGAGAGTAATGCCTAAAATTATTGATGTTAAGATATGTACCACGATAGGGGGAGTGTCCCTATCATGGTTTCTTTAATTGTTAGTAGGAGTTAGTAGTTAGTTGTTGTTCCTAGTTTAAGTAAGTTTTCCTATTCTAACTATATGTAGAGTTGTAGTACAACTCAGCTTACCTTCTATAAATAAAGGACTGCAGCCCACGATAGATATACAATCTCAGTCTATCATGGTCAGGGAATTCTTCCCCTCTTCTTCTCTCTCAATCTCTTTCTCTCTTCTCTCCTCTCTCCTCTCTCTTAATCTCTCTCCTATTAATGTAGCTCTAGATAGGAGAAAAATCCCACTAGAGGCCAAGCAATAGGATCAAAAAAGGGCTGCTGGTTTGATTGGGCAGAATTAGGGTGTTTAGGTTAAATTCTAGGGTTAGGTATGGGGGAATGGGGTAATGTATATCTGATTTTAATAGGCAGGCTTAGGGGAAGCTATTAAAACAGATTTTAATAAGTTTTGAATCAAAATTCAAATTTCAGAATTTTTAGGGTTAGGGTTTGGGTTTTAGGGTTTAGAATCTAGGCTGAAAACTAGGGTTTAGGATGGGATTTTAGGGCTGAGCTTCTGGTCGAGTTTTACTGGCGGGGAGAACAAGGTTCGATCAAAGTTTAGGCCAATTCTGATGGCTAGAATAGGATGTACAGATTTTAGATTATTTTAGGGTTTTGGGGTGTTAATGGTGGTAGGGGAAACTAGGGTTTGGACTGATCAGAATGGGCTGCAGGTCTGGTCGAGTGGAGGGATTGGTATGGGGAGGCTGCGATCTGATTTTGGTGAAAAACAGATGTAGGATGAAGGCTGGACAGGTTCTAGGGTTTCACAGAGACAATGTCAGATTAGGGTTTATGGGGAAAATCAAATAAAAATAAAGGCGGAATCGATTGGGGAGGGAGGATGAATGGAAAACAAAAATTAAGATCCAAACTTACAGCAGAACTCCACTGGTAGCAAGTCTGAATAAGGGATGAAGGATAGAGCCACCTTTAAAAAGAGAACCTCCCAGCCGTCACGGCATAAGGAGTCACAGGAGATCCACCTGTCCTTCTTCCTTGATAGATCCACAAGGCAACACTCCAAGGAGCAGCAGCAGCAGCAGCAATCGGCAGCCAGCAAACAGTCTTTTTTTTTCAAATTTTCAATTGTGGGGGGGCCTCCACGATTTACTATTTATAAAATAGGCTAACAGCCAAAACCTAGTACAACTTAAAACAGTAAAAAGACCTATTTAACCCTACTAACTTAAGTTAAAAGACATCTAACTAAATAACTTAAATTGACCCAATTGAACCAATTGGATGCATCCAATTTTAAACCGGCTCAATTAAAAACATAAAAATAAGACTAAGTATAGGGCTAATCCTGTATGCAACCTATATACCCCTATTCCAGGCCTATTAAAGTGGCCTAATACATAGAAAACCCTTGGGATCAAAGGCCCAACATATATATATCCCAACCCTAGACTTATTCCTAATAAATGAAGCCCAGTTTGGTGATAGTTCTGCATCATCTATTCTAACTATATGTAGAGTTGTAGTACAACTCAGTTTACCTTCTATAAATAAAGGACTGCAGCCCACGATAGATATACAATCTCAGTCTATCATGGTCTGAAAATTCTTCTCCTCTTTTTCTCTCATAATCTCTTTCTCTCTTCTCTCTCCTTTCTCCTCTCTCCTCTCTCCTCTCTCCTCTATTCCAGTTACTGGTTACAGATCTTGGTTTGTTACAAATGACAGTCTCATCATCTCATGAGCCTTACCACTGCCTAACTCATCACTAATAGCATGTGGTTAATTCATACAGGCAATCCGAAAGGCAAAACATAAGCTCAACACCAAAAGCTTCCAATTACCAGGAGATTTTAAAGATCTTTTTCTGGATGAAAATATTACAAAATAAAAGGTAGGGGCATGTCATGAACCCAAAGTGATGTGGAACCCGTCAACCCGGGTTACAACTCTCACCCCCCATGGCCCTCATTCGATATCAAGCTGTTTCTCTCCATATTTGCCATAACTACCTACTTCATATGGTTATAACGGAATAGATGTTGGACTAACCATTCTTCCCCTAATCCTCTTAGCATTATCCATAATGTGAACCACTGGATAAAGGATTTGCAACTATTAAATTTGTCTCAACCAATGTACAACCCCACATTTAATCCAGCCACAAACAATATTACCATCACTGATATACTACCTCTTTTACTGATTAACTGCCTAACTATTGTGTGTGACAGTAGCTTTCTAGAAGAAACAAGAGTAGCAGGATGGTCAGCTATCATTTTTCATAACAATCAACTCTTATGTGTGTGTTCAAATTTTGGATCTACAGGATCGGCACAAGAGGCAGAAGCTCAAGGGTTATTGCTCGGACTACATCAACTAACAGACTGGCGAGGCGTGGATCTTACCATTTGGACTGACTGCCAACAACTATGTCAATGGCTAACTCAACCTTCTAAGCAATGGCCATGGGAGTTGTTTTCTATTTTGTGGGACATAAAATGCTTATTCGGAAACTTTGATCATTTTGAAGTCTGTAAAAAAGACAGGTCTTTTATTTTCCCTGCTCATGAACTTGCTTAATCAAGCAAGATGTAATGGCTCTAGTATTTGTATTTCAGACATTAACTCTATTTAAGTTATTAATTGCTTTTTATCAGAAAAGAGTAAAAGCCCACCAGTGCACTCGTCCAAAAAGAAAATTACTAACCAAAGGAAATGATCTGAAAAGAAGTTGATAGAGACTCAAGCACCGTTAATCTTGAGCCTTGTAAGATCTATTTATTTCAGGCTAAATATGGTTTGAATAACTACTAAACAAAGTCAAACAATGATGAAAACATGCTCAAAGAAATAAAGCAGTGTCAAGCAGGAAGTCAAAAAATAAAAAGCAAAAATATTACCTTTGTATCTGAAATTTCAGTCGTTTCAGATGCCAATGCTTTCTGATTGACTGGACATAGGTCAGGTCCTGCATCCCCCTCTAAGGAAGGCATCCCATCAAACTTTGAAGATTCTTCCTGAGAATTATTGGTACATATCTGCTCCACAGATTCAACTGCGTTTCCAGCCTCTGACAAGGATTTAATAGACTGCACAAACTTTTCACTCTCCTCCAAGAGGATATTTTGGCATAAATTTTTTGCTTTCTCACAAAGATCCAGGAGGGTGCTTTCAAATTCAAGCCCATGTGAAAGACTTCGCAAAACATTTTCAGGAAGTGGTTTGCTTGGATCAGGAGACATTGACGTTTGACAAATCCCTGTTCTTTCAAACTCCTCCTGAATCAATTAAGATTCGATTAATCAAAGAGAAGGCAAAAGAATAACAATCCCACAGAGAGCATCAATAGCTGAGCATCACATAAGCTGGTACCACACCTCCCAGATAGGTATAAGTGACTGAACCATTTTCACTTCTGAATGAGTCTGCGAAAGAGATGAATACACTTTAACTTGTTGGTTTAGAATATCTGCAAGATCAATAAAAATTCTTGTGAACTCGACCCAAAAGATAAATGAAACAGAGATGTGCTACACAGTTCATCAGTTCACAAGGCAAGACACACCATCGACAGTAGCATCTCCCTCAAGCTCACAGGAACTTTGGCGTTTAATGCAGCTCATGTCTTCCCAAGCATCGACCTCAATGGAACACGGCCATGTCCAACCACTTGGAATAGTGGAAGCTATCCAAACGCATGAACTGAGACATGCATCACCACTTGAATCTGCCTACACAGCATCAAATCAAATTCTCATTCCATTACAGCCATAAAAGGCACTTTTCATGGCTAAGTGCACTATCTTTTGCCTCAGGACGATTTATTAAATTTTTAAAGAAGGATAACCTGAAGATGCATAGAAGCACTGAGCTTTTGTGATTCCTGTCGATGTTGAACATTGAAATGAGCTGCCCTTGGAATGAACTCATCAGGCAATGGATGGCGAAACTTCACCATTGATAAATGTAATAGACCCATGCCATAGAGGTTATAGTCAACCTGCTTTCCAGAATACACAGTCGCATTCAGGTTAAAGGGATGAGACATTAGGAATATGCCAAAAACAAAACTGTAGAGCGACAATGAACATCTTAATCAGGTACTGTAAATACCAAACATAAGGCAATTAGTGGATATGTTAAACATAACATAACGTTTATTGTGAGATTCATAACTAATTCATTTATAAAAAATAATAAAAAATCATTAATTTTTTCCTTCTATAATTCCTTTTTCTTTTGATGATCGGCTCTGAGATAAAAACATAGACATCAATCTAGAATTCACAAAATGCTTATACAATGTTAAGAAAAGCCCGAGAAAAAAGAAAGGAGAAATTGGTAAAAGAAGCAAAGCAAAGAGGTCGGATAATACAAGAACAGATAGTGGGAGGTAAAAAGGGTGTGCTTTTACTCAATTGAGAAAAAAACCCATAAGGTGCTTGACAATCAGATATGTGTACTCCAAACACATCCACGCAGAATCCAGTATCTGCATCGGTGTCATATAGTGTTGGTGCAAGTACTCTAAGCCTTTATTTGAGTGTCATAGCTAGCCAGGTCATAAGGGTCCATGAAAAAATGTCAGAAAATTCAATTCAGATTTTTGAGAATCAAGGAAAATAGGCTGACAAATTGCTAGAGGGGCTGGCTCTAGGAAGACCATGTCAATTAGTTGGATGTATGATGTACTCAAAAAAAAAAAATGGAGCAATAACTGACTGCGAGAAACAGTGAAGGGTTCTCTTGCATTTTCAAAAGCATAACTTTCTTCCTCGCACATATAATCTCAACTACATGAAAAAAAATATTCCTTACCAAAAACTGTAGAAGATAAGGAATATGTGATTCGTGGGGCTGGAAACTTTTATCTAAAACAGCACCTCCCTGCAAAACAAATATTTCATCACAAATCCAAGAATTGCAGAAAAAACATCGGTCCGAAAAGTAAATATCAAGCATAACACTAGATGTATTGTTAACATTAATATGCATTGGTCCCAAAAACTTACCATAGCCTAAACCTACAAATCCCATATTCACAATCAATAACCAGAGTAGTCCTAATGGAAGTACAAGTTGAGAGTTCAATAAATAAAAAAAGTTCACCAGAAACGACAAGTCACCCTCATTTTTACAGCTGAAAAACATCCAACAAGTACCTCTGTTAGTTTCAAATAAAACTAGCCACTTTGTTCCAAAATAAAATCCAGCACAGGAACAAATCAGAAAACCACGACAGCAATATATATTTGACAAGAATGCCAAGATCAGCATTCATAGAAAAGTTTTGTTATGCAGAAGAATCAGTAAAACAGCAATTGACCTACCTACATAGCAGCACCGAAGGTGATATTTTGGTTCAAATAGAAGTGACAAAAGACAACATGTTAATAGCATTCAGTAAATGGGCTTAAAACCATACCAGGAGGAGATTAGCAACACGGCCAGCTTCATGTGGATAATATCTTTGATTTCTGTAAAGGCTTCCCATGATAATTTTCTTGATTAACATAATAAATGGGCATCAAGATAATGTCTTCATAGCTACCAGAAGAAAGTGTTGAGCAGATAGCAAACAATAAGGAGAAGAAGAAAGACAATCTTTAGAAACAACCTATCTAAAGGAAAACTGAGGAAGGTTAAGAAAAGAAATTTTTGGAACATTAGTTTTTAGTAAATAGGTATATATTTATATTTATAAAATATTAAAAATAGCTGCATTTTCTGAACCCCCCCCCCCCCAAAAAAAAGGCTAGTATCTGATGACAGAATATAGCTGAAGTACATGCTGTGTGTACTGTCCCATTGACTGTCAACTAATTTAATGTCTATTAAAACATGGATCGGATAAATAGTTCAATAGGTTAAATTAGGATACATATTATCAACCTATCTATAAAGAAGTAAAGATGGCTGAAATATGAGCCTCGTATGAATAACATTCAATAGGTAAAACCCGCAACAGAAAGTAGCTATAAACTATGCATTCTGAAAAATAATAAAACACATGAATTGTTCTATATCCAGTCTCAGCTAAATTCTTAACTGCAACCAGCATAGCACAGAATAAAGAGTCATCCAGACGAAAGCCTAAAGGATCAGATCAAAAACATCTCTTAGAGGATTGAAGGCATTACACAAATTGCAGGCCATATAAGGTGCTGAAGGCAGATACACACACACACACACCCAAAAAACAAAAAGCAAAAAAATAAAAAACTACTGAAAACCCAACATAAGAATTTGGATACAGGTATATCTTCACAAACAGTTCCTCCTGTGAATGGTAGCCATATAATTTTCTTGCCCGCACAAGGCTGCAACCATGCACATGCTGTCTTTTTGACCCAAAACTACCTTTAAGCTGTAAGAATTCAAAGAAAATTATGAGTTTCATCATATCAGCTAAAAGTAACCATGTATGGGACAAAAGAACAGACTCCCAATATAACACACAATATGATTGAGAGAAGCATACCTTTAGGGCCTTCTCAATAGCAAGAGCCACAGTATGTACATATACATTACCTGAATAAAAAAATAGAGCTATAATGCGTAAAACAAAGGCAAACCGACAACAATAAAATTACAAACTCGAATCAGATTGTTCCCTGCTTACAACCACAATAACCAGCTTATATCAACTACAAACATTGCTCAAGACATCTAGAGAACAAGTTGCTTGTCTGACAGAAGTGGGATGGGAAGACCATGCAAACACAATTAACTAGACTGATTATAGCAGACGAGCAGTAATGGTATTGAAGAACTGTTATGCTCATAAATGCTTAGAATTCATTTTCCAATCATGAACCATTCATAGGCAATATATCATAACATCTGGATGCAAGAAGTAGGTCTTCTATGGCTTCAATGGAAGAAAAAGACAAATTTGAGATAATTAAAGTTAGTGTTCAACCATTTCAGCAAAGTAACACATGTCGCTTGTACTAAAGCATTGCAAAGTAAAGACTGTACTAATGAAGCACTTGCAAAGAACCAAGACAGTAAAGACACACTGCCATGAAGGCACACCCTCAGGTAGGCTGTAAACAAATAGCATTAGCAAGGCATAAAAGCGATCTAAGCACATAGTTTACCTTCCTCCTGTGTTCGAAGCGATGCCTCTGAACATGGCACATAGAAATATGGTAAAGCCTACATGACACAAAAAAAATACGGAATACGTTAGACCACAGAGTACAGAAGTGCCTGCCCAGCTATCATTTCATCTTTGAATTTGAAAAATATTATCAATGTATTAAAAACAACTCCAAATT
This sequence comes from Telopea speciosissima, assembly GCF_018873765.1. Lineage (NCBI taxonomy): Eukaryota > Viridiplantae > Streptophyta > Magnoliopsida > Proteales > Proteaceae > Telopea > Telopea speciosissima. Next base: position 63,089,259 of record NC_057919.1, read on the forward strand.
ACCCACTGAAGATGAAAGACAGTTTTCACCAAAACCAGCAGTTGCATAGTTCATTTCCGGTTCCAGGTTAATTTAGGAAAACACAACTTCGAAATTATTAACAGATGCTGAAATGCAACAAAACCTAGACCATCACCAACCCGGTGAACGTGTAAGCAAGTCTTCTGGCCAGCCGGAGTGGATCCATAAATCCTTATTACCGGCACTTCGTTCACCTTACCACCTGCAACAATTCAAAATAAAAAGAGGGACAGAGAGCAGTCAACTGAGATTAGATGAAACAACAACAGCTCATTAAAATTGCATCAAGAACAGTAACGCATAATAATTGTGGCGATCTCTACTGAAAATGTATTTGCAAAGTGTACCTTGGAAACTACTGTAACAAATGTCGAGGTCGGGAATGGGAGGCGCCATGTAATAATCGATAGACACGATTCGAAGGCTGAAGACGTTCTCTCCCGATTGTGATTTCTCCATTTCCAAAAGCACAAAAAAATAAAGTAACAACAATTATGGATAAATCTAGGTGAGAATCATGGATGCAGAAAATTTCAACTGGCGAATGGTAGAGAACGAGGGTTCAGTTAGAACTTGAAAGCGGGCGAGGCTTTATTCAGTTTTTGTCGCCATTGTGTCTATATATATAAGGAGTCGGGGGGTTAAATGAGTTCAACCGCTATACAAAAATCACACAAGCGTCTCTTGTACGCCTGGGCTAAAGTCGGAGTCACAAATCACGACTCACGACACACGACACGTGCAATTGTAAAAGTCGTAAGTGTGTCAATTGATCGGTTTGGTCCGGTTTCAATAGGGTTGAACTGGTTTTGAGCTGGAATTGGATCAATATTCCCAGACCGTTAAGTCAAAATTGAATTTCGGTCTGGTTCGGTCCCCTTTTTATCTGTTTCCTCTTATCGGTTCTACCAGTTTCCGATCCAGATTTATTTTGGTGTTACATATTAGTATTTAAGAACAATAAACAACACATTTTTTTATTTCCTTAAATGTTTCCTAACGATTTTTTTTCTGTTTGGTTCCAGGCTTGGTTCGGTTCCAATTTCAAATGGCCCATACAATCAGCCCATTTAGTTCATTCTTACCGGTGAAAAACTAATCTGAAACAGCTTGCTAAATATTTGGTATGGTTTTTGTTTGGTTGGATTTGTCGGTCGAACCGGTTTGTGTTGCGTTTTTTACACTCCTACCTCACAAACTAGTTTTACTAGTTTTGGGTAGGGGTGGGGAAATATCAGTTTTTCACCCATATTTTACTTCCATAGTTTTTAAACATAAAATAACAAGATATGCCTTATTTGTAAGATAGAAGACCAGATGATATGGTTTTCAACCCATTAGGAGTTCCTTCACAATGAATGGAAGGCAAATATTTGAATGTTTGCATGAATAACGTGGAAGAACCTGCTCCCTTGGGAGGGGAACAACAGCTAAAAACAGCTACTAATAAGGAGGAATCTACCCAATGTGGCCTCGCGTCTAATTAGTTAGTTGGTGAGGCAATAACTTACCAAGGCAGTGGTAAAAGGTCCTTCCTTTCTCCTTTCTCTATGGAAAATGAATAGTTGAGGCGTTGTCAAGCATGTAAAGATTTGTTTTTTTTTTTTGTAAGAAGCATGTTGAGAATGATTAATGATAATTTGTTAGAGGGTCTGTAGGAATTATATATCAGAATATTGAGATATCGAATTAAACCAAACTGATGAATTTACGACATAAAATTTTTCAAACAATCATTTTGCATTGCATTGTGTCTTTTCGAATCATGTAACAAAAATTATGTTATAAGAACTAACTAGTTGTCATGTCACTTGACATTGTCCTCAAGACCATAAACGCCCCCCTATGGTATAACTGGAGTATTGCGACCTCCAAGATAAAACAATCCATAGTTTCTCTAGTATTTGTTCAGTCGATGACTAGACCCCTTCAAGTACTACAAGGTTGTGCTCAAACTAAAAGTAAACACTTACAAGTATGGACTTGTAAAACTCAACAAAACTAAAAGAAACAAGAATAACATCATATGCATCCTCAAGAAAGACTTGATTAAATAATTGATTCTCCTAAAGCTAAACCTTTATTTATATAGGTAGCAAGACACTTTGAGAGGAGGAGTTACGATGAGACTTTAAAAGGATAAATTAAGGGGACACTTTATAAAAACTAAAGAAAACGGTGAGACTACATAACTTTTTAGCAACTGGAGAGATTAAGAGTATTCAAGGGGGGAGACACATTGAAGATCTTAAAAAACTGAAGAAACAAGTTTTTTGAATCTTTCATTTGCTTTATATTTTTATTTAAAACTAACAATCCCCCATGAGATTCAAAATATTGGTTAAAAAAAATATGAGCACATTAGAATGGTATAACACGTCATTGCAAATGCCTTTCGGATTTAAATCTACACTAGGTCTGATTCCAACGGCGTAATAATCCTTTTATATATTATGGATATTTTGTCCTTGTCCCCATCTTGGACTCATGAGTGTTTGGAGAATCTACTCGTAAAATTCTCATCAGTGGTGGCCTCACCCTTACATTCACTTAGATCAACCTATAGTATGCATTACCGTTAACATACCCCATATGACATCAGCCTTGGTGATTAAGAGTCTCATAACTCATCCCATGTTCACTATGGTGAGTATTATCTTCCACATCTAATCCGGAATAGACCATTATAATAATACTTTTCAAGTCATCCAGTGACTTCGTTTTTATCGTTTGAAGCTAAATTCAGGGATATTCTGTCATTTAGGTTGGGTGTCCATCGCCTTGACTTATGACACAGGCCTTAAGCCTATTCCTTTAAATGTATCAAGAATAACATTTGTGAATCAAGGCTTTATAAGCACCCCTGCTACATTTCTCTCTTACTTTAAAAAGTATATATATCAATGGTAAAAGTTATTTATGTATTCTCTTACCAAGTTATGTCTAAGATATATACGCTTACCCTTATAAATCTTGGTTTAAGCTTTTGCAATGACTGTAGAACTGAAGCAATGTAGATATATGCGACGTATGGCAATATTTATCCCAAAACTACTAGATTCCTTACCACAATTTGTAAACTGACTTCCAAAAAATCGTCTCACCATCTAAAGCGATTATAGATCCATTAGTAGCCAAGTTCTCTGTGAATCAAGTATCCGGTTGTATTACAAAATCTTTCAATATCATTTAGGTTACCACAATAATGTAAAATATAATCCATAGTACGTTTTAAATACCTTAACAACCTGGTTAAAATATACCAATGTTCTATTCCTCGATTTTTTATATGTGGGCTTAGTTATCCAATAGCAAATGTAATAGCATGTCTATTATATTGCAATTTACCAAGTAAGAAATAAAACCAATAATTTGAGAATAGTTTTTTTTTTTTAATAATGGTTAAACCTCATTTACTTTACAAAGGATCACCCACAACAAAAAGGTGTCATCACAAACGTATAGTCATAAATATCAAATAGATCAATTAGTTCCCTCGAAAAAAGGGGTTTATATCATGGTTCCTTACTTTGACATGGTGCAAATATCTAAATTTCACCCTTTTAGATACTTTTTCAGACCTATTGCCAATAATAAGTAGTATTCACAAAATATTATTTATTTTTCATGATATTATGTATGGATCAGATATATCATGGTCAACGTTGTTTTCACAACATATTGTCTAGTGACCATTATAAACATATGAAAACACATTTTCTTATTATGATACTCGCTATAAACACACCAGCAGTATCATTCACATGGAAACCATAAAACTTTATCAAGTTTTATGTCATTCAATAGGTGCTAACTTTATACCACACAATAACTTCATAAGTTTACACACCTTGTGATCTTTATACAGGAACAATATAACCTTCAAGTTGATAAATATAATTTTCATTTTTTCTTGAACCCTTTGACTATTAGTCTGACTTTGAATTTACCAATTGACCCATCAAGTTTTAATTTCAACCTAAATAACCATTAAACGTATAAAGTCTTAACACTATAAGAAAGATCAACTAATTTCAATATTACTCCGTACATGTAATGGACTCAAACCCGACCCAAATTCAAATACGGATCCAATTATAATTATTTGGATCTGCATAATACAAAATATACCCAACCCCAACACATGTTTCTCAATTTAAGCAGATGATAAAAACTGGAAGAAGAACAATGACTTCATCGGTGAAATAATCTCAAACACACCCCAAGACAACCCTCATTACTTACAACTGAGGACCACATACAACCCAAGTGACAACTCATTTGTTAATATCAAGTACTTGGGTCGATCGATGAGTTTGTAAACTAGAGGCTTCCACACTCACTCAAAGACTCAATCAATTATTGACAAAATGACATACAACTTATTGAGCTAGTTTCCGTATTTAATTAAAAGTGAACAATGTGTAAATGACATTTTCTTTCTAGGCTTAATGTTCTTGCAAGGCAAGATTATAAATCCAACAACCCATACTAGAGAGGGTGGGGATGGGGGAGACTGGAGAGTGTGAGGTAGGTTTGCCGGGGAGGGGAGAGTGAGAGGGGGGAGAGGGAGGGGTGGAGTTGTGGAACAAGTTGAGGGGGTTGCAACAACAAGGTGTGGTTCGCTACCTTTTGCGGAAGAATGAGAAGAAGAAGAATATGTGGGTCCCACTGTGATTAAAAAAATTAAGTTTCGAAGGAAATGATAGCCGGCTTTTTGGTTGCCACATGTTGGTAAGCGGAGTATGTCCAAGGTAACTACTCTAGACCTACGTCCACAGGATCCAGAGTTCGGACACGTATCTCTCTCATTCAATCCTCCTCATTTTTTTTCCTGTCCTAACCAAACATCATGAATTTTATTATTATTATTTTATTTTTTTCTTGATTTTTTTTCTTCTTTTCAATCCAACCAAACACAATGTACAAAAATAGGGTTCTTACAGCAAGCAAATCAGGATACGAAAGAGAGGGGTACGACAATTTATTATATATATGGGAAAAAAAACTCGACCTGGTCACATGACTCACGTGGCGCGCAAAAGTACCACCTTGTGCCATAAAATAAAAAATCACACTTTTGTTAATGTCTCTGCACTGTGAAATGGTCTGGTTTCGATGTAAAAGATTTAAATGGTTTCGATTTTAAACGGTTTGAATGGTTTTGGTTTTGAACGGTTTAAATGGTTTTAAACATTTTTTTTATTCAAACGATTTTTTTCAATTATACTTTTTATTTTTATTTTTTATTGAAATAGATGTAAACTTAACATTGAATTATTATTACCGTTATCTATTTTCTTATATAGTACTTGTAAGGTTATAATTATAGGGTAAAGCTCTTTGTAACCAATCAGGTTTACTCATCCCTACATCATTTGTCTACTTTTTAAACACGATTTGTTTTCGTCATTTCACGTGGAGGATTGGAATAAGAACTCCAATCTGTTACTTTGCGGCATGAGAAATGGTCGTCTCTTCGTCCTCCGACGGGAAGAAGGTGCAGTGTCTCTCCCCTCTGCTCTGGTCGTTCTAGGTTTCACTAACTTCAACAGTTTTGGGTCTTACTTCGATGACATGAAACTCTGTTCTGTTAAATTTTAACCCAAAAAAAAAAAAAAAACTCTGTCCTATTCAACCCAATCCAATAAGCTTCCAGCATTCCAGAATTCGAAGGACAGAGAGAGGTAGAATGAGTCGGGATCTAAAAGGCGTGGGTGTTTGGCAATGGTGAGGGAGCTGCAATCTATGTTGGCATGGTTCTATATCATGGGTTTTGTGCATAGGTTGAGTTAGACCGTTTCAGTGGAGTGCGCCCCCATTTGGGGCTTCTGTGCGCTCCGTGTGAAGTGATCCACTCCCCGCTCCCACCGACGACAAGAGTCATTATCTGACAGCTTGAAACCATTGCTTCTCCCAACCATTCCCGCTTATGAGAAACCAATGAGTTTTTCTTTTTCAGATTTTTGTCTGTAGCACTAAATTTTAAGAGAGGTTTATGATTATTTTCCCTTTCTTAGATTGTTGATTTTTCCCCTCTACTCCCTTTTAACTATTTCTTCTTTTTTCACAAACTCCTTTTCTCATTACTGTCTTATAGTAACAACAACAAACCCTTCCAAACCCCTTTCTTTCCATCTCCAAACACCCCACCTTTCATCTTCCTTATTCCCTGCTATGACAGCGATCCAAAAAAAACCGATTATGTTAAAAATAGAAGTTGAATCAAAATCCAACCCCCCTGTGTTATCAACTTCCACATTCTTTTCGATTTCCATTGAATCCCAACATCATAAAACCCTGATCCATCCCATTCCTTTGATTCCAACATTATCACCCTCCCTTGTGTTTTTTTATTTTTATTTTATTTTTTCCTAAAACTTCATTCGACCCACCCCTCCCTCTAGAGTTCCACCAATTGAAAAAAAAACTGAAAAAAAAAGGTACTTTTCCATTCAACCACTAACAATAGACTAACACCGTCAGATTTCAGGGGGTGTTAAGTAATTGTTTGAAAAGGTTGGTGTATTAAGCAAGCGTGCAATAATACTTGGGTGTACAAATAATTTTCCCAAAAAAATAATATAGGATTTTGGATTTAAGTGTGGTATTTGATTCGATTTTGATTCAATCGAAAAAATCGAACTTAACCAAATTCAATGTTCATATACCAGAACCGAAACCAAATCAAATTCATTTGGTTCGGTTAAATCAACTCGGTTTTTGGTTTGGTATTCGGTTCCGGTATTCGAAGTGACCAAACTCTGTAAACCAGACCACGAGAACAAGGGTTCTTTACTTCTATATCGGTAATGTGTCTAATTCCAGGGCCTTTTCCTGAATTCCACGGTCCCTTGTGGATTGAGGGTTGTGTAAGTGCGATTTGGGAAGACAAACAAGAAAGCATGTATAGCGGCTCCAGCGATGGCGAAGGCATAGAAGCAGCTCCGAGGAAGATCCCGCTGGCGTCCTCGATGTTGTGGGTTCGAAATCTTCGTAGTTTCATTGGATCTGGCGCTGGTCTCGGTTGCGAAGCTTTGATGGGTATGTTTTCTCACGTTGCTAATTTTATTTATTTTTATTATTGGTAAGCACATTGATTATTTTAAATTATACAATTAGTTGATTCAGTCGGTTCTACTTGTTTATTCCCCTCACTTGGTTAAATATTTATTAAGATTAGTGAAATGCTTTACTGGATTTCTAGATCTTGTAAACTTGAGGGACTAACAAATGAACATGGTGTTGGCTGATGTGGATCATTTATCACATCCTGTCTGAACAAAGACATTTATTTCATTCATTGTTTGATCATGCTAGATATTTGTATCTTTACCTTATAGTTCGTAAGAATTATAAAGTAGAAGTAGAGAAACAAACCGGTAAGATTGTTTCAGGCAGAGGTGTTGAATATTATGAAAGGTACACTTAATTTGGACAAAGACCAGGTCAATTTACCCACTAGGCCGCTATCATAAAGAGCAAGGTATTATACCCCAATATACTATGCTTGTGTCTCCAGGCCAAAATGGTGTTGCTGAAAGAAGTAAGTGAACACTAATGGAAATTGTTGGGAGTATGCTCAGTAACTTTAGTCTTTTGTTGAACTTGTGGAGTAAATCCTTAAAGACTGCAGTGTATAGACTAAATTGGGTATTATTAAAAACAGTTCCAAAGATTCCTTTTGAGCTTTGGAGAGAATAGAAGCCTAGCTTAAGATACACGAGTGTGGGGCTGTCCAGTCAAAGTTTAGGTTTACAATCCACAAGAGAGGAAGTTATATCTCAAACAGTCAGTGGATTTTTCATTGGCTATCTAGAGAGGTCTAAGGGTCATAGGTTCATTTGTCCTTCTTACTCTCCTACAATTGTGGAATCTAAGATGCCAAGTTTCTAGAGGATGGCAGCATATTAGGAGTCTACATTTACGGAACATTCAGTTTGATGAACAACCAATTCATGTTCCCTCATTTCGTGCTCAATAGATGATGGTACGTACACCTTTCTTTGGCTGGACAAGTGGCACCCTTCTGGTGTACTCTCTTCTATTGTGAGCCCCAGAGATATCTACTCCTCTGGATTGGACAGATTTGCCCATGTTGCTGCTATCATCTCCAGAGGCTCTTGGTCCCCCCCCACCTCCCCTCCCCCTCTCGCTGACCTTTGGAGATCCCTTCCCCCCATCCCCCCAGGGCATCGAGGTAGAGGTGACACCATCTTATGGCTCCCCTCTCAATCGGGCAGATTCAGCTCTCACTCCGCTTGGGATTTGGTTAGACACAGAGGGACCCCTTGTCCTTGGTATAGAGTTGTTTGGTTCCGTGGTCACATACCTCGTCATAGCTTCATCGCTTGGCGCGCCCTTGCTAGCTACCTTCCTACACAAGCCTTCCTTATTTATCGACATATTCAGGTCCCTCCCAACTGCTGTCTCTGTTGGAATGGGACTAAAAATGTCGATCACCTTTTCTTTTCTTGCCTCTTTGCTGCCTCCATTTGGACCCGGGTTCTCCGCTATTGTTGGCCCAGTCGTCGCACTCCTCTTCCTCTCAGTAGGGAATGGATTTGGATTGACATGACATTCGGAGGGAAGTCAATCTGCGACTCGGTTGGCAAGATTGCCTTTTGTGCCACTATCTCTCACATTTGGATGGAGCGCAACCTTAGAAGATGGACATCCAACTCCCGCTCTTTCGACATGATTTGGAAGACCATCTTTTTTGATGTTTCATCTAAAACTAGATCCCTCCCCCTCCGTGATGTGAAGGATTCCTCAAGGAACAGGCTCATTGTTGTCTCCTGGGGCCTCACTACGTCCATTTTGCGCCCTAACTAGCCCCTAGTTTCGGCTTGCTGCCCTTGGGCTTGTATATTCCCTCTTTTTCTTCGTAATTAAATTTTTATTCATCCAAAAAAAAAAAAATTCATGTTCCGTCTCCCGCACATGGAATTGAAGGATTCAGTCCTTTGCCTATTATTTATGGGGTTCATCGTCGCATGAACCAGTACCTCATGATAATGAAGTTGTTGCTGAATCTTTTGTTCAGCATGAAGGTATTGAGAATGAACAAATAAGATTAAGAAGATCCTTTAGAGTCAGAAGACTAGAAATTTCTTGTGATTACTATGTTTACCACCCAGACTGTGAGGTTGATAATGGGATTGAGGCAGATCCAACATCATTCTCATAAACCATGGCCTGTAGGGATTCCATTTTGAGACCCAAATGCCATGAAGGAAGAAATGTATTCTATGGCAAAGAGCCAAGTTTGAGAATTTGTTGAGTTGACAATGCCAGAAGGACCTCCACTATGGGTGTTGTTAGAATGCTTGTCGTGGGGTCCAAACAGGATCTCGTGATTAGCGCCAGGTGCTAATCACGAGATTCCTTTAAGCCCCATTATGAGGTACTTTTTCTCTTTTTACTTCTTCCCTATACCTATGTATTATATCTTTTTTGGCTCTCCTAAGCAATATGTAGAATTCTTACGGCTGCAACTCTCCTCTCTCCTTTTCTCCTTCTCTTCCTCTTCTCTTCTCTGATTTTCACTGGTAACATGGTATCAGAGCATCATTCCTAGGCCTGGTACAAATCTGCGCAAGTCTTTCTCCTCTTTTTCTTTTGTTTTCTTTCCTTTTCTCCTCTACGATATCTGGTTAACACCACCAGAGGCTCACGATCTTAGAAGGGGGGTGATTTTTCACCCCTGCGATTATTTTTGGGTGTTTGTTGATTGTGGTTTGGGTGTCTAGGATGTAAATCTGCTATTTCATAATTAAAAGCAGATTTTGATTTATTCGTGGTGATGTTTGTAGTTGGTTGAGTGGCAATTGAGTGCCATATTGCTGGAATGATGTTTTTGGGAGGCTTGATTGATGTTTGAGCAGCAGTTCTTGAAGCCGTGGGTGATGCTTGTGGATTTGGTTGATGGCAGTACCTATTGGAGCAGTAGTTCTTGAAGCCGTGGGTGATGTTTGTTGATTTGATTGGGGGGAACACTTATTGAAGTTGTGTTTGGTGTTTGATTGATTCGATTGGTGGCAACATCTATTGAAGTTGTGTTTAGTGTTGGTTAATTCCTGAAATTTTATTATGAAAAGACAACATGGGTGATGAAGATAAAAGTAGGGCACTGGTTATTGAGGTGGTGTCCTTTTCTTCCAATCAAATCACAGAGAAGAAACTTGAAGGTATTACAAATTTTCAGCAATGGAGGAAAATTGTGAAGCTTGTTTTGACTGGGCGAAATCAGTAGCTACACTTGACAGGACCCAAACCAGCGGATGATTCAACTTGGGAAACTGTTGATGCCAGAATTCTTGGACAGATGTTGAACTCGATGGAGAATCATGTTGTGGATTGGGTTACTCATATTGATATTGTGAAAGATTTATGGGACTACTTGGGGAAGTTAAAATATTTTTTGGGAATTGAAGTGGCACAGTCTCAGAAAGGAGTTTTTCTATCACAACGAAAGTATGTGTTGGACTTACTTACTGAGACAGGTATGCTCGGGTCTAATCCTATTGACTCACCCATGGACCAGAATGTGAAACTTGTTGCTGAAGGGGGAGATGCTCTTGATGATCTTGAGAAATATAGAAGATTGTTGGGTAAACTGAATTACTTAACGGTTACTTGACCTGACATTGCTTTTCTAGTGAGCGTGGTGAGCCAATTCCTTTCCTCTCCTCGGACATCTCATTGGGATGCAGTTGTATGTATTTTAAGGTATCTCAAAAAGGCTCCAGGTAGAGGAATTGTGTATCAAGATCATGGTCATAGTAGAGTTGAAGGGTTTCCAGATGCTGATTGGGCAGGATCTCCAACTGACAGGAGGTTGACTACTGGGTATTGCACATTTGTTGGAGGAAATCTGGTTTCATGGAAGAGCAAGAAGCAAAGTGTTGTGGCTCGTTCCAGTGCTGAGTCAGAATACAAAGCTATGAGACAAATAACATGTGAATTAATGTGGATACAACAGCTATTGTCTGAGTTGGGGTTCAAGATTCCAACTCCCATGCAATTATGGTGTGATAATCAGGCATCAATTCATATTGCTTCCAATCCTGTGTTCCATGAGGGGATGAAGCACATTGAAATTGATTGCCATTTTGTTTGGGAAAAGATGCAGAGTAGATTGATTCTTCCAAGCCATATCAGAACTGGAGAGCAGCTTGCAGATGTATTTACTAAGTCATTGGGGAATGGGAGGATAGAATATATTTGTAACAAGCTGGGCATGATTGATATATATGCTCCAGCTTGAGGGGGAGTGTTAGAATGCTTGTCGTGGGGTCCAAACAGGATCTCGTGAGTAGCGGGCGCTAATCACGAGATTCCTTTAAGCCCCATTATGAGGTCCTTTTTTGTCTTTTTACTTCTTCCCTATACCTATGTATTATATCTTTTTGGCTCTCCTAAGCAATATATAGAATTCTTACGGCTGCAACTCTCCTCTCTCCTTTTCTCCTTCTCTTCCTCTTCTCTTCTCTGATTTTCACAGGTAACAGGTGTAAATGGATTTATAAAACCAAAAGGGATCCCATTGATAACATAGAGAGATAGAAGGCTCGACTTGTGGTGAAAGGGTTTAATCAAAAGGAAGATATTGGTTATAAAAAAACCTTTTCACCAGTATGAAGGAAAGATTCTTTTAGAATCCTCATGGCTCTACATCATATGGATGTCAAGACAACATATTCCTGAGTGGTAACCGTTTGGAGGAGGTATATATGGAACAATCAGAAGGGTTCTCATCGAATAATGAAAATCATCTAGCAGGTAAGCTTAAGAGATCCATATATAGGTTAAAACAGGCTTCCCAATAGTGGTACCTTAAGTTTGACACCGTGATTACTTCCTTTAGTTTGTGGAGAATCATGTTGATCATTATATTTACATTAAGATCAAGGGAAGCCGTTTTATTATTTTGGTACTACATGTGGATGACATACCTTGGTTAATAATGATCTAGGGTTGTTACATGAGGCAAAATAGTTCCTGACGTGTAATTTCGATATGAAGGATATGGGTGAAGCCTTCTATAGCTTAAGCATAGAAATTCACCGGACAAGTCTAATATCTCCCAAAAAGGTTATATCGAAAAGATATTAGACTGTTTCAGGATGAAGAATTGTTCATCGAGTATAGCACCTATTGTTAAGGGTGACAAACTCAGTATGGAACAATGTCCGATGACGGCCTTAGAGGAGCAGGAAATGCATAGTAACCCATATGCATCTACAATAGGCAGTCTGATGTATGAACAAGGCCAAACATCGCCTTCGCAGCAGAGTTTTGGGAAAAATCCAGAAGAATCCTGGTATGCCACATTGGAAGGCAGTGAAGAAAGTAGTGAGATACCTTCAAGGCACCAAGGATCACATGTTGACATTATCGATGTGTTGGTGATTTGGAGTTGAATGGCTATTCGGACTCAGATTATGCTAGAGATGTGAGAAGATCCACTTCAGGATTTATTTTTATGCTCACTGGAGGAGCAGTATCTTGGAAAAGTGTAAAGTAGCCAAAGATTGTGTCCTCTACTATGGATGCAAAGATGGTGGCATGCTATAAGGCAATCTCTCATGTGTCGTGGTTACAGTATTTTGTCCCAGAGGTCAATTTGTCTATAGGAAGGGCAATACAGATCTTCTGTGACACATTGCAGCAATAAGATTCTCTAACAACACATACTTTGTGAATCAGTGTAGAGACATAAAGATTAAGTACTTCGTTGTAAAAGAGGATGTCTGGGATCATCGTGTGGCGATAGAACACGTTGGTACTGAGGAAATGATAATCAACCCTTTCCCTAAAGGGTTTCCACCTTATGCATTTGTGGGATATGTGGGTCACATGGGCTTATGTAAATCATTATGTAACTAATGTTTTATCAATGATATTGGAGGGCGGGCCTTGGTGCAACGGTAAAGGTTGCTCCATTGTGACCAAGTGGTCACGGGTTCGAGTCTGGAAATAGCCTCTATGCGAAAGTAGGGGTAAAGCTGTGTAAATTATGGCCCTCCCCAGGCTCCGCAGTGGCGGGAGCCTTGTGCACTAGATACTCCCTATTTGTTTTATCAATGATATTGCAATATTAAGTTGATTTCTGAAACTTAAGTTTCTGTCCTTTACTCCTTTATTATGTTTACGCAAATTAAATTTTGAAATTACAGATGTCCATTAAGAATAAAAGGAAATAAAAGTGAACCCTCAAATTAACCATGTGGTTGATTCAGAATTAACCATGGAGTTATGGAGATCAACCTTGGAATCAAAAGGTTTTAAGACAAGTAGAACGAAGACGGAGTATATGGTGTGTAACTTTGGTTACACTAAGACGGATAATGAGGTGTGAAAATTGATGAGAGGGAGATTCTGCAAAGTGATACATATAAAGAAGGTGATATAGAGGATGATGTTTCACAGTGAATTAAAATAGGATGGATGAAGTTGAGAGGTGCATCTGCAGTGTTGTGTGATCGGCGTATTCCTTTAAAACTTGAAAGGAAAATTTTATAGGACAGTCATACGACTGGCTATGATATATGGTGCAGAATGTTGGGCAGTTAAGAAACATCATATAGATAAACTTAGTGTAGCGGAGATGAGAATGTTGAGAAAACTAGGAAGGATAAAGTAAGGAATGATCATATTAGAGCTGATTTGGGAGTAGCTGCGATACATGATAAGCTACAAGAAAGTCATTTAAGGTGGCATGGTCATGTTCAACGGAGGTCTTTGGATGCCCTAGTACGAGTAGTGCTTTGATTCAGATTGAAGGAACTAAAAGAGCCAGGGGCAGACCTAAAATGACCTTAGGAGAAGTGAGGAAAGACATGCATAGCTTAGGCCTTGTATCAAGTATGACCTCGAATAGAGCTGATTGGAGGGCAAGGATCCATCTAGCAGACCCCATTTAGTTGGGATAAGGCTGAGTAGTTGTGTATTCAGAAATCAGATTAACCATGGGGTTGATTCTCTAAAGTTGAAACTAACCACATAAGCGTTCATTGTGGAAATGACAACTCATTGTAATACATGGATGGGAATGGTCTACATGCATAGTTGTCAAGGCGTCGCCTAGGCGGCGCCTTGGTCGCCTAGGCCGGCGCCTTGGTCGCCTATTTGGTGTCGCCTTGATTTTTTACCTTCTCCGACGCCTTGGATCGCCTATCCGCCGTGACAACTATGTCTACATGTTGGACATGTACTGCCATGATTCATGGGTTAGAGTTTTCATTTTTGAATGTTGAGGAAATTGATGTTTAAAGTATGACCATACATCAGGTGCAGTTCAAAACATTTCTTGGCATGTAGCAATGTAGGCCAAGTGGGAGAATGTTGGCTGATGTGGCTAACTTTGCCACATCAGTAGTCAATTATTGCAAATGGTAGTTTCCTAACCCATCATGTAACTTCCCTTGTTGGTAGGGAAGTTACGAAGGGGATAACAAAGATGGGGTTTTTGCTTTGCTTTTGGTGTTACGGCAACATCATCTACTCTGTGATTTTTGGGTGAGAGACACAAAGCCAGAAGGTAATCCCAATATTAGTGTGTGTGTGTGTGTGTGCTCACTACTGGAGGACAGCCATAGATGCCAAAAATTCTGCGTAATGCTTAGATCCTTGAGTAGACTGGAGATGGCAGGAGGTGGCATGATGGGGCCAAATGGAGGTATGTAAATCTCCATTAAATTTCAGTTTCCTTGCACATGGTCCTTTTTTTGGTTGTTAATTGTGAATATAAGTGTTTACTCTTTGGACAATGGTTGAGTTTATATTGGAAAGTGAGTAGAGCTAGTTTAAATTCTATGAACTGTTGATGGTAGTGAAGGGAATGGGTATTTCAGAATGGAACTTTAACGTAGTTAAGTTTGGTTGATTAATCTCTTCATTTTCTCCTGCTTGAAATCAATGAAGGATTGTGGTTAATGCAGATTGCTTGTTTTGGAAATCTGTGAAGACCCAATTCTTAGGTAGCTTGTTATTAGAGTTTCCTGGTTTTGGGAAAACGGCTTCTACTATGAGTAGACAATTACATAGATATTGTAGGGTGTTAGGGCAGAAAGTGTAGATGTCCGACAAAATGTTGTTGAAATTAAATCTATAAAAAAAGTTGTTGAAATTAAGTATTTATCTTCCATAAAATACCTGCAGACATTATCTTATTAACGTTATAGAGTATTGATAATGGCTTAGTTGGGATTTTATTGGATAATAAGATCTTGAAGAATTCTTGGGTTGATCTATCCTTTCCCCCCCCCTCTCTAACCAGGAGTCTTAAGCTTTGTGTCATCCTCAAGATAAAAAATAGCGTAGCCAGTGCACGAGGCTCCTGCCACTGCGGGGTCTAGGGAGGGTCATAATGTACGCAGCCTCACCCCCGCTTCGCGGACAGGCTGTTTCCCTGTGTAATCCTCAAGATAAAGGGGAAAATGTTGCATATGTCATTGATTACTCATCTAATGTTCATTCCAATGTGCATGGAGTATCTTGGCCATCTGGCTCCGTACAGTTGTAGTAGCTATTTGTTGACTTGTAATTTTGCCATACCTAGGCATCAGATACCAATCTTCTTTATTGGATAATATAAGGATTAAGCATATTCCATAAATGAGAGATGATTTAAGTTTTTCCTCAATTTTTTTTCTTCCACTAAATACTCAAATATTTCCCCCCTTTTGTCGGGGTGGGGGAGGGGGAGACAAATATACACCATGAAACATGTTACTAACATTTTGATGGATTCATGTTAAAAACTAATATCTTTTCAAGAAGGATCATTTGTTATTCAGTTGTTTATTTATGCCGAATCTGAGGAAATAATTACTCTTACACATTACCACTTTGATTGGCAGAGCTTGAAACCAAGAGAATCTTGCTTGAGATTTTTAAAGAGAAGCAACAAAAGAATGCTGAAGCTGGCACAATTCCGAGCTTCTACAGAAAGGCATGCGTCACAATTGTTTGCCTGGGTGGTTGGCTCTATTATCTTTAGTAAATTTGCTCACATGAATTAATAAATTGCCATAGTTACGATTATTGGAGAAAAAATGGTAACTAGTACTGGATTTTCCTGTTTGCTTCTGGTGTGATTATTCATTGGTAAAAATTGATGTTCTACGGGATGCTGCTGGCTAACACTTGTTAGGTGGCATTCAGTTTTGCGTTTTGCTGGTTCACCCATTCCGAGTGGGGCATTGAACCATATGGCAAGAAGAAGACCTGAGCTTTTTCTAGCTCCAAGCAGGAAATTCAATATGTCGTGCTTGTTTCAATTCAAGAGCAAGAAAGACTTGCACCGAATATAGAAACTGTGGAATTTTTGTTTTCATCTTTTTGCTTGACTACATATAAGTAATTCTAATAACATGAACATGTTACAAGTACTTATTTAATTTTTTTTTTTGCTTTCATTTTTATTTATTTTTTGATATTTTCCTTTGTTGCAGAAACCTGAAGAAGGATCTATCAGTCATAGGGTTCAAGGGCTGGCAAAGTATCGTTTTCTGAAGGTTTATTTTTGTCATTGATATTTGCTGCCTGCACTGCTTGATTCTATTGACTTTATTTTTCCTTAGGATTTTTACACTCAGCTGTTGTGGGCTGTTTCATTGTGTCTCTATTCTCCGCGACTTCATATTTCAACTTAAACTTCATTTTTCTTTCTCTCCCACTTTATGAGGTGTTAGTTCATTTACTTGCCCGCACAGGTGTTTGCTTGACTATGTCAATGTGGTTATGATTCATTTTATTTCTGTAGCATGTTTGATTGTTTCGTAAGATACTTATATTGAAGTTTACCTCCACATTTTTGCAGAAGCAATCGGATCTTTTGCTCAATGCTGATGATCTAGATGCCATGTGGGTTTGCTTGAGAGAAAATTGTGTCATCGATGATGCCACTGGTGCTGAGAAGGTTTGTATGCCCCTTCACTTTGATCTACTTCTGTTTTTGGTCTATGCTACATTTGAACTCGTCTTGTCATACTACTTTTTTTTTGATGAGTGTCTGCAGTTTCTTTTGGCAAGTCTTGGAAACCAAATTTTCGAAAATATGTTATTGTTTTTGTCCCCCAGGCCTATAACTCATTAGATATTTTCTTAAGGCTTCTGGTTTTAATACACCTTAACTTCTTGTTGAGTCCAAACAGTCAACTAATGCAATTTTATGACTGCCTTGTTGCAGATGAACTATGAAGATTTCTGCCATATTTCATCTGTGTGTACAGAGCAGATTGGCCCAAAATGTCGACGGTTTTTCAGCCCTTCAAATTTTATGAAGTTTGAGAAAGATGAATCTGGAAGAATTGCCATCCTCCCATTTTACCTTTACGTGATGCGAACGGTAGGTCTTGCTGTTCAGCTTTAAATAACTCCATTGTCATGGGATATATTTATGCTCTCCCATATATTTCTTAAGCTAATTCTTGGTTTATGTATAACCGAGGAATCTAACTGTCTTTGACCATGAGTGTAAATTCTTTGGAACAGAATATGGAAGATGAGTCATTTACTTTCTCATACTACTGAAATACCTGCAATATGGATTTATGCTTTAAAAAATGAAAAACGTATTCTTCTGCATAAAGAAAACTTGGATGAAGATAAGCGCTGTCTGCAAAAAATAGAATGGACACTATATTTACTGCTTCAGTATACATTTCCTTATCTACGAGTTTAATGCAAACCTTCTGAATGGTCTGTGTGTTTTGGCACCTCACTTTGCCGAGTATATTTCCCTTTGGCAAGTTCCTACCCTCTAACTCTTTGCTGTGGCATATGGATGCACATGAAGAGGAATGGGTCAATTTTTAGAAATAGTACAAGGCAGTAAAAATATACTTCCCTCCCCCCCCTCTGGTGTTAGATGTTTAAGACGAATTAGAGAGGAAGAAAGAAGGATTTGAGAGAATGTATTGGCTAGTCAGAGTGACAAAGGCCTTCATTCATTTATAGTGAAAAAGAGGAGTACAAATAAGGTATTCTAGCTAAGGTTGACTCATAGGCCTTATCTAGTCATACAAATACAATGAACCTAGATGGGTTACATAATAGACCTTATCTTCAACACTCCCCCTCAAGTTGGTACATAGATGTCTCTCATGCCCAACTTTGAAACAATAGGATGGAATGACTTAACTGTTAAGCCTTTAGTGAATACATCTGCCAATTGATTTCCAATAGTAATAAATGGGATGCAGATCAGACCCTCTTCAAGTATCTCTTTAATGAAGTGCCAATCAATCTCAACATGTTTGGTCCTATCATGCTGAATTGGATTATGAACTATATTGATTACAGCTTTGTTGTCACAGTAGAGCCTCATAGGTCTCTCGGGTGCCATTCTTAGATCACTGTGAAGCATCTTTATCCAAATGAGTTCACATACTCCTTGTGTCATTGCCCTCAGGCGCCATTCTTAGATCACTGTAAAGCATCTTTAACCAAATGAGTTCACAGTAGAGGCGTAGAGCCTTATAGGTCCCTTAGGTGCCATTTCAGCCTCTTCACTAGATCTGGAAACTACGGATTATTTCTTGCTTCTCCATTTAACCAGATTTCCTCCAAGAAAGGTACAATAATTTGAAGTGGAGGGTCGATCATCAATGTAGCTTGCCCAATCAACATCAGTAAAGGATTCCAACTTTAGACTTCCATTGTTTGAAAACAAGATACCTTTTCTTGGAGCCGACTTTAAACATCGTAGAATCCTGTGTACTGCTTTAAGGTGAACAGTCTTTGGGTTATGTAGAAAACGGCTAACAACGCCTACTACATAGGCAATATCCGGCCTGGTATGAGAAAGATAGATTAGTCTCCCTATAAGACGCCGACATCTCTCTTTATTTACAGAATCACCTCCTGTGCTGCTAAGTTGGTGATTAACTTTACTAGGGGATTCAGCAGGCTTACAACCAAGCATCTCTGAAGATCTAGGATGTACTTTCTTTGGGAAATGAAGATCCCTTTGTTGGATCGGGCTACTTCAATCCCTAGAAAGTATTTAAGTTGTCCCAAGTCTAGTCTCAAATTCAGCTACCAACTGAGTCTTTAAAAGAGAGATTTTTGCTTCATCATCACCGGTGATCACTATATCATCCACATAGACAATAAGGGCTGTGACCTTGTATCCAAACTTCTGCATACTTTGCCAGCTGTAGTTGATGAGTCAAAATCAAGAGGGATGTCCATGTAAACTTCTTCTTCACTATCACCATTAAGAAAGGCATTCTTTACATATAGTTGCTGATGATTCCATCCAAGATTTGCAGCACATGATAATAGAGCTCGAATAGAATTCATCTTTGCAACAAGGGCAAAAGCATCCTGGTAATCGATGCCATAATTCTAAGTGAATCCACTTAGCAACCAGTCTTGCCTTATATCGTGCAATGGTCCCATTTGCATTTTGTTTCACAGTGAACACCCACTTGCACCGTACTGGTCTTTTTCCTTCAGGACATGGAACAAGCTCCCAAGTATCAGTTTTCTTCAAGGCTTGCATTTCCTCTATCATGACATTCTTCCATTTTGGGTCTGAGATAGCTTCTTTCCAGCCCTGTGTGATAGACACAGAGGATAACGAAGAGACAAAAGCTCAAAAGGAAGGAGACAGTGATTCAAAGGAAATGAAGTTAGAAATAGGATGTTGGGTACAAGATCTAACTCCCTTTCTAACAGCAATAGGAAGATCATCATTAGATGGAAAGGGAGGATCGTTACCTGTTGTATGCTCAGGAGATAGTTTAGGAGGCACAGGAGGACATGGTAAGGTAAGGACAACTTTCTCTTGTCGTTGAGAATGAGTAATTAGATCCTTTCCACCAGACACAGTGTTTTCCTGTATGTTCTCCCCCTGAAGATAAACAGTATCAATGACAAAAGGGTTTGGAGAACTTTCACTTGGGGGAATCTCTTTCTCTAGATTCTCCCCCTGAATAGACGACTGATAGAAAGGTTCATCCTCATGAAAGGTAACATCCATGATTCCATGGTGACAAAGAGCTTACGAGAAGGAGGGTGATAGCACCGGTACCCCTTTTGGGAAGTAGAGGACCCAAGAAAAATAAACCAAAAGCCCTGAGGGTCCAACTTAGAATGAGTTGGAGAGGAATTATGGGCAAAGCAAACACAACCAAAGACACGGGGAGGAAGGTTAGAGGTTAGGGAAGGGTCAGGAAGTTGACTTACCGGTGTTTTGAAGTCAAGAACAGCAGAAGGAACCCGGTTGATGGGAAAGGCAGCGGGAAGAACTGTATCTCCCCAATAAAATTTCGGAACGTATGTGGTAAACATGATAGACCGGGCAACCTCAAAGAGTTGTTGATTCTTTCGTTCAGGATTACGAACACAAGAGGTTTGAGAAAGAATGCCATGTTCATCAAGATACTTGTGGAAGGGGCCATCAATGTACTCGGTCCCATTATCACTTTGCAATGCTCGAACCTGGGCATTAAAATGTGTGTGTAGCATATTATGGAAGGATTGGAAGCAAGAAAGGGATTCAGATTTTTTTTGAAGGAGATAGACCCAAGTTGAGCGAGTGCAGTTGTCAATAAAAGTAATAAACCATCGGTATCCACCCCGAGCAACAGTGCGAGAGGGGCCCCACAAGTCAAAATGGATGATAATACTACTTTTATTATCACTAGGTGAATAAGAATAACGTGTGTGTTAGCAAGTTCACACACATCACAAGGAAAATGCCCGTGAGGACAGTGCTTTATTAAAGAAGGAAACAAACAATTCAAAATAGGAAAAGATGGACGCCCAAGATGGCGGTGCCATTGATGTAACTGATGAAGGTGACTGTCAGCCCGAAGAGTGTGAGCGGAGACTGGAGGAGATGTAGCTGGAAGTTTTGGGTCTAGGTAATAGAGTCCATCTCTGACCCTACCATATCCAATTGTTGCCCCTGTCACCAGATCCTGAAAAACATAATGAGTGGAATAGAAGTGAACACAACAGTTAAGATCAACAGTAAACCGATAAATAGAAAGTAAATTGGTACACAGGTTAGGGACATGGAGAACAAATGATAATGAGATGGTTTGGGAGTAGGAGATAGTGCCTTTACCAAAAATAGCAGAACCATCGGCAACTCAGACCTTGTCCATGCCCAAAGAGGGAAGATAGGTATGAAATATGTCCAAAGAACTAGCCATGTGGTCAGAGGCTCCTGAATACAAGAGCCAAGAAGGACTTGAATGGGACGAGGCAATAAATATACCTGACTGGGCTAGATGAGAAGTTGATGAGGTGGAAGATGTCGTGGGAGGAGTAGCCGTACCCATCTGTGCCATCAAACGTTGGAGAGCCAATAGCTGATCCGAAGAGAACGATGAAGGAGAAGGAGCCATTGTAGAGGAACCATCAGTAGCATCAGCCACATGAGCTTGTAATGTAGTCCTAGATAGGTAGGAGACCTACTAGGAGCCAGATAACAGAATCAATTGCAAAAGGGGTTGCTGGTTCGAATGACAGCACTAGGATTTAGGTTAATTCTAGGGTTTAGGATGGGAATTTGGGAATCGGTTTTATATGGCTTTAGTATGCAGGTCTAGGGGGTTATTATGGGATAAAAATAATTGGATTTGGTTAAGTTTGAAAAATCTGTAGAATTAGGGTTAGGGTTTCGGGTTTTAGGAATTAGGAAATAGGCTGAATTTAGGGTTTCTAATGGGAATTTAGGGCAGGGTTTTGGATCGAGTATAGGTAGGGCAGTGAGGATACTGTGGTTGAAATTTGATGATAAACTAATGGTGAAATTGATCTGAATTGGGAAATTAGGGTTTAATAGAGATAGGATTAATGGAGGTCGATTGGAGAATGATTAGGGTAGACTGTAAGGAATTAGTAGAAGAAGATAGATGCAGAAAATTAAATAACTTACTGGTTTTGAAGATCAACAGCAGTAGGAGCTTGAGAATTGATTGAAGAGGACCTCCCGATCATAAGCAGATGCAAGGAGTTGTAGGAGTCCACCCACCATTTCCACCTTGATAACCCACAAGGATGCAACACTCTCAAGGAGCAACAGCAGCAACAAAGGCAGCAAGCATAAAGCTGAGTTTTTATTAATCAAAATTTGTGTTCCAGGTTTTACCCCCTTACAACCTTATATAAAAGACTCAAAAATAAACTTCTACTCTAAAAAGGAAAGGCCTAACCCAATCCTTGACCTATTAGGTAACTTAAACTAACTAGGAAACTAAAATACTAAGAGAAATAGACTCAAAACATGGCTGGACTTATAGAATCCTAATCCAGCCCAACTTACATCACATGACCACTTAACCAAGTCACATGATCACTTAAATTGAACCAATTGGATGCAACCAATTTGAACCGGTTCAATTAAAAAAACATAAAAATAAACTAAGTATTGGGCTAATCCCGTATGCAACCTATGTACCCCTAGTTTAGGCTCATTAAAGTGGCCTAATACATAGAAAACCCTTGGGAACAAAGGCCCAACATGTTATAATCCAACCCTAGGCCTATTTCTAAAGAAATAAGCCAATTTCTATGATGAACCTGCATCAGCTTGGGAGCATGTGGAACTTTGTTTCCCAACACATCCTCCCCCCTTAGGACGACCATGAAGCTTCCAGCCAGTTTCCTTACTATGATGTGGGTAGCCACAATGGTCACACTTAACCTGCTCTTTACCAGGAACAGCCTGTTTAGTCAGATCTGGTTGGGGAGTAGAAACAGGGGCAGATCTAGCAGGAGCAATAGTAGGCATCATAACTGAGTGGCGACGGTCCTCATGTTGAACAAGATTGTAAGCTTCAAGTAGTGTGGGGAACTTGTCTAGGTTGAGAGCCTGAACTTGGATCTGCATTCTCCGGGCTCAACCCAGTGAGAAAATCATACACCCTCTCCATTTCGTGCTCCTTCTGAAAGGTACTGGAATCAGCAGTACAAGACATGGAAATAGGGTGGTAAAATTCCGATTGCTGCCATAGATTGATAAGGGCGGAATAGTAGGCAGGAAGTGATAACTCCTTCTGAGTGGTCTCACGAACTTGTCGACGCAGTTCATATATCTGAGCATAGTTATTGGATTGGGCATATGTGTGCTTGACAGAGTCCCACAATTCTCTGCCGAGTTCAAGAGAACAAAATTGACCTAACCAAAAAACAAAAAAAAAAAAGAGAACAAAACTGGGACTAATAGTGGGTTAAATAGAATTTAATAAAAATGGCATAACTAGAGCATTATTCGCCAACCAAGTATTAGCAGCCACAGTCTCAGATGTTTTGGGAGTATCACCATTCAAGTATCCCAAAAGATTATTGCCATGAATAGTGAGCATGCCAGCCCAGGACCAAGCGAGATGGTTGGTCCCATTCAACTTAGTAGGTCCTATTTGGAGAGTAGGGTTATGACCATGGGTTCTAAGACGACCCACCACACCACCCTCAACTCCCCTTGAAGAGGTAGCAGAACTTTCCGCCATGTGCAGAGATGAAATAAAAGTAAAGAAAGACTAAGATCACTCACTGGAGATATAGAGGATGAGAAACCCAACAAGCAATGAGTGTGGCAGCAGCATATACAAGCAGTGGAGACTAGGCAGCAAGGCATAAAGGCATAAGTGAGATGTTAGAGGCCATTGGAAGGGCTTGGCAGCAACCGAGAGAGAGATGAGGGCCAGGGGGCGCGTCAAAGAGGCCTCGGGGAGGCGTGATGGTCGAATGAGAGGCCAAGGCCACAGACGGGAAGGGAGGCCTCGTTGAGGCCTGTGTGTGATCAAAAAAGGCCTAACTGGCCTTGATGATCGACTGAGACGAAGGGCAGAGGGCGGGAAGCCCTGGGAGTCAATGGTGCAAGGGTGGGAGGCCCTGAAGAGGCAGGGCAGAGGGGCGAGTGGCCCTGGGAGCAACGGCGTGTAGGGGCTGGAGGCCCTGGAAGCGATGGCGCAGGGGTGGGAGGTTCAGGTGAGTGACAACGGGACAGGGTGAGTGGCCTTGGTCGGTCAAGGGGTGAAAGCCCTAGCGGCGGTGGTGGTGACGGGCCTGATGGCCATTGCAGTGTTAGTGGTCAGTGGGTACGTGGAGGCGGCACGACCTAAGTGACCATGCTCAGCCTTGGGAGGCTGAAGCCTCGGGTGTGGAGGGCTGACCTTTGCGAGAAAAGAACTTTAAAAAATAATTCCCAAAAAAGGATTGGGCTTTGATACCAAAAAGAATTAGAGAGGAAGAAAAAAGGATTTGAGAGAATGAATTGGCTTGTCAAAGTGATAGAGGCCTTCATTTATGTATAGTGAAAAAGAGGAATACAAATAAGGTTTGCTAGCTAAGACTGACTTATAGGACTTATCTAGTCATACAGATATAACGAACCTATACGGGTTACATAATAAACCTTATCTTCAACAATTATTTGGCTAAACTTGGCACTTGCCAAGGGAAGAATGTTACTTTGTCAAACACATGTCCCCTATTAGGTCTTACGTTATGTTTTCTTTTACTTAAAGAGTGATTTTTTTTACCTGTCAAAAGATAAGATGGGGCTCATGTTTTTGTTTTGAATTCAGATTTTTTTTATGCCCTTGTGTTTTGATGGCCAAGACCCTAGTGAAATGATGATGAGTTCGGTCGAAAAACAAAATCTGGGAAGGCTAACAAAAAATGGTTATGCCAGAAGCCATTTGCTTCAAGACATGCTCTAGTAGTTTCACGGCCTCTTCTTGGACTTGTTGACCCTTTTTTTTTGTCTGCCCGATAGGACCTTGACAATGTGGTCAGTAGTGTCTGTCTTTCAAAATGTAAGCTGGCTATTTTTTCAAATCCTTACTGCTGCGTATGCTGTTCAAATACTTATTCTTGACTTGCATTGGGCTGCTTCATATTTTATATAATTCCCTCATATGTTTCTGTATGCCATGTACTGCTACTTATCGTTCATTGCTCTTATCAGGTTTCACTTACTCAGGCAAGAATTGATTTGAGTGAGCTTGATGAGGATTCCGATGGTTTCCTTCTACCTCATGTATGCTCCTTTCAGTTTAGTTGCTTTTGATATTTCAAAGGATCTGAAATACCTCCATCGAAGCTGGCCTCTGGAAGTTTTACTTTCTTGAAGTACAAAGGGTGCTTGTTCATGGTCACTGAAATTTACATTCTGTAACAACACTCATTTCACTTGTATTCAGGAAATGGAAGCCTACATAAGAGGCCTGATCCCTAATCTGGCACAGTTATGTGATATGCCCACAGGCTTTGTTCAAATGTACTGCCGCATAGCTGCCCATAAATTCTTCTTTTTCTGTGATCCTAACAGACGAGGTTTGTTATTATCTCTTAATTCTGATTGTGATGGATTCTAAAATTTCATATGCTAATTTGCAATAACCAAATTTTAAATTCCATAGTCTAAGTGTTAAATAGTGGTGCTCTCCTTATTGGAAGCACACTTGGTTCTTGTGCTCAACTTTTCTGAAATGCACATTTTATTTTTGAAAATCTTAGGCATAAGCATATACTTACAAAGACATTTAAGATTCAGTTTTTTTATTTTAAGAAACAATATTGGGTGGCATAGCGTCTTCTATCAAATGTTTCAAAATGTTTTTCTGGCCATTTTGTGGACCATCTAAACTCATGTTACTTAGGCTCCGTTTGGTTGCAAGGGGAATTAAAGGGAAGGGAAGTGAAATTTTCATACTTAAAAAAGAAACGTTTGTAATCATTACCCCATGTGACATTATCACTAACTCCAAATCATTCTATATTTGGTTATTAAATTCCACTTTACTTTGCATCCAATTCCCTTTGATTTAAATTGTAAAATAAAAATTACATGTAAAATGTATCATTACTAAATATGGCAAGAAATTTAAGTAGTTTATACAATCACATGGGGTAAAGATTACAAAAGTTTCTTTTTTAAGTATGAAAATTTCACTTCCCTTTCCTTTAGTTCCCTTTGCAACCAAACAAAGCCTTAAGGAGATCCTTGTATAAAAAATATTCATTACTTCTGTGCTTTCTGATTGTTAAAATATTTAAAAACTAGAAAAACTTCTTTCCTATCTGGCAGGTAAAGCATGCATAAAGAAGGTGCTGCTTAGTAACTGCCTTCAGGAACTCATGGAATTGCATCAGGTTGTTTGTGGGTTAGTTAACTAGTTGCATCTACATTCGAGATGTTTTGACATTGTACATTCTTGAAGTCTATCACAGTTTTTTTTGTAGGATTTGTCCTGTTAGCATCATTTACTAGCGTATTTCTGTGTATTTATGCAATTGGGCTTCTGTTCTCAATTTAGATTTCTTAATCCTGTTGATTGGGAAATGAAGTTAAACTCACTGATATTCCAGTACTCTATTATCTCTTGTAATAAGTTGACTGTAGTCACAGTACCCCTGCCTTTGTCTATTTGTGAGTTTTCCTTGAGTTGGTGCGCAACTTTAAATTGAAGAATCTTCATGATTATGATTGTGGCTTAGTTTCTATGACAAGTTAATAAACATGTCTACTTGGTGCCACAACCTCTAGGAAGAAAGGGAAGAAGGCCTTAGCAGCAGCCTAAACCGTGGGCATTCTAAAGCCTTTTTTTTCTTCCAGTTTTCAGCAGCAGCAGCTATTAACTTCATAGTTTCTATTTTGAGTTCCAGTTTCTACTATTCAATTGTTTCTATTTTGTGACTGGTTCTAGAAGCTCTACGCTGTTTTAAGAGTTTTCATTTTCTGTTTCCTTAAGTCTTCATTTTCTATCCTACCGGCTGATATAACATTTGCTTCTGTCCGACCGGCTGAATTAGAAAGTTTATATTTTCTATTCAATTTAGTAGGAATTAGGAAGTTTATAATTTTCTGAGTTTAGAAGTTCTGTTACTTGTGATGGAAGCTAAGACTGATGTTACCCTATATATGGGGGTCGGCCCTTGCTTGTACATACACAATTTTGAGTGATGAAAGTGTTCTCTGACTTTGTGTAGTCACACTGACTGATTAGTGGTGAATTCCTCTAGTGTTTGGGTTGGACTCAGTTTAGTGGATGGATTCACTGAATTTCTGTTGTTTATTTCTGCAACTTCTTGTCCCTCTTCTGCTATCTCAATTCAGCTTGCAAACAGGTCAGTTTATTCATCTTTTAAGTTACTGGTGGATACCCTGTCCTGAGCTCCTGTTTCAGTCACCTTGTTTAATTCGTATCTCTCAAAAATAACATTCTATATGCTGTCTTCTATATCTCGTACCCTTCCATTATTACCTCTTGTTTACAACAACAGCAGCAACAAACTCAGCCTTATCCCAACTCAATTGGGTTGAGTACATGGATCCAAACAAAGAAAGTAGGTAAAACTGAGGACTAGGGAAAAAAAAAAAAAGGAATAAAGAGATGGAAAAAGAGGGTTGGAAAATGAGATGAGAAGTGAAAAATGGAAAATGACAGATGAACGATGGAAAAGAAAAGAAAAGTGAAAGATAGAAGTGACAGATAAAGTAAGAGGAAAGAGGCACGGCCCAGCAAGACAGGAGAATCTCAAGATAGGGTCTGCTACATGGATCCTTGCCCTCCAAAATCTCAAAATAGGGTCTGCTACATGGATTATTACCTCTTGTTTGCAGCCTTCAAATCCTGTTTTGAATACCTTCTGTTATCACCCTTTTGCACCCCCCCCCCTGTTCTGTCAGCAGCTAAACCAGGAGTAATCAGCCATATTTAAGCCACCTTTAGAACAGGTTACGAGGGTCCAAATTTATGGCCATTCTAATCAGTGGTTTCTGAGATATCAGAAATTTCCATTTCTACCTTGGACCTGCCCTAATTCTAGTCCCAATTAAATTTCTTTGTTTCTGTCTTAGTTTCTCAGAAAATATTCTGTGTTTTACATATTCAGTCTCTGTTCATTGTGTGCCTCAGCTATTAAGCCAAGTCTGTCCAGTTTAGCCTTTTTTGCAATTTATCAAATGCCTGTATGATCTGTGCCTTCTCTTAATTACTTTTTATAGGAATTCTAACTGAACTCACCTCAACTCAACTAAACCTTATGCAATTAAATGGGGTCGGCTATCAGAGTTCTAACTACATTTGTATAAATAGGGAGATTTTGGCTGTAGCGGTAATCTACATGGAGACAGCCTGGGGTGTTCTGCTGATTATACACGTATTTAAAAATTTTGGACCCTTACCTTGAAGTGTCAAGGCATGAAGGGCATGCAGTTTGAGCTTCTTACTGACACAAATAGGATTAGCATTTATCTAAAACATGCTGGTCAAATATCACTGATGACCTTCAAAGAGAAGGTAACTACCAACTGATTTTATATTCTGTTAAGATGGATAGATTGCATAAGTTTTTGTTTGATTGTTTGGCATTATTGTCAATCTCATTAATAGAAAGAAATAGAGGAAAGGAAGATTCGGATTAAACCAATGAATGAACTGCTTATGTCTATTTAATGTTAGATGAGGTGCGCTGTGCGCACTATCCAATTTTTTTCTGCCATCTTGCCTTTCTTATTGGAGCTGATCCTATATGGTGTATCTTCTGTATCTTTTAGGAAAGTGAGGAAGAAGTCATTGATACTGAACAAGCTGAAAATTGGTTTTCTTTGACATCTGCACAACGGATATGTGGTATATGTAGTTTGGGGTTTCTACTTTTTGATGGAATAACATGTTTATTTGATATTGCTGTAGAACTTTCTGTGTATGTGTCTGAGAGAGAGAGGGCGGGAGACAGAAAGCCATCTCAATTTTTTTCTTGATCTTCCTGCAGATATGTTTCTTGCTCTAGATAAGGATATGAATGGCACTTTGAGCAAGCAGGAGCTTCGAGAATATGCGGATGGGACACTGACATATATTTTTGTTGAGCGGGGTACGAAATAAGAATTTTTATTCCACTTTCAGGATGTAATTTCCTGCTACAGATATTCAGGGCGTCTTTCAGAGTTCCTCCTTAGCTAACTAGATTGTCGCTCTCTATTTTTCAGTTGTGTTGTTTTTCTTATGATTCGAGTCATGAATTCCACCGACATTTCTGTGCTGGTTGGGACCTGTTTTACAATGTTTTCTCATTTGGTTCTATGGTTATAGTCTCACTGTATTGTTTGTGTTTCATTTCCTCTTTACAGCATTTGATGTACATGTCCGACGTGGGAGAAGTGTAGGGGGTAATTCCAGGGAAATGGATTTTGGGAGTTTTCTCGACTTCGTTCTGGCCCTGGAAAACAAAGATACACCCGAAGGATTGACATACTTGTTTCGGTGTCTTGATCTTCACGGAAGAGGATACCTTACAACAGTTGATATCCACACGCTTTTTAGGTAAGCCTGTCCAATGAATGAGTGGATACTTAAGAATTAACAACCCCTCAATATAGTTCGACAATGGTTATGTTTTCATAATTTGCTGTTTATTGGATCTCAATTTGACTTTTGAAGTGTTTTGGAGGTTTTCGTTTTATTCATTTCATTTTTAAGTTTTACAGCACTTTTGAAGTGCTTTGGAAGAAAAGAAGGGGCACATCCAAAAGCAGAGATGCTACCTGATACAGTCTTCCTAAAGTAAATCCTTGTAATTTCCTGCCTGTAGTTCTGGAGCAAGATCTACAGGTCTCAAATTACTGGATATAAGAAATGCAAAATTAGGACACTGAGGGCTTATCACTGGCTGTTTGTTGAGCACAGGCTTTGTCTTTCTTCCCCCAACCCCTGCTGCCTGCCTTTTCCTTCAGAAAAGCTGTTTTTAGTTAGCTGAAACAATATACTTCTCTTGCTTTGTAATAGAGATGTACACCAAAAATGGATCGAGGGAGGAAACTACGAGCTCTGTATCGAGGATGTAAGGGATGAGATCTGGGATATGGTGAAACCAGCTGACCCACTTAGGGTTACACTGGCTGATCTCCTTGCTTGCAAACAGGGTGGGACTGTTGCCAGCATGCTTATAGATGTTCGTGGATTCTGGGCCCATGACAACAGAGAGAATCTTCTCCAAGAAGAAGAAGGGCCTGAAGAAAGATGAACCTGTTGTTTCTAAACGAGCTGCTGCTCCTCTTGGCAATGTATGAACTTGTAATTTTTATTAACTTGACGTTCAATTTGTTGCAATTTCAAAGAGAACGGTCTGTGTTATGTAGAACATGTAGAGTTGTAAAGTTGTAAATGCTGAATGCTGCTAAAGATTGGTTGGATTTCTGGAGGATCTTTAAAATTAAAATAAAAAGAGGATTCAGAGATTCCACGCTTAAATTTTACCCACAAGTAGGTTCCACTCTCCTGTACTGAGATGTGAAATTTAATACCAGATGAGGTTCCTTATCCATCAACATAAAGTTGAAGATTTTGTTGAAACTATGAATTACATTGGTCAATTCTGAACTGTTGCAAATACAAGGGGAAGAATTTAAGGATTTTCTCTACTTTTTTTGCTGGCTAAATAAAAGACTTTAATTAAAAAGAAAAGAGCAAACATTGTCTGATACAAGGATGCGCTGCTGACTATGTGTGGCACTTAAAGCTAGGTTTTGAGCTAAAGAGATAAAGGATTTATTTGTTTTTAGGAATATACATAGAACCAAAAGGTTTGAGAGCTGAATGTATATCCCATAATAAAGTGAAGATCTCCCATGGCCATTTCAAAATATCTACTGTAAGCCAACGAACCCAGTCTTCGCAATCTGTCCATATCGCCAGGTTCTTATTTGTTAAGCCTTTGATACAATTCATACCTGAAAGGAGGCCTCTTCTGCTTCTTGTGCATTTCCTATATTCCGGATATGAGCACGCTTATTGAGTTTAAAGAGGCTCAACATCCTCAACTCTTACTCTCACTCCATTCGATCACCTCAGCTCGAACTGCTTTTCTCTACTTTCGATGGATTGAATCGGGACATTAAACCTCCGGATGGGAAATATTCCTTGGTACAGACTAATAAGGAATTTAACACAAAATAAACAAACCATTTATTTTTTTGTTGGGGAGGGGGAGGGGCAGATAGGAGGATCTTCTTAGCAATGCTCATATTTTTTTTAGTTGTCTACAGTTTTACCAAACTGCCCCAGGTTTTCTGCTTAATATGCCCAAATCAATCATTGGTCAATGACAATGCCAAAGCTTCCTTCTCTTTCTTATAAATACAAAACCAAGGGGAAAAATGAAATAACAAAAAAGAATAATATCATATCTTTATAAATTAAATGGTTTCCCCCCCCTCCCCCCTCCCTCCAAAAAAAAAAGGGGGGGGGGGGGGAGGGAAATCCTGCACAATGCATTAGTTCTCTGGTGATGCCCATCAGCGCCTACTACTCACTGCCACTATAGTTAAAACCATTTGGCTGCCAAAGCGTTAAACCTGTGCTTTCTGTTTCCTTCTGTACCTGCAACTGATGCTAATAACTAATACTCTCTGTGAGAACAGGCCTGCTCGAGATATTCCTCTACTCAAACTGATGATATAAGCTGCTGGACATGAATCCATACCCAATTGTAGATCTCAAAACCAATTAAGATTCTGTGCTGCATCCAAAGACAGTAAATGGATTTAACTAAAAATCTCTAGTCTAGTTGCAAAAACCTGGATCTTAGAAATGGATATCTCCATACGGTTGTCAGGTTAAGCTGCAGCCAAATTCTAACTTGAGCTCATTTCTTTCCATCCTCTTCATCTGTCTCTAATCCTTCTTTTTATCAGGGAACTATCATTTCCAGTTGCAGGCTTCTTCAAATGCATGTGGACCAACCAAATGCTGAGGTCAGCTAGCAAGCGTACTCCCAGTATTTCCCTTATACAAAATTGTTTCCCATGAAACAATCTCCTCTTTTACAAGCATTATATCCCTTAAGGCCTTAAGGATCAAGCAGTTCAATGGAGCAAAGCTGACCACCAAAAAGACAATGGCACACACGAAAGAACAAAGTCCAAAACTTTCGGATGAGGTCCTTCCTTCTGCCCTTAATTTAATCTTCTATATTCAACCACAGAGTCATACGTTTTCATGGTGAACTCACTGTTAGCAAAGCATCTGAAAACAAACATAATTTTTCTCACTCAAAGGCTGGTACTAACAAGTAAAAAAAATGGAACAAGTTCAAGTCTCCACAAGGAAAACACAATTTCCCAAAATAAAGGTCACTTCACATCCTAAACTAAAGAGTTAAGAGTTTATTTACAAAAATTGTATGATATCTACAAATGCTCACATTTCAGGTGAGATAAAGTTGAATTCCAAAGAATAAAAGTTGGAGTGAGCAGCACCTAGAGAAACTAGGGCAGACTGCTGAAGTGCAGGATGACAGGAAGTGATTATACAGTTGTATGTTTCAGATGCACAAGAAAAATCAAACATAAGGGCTATAAATAGAGCTACCTTCACAAAATATTTCACAGAATGAGTGAAAAAGTGTACTATACCTGAGTTCATGCCAAAACATATTAGTTTGGTCGCATAGAAAAGGCCGCAATGCTTCAACAAATGTATCACAAAATACAAGTCCCTTTGATAATGCCTCAAGTTTTTCCTCAAGGCTTGAGATCAAAAGAGATGAGGCCAGCTGAACGATAATCGATGGATATGGGTCCCCAAGGATAGCCTGCAGCTCCCTCTGAATCCATGGTTCTACACGGTGCGTCAATCCTTCTTTAACACTATCGTTTCCCAATATATTCTGGAAAATTGAGAAAAAAAAGAAAAAGAAATACGTCTATCATTATGGATAAAAACTACGTAAAAACCCAAAAGAAATGGGCAGAAAGGCATCTAATAATAATCTCATGAATTTATCAAAAACAAAAAAAAAAATCATGAAGGAATGGGGGAGAACTCCATGATATCGCTCTTTTACAAGAAGAAATTATGAACCCACGTGTTATGTGATTTGGAAATAGAGAGATGAAAAGAACACATCCCCACTGTAAGATCTTGATGCAATCTCTCAAATTCATAACAGCCAATTGGCTCATTAAAATAGTATCATCGTTGTTAAGATGTATCTCGGCAGCAGTGTAGGGTTAAGTATCTCGATTAGAACATTCCTTATTCTAATCGAGATACACTGCCTATTTATATTGTAATTAGTGTTAGTCAATTAGACTTAGTCTATGATAGTTGAGTCCTAGTTTAATTTCCTATTGTAACTAGGTTTCTATTTATGATTCCTAGTAGGATTAGGAATCCTTTCTATTCTATGTAATCTGAGTTGTTATAAATAAAGAAATTATGGAGGAGGACTTCTAGTTCGGTCCAACATAACTAGACAGTCCTCTTTTCCCTTCTTCATCTTCTCTCTTTCTCCCATCTCTCTCGGTTCTCTGGTTTCTTTATTTCATGCTGTTACATGGTATCAGAGCACTGATATCTAAAATTAGCTGAAGTCTTCACCGCTGGTTTGAGTCTTCCAAGGGTTTCAAGCTTTTCTGATCACAGCCTTCATGCTGCCAATGTTTGATTGATTCTGCCCTAGTTGATGATCTAATAACAATAAACTAGGGCATATTGGTAATTGTATTGCATCTATATGGAGCAAATCATTCTAGTTTGATACTACAACTCCTGTGGTTCAAGTTTCTGGAAATTTCTGAAGATAATACCTACTCTCTGCTTAGCCATTCAATATGGTTGCTTATTTGAAGATCAATTGCTCCATGTGAAAGGTACTCTCGATCCGTAGCTTGGATCTTTTTACCGCTTGGTTATTCTCTTCTTCTATTGTTGGTGGATATTTTGTTTAAGCCTATTTGTGGCTGATTACTGCTTCTGGATTACCTACTCGATCGGTACAAGGTTTTAGGGTTTTATACCTTAGGGTTTTATCCCTTCTTCTGTGGTTGATTGTTGCTGCTTTATACCAGTATCTTGTTCGATCAATTTTAGGGTTTTATCCCTTCTTTTGCTGCTGATTGTTGCTGCCTTATCTACCTGATTAGGTCTATTAGACCTGTTTTACTTTGAAGACTGGAGTTACCCTACAACTAGGGTTTATTCTTTACTATTCTACATCCGCTGGCTTTGATTTTATTGGTTTTTTGTTGATCAGTTGTCTCAATAGCTGATCCTAAACCACCTATGGACAGTGTCCAAGTTCAGATTTATACTATTAAACTCTCCGGAGTTTCCAGTTATCTTTTATGGGCTCAGGCTGTACAGGCATACATTCATGCCAAAGGAAAGTTAAAATATATCACTGATGATCCTCCTACTATTGATCCTAAAGACCCTTCCACCATCACAGTCTACGATGAGTGGATGCGTGAGAACTCTATTATCAAAATATGGTTATGGAACAGTGTTGAACCTGCTATTCCTTCCAATGTGATGTTTCACAACCTTGCAAAGGATGTTTGGAACAATCTGTGTGAAAGTTTTTCTCAAGAAAAGAATATCGCCTGAATGTATGATCTCTATGAGAAACTCTTCAATTTCAAGCAGGGAGATAAATCATTGAGTGAATATTTGCCAGTTATAAAGGCATAGTTGAACTCCAGATACATCAGCCCCTAACTATCAATCTGGATCAGTTGAAACAACAAAGAGCTGAATTCCATGTTGCAAAATTTCTAGCTGGACTACATCCTGACTATCAATCTGTGAAGAGTCAACTGCTCATTGGGGAGAAGGTTCCTTCTCTCAATGAAGTATTCTCTCATATCAATCGTCTAACTAATCCATCCAAAACTGATACTACTCCGAAGGACAATTCAGCCTTTGTTGTCAATTGAGATCGAGGACGTGGCTGTGGCCAATTCAAAGGCCATGGCCATGGAACTGGTATTATGGTAAACCAAATTATACTGTGGATACGTGTTGGGTTAAACATGGAAAGCCTGAGTGGGCAAATGAGCTGGCCTATACAGTCATGATTCATGACTAACACTTCTACTGAGAAACCTACTGGTGATGTGAATCACAGTTTTACATCTGGTACTTCATCGACTGTCTCTTGAGATGATTATAACCAGCTACTCAAACATCTTCAACAACATGAAGTGCCTCTGCTTCCACCTCTACAACTACCCTAGCTTACACAGGTAGCTCTACTTTTCATACTTCCTTTACCTGGTGGCTTATTGATTTTGGTGCTTCATGTCATATGACTGGTAAGTCAAGTTTGTTTTCTTCAATGAATCAAGTTCAAACCTCTTCCAACGTTATACTTGTTGATGGATCCTCTGCTTAAGTAACTGGTCATGGAATTGTTTCTCCAACATCCTCCATGACTTTTTCTCATGTTCTTCTCCTAAATTACCCTTAAGCCTTTTATCTATCAGCCAACTTACTAAATCTCTTAATTGTTCTGTTACCTTCTATCCTTCTTACTGCGTCTTTTAGGACCTTCAGACAAGGAAGATGATTGGTGGAGGGCTTGTGCGAGATGGATTGTATTACCTGGATGGCACCAGACCTTCTATTTCTGCTACATCTACTACTGTACCTTCTCCAATGCAATGACATTTACATCTTGGTCATTGCAGATCAGTTTCTCGTCTTGAATGCGAACCTTGCGAATTGAGAAAACGTCATCGTGCCTCCTTCCTTGTCCGTAGTACACTTAGAAGTTCTTCATTGTTTTCTTTAGTACATTTTGACAATTGGGGTCCTTGTCGAGTTCGTAATAGATTAGGCTTTACTTGTCTTGTTAGTTTTGTGGATGATTACTCCCGTTCCACTTGGGTTTATGTGTTGAAAGATAGATCTCAATTCCTTAATGTGTTCAAGTTTTTTTTTTTTATATCAAGAAATAAAAACTCAGTTTGATGTGTCCATTAAAATATTTCATTCTGATAATGCACTTGAATATACTCAAACTGAGATATCTAATTTTTTCCCCTCACTTACGGAAGAATTCATCAAACTAGTTGTTCGTACACTCCATAACAAAATAGGGTTGCTGAATGCAAGAATAGGCACTTACTAGAGGTAGCCCGATCTATTATGCTTCACATGAATGTCCCCAAACGTTTTTGGTGTAATGTAGTCCTCACTACTTGTTACCTTATTAATTGTATGTCATCATCTTTTTTAAATAACAAATTCTTTTTCTATTTTATATCCTAATATTTCCTTGTATGGTTCATTACCACGCGTCTTTGGCTGTGTTTGATTTGTTCATATTCATCACCCTACCCACGATAAAATATCTCCTCGTTCTATTAAGTGTATTTTTCTTGGTTACTCTAAGACACAGAAAGAGTATAAATGTTTTGATCCAGTTTCTAATAAACAGTTTATTAGTGCTGATGTCACATTTTTTAAAAGTACAACTTATTTTTTCTACTAGTCCTTTTCTGTCCTTTTGTGAACAATGAAGACCTTCTAGGTCTACCCTTGCCAGTTACTATACTGTTACCACCTCCTCAACCAGTTCAGGCCTATCGCTTGCGTCGACAAACCGCTTACCTACCTTTCTCCACTACTACTATCCCAGACCCACATGTTTTTGATGCATTGTCGACTGCTCCCAGTGTTCCGGAGATGCATCCACTACTACAGGTACTGCTCCTCCACCCACTCAATCTGATTCTGATCCTGAAGTCTCCACCAACTTACCAGTCGCTATCCGTAAAGGTACTTGCTCTTGTACTCAGAAATCCCACAAATCCTTGACTGTTTATCCTATTGAGCAGTATGTATCTATTTCTCATTTTCCTTCCGCACTTCACACACTTGCTTCCGTTTTATCTACTAACTTTGTTCCCAAAACCCACCATGAGGCTTTTTCTCACCCTGGGTGGAAGGCAACAATAGACAACGAAATGGATGCTTTATTATCTCAAAAGACATGGACTTTGGTCACATTACCTACTGGGAAAGATCTTGTCAAATGCTGAAGGATTTATACTATCAAATACAATCCAGATGGTTCTGTTGAGCGACTTAAGGCAATATTGGTTGCTAAAGGCTATACTCAAACTTATGGTGTTGATTATTTTGAAACCTTCTTGATGCAGATCCTAGCCTCCTCGAATTGGAGAAGCCACCCTAAACCTAGGGTTTTAGTAGAGGCCTTAGTTTAGTTTAGTTTAGTTTATTTCCATACTTAGTTTTTATTTTGTGTTTTTAATTTAACCGGGTGAAATTGGTTGCATCCAATTGATTCAATTCGTCTAATTTAAGTGAAGTGATCCTATTGGCTAAGAGGTTCTTATATCCTATTGGCTAGTAGGGAATTTTCTTTATTTTAAGTAGTTTAAGTTGTTTTTAAGTCATTAGGGGTAGATGAGTCTTTTCTTTTAAGTTTTTAATTTGTTTTAAAATTAGTCCACCTCTCCACGATTTAAGTGGGAGATTTAAGTTGTAATAGATTTAGGAATAGGCCTTTTGGCCCCTTATTTAATAAGAATTGTGGGAGAGGCTCCTCCACCAAGTTTATGTTTAAAAAAATTTCGTTTCCTTCTGTTAGCTTTTGCTGCTGCTGCTGTTCTTCTCAGAGAACTGCCTTGTGTGTAATATCAAGGCTGCCTTGTGAGTAATATCAAGATGAGGACTGGTGGACTCCGGCAACTCCTTGCATCTTGTAGATTGGGAGGTCCTTCTTCTTCTTCAATCAAGTTTCTCCAAGTTGCCATTGAAGAACCTGCAATTCAGTAAGTTAATTTACTGTTTTATTATTTCCCCTCCTCCTAACCTTCCAACCTAACCCTAATCGATCCCATAAACCCTAGCTTCATCTATAATCATTACAGCCCTATTCCCTCATCCATTTACACTCAAAATCTAACCACAGATCCATCACAGCAGACCCTCCACTCGACTGCCATCTCAGCCCCAACTTACAACTCTAAACCCCAATCCCCTCATCCCCCTAAAACACCAAAACCCTAGGATTCCCAGATCAGCCACTTCTGTCCATCAATTCCCCTCCATATTCTGATCGAATGTTCTTCCCCCTCATTGGAGAATTCGACCAGAACCTGAGCCCAAACTTCCATCTTAAAACCCTAGTTTCAGCCTAGAAACTAAAACCTAAAACCCGAAACCCTAAACCTAAATTTCTGGAATTTCAAAAACTTATTCAAACCTAATCAAACCTAGTTTATTAAGACCCTTAAAACCTGCATATTAAAACCCTATAAACCCTATTACCATTAGTTAACCCTAACCCTAATTTTGCCCTATTTAGCCTAAGCTGTCCCAAACCAGTAGCCTTGTTAATCGATCCTATTACCCTGGCTCCTAGTGGGACTATTCCTACCTAGGACTACATCACTTCTTGCTTAAATTCTGTTCGTGTTCTTATCTCTCTGGCTGTCAACTTAGATTTGCCATTGTATTAGATGGATATTAAAAATGCATTTCTCTACGGTGACCTTTAAGAGGAGGTTTATATGGAGCAACCTCCAAGGTATGTTGCTCAAGGGGAGAATTCCACCATAGTATGTAAGCTTTATAAGGCAATCTATGGGTTGAAACAATCTCCAAGTGCATGGTTTAATAAGTTTAGCTCCATTGTAACTCGGTTTGGATTCTCACAGTGTTATTTTGATCATTTAGTCGTTGTTCGCCGCCATAATTCGAAACTTGTTTTGATGGTTGTTTATGTGGATGATATTATTATATTTGACAACGATGCTTCTAGTATTACTCAAGTTAAATCCTATCTTCACCAGCATTTTCAAATGAAAGAATTGGGTCCCCTCAAATATTTTCTTGGTATTGATGTTTTACGAAGCAAGAAAGGAATTAGTTTATCCCAAAGGAAATATGTACTCGATCTACTGTCTAAAACTGGAATGTTTGCTTCTAGACCAGCAAATACTCCCATGGATCCTCATCAAAGGTTTGGTTCCAATGAGAGTGAAGATTTTAATGATGTATATCAGTATAGAAGATTAGTTGGGAAACTTATTTATCTTACGGTCACTCGACTAGATATATCCTTTGCTGTTGGGGTTATTAGTCAATTTATGCAGACACCAAAGAAAATTCACTGGGATGCTGCTTGCCGTATGTTACGTTATATAAGAGGTGCACCTGGTAAGGTACTTATTTATTGACCTAATCAGGGTGTTAATCTGATAGGGTTTTCTAATGTTGATTGGGCTGGTGCTGACGGTGATAAGACGTTCTACTACTGGTTATTGTACCTTTGTGGATGGTAATTTAGTCACCTAGAAGAGCAAGAAACAAACTATTGTTGCTAGATCTAGCGTTGAGGCTGAGTATTGGGCGATGGCACATACTACAGCCTAATTAATATGGGTAAAGTCGTTGCATCAGGAGTTGGGATTTCCTATCACTCAACCTATGAAGATGTTTGTGATAATCAAGCTGCTATTTATATTGCAAGCAATCACGTGTTTCATGAGAGGACCAAGTACATTGAAGTTGATTGTCACTTTGTGAGAGATGCTATTATGAAAAATTTGGTATCTACTCCCATTTGTTTTGACTACTAACCAACTTGGTGTTATGTTTACCAAACCTTTGTTTGGGCCTGCTTTTCGAAGATGTTCCAAGCTGGGTCTAGGTGATTTGTACGCTCTAGCTTGAGGGGGAGTGTTAAGAAGAATGCATCTCGGCAGCAGTCTAGGGTTAATCATCTCGATTAGAATATTCCTTATTCTAATGAAGATACATTGCAGTCCTATTTATATTGTAATTATTGTTAGTCTATGATAGTTGAGTCCGAGTTTAATTTCCTATTGTAACTAGGTTTTTCTTTATGACTCCTAGTAGATTTATGATTCCCAGTAGGATTAGGAATTCTTTCTATTCTATGTAATCTGAATTGTTATAAATGAAGACATTATGGGGGAGGACTGCTAGTTCGATCCAACATAACTAGACAGTCCTTTTTTCCCTTCTTCATCTTCTCTCCCTCTCCCATATCTCTCGGTTCTCTGGTTTCCTTATTTCAAGCTGTTACAATCATAATTTTCCCTAGTGCTTTCAAGAAACAATAGTGATAACACTGAGGTTACATTTAGTAAATTAATAATAATGACAACACAAGGGAGTATCCTCTATATACCATTAGTCCACTAGAATGCATGGCATCATTTTTGAGTGAGGAGATTAGTAAATTTAGGTGGAATATTTTTTGACTCACTGTACATGTTCACAAATTTATTTTTACAATCCCCTGAATTTTGAGAATGTAGGAAAAACATATGCATATCAAAAGTGAGAAACATTACACCTCAATGTACAGAACCATATGTACAATAATGGTTTCACCAGCTGACGGAAGTTGAAGTATAAACAAAAAGTTAGGAAGAACTGATATGCTATGGTAGTTTGGTGAATGTAACGACCTTTTTTCCAGTTTTGCTGCATACAAAGGCCAATGGGCTGTAGAAATAATAAATTCATAGTTCTTAGATGTTATTCTCATTAACTTCATTCTCAAGAAAGCTGAACAAACCCATGAGAGACAAGGCCATGAGACGAGAGTCATGTGGATTTGAATACCATCAAGGGGTCAAATCGGCATACCTGCACTAGGCTATTCTTTGTAGGAAAAGGGACAGCTTGCAAACGTCGGCTGTATATGCTGCAATCAAGAGATGAATCATAAGCCAATGAACAACTCAATTATCAGCAATTGGCAATCCACTCTTTGGAGTAAATAACTATGCTCGGAGTCTGATATAATCAGGGAAATTAAAGAAAAGTCACACAATACCTGGCACGCCACTGAACAACTCTTTCTGCGACAATATCAGAAGGAACAGACCTAAACTGTCCAAATGACCGACGCCAGGGAACCGGTCTAGATCTCTGGTTTGCACTTAGAAGTTCATTCCTTGACCTTTGGGAGAAAAATTCAACATCAGAACTATAAATTGAAGCACGGATCACCATTACAAAGAATCATATTAAAAAAAAAAAAACTCTCACCTTTGAATTACTGAACGAAATCTTTCCCTTCTGTCAAGTCCGAATCCAGCTCGTTCGTCAATTTTCTTTTCACCGCTGCAATTTGACAATCGTTCTACTTCAAAGCTTCCAGTGGAAAACCTAACGTTGAAAAACCATGAATCGAACTCTTTGTTGCAGAGAGGACAATTTCGCTTAAACTCACTCCACTTCCGAATGCATTTAATGCAATAAGCGTGCATACATACTTTAAGAACTGCTGCTTCCCGATATCTGATGCTACTGAGACAAATTGGACACGATTTCTTTTGGATTGCAGATACAAGTCGCTTCAAAATCAGTTTTTCACGGTTTGCAGTTGACTTAACCCTAAAACTAGAAGATGAATCTCTAGGACTCCGATATCCCATCATCAGGCACTTGCCGTCGTCTTCACAAGGAGAGGGAGAGGGAGAGGGAGAGGGAGAGAATGCCGTCGTCTCCACAAGAAGAGAGAGATCAGCCCTAGTTCTCTGTTAAAAAAATCAGTGTCCTAGTCTGACGGTACATTGCGTGTAAGCATGAATGCTAGACACGTGGAAGATGCGATATCCAACGATGTTGAGGTCGAAAATAAAAAAAAAAACTGTCTTACATCGATCTCGCACCGGTGGATGAAGCTTATTCCACAAATCGATCTCTCAAGGCCGCACTGCAATCCACCATCAGATGTCCGCACTGCAGAAGATTTTAATCCAGCACTGAAAGTGACCCAGCGCGTGCGCGTCAGCTATTGTAATCGTTTGTTCTCGGTGCATGCCCGACCAGGACTGACCTTAAATTGTGCCCAAAACCAGTCCTCTCGAACCCGACCCACCCGACCCACCCTTACCAACGTTTCCAATGGCTATGTTTGGATGCAAAGCAAAGAAAGGAAAGGAAAAAAAATCTCTCTCTCTTTCATTGTTTTTCACGGTATCCAAACATTGTCAAAATACCTGACTTTAAATCGACCTCTTCCCCTCTCCCCACCTTCATATCGTTTCCCTCCTTTCGTTGGCTGCTGATTCTTCACGCCTCACTGCTTCTTCCTTAGCCTGTGAAGTGTAGACTAGAAACCTAGTTCACTCTTTCTCTAACACGGAGGAGAATCCGCTGTTCGGCTTGGACACGCTACACATTTCTACAATGCCGTCGAGCTCTGCCGATTCAGGTACTTTCCTATCTCCCTCTTTGCTAGAGTATGTAGTTCTACTTCTTCATCTGCTTCCTTTATTTCATCTGTAGAACTTTACATTATCTTCGAGACTCTTCGTTTTTATGAGCCTCGTGCAGGGTTTTCTCCCCCCTCCCTTTTCCCTAATATAGTATTGGCCTTTCTGTTATCCCACCCCCTTTTGTGGGTTTAGAGGTTAGGTTTTATTGTTTTAGGTAAGTGGTCAGAGTAGCACCAACTTATATAGAAGCAACCCAGCCAGTTGCCATCCCTACACATCAAATAGTATGAAAAACTTCAACGTTATCAATGACCATTACGTGAACACAATATTGCCTTTGAGAGTGTAAAGAGAAAGTTCCAGGCATGTTTCCCAAGTGGGAAAAGTTAGTTATGTGTCTTCACATGGTTTGTTAGGGATACATATTTTATTTAGAGCTAAGGATGTCAATGGATATTCGAAAATCCGTATTCAATCCGTGTTCGTATCCATTTAGGAGAACTCTAATCTGTCCGAAAACTAATCGGATACGAATATGATAATCCCCCTATCCGACTGATTATTATCCGATTCGTTAAGCAATCTGTCTCTAATAAAATGTCTAAACTATATCTTTGTGTCCATCTATTCGATTAAGTTTTTTTTTTTTTTTTAAATTTTTATAATTTTATAAATTAAGATAATATGATTCTTTTTCTAGATTTTCTATTGGTTTATATATATTGTTTTATGCATTGTGATACATGCAATCACATATCTATTAAAATAAATACAAGATAGAATCAAAAGTAAAAAACGTAAGAAAATCAAAGACTAAGAAGAGCAGAAGAAAGGGTAGTTGTTGAATTCTCAAGTCTCAACCCGAACCCTCATCAACAAAACAGTAAAGATGTCAACGAATAGGATATTATCCGAATCCGTCCGAAAACTAATAAGATATTATCTCAATCCATCCGAATATAATCGGATACAAATATGATAATGCCACTATCCGACTGAATTCGATCTGTTTACATCCTTATTTAAAGTTGAGATGTTTGAAATCCAAGAGCTTAAAGGTGGAGTAGTAGTGTAGTCTAATTGACAGTAGATACAATATTTACATTAATTTCCATCTGGACAGGTGAGAGATCAGCCATATATTGATGCATTGCATGAATGTATGTCATTTTTTTTCTTCATGGATGAGTAGTCAAGATTGGAAGGTCTGGATATAGGGTGACAAAGTAATTTGATCCTGAGACAAAACAAAGATCTCTTCTCTTTCAGGTTCTTATCTATTCATTTTCATTGTTTGAATTGTATATATTTCAATATACTAGTTACGACTACATTTAACATTGCTTAACAGATATGCATAGCATCTAGAGGTCTGAAATTTATGTTTAGCTAAAGGAATTGTATTAATGGCTGAATTCGTGAAATATATGAAACCCGATTCCCAGTTTTTGAGGTCTGAAAATTTATGTTTCGCTAAACAATTTCTGTTAATGGCTCTTTCTTGATTCCCAAGTGCTCTTTTGCTGTGCTGTCCTTTATGTTTGATAATCAAATGGTAACTAGTAGTTTGATTGTTAAATTTATTAGTTGTTATAATCAAATGTACTTGCTAATCAAAAGATAACTAGTAGCTTCCCTCTAGATGTGTGAACTGTGAATACTGACTGCCAATTTGGGTAACATTTGGCCCTCGCCTACATGCCAATGTCAGTTTTGGAGGAATATAGAGTTTTATGAAAAAAAAAACTAAAAGAGTCTGAACTTCTTTTTGGTAGTCTAAACTGGTGGAATGGGTTGCACAAATTCCTCTTCGGAATGAGCCCATTTATGAGCACTTTGGTGTGAGCCTGTCTAGAGGCTGTTTAAAGCCCGATTAGCATCACCCCGAGTATGGACCGGTAACCGACCGACTGAATATAAACATGTCCATGCCTTGCCCGTGAGGACCGATTAGTTAAACATGTTGGTTACAGTGCGGAGTATTAAATTGGTGGGGACCGTTTAGGCCCGACCGAAACCAACCAAGACGAACTGGTTGACACCCCTTGTCCCCTTGTCATGGCTACTACAAG
The DNA here is from genome assembly GCF_018873765.1 of Telopea speciosissima. Classification (NCBI taxonomy): domain Eukaryota; kingdom Viridiplantae; phylum Streptophyta; class Magnoliopsida; order Proteales; family Proteaceae; genus Telopea; species Telopea speciosissima. The sequence goes on from NC_057919.1 coordinate 63,133,344, forward strand.
TGGTGGGGGAGGTTGGCAATGGGCAACTCGTGATGTACCTTGGTATCTTTTGATTCATTTCAGGTGTTAGAGTTGTTAAAAATTAAAATTTGTTTCTTTCCTTTGAAATTTGTGTTTGTGCTGAATTTGAAGGGTCTTTTGAAGGTTGAAGCTCTTCCTAGAAGGAGTTGCTTAATTTAATATTAGCAAATGAGAGATATCAGTGGAAGTCTGGAGATTCAACCCTTGAATATTTTGCTGAAGGTGTAGCCTGTATTTGCTCACTTCTTTCTTTGCAAAGACTGGTCAATATCCTTGATGTTGGATGACCAATGGATCCTTGATTAAACAACTGCAAAGTTGCAGAAAAATAGAAGGAAGAAGAAGAAAAAAATGCCTAGGAGAAAATAGTTCAAAGCAATCATATGGACTATCCCTAAGCTGGCCACCCCAATTCCATAGTATAATCCTTTAAAAGAAACTATAATTGCTTTTATTTGGAGACTGCATAATTCTACTAGGTCTCTTTTATTTTATAGGACGAATAACTCCAAGAAATCAAAGTCAAAATCAAATATAATGATTTAATTTTACTTAAAATAGTTGCTTACCAACAAAAGTCCTCAACTGAGTTTACTGCTCAGGTTTGTAAAACTATTAGCCTGCTCTAATTCAACTAAGAATTTGTTTTGCTCTTATAATTTGAATTTACTAGTATTCACATTTAATTCTCTCTTTTTTTTTTGGGGGGGGGGGGGGAGGGGGTTATGTATGTATGTATGTAAAACAGTTTGTGATACTGATTTGATGATGACAAAACATTGTGACATATTTACCTTGTGATTGTACTTGTTAAATTGGAAAGAGTTATTTAGGATGGGCCTTGGTGCAATGATAAGGTTGTTCCATTGTGACCAAGCGGTCATAGGTTCGAGTCTGGAAACATCCTCTATGTGAAAGCATGGGTAAGGCTGCAGACATTATGACCCTCCCCAGATTCCGCAGTGGCGGGAGCCTCGTGCATTGGGTACGCCCTTTAAATAGGAAAGACTTATGTACATGGCCCTGCAAGTGCAACAATCAATAATTTAGGCTCTCTTTGGCATAGTTTATATTTATATTTATGACTTATTTATGAATAAGCAATCATGATAATAGGTTATGACCTATAAACAATAATTGTTTGGCTACTACTAGACATAATAGATTATATAATGAAAAATATATTTGGTATGCTTAAGTGAAGATATAATATGATATATGTTAAGAGAGAGGGTGGGGGTGGTGTGGCAGTGTTTGAGGTATCGGTATCGTATCACCCGTATTGGGTGATACATAACAATTTTACTAGTTTTCGATCCCGATACTGTATCGGTGACACGGTACGGAGAAGGGGTAAAACAGTAAAAAATCCTATTTTTAAGGGAAATCAAGGACAAATTTGTCCAAGACGGCCGATCTATGTTGATACCGTATCGGTATCATACTGTTTTGTAGGTAACTGATACATGATCCGATACCGTGCACTAAACCCATGGGGGTAGGCGGCATGGTTTGAGGTATTGGTATCGTATCACCTGTATTGGGTGATACGTAACGGTTTTACTAGTTTCCGATCCTGATATCGTATCGGTGACACAGTACGCACAAGGGTTAAAATAATATATTTTTAGGGGAAATCAAGGGCAAATTTATCCGATACGGCTGATCCATGTGGATACTGTATCGGTATCGTATCGCTTTTGTAGGTGATTGATACCCGATCTGTGGGGGTTAGAGAGAGAGATCATAATAGCAATTCTGCACATGTTCATTAATGGTACCCCCGCATAACAAACATAACAATTTATGGTGATAAATCATAAACAACTCTCGAGCTGTTTATGAATTTATGCTTATATTGATTTATTTTAATGAGAAATAGGGATCATAAATCATACCAAAGACATCTATTTATGTTTGTGTCCGATAAACATAAATTTAAACTATACCAAAGAGAGCTTTAGGCTATTGGGCACTGGGAAGGTTGATCTCTCCAATGCAACTAATGGATAAGTAGGACATTCCTTTAGATTGATCATGTGACAAATTTTGGGTGATGTTAATTATAAAGCCCACAAAAGTTGACATTTTAACAATTTTCCTAAGCTTATTTTCCCACAAAAGCTCCAAATCCGCATAACTATACATGGAAAATGGGAAACTTATCAGATCTGTCAGCAATGATGTGTACATTATGTGCTCACAAATTTTGGGAAAAAATTAATTTGCCATTTGGCAGATATTTGGACCCACCAAGACAAGTTTATCCTAATGGAAGCAAACAGGGAGCTTGCTTTGTGAAGCAAGGTTGTAAGTGTGAAGATAACCTCTAAGGAGAAATCTCCTTTCTTCTACATAACAAATGGAATTGTTCCTTTGTTTTAGAGAACAGAGGAAAAAAACAAAACAAAAAAGAAAAGCCATTCACTTTCCTGGATTTCTTTGATGTGTGCTATGTTGTCTAACAACATCTTACCTTTCACTTAGATTTCAAAATTGGCAACTTATCCCTCATGCTAATTAATATGCCGAATTATTCCCAGGTTTGTACTGTACTGTTTTTCCTTCATTTGCATTTATCATTCCTTGTAGTTTTACCCATGTAAATCTAGTTATGTTCATGATTATTTGAACAATTAACATCTATTTCTTCAAATTAATGCTTCAAAGATCTTACACATGTCTGGATTTTTAAATTTGTATAGATCTCAATTGCACAAAATTCAAATCAGCTAAACTAAAATCTAGCTCAGTCAAGCTCTAAGAATCTTGAGCCAAGCTCTAGGAAAGCACACCAAAGCTCTATTGCTTATGAGGTATCTTCTAATCCCCTCAATATTGGGTCATCGAGTATTTAGAATCATTTTACTAAAATTACACCCTCGATGATTCAATAGCTGTTAGGTGTACATGCAATTATTGCCATAAGGAATTTGGGTGTGCAAATAAACATGGTGCTAGTTCATTGAAAAGCTTTTGGATAGATGTTGGTAGTATCCCTATAGTAAAAAATATAAGAAATAAAAGCTTTTGAATTTTGCAGTTGAGGAGAGTGATGGCCATTATTAGTAACTTAGTTTTGAAGTTTGACCCTGAATTTTATTGAAAAGAGCTTTCTCGCATGATTATTAAGGATGAATTACCTTTCAAATTTGTAAAGCGGGATGGGTTTAGAGGTTTTTATAAGGCTTTACAACCTAAATTTAATACTTTGACAAGTAACACTGTGACAAAAGATCGCCTTCAATTATATCTGGAGGAGAAAAAAATTTAAAGAGATGTTCAAGAGAACTGCTCAATGAGTATCCCTCACCACAAATATGTGGACTTCTATCCAAAACCTTAGTTATTTGTGCCTCACAACATATTACATTGACCAAGATTGGAAATTGCAAAAGAGGATTATTAACTTTTGCATAGTATCATCACCACATACTGGTGAAGTTATTGGTAATGCTCTTGAGTTGTGTTTGATTGATTGGGGTTTGGATAATTTGTGTATTATTATTGTGGATAATGCATGCAATAATAATATTGCAATTTCAAACTTTAAAAAGGAGATTTAATAAGAAAAATGGTTTGTTGTTAGGTAGTGCGTTCTTTCATATGAGATGTGTTACCCATGTTTTTAATTTGATTGTCAAGAAAAGTATTGTGGAGATGTTATAACTAGAGTTTGTTCTGTAGTGAAATATGTAAGGAGTTCACCATCAAGTTCACAACAGTTTAGGTTGTGTTGTGAGCAAGAAAGATTGAGTGTCAGAAAGCTTTGTGTTAAAATGTTTCTACTCGTTAGAACTTTACGCTTATGTTGCAAAATGCTTTAGCGTTTTAAAAAGTTTTTGGGTGTCTAGAAGATTGAGACTTAAACTTTAGTATAACTTGCAAAGATGGGGTCCCAACTATTCAAGATTGGGAGCATAATTGTCAAGGTGTCGCCTAGTTGTCCAGACGCCTTTTTGGTGACGCCTTGATTTTGGACCCTCTCCAACGCTTTGGATTGCCTAGACGCCAAGACAACTATGATTAGGAGAAAGCTGAAGTTTTAGATAAGATCTTGAAGTATTTTCACAATGCAACTACAAGATTGTTTGGGTCTCTTTTTGCTACTGCAAATCTTTATTGTAAAGAGGTTTATATGGATGAATCACTCTTGAACAATTGGTAAAAAAGTGCTGATGATATGGTTGATGGTATATCATTGGCACTGAAGGAAAAGTTTGACAAATATTGGGGTAGTACACATAAAGTGAATATTATATTGGCTATTGCTCGTGTTCTTGATACACGTTTTGAGATGAAATATGTGAAATATTTTTATTCAAAAAGATATCCTCAGTCAGAGGTTGAAGTGAAAATTGAGAGGGTTAGAAATGTCATAGATCGTCTCTTGAAATATTACTAGATGCATGGGTCCACTTATATTACAACAAGAGTTGATTCAACAAACACTTCTGATGAGGCATCAATAGATGATAATGAATTTTCAGATGGGGAATTTTTTCATACTGTAGAAGAGTGTTCCCATGTTGGATTTGAGTTGGACAAATATTGTTGGAAGGTATTCAGAAGGATGACACCCTTACTTTTGACATCTTGAATTGGTGGAAGATCAATAATTCAAGATTTGTGATTCTAAGTAAAATGGGTAGGGATGTTTTGAAAGGTTGTTACCTGATTCGATCTTCTGTAGGTCAATTAAGTTCTCTTCAACATCAACAGAAACCGGTGCCTATCGTAGCCAATTTTGTGCCCATACCATTGTCTCTACCATCTTAGGTGTCAAAGAGCTACGAAACTGATCTAGAATCCTACCACCAGTTCTAAAAGCAGACTCTGAAGAAACAATTGAGATAAGAATTGCCAAAACACCCCGAGTCATCTTATTTAGAATCACAAATCTTGAATTATTGATCTTCCATCAATTCAAATTGTCAAAAGTAAGGGTGTCATCTTTCTCAATACCTTCTAATAAATATTTGTCCGAATCAGATGTAACATGGAAATACTTCTCCTCTTCTAATGCATTATGAAATCCCCTTTTTGAAAATTCATTGTCATCATCTATTGATGCATGTTGTTGTTGAATCAATTTTTGTTATACTATAAGTCGATCCATGCATCCGGTCATATCTGAGGAGACGATCCATCACATTTGTAACACTCTCAAATTTCATTTTAACCTCATATTGAGGATATATTTTTGAATAACAATATCTTACATATCTCAACTTAAAATGTGGATAAAAAACACGAACAATAGCCAACCTAATATTCATTTTATCTGTGTAACCCCAATATTTGTCAAATTTTTCCTTAATTGCCAAGATATACTTTGAACCATGTCATCTTCATTTCTTGACCATTTGTTTAACTGTAATTCAATCACATTAACCGTTGTAAAGTAAAGATTTGCAGTAGTAAAAACAGACCTAGATAATCTTGTAGTTGCATTGTAAAAATACTCCTATATCTTGCTGAAAATTTTAGCTTTCTCCCATTCTTGAGTAGTTGGGACCCCATCCTTGCAATCCATTCTAAAGTTTGGGTCTCTATCTTCTAGACACTCAAAAGCCTTTTAAAACTTTAGAGCAGTTTGCAACATGAGATACGTAGAGTTCCAATGAGTAGAAACATCTAAACACAAAACTTTCTTACACTTAATCTTTTTTTGCTCATAACACAACCTAAACTGTTGTGAACTTGATGCTGAGCTCCTTACATATATCACTACAGAATGAACTCTAGTTATAGTATCTCCACAATACTTTTCTTGAAAATCAAATTAAAAACATGGATAGCACATCTCATATGAAAGAACTCACCACCTAACAACAAACCATTTTTCTTATTAAATCTCTTCTTTAAATTTTGAAATTACAACATTGTTATTGCATGCATTTTCCACAGTTTAGTACACAAATTATCCAAACCCCAATCAATCAAACATAATTAAAGAGCATTACCAATAGCTTTACCAGTATATAGTGATGGGGCTACGCAAAAGTTAATGATCGTCTTTTGCAATTTTCAATCTTGGTTAATGTAATGTGGCGTGAGGCACAAATAACCAAGGTTTTGGATAGAAGTCCACATATCTGTGGTGAGGGATACTCGCTGAGCAGTTCTCTTGAACACATCTTTCAACTTTTTTCTCCTCCAAATACAATTGAAGGCAATTTTTTGCCACAGTGTTACTAGTTAAAGTAGTAAATTTAGGCTATAAAGCCTTATAGAAACCTCTAAACCCATCCCACTCTATAAATTTGAAAGGTAATTCATCCTTAATAATCATACGAGAAAACTCTTTTCGACAAAATTCATGGTCAAACTTCCAAGCTAAGATACTAGTGATGGCCTTACCATCACTCTTCTCAACCGTAAAATTCAAAATCTTTTGTTTCTTATCTTTTTCACTATAGGAATACTGTCAACATCTATCCAAATGTCTTTTCAGTGAACTAGTACCATGTTTATTTGCACACCTAAATTCCTTATGACAATAATTGCATGTACATTTAATAGCTCTTGAACCATCGGGAGGTGTAATTTTAGTGAAATGATTCCAAACACTCGATGACCCTATATTGAGGGTATTAGAAGATACCTCAGAAGCAATAGAGCTTTGTTGTGCTTTCTTAGAGCTTGATTGAGTAGGATTTGAGTTTTGCTAAGTTGGATTTGAGTTTGGCTGATTTGGATTTTCCTCCATTGAGAACTGTACAAATTCAAAAAAATCAAGACATGTGTAAGATATTTGAAGCATTAATTTGAAGAAAATAGATGTTAAATGTTTAATAATCATGAAAGTGAATGAAAATAGTACAACACAATCCTGGGAATTTCCCTAACCAATCATAATTCAACATAGTAATTAGAGCTTTTGTGGGATAACAAGCTTAGGAAAATTAGGTTCAAGATGATTGGATCATGCATGCAAGCATGCCATATCCTCATCATATCAATCCCTTATACTTAAAAATAGGAACCTTAAACATGCATGCTTTACTAACACTTAATACCATAAAAAATAGAGTAAATTATTAGACTTAATACCATTAAAAATAGAGTAAATTATTAGACTCTGAAGTTCATGCAGAAGGACCTCTCTATCTTTTTGTAGACTCCTCCAAACCCAAGAGCAGTTTTCCGGAAAAGGAGTATCTAAAAAGGAAGACCTGTGAAAATATTTCCCTTTAAACATTTGCACCCAAAGGGCATTTTCATTATTAAGAAGGCCCATCCCTGCCTAGCAAATAAAGCAGAATTGAAACTTTCTAACTCATGCAAACCCAGACCGCCTTCCCTTTATTCTTACAAAGCTGCTCCCACTTCACCCAATATACCCCTTTTCCTAGATGATCTTTCCACAAAAAATGTCTGATTATTTGGTCGAGGGTCTTAAAAATATGCCCAGACCAAACCTGGTTGGCAGACTCAAATATTTCCCATGGTCAAAGGAAAAGATAGCAGCACACTTTTTCATGTAAGGGCGCCACTTTAGCAGTTTTGTACCGTTTCGCTTTGAACTGAAGTTGCAAATATGGGTTGCGACTTACAACTTGAATGCGACTTTTTTTTTTTGGGAGAGAGAATTGGCATATCTTTTTCAGATTAAGTGCTGAAGAGCCGTTTTGAGCTTCTGCGTCTATTCCTTCCAAAATCCAAATGGGAGGTGCTCAATTGGGTTGGCTGCAAGCGTGCGACGCTCTACTCACACTCTCAATCTACAGTTTTGTCTCTCCCTGATTCATCATCTACAATCAAACTCCCTCGTACCCAGTTTTCTTCAGGATTTCGTCCTCTCTGCTAATCTTTTTCTGCTCTGATATTGTTCTTTCCTCTCTCTCTCATTTTCCGGGTTTGGGATTGGTGAGACAAATCCACTAAGTATAGTATGCCATCTCCTCTTCCATTTTGACTTACAGGTTATAATTTCATCTTCTAGGTTTGAGTTTTTTTGGTATATCTATATCATCTTGTCAACCATCTAGAGATTGACTGGAAGTATGGGGAATTGATTACAACATATTTGCTTTGTAGCCTCATTATTAAAAGCCATATATCACCATCTTGATGGTGACACAGAGATTGGGCTTTGAGTTTGTTTGGCAGTGAGTGAGTTTCATAATAATCAAGTACTTAAAGCTTCTCATACGCTCACTCAAACTCCCGACCTCCTCCTCTCAGGCCCTATCTTCATACCCTCGTCTCTAGCTATGCCCCATACTCCCAAGCCCCCAGACATTCCCTTCTCAAGCCCTGTCTCTCCTAACCTTACCCTTAACTCTTATTCCCCCTGCCTAGTGCCGTGCAGCCCATCCCACGAAATTCTCACTACCCTCAAATCCTCTTGCCCCAGCCCCAAACTCTCCCCCACCGACTTTCCAGCACTCCCCTCCAGTGCACTATAATCTACCCCCTACCTTCCACCCCCAGCCCCAAGCTATCACTCCCTCAAAGTCAGCAACCACCTCAATCAGCAACCTCAAGACCTATCAGTATACCACGGTGAGTTCCGTCGGCCTGGTACATCTTAAAGGTAAGACTATACAGGCAATCTGGTCGGCTTCAACTTGCCTCTCCGGTAAACCACCACCCTGGCTTGTGGTTACTAGTTTACACTGTTCCCTTTAATTACTCTGCCAATTTTGTGTTTAGCTGTACATTGTTTTAATTCACTGTTGCACACTTTCTATTGCTTTATCATTGCCTGCTCTATTACTGCTTATTGATGTACTGGTAGGTGCTTTGTTTGTGCTTTACCTCTACTAGTTGTGTTAGTTTGAGCTAGTTGTTTCATTGATCTCAAGTGCACAAGCTAGACCGAGCAGGAGGAACTATTTGTTAGCCTTGAGTTGTATTTTATCTGGTTAGTGCCTGGTTTATTAGTGCTTATGGATTTACTAGTAGATGCTTGGCTATTTTAACCACTACTTGTTTTGTCGGTTTGAACAAGTTGTAACATTGATCTCAAATGCATATGCTGGTCCGTGTAGGAGGTACTACTTGTCTCTATTTGTTAACATGAGCTGTATTTTATCTCGTTCTGAATACCTGACTAGTCTTTTTGAGTTTATCTACTTAATGCTTTAAGTGTCCTTTCCCCTATTTTTATTTACCACTCTATTTTTGTAACTATTCCCCTGGTGCATCAGGTAGGCAGCCCACACCATCATATTATTTATTTTCAGCCAATCCTCTTTTGCATGGATTTTTTTTCTTTATTTCTTTGTACTTTTGTTTATGGCTTATCAACCTTATTCTCGGGCATCCCCTGCTTGCGACGAGCTGCATTGTCTCCCGGATTCGGTGTCACGAATGGTTGCAGGAAATCCCCCCTATTTTGGATTAGTGACTTGTTATGGCGTGTCAATTGTAGCTAAAAAGTTGCATTTTATTTTGTCAAATTAGTGATTAGTCAGTGCATTTCTATCTTACTATATAATCAATTTCTTTGTAGACTGTTCATCACTTCCAGTATCTTAAAGAAGCTCATCTAGTATACGAAACACAAATTTTCTTCTTCATTGAATAAAGAAACCTGGCGTTCTGAAGTTTGCTGTATAAGAAGTGTTGAAGTACTGTTCACGTAACACTGTTCACGCTGTAGCGAGATTAGCGCTAGGAAATCAGAACCGAGAGATGGGAGAGAAGAAGATGAAAAGAAGAATTTAATAGGGAGAAGTGGGGCTGTAAACGGATCGGATTCGGCTTGGATAGTGCTATTTCCACATCCGCATCCGATTAGCTATCGGACGGATTCGGATCGTGCTAAACAGATACGGACACGGATATGGATACGGATCGGATATTTTATCCGTTTACATGTAAATATAGCTTTTCGGATAGCTATAGCCTATCCGTATCCGCATCCGTTTAACTTTCAGACGGATTCGGATAGTGCTAAACAAATACGCACATGGATACGGAAATGGATTTCCGCTATTCATTTACACCCCTAGAGAAGAGGAGAACTGTCTAATATGACAGTCTCCCTCACAACACTTGTATTTATAACCTGAAATTACAATAGAATGGGGGAACTCCTAATCTGATTAGGAATTCCTAATCATGATAGGATTCCAAGTTAAAATAGGAGAGAGCAATGAAATAAAACTAGGACTAACAACTAGGACTCATAACTCAAATTAGAACTAGGAGTTTATAATCCTAATTATAAAACACAAAAACCAAATCACTGTTCACGTCACTGTTTACGTGAACAGTGTTGCGTGAACAGTACTTCAACAAAAAGCGTATGATGGAACAATTTCAACACCATGACTTGTTCCATTGCGTAGAGCAATAACTGTCCAAGTGACCCTATTGAACTCAATGTTAACCCAAGCTAGGATTCACTCTTAGATGATCCCAGAACTTAAGGCAGCTAAAGAAGAGTGGAAAGCATCTTGATTATTAGAAGCCAAAAACAAGAATGAATAACAACCATTAAGTTTTCCATATGTTACAGAAAACAGACATCTTACAATTAAGGTGATAGACCATCAACATTTCTTCTTCTTTAACTTGGATGCATTTTCAGAGCTTGACTCATTTAGAAGGTGGGGGGTGGGGGGAACGGCATTAAGAGTATTAGATTGACATGATAGGTACTGTCACTAATTACTAAGAAGCAATCTAGAAACAAAGTAACCACCACCAAAGCAGAAGCTAAGGAAGATTGGGAGCCCATCTTGATTTCTGTGGAATTATAAGTATTGTAATAGAGATTAAGCACAGAACCCTTAGTTTCATCTCATATAAGACAAAACAGACAAAAATAACTGAACTCATCCCATTCATGCTCTTCGAATGAATCTAAACAGACATTTCTTAAGCTAATGTCTACAAAATGAGAAAAAGTTAGGGATTGAAAGGAGAAATCCTCGTGAATTGCATAACCCTGTATCTTTTGAACCAATACAATGAATAGTGAATTAAAGAAATTAAATTCAACAAGGAGATCTACCAATTGATCTGATGGAGGGCAGATATATTGACATGCACCATGCTTACTAGTGGGGAATATGAACCTAAATAGCACCTTTATTTGGTTGTGTAGGACATCTAGTTATGCTTATAATTGTACTTAAGAATACAGACCTTAAGTCACATTTTTTGTACCCCACAAAAAAAAGAAAAGAATACATTATTTCTAATACCAGGTTACCAGATATTGCTTGTCTTTTCAGTTGTGGAAAAATAAAAATGATCCATATTACACACTGTGTTTCCCTGCTTCAATAAAATAGCACCCAAAATTTTGGCTGTTGTATGGCAAAAAGAAAAAAACAAGTGAAATTGCATCCTCACATAATCTTAATCTTTAAAAATGTGAGTTTTTAATGATTAAGCTTGGTTCTAAATAATTTATTGTGGTTCCCCCCCCCCCTGCGTTTTATTTTGTTCTTGTGGTTGTATCAGTACCTATGTTTAAATTTTGATATATTCTTTTATTTTTCATTAATATATGCAGCTTCGTGGTCGCATCTATTAGCTGGTTTTATATTCACTAACGAATTAGATGGCTTCCACATGTTTTAGAGGGATCAGAACACACCCTTTCTTCCTTTACCCTTCTGCACTTTTTGTTAGAAAAAATGGTGCCTTCTTTTGCACCATGGAAAGTGTGCAAGCCCCAACAACTACACATAAAAACCAGCAACTTGAGATGACATCTTCTCGCCATACCCAAACTAGAACTGTTGAGAAAATCTCAAAGGACTACGAAACAATCATTGGTATAGAGACCCATGTACAGCTCTCCACTCTTACTAAGGCCTTTTGTAGGTGTCCTTATTTCTATGGGTCCCAACCAAACAACCATGTGTGCCCTATTTGCATGGGCCTGCCTGGTGCTTTGCCAGTTTTGAACTCAAAAGTCATTGAGTTTGGTGTGAAAGTGGGTCTCGCCCTCAACTGTAAACTTTCTATGAACTCAAAATTTGATAGGAAACAGTACTTCTACCCTGATCTTCCAAAGGGCTACCAGATATCTCAGTTTGATGTCCCAATTGCTACGGGTGGTTTCATTGAGTTGGATCTTCCCACCGAGTATGGTGGAGGGCATAGGAGGTTTGGGATTACCAGGGTTCATATGGAAGAAGATGCAGGGAAGTTGCTTCATTCAGGAACTGAAAGCTACTCCCAGGTAATGCTGTTTTACCCCCTTCCTTGGTGTTCATCAATATTATTTACTGTGAGAGTATGAGGTGATTTGCTTTTTTTGTTTTTATTGTTTTGTATATCTTTTCCCCCTCTTATGTTTTATTAATGAGATTTATGGTTTGTTTGATTTACTTATATCCCCAGAATAGGCAATTGATTTTTTAACGTTGCTTATTTCAGAAATGAATAGATTTTAACTTATAACTTGGTCTTTTACATATTAGAAAGATGAAAAACCTGATTAATCAGTACTGTTTCTGTTCAGTTGGATAGTGTTTGACTTGTGGTCTTGTTGATCGTTTCTATAGGTTGACCTGAATAGAGCAGGGGTGCCTTTGCTTGAGATTGTATCTGAGCCTGATATTAGAAGCGGTCTTGAGGCTGCAGAGTATGCAGCAGAGATACAGAGGTTGGTTCGGTATTTGGGAGTGAGCAATGGCAATATGCAGGAAGGTTCACTGCGCTGTGATGTAAATGTCTCTGTCCGGCCAATTGGACAGTCAGAGTTTGGAACTAAGGTAACGCATCTTTCTTGTTTTAATAAAATTTTTTAATTTTGCTTTTCTAAGCAAACATATAAACTCAAGGAATACAGATAAATTCAAAGATTGGTGAAGCTGGAATTATATTCTTGTGGAATTGGGTTCCGAATTCATTCCTAGCTTCTTCCTTTTCTCATGGTCAATTTATTGAATAGGGAACAAATTCTGTGCTGTGGGTTGTGTTGATTTTTGTTTTAGGATTTCAAAGTAGAACTGATTATTGTTTTTCTTGAGTGCTTTTTGTATCATTTGATTAGGCAAGATGATATATGTATGACCGAAATTCTTTGATGGCTTTAGTGGGACCATAAAAGTTTTGAGAGAGCTAGATCAAAGTAAGGGACCATTTGACTTATTGATTCTCACTGCTTCTTACCTCTTTTGTTTTATCCTGCCTCTGAGAAACCAGAATGGAGTGGAAACTTGCATATTAATTACAAAGATAATAAGTAACACAACTAAAGCAATCATGCCCCATAACCTTGTCAATAAAATTCTATGACATGTCCACTCTTATAAAAACTGTATATAGAATATTATAATCTCAGTGGAGCAGATCCAAATCAATGGGCACACCAGTCAGTTTAGCCACCTTGCTTTTTACTGCTGGTAAGCCTTAATTTATCATTGACAAGAATTAAAACTTGGTTGGTGAATGGGCAAGATAAAAGCAGGATAAGTTCTTGTGATTGTCTATGAATGTCTTATTATAATTGAGAATATCAATATAGTTTCTGCATAGCCTCTCACCTTCATGTGAATTTGTAGCATTCTCATTAGTTAGTTGATCTGTTCTGTATTTGTTTGGTTCTGGCAGGTTGAGATAAAGAACATGAACTCATTTTCAGCAATAAATCGGGCAATTGATTTTGAGATCTCCAGGCAGGTAGATCTCCATAGTCAAGGACAGGGTGATCAGATTATACAGGAAACTCGACTTTGGGAAGAGGGGACTCAGGTTTGATTACTTATTTGTTCATTCAAGGACAAATAAATCTTTCCAACTTCATGACTAATTTTCTTCATTAACCTCTGTTTTATTTAGAGAACAGTTTCAATGAGGAAAAAGGAAGGGCTTTCTGATTATCGATATTTTCCCGAACCAGATCTTCCAGAAGTTATTGTCAGTGAAGAATACATCGACACTATTTCTGCTTCTTTACCTGAACTTCCAGAAATGAAGCGCAGACGATATGAAAAAATGGGTCTCAGCATGCAGGATGTACTTTTTCTTGCTAATGACAAAAATGTAAGCCCTGTTTATAAATATGGAGTCAAGTATCAGACTCAGAACATGTATTGCAAATGGATGACATGATGTTCATTTCTGATGTATTTTCCTGTTAGATGTTTATCAGTACGTAAACTTCTTTTGTCATAAGTATTTATCACACTGCACCCCATCCCACAAAAAAAAAAAAAAAAAAAAAAAAGAAGAAAAGAAAACTATGATACTATCAGTCAGCTTTATCTGTTTCTATTTAATACCAAGTTTGTAAATTACCTAATGATCATGTGGGCTCAACTCTAACTTCTATTAGGAAATGGTTCAGGTGGCTGATTTTTTTGATGCAGCTGTTGGAAAGAGTGCTGATGTGAAGCTGGCTGCCAATTGGATAATGGGTGATATTGCTGCCTATCTGAACAATGAAAAGTTGTCTATAAATGAGATAAAACTTACACCCCAGGAGCTGGCTGAACTAATATCTTCTATTAAAGGCGGGACTATAAGTGGAAAGATTGGGAAAGAGGTGAATCTCTGCCTTTGGTTTTTATTTTGCATGTATAAGCTAAAAACCAACCTATAAACTATGTTCAGGTATTTTGTGCATGTATGCATGCATGTGTGTCTCTTTACCCTTCTACTATGATGGGCAGTCTTTTTCTTTTCCCTTTTTAATTAAGTTGGAAGGGATGCATCATCAAGTATCATCAACAGGCATCATTATAGGCCATAGTTATCTAGGCGTCGCCATGGCGTCCAGACTCCTTGGTCGCCTTGGACGCCTTGGGCGCCATGGCGGTGTCGCCTTGTTTTTTTACCCTCTAAAACGCCATGGTCGCCTTCCTACCTTGATAACTATGTTATAGCCTACGGACTCTGAGAAGTCCATAAATGAGTTGGTTTAGTGGTTGACCTGAGGAACAAAAGAATGGCATATGCAAAAATAATAGTAAAAATAATAAATAAATAAAGGGTAAATTACATGTCACCCCCTGTAAGTTTCCCTATACTCAACTCACCTCCTCTTATTTGAAAATTCACTTCCGCCTTCCTCTACAGTAACAGTGTTAACTTAAAACAAACCAAAAAGTGATATGACAAGTTTAACCTCAACCCATTCCTTTGTATAAACCAATCACTTTACACAAATCAAAAAAATGAAAAGATAATTTTAACCTCTTCTCTCTATTCTCTCCATCTTATCTCCATTCGACCTGAGTTGAGATGAAGAACCCACCCTCTGCAACCCTCCTAACCATAGTTATCAATGACGCCTTGGCGACGCCTTGGCGTCCTGGCGGTTTTCAAGGGTCAAGGCAATTAGTCGCTTTACTGCTAAGGCGTTATTTATTATTTTATTATTTTTTTTCCATTTTATTCTATTTCTTATATTTTTATTGGTTTTGTGTATATGATTTTCATACACTGTGATACACTGAATCTTGGCGACGCCTTGGTGTCCTGGCGGTTTTCAAGGGTCAAGGCGATTAGTTGCTTTACTGCTAAGGCGTTATTTATTATTTTATTATTATTTTTTTTCATTTTATTCTATTTCTTATATTTTTATTGGTTTTGTGTATATGATTTTCATACATTGAATTATTAAATAACAAAACAAAATATAAATATGTAAAGTTTTATTTCATTTCTTAGATTTTCATTGGATTGTATACATTAGTTTTGTACATTGTGTTACATAGAATCATCTAAAGCAAACAAAATCGAATGAAACCCTTGACTTCCTGCTCCAGAGACTCCTGCTCCTGCTCAGCTACTCCAGTGTCTTCGATGATGAGGAATCACGACCACGAACTCTGCTCCGGTGAGAGATTGTGACCTCGAATCTTCTCCCGATAAGTTTCTTTTCTTCTATGTTCCATTTTCTTCTTCTTCTTCTTCTTTAAAGGAGGAAATAAAACCCTTGTCCTCCGGCTCCAGTGATGCCAGCTCTTGCTCAGCGACTCCAGCGCCATTTCCTTCGATGATGATGAATCGTGACCTCGAACCCTACTCCGGTGACAGACGGTGATGAAGAAATATTCTTCTTCTTTTTTCCCTTCCTTGCGACACTTCTCTGAAGAAGGAAGGAATCAGGTAACAGAATCAAATGAATAATCGAAGGAACTGGATCGTCCTCTTCTTCCCCTTTCCCTGCGACACTTTTCTGAAGTATTCTTTGTTCCTCTTTCAATTGTCAACTGTCTGTTGCAAAATTGATTGTGTTGGTTCCGCTTTCCCTGCTACACTTCTCTGAAGACAATCATGATCTCTAGATTTTTCAGAAACAAAGGCATATGCCCTTTTAAAATTTCTGAAACCTTCAATGTTCTTGATCTGTTGCGTTTTTTCCTCCTCCTTTTTCTTCTCATCTTCCTTCTTCTTCTATGTTGGTGGCAGTAGTGGTGGCTGCTGGTGGTGTGGCTGGTGGCTGTAATTTTGTGGTATGTGATTTTGTTATTCAAATCAAATTGTGCAACTCTTAGTATGAGTCATGTAATTTTATCATTTTCTGATTATATGATTATGTAATCTAAGAATATTTGATTCTGTGTTTCATTTATTTTGTAATGTCACACCCTGGCCCGGTTAATAAGGGCCAAGTGTGACTGGATGTCTTTGACATCCAACCAATCCCAAGGATCGCAAGTGCAGTACTCCATACACAGTCAAATATCTCAAAAACAGAATCAAACGCAGCGGAAACAATTAAATAATAGAGATAACATCGATAATAAGGGAAGTCTAAATAAAGCCTTTGTATTAATGATAAAACTTGTTACAGCTATACAGTTTACAAAAGTACCACAAGGTATAACTAAACAAGAAACTATACTATATCTATATAAAAACAATTTATAAATACAAAAGAGTGGGGGAGAAGCCTAGACTGCCAGGCCCAGATCAGGAGAAAGCACAGTCATCACATGTGCACGCAGCATTGTGCACCACATACTCCTGAGCCACAAAACCACCCTCAGAAGGGAGATCCAAGGCGGGAGCAGCACCAAGAGGAACGTCAGCGGAAGCAACCAAGTCATCTAAAAAATAAGGTTAACCACAGGAGTGAGCTCCACTGAGCCCAGCAAGGGAAACACACAAGGAGATGCATATAGTCCATGATGAATGACTTAAATCTAAGTATGCTTCTAGCATCAGATACTAAGTCTCATGGGGGTATAAGTGCTACTGTAGTAGGTATGATATTCTCAGTCACAGAATGAACTCATCAGTCTTCCCAAGAATACCACTCTACTACGGTGGGGACCCGCCAGTTCCGGAATGAACACATCGGACCCCAGCGAACCCCCAATGATAACCCTATTGTTTGTTCCCATTCCGGTATGAACACATCGGACCTGGGACAGTGAATGACATTCTGGGATGAACACATCGGACCTACCATGGGTTATCCAACCCCTCAACCCCTGTTGGTAAGGGTCATAGCACTGGGTTCATGCCAATCCTAATCAAATGCAACTAACATGATGGCAAATGAATCATAATAGATAATTAAGCAATTGTGTCCAACAACCATAGTTCGAGAACTCGTTTCGTTTCGGTATTTTGGGCTGACCGAAATATCCGAAATATTCGAAATTTTGGATATTTCGGTCGAAATATTGTATTTTTCTGGTAAGTTTCGATAGGTCATTTCGGTGGGTTTTAGGCCAAGTTAAGGCCTGAAACTTCATGGAAATCCTATTTTAGGCTATATAAACACATTTAAATGTTCAAATTGCAAAAATAGTCACCCAAAATGGTGTTTTGGATGTGCACCATTGATTGGCAATGTACGGTCGAACCCTAATGTATAACTTAGTTAATTACACATTTACACATACACATTGTACATTAAACAAGTAAATTGACTTGGAACTAAGTTGGAAACATAATGACTCATAAGTTAAGTCATAAATCATAATATTAAGTATATAAGACATCAAGTCAATAACAAGTTAACAAATAGCAACTTAAGAGTTAAGATTTAAGAAGATGATATCAAACATTCCAAATCACAATATGTCAATCACCTTAAAAAACCAAGCAAAAGTGCAAAACCAGAGCTGTTTCTCAGTCTTAATTTCGACCGAGACTGACGAAACATGTTCATTTATATAAAGCAATTTCTCGAGAAACTCGAAATCACGCGAAATTTTGAAAAAATCTCAAGATATCTCGAAATTTCGATTGAATTTTTGTATTTTTTTGATTCGAGGTGGCATTTCGTTTCGAGGAGGTCGAAATATCGCGAGATTTTGAACTATGCCAACAACATCAACATAAATCATAAATTCCAAGAACAAGTAATCAATGCAAATGCAACATGGATATGCAACCTAAAATCATGCACAACTAATGCAAAGAAGTTAAAGCTATAAAAGTACATGATCAGTGTTATCAGTATGATGAATGACACGGCAATCATAACAAACAGAAATTAAATATCACAAACATGCCGAAATTAAAATCAAAATTCCCTTACCTTATCTTGTAGAATATAGTAGCCCAAAGTAGATCCCCAAATGACACAAACAACCTCACCAACAGCTTACTAATAGCCCTAATTAGACATACAACAACATAGATAAGTAAGAGTCAAACTCTAGGTCAAACCCCTAAACAACCAAACCAATCAAACACAGCAGGGAGGAGCCGGATGGAGTCTGGCACAGGGGCTAGATGTCCGCCTGGTTCTTGCAACTCCATCCGGCTGCCCAAAACAGCATTGGGGGTTTTGGCTGTTCTTCAAGGATCTTGACATGCATGGCCATAAAATTCAAAATTGGTTAAGGGGAAAGGAAGGGCACACTAATTGGGTTATTCCAACCCATTTGCATGGTTGGTTCAAGATCATTACAACAATTTGCTTAAATTTTTAAGCATGGGCTGAGATGAACTAAGAACTCAGCAAGAACATCAAAGAGGAAGAGATTTTGGGCAGAATCAGAATCTGGTTGGAAGGCCTACCAAGGTTTGAGATGGAGAAGAGGCTAGCAGTCCCAATCCAAGCTTTCCCAAAGCTTCAGCTCCAAGTTCAAGCAATTCCAAAACTCTAGGTCTCCTGCTCCCTTCTTCTTTTCTTTCTCTTCTTCTTCCTCTTCTCTAGAGCAGAATCGGTTTTCCTTGGTTTTGTTTGGTAGGAAATGAAGTCTAAAGCTAAGTGTTTTCTTATATAGCTAAGGCCAACTAAGGCTTGTTTGGTATAGCTTGGACTAAAAACAGTTTATGAAATTTATTTCTTTAAACTAATTTTATATAATAATAACTACCTAATTAACTATATTCAAGTCATAAGGGATTAGGGGTGATGTCATGTGACACAAGCGGGAATCCAGTTGGGGTTATCTACGGGAAGTTGGATTCCACACTGGGGATGTGGGTCCCACAAGAAGAAATTATCATTCTGCCCCTATTATACTATTTAAGTAAAAATACTATAAATATGCATACAAGAAGGGATTCTCACCCATAATTCAGCCTAGAATAGAATGAGGTTCGCAGGCTATCAATCCAGCTGACAAGCTTATGTGTTGTCTTCCACTAGACACCTTAGACTCATTAGAGACTAAGTTAGTTGGCTGTTCGGAATGCCTTTTATAGGCGAGTCACCAGATTGGTCTGAATTTTCAACCGAGACAACCCACAACATAGAGGCTAGCATGGGCATTGAACCAAAACCTGAAATCACACAGGTTCCAAAAGTTCAAATTTATAGTGGGTTTCACATGTAATGTTGTGATTATATGATTATGTAATTCCTTGATTGTTGATTTTACTATTTTATGGGTGGATTCTTGACTTCATTGTAATGAGTCTAATGACTGCTTTTAATGCTTCTTTAATATTTATTTAGCATATAAGTAGAATTATATTATTTTTATTATGCTATTTGTGCTAAATAAAATGGTTATATAAAAAAAGAACACTAGAACGCTTTGTTCGCCGTGGCGACGCCTTGCGGCCGCCATATCGCCAAGGCGCTTCGGAAGGCCCTCAAACGCCTTGGTTACTTTGCCGCCTTGATAACTATGCTCCTAGCCCACCCTCTGTGACTCTGGCATCTTCCATAAGTCCTTCATTGGAGTCGATGAATAAGGTAGTGAAGCAGCTTCTGCATCTACTGCTGTAATAAATTTGTCTTTGCAAATTCTGCTTATGAAGCTCATGGTATCTGAGTTATGAAAAAGCATATGAAGCTCATGGAAGAAAGATTGAATGAGCTTTTGAGAAGAAAGCTGTGATGTCCTTCTAAGTCTCCTCTTTTAGTTCTCTTTGGTCAGAACATGGAGGATCAACTGCAGTTTTTGTTTAATTCGAACCAAATGAGCATACAAAGTTGTGATGAGAATTCATCTTCCATTCCTACTTTGAAGGAAATGGCCAGCCATCGGTTGCCTAGCATGCCTCCGCAGCTTTACAAAACAAATCAACCGTGGCTATAGTGGATGACCAGTGGTTACTAGAGGGGTTCGATGAGAGTCCTCCAGCAACAATCCCATACAGTCCTCTCTGCCGGTCTCTGTTGGTGCTCGAGACTGAAGCGAGCAATATCCTATCCAAGGCTCCTAATCTCTCTAACCACACTCCATTTTACCCCAACCTTGATCTCACCCACGGCCTCCATCGATCTTACCTAACCATAGCCATAGGTAACCCTCATCTTCTCCTATTCTTCCACCTCCCTGGTCCCAGGAAGCGAATCCCCTACGGTTTGCACTGATCGAAGTGGGTTTCATTGAGACTTGCTCGGTGCAAAACATGAATCTCAGTGGAAGAAAATAGAGGGTTCTCTCAGATTTTCTTTGAAGTGGCTGATGTGGAGAAGAAAAGATCAAGACAGGAGAACACACGGTACCCATTTTCCTCAAAAGAAAATCTTAAGAAACAGAGCTAGATGATTACAATTTCCCCTAGTTGACAAAAATCCTAACTTTCTATTGCACAAGCAGATCAAAGAAATTGCCCAAGAACACAATGCCTCAACTGGATCATCGAAACCAGATCAAGAACCCAACTTTTTAATTCAAAGGACATAAAACCCAAGAGATTCAAATGTTAGGAAAACCACAACTATTGTGTGATCTAGCAAAAGCAGAGGTTTTACTGGGAAGACATTGATTTGAAAAGGGTCTCAGCTACGAGGGCCTTCTCCGTACCTACGATGACGGTGCCGTGGAAGATCATCCATGATTTGGAGATTCTGGTGAAGAGGCTCAAAGCGAAGTAGGCCAAGGATGGGAAGATGAAGGGGGATAACTTCGATGTCTACTCCGACGCCGGCTGGTCCACGGAATTGGGACCTTCAAAATTCTCAAACCCTAAAAGTCCAAAACACATAAAGCTCAAACCGAAATAGTGCTGGATTTTTGGGATTAGCGACATTCCTCTGTTCTTCATCCCAATCCACCGCCCCACCTCCACCCCTGCAACCTACCCATCCTCTACAAAATTATAAACCCACCTCTAGCGTTAAGTTCACCGACGAGCAGATCAGTGCCATACTCGACGAGGTCTTCCGGTGATATTTTAATCTCCTAGTGAATTCCAATGTTTCTCGATTGGCATCTGGTGAGATTTTAATCTCCTAGTAGTTGATCTGATCTCGATCTTTGCCAATGACTAAAGCAGCAGGTCGATCGGATTCTTGAGTTGCAGGTCATGCGTAGATTGAGAGTTAGGTCAATTTTGGAGCTTTTTGATACGAGGGTAAAACAGCAAGTTTACCCTTGTCTGAGGGTAGTTTAGGGATTTAAAAAAAGTTAACTTGCTTACTTCATCACTTAACCTCATAAAACTAATGGTGTGGACTAACTTGTAATATAGTCCTCTAATTAGGGGAGACAGAAGTGAATTTTCAAATAAGAGGGGGTGAGTTGAGTATGGGGAAACTTACAGGGGGTGTCATGTAATTTACCCATAAATAAATAAATAATAGAATTAAATAGCTAATAAGGGGGGGGGGGGGGAGTAGATTAGAGAAGGGGGTATGCAAGACTTCTAATTCACAAATTGCAGTCTCATATCATGAATCTGATGGCTAGCATACCGGTTGTCTCAACAAAACATGGCACTAAATACAAAGTTCACTGGTGCCATGATTCGACTTTGGTTTATTAATATCAAAGTTCTTGTTTTGGTTTCACAGCCACTCTACTGCTATTACTACTACTCTAGATAGCTTGGCTATATCATATGTAAAATTGAATTTTGTACTTATGTTAAATGCTTTATTCTTTATACATGCAGATACTTTTTGAGTTAATATCCAAAGGAGGCACTGTCAAGGCACTGATAGAAGAAAAAGATCTAGTTCAGGTAAGTCTCTCCACTTTGTTGAATGGTGATAAGGTCCTATGATATGCTAATTATTTCAGATAGATGGGTGTATAAAGACCAATGCTCTGATTAATGATGCATGAAATGTGCTAATATCTTATCTGTTGGTGTCCAAAGGATTTACAATCACAAGATAGAATGAGCGACCACATTACTTATGAAAATAATGGCCAAATTGCATATTCTTGTAGCTAATGAGTGATAAATTGTGCATTTCAGATTTTCAGTACATTGAATGGTAAGAATGTCATTTAAGGATTATTATATTTAGATTTGGTCTAGAGAGCATATTTATGCTCACCATTTGATTTCATTTATATATAATTATGATAGAAGGACCAGAATCTCTCATGAATGTATACTACTATCCTTGTATGATCTTCCAAAAGATTACAGAGCTCTCACATGTAGCTATGCATCACACTGTTCCTGTTTGAGCTGTGGCATGGATTCAATTATTATGTGACACGCCCAACTTTCTATACATACAGTGGAATGAGCATGACTTCTGTTGATCATCTACCTGCATATGTGGAATAGATATCGTCATAGCAAACCTGGACTCAACTTCTCCTTGATGAAGTAGCCGTCAATTCCATATGCTTGGTCCTATAATGCTGAACTGGACTGTAGGCTATGCTAGTGGTAGTCTTATTTCCATGATGTAGATATTTCTTACGATGGAATCTGTGTAAGCTATGTTTAGCTCTTGAAGCAGTCAACAGAACCTCCTCCTTTTTAATTATATAAGGGAAGTGATGCAGTAGTGTTATCATGGTTGGACCGGCATAACCCGATCTAGAAACCCAGATTGAGGCGAAACCAGCTTAGATTATGCTTTTGGTGCAATAAGGGTTGGTAGGGGTTTATTTGTGTGTTTTGAGGTTAATCTTGTAATTTCTACTTTATTTCATTTTATTTTATTATATTTTGTTTGGGATGATTCGTAGGAGGATTTGATATAATAATTTCTTAGTTAAGAGTCCTATTTCAGTTTTAGAGGAGTCCCTATTTTTCTTTATGTGTGCTTGTAATACAATAGAGAGGATACAGAATATAAATATTGAAATTTGATTCTGCTGTGGTGTGGTTATTGGTCAAGTGACCTGCTCTCTCTTCTCTCCCAATCGCCCTGGTTTTGCTCCTTTCCCATTCAGTAAGTCTTCTGGCTCCTTTTCTCTTCCTTCCTTGCTTCGCTTTCTTCTTACTTTTCTCGTTACTTGGGTTTCCGTACTCACCTCTGTTTTGGGTGATCCTTACAGCCCTATGCTTTGATGTTGATCTCCTTGATTCCCAATTGGTTTGCTCTGAAATTTTGGACATAATCTTGTCTCTCATATGCAGCCCTACTCCTAGGGTTTTGCTTCCAAAAACCACCCCAATCGCGAAAACCAAACCTGCAACCAGGTTGGTCCTGAACCCGTCTGCTATTCTGTTTCGGCTGGTTCCTATGGGTTCTTAAGATGTTGAATCCAACGAATGTTTATTGAGGTTAGCAGGGCTGTGGGTTAGTAACCTATGCCTGAAATTTGAAGTTGATTGGGTTTATATTGAATGAGTTCTCTCAGCCGGAAGCCAAGGAACTCTTCGCTGGTTGTTTCTTCGATCAAATGTTGAAGAAGACTTGGTGAAATTATGTTATTTGTCACCATAACCCCCTCTTTCCCAAAATACCCTGCCCCTTATCTTAAATTTTGTCCCTATGTTAATGCCTAGCCTAACCCCTTCTCCATAAATATAAATTCCTCTTCTGCAAAAAAAGAAGTGAACATGACACATTTTCTGATGCAATGTGAGATATCTGCTTTATGACTATGAACTGTTTGGACCCATGCCTCAGATATTTTGAGTCTTTCTTTCCTGGCATGAGGTTCATTATGAGATTTGGGGATGTGGATTTGTGGTGCATGGCATTTTTTCTAGTCTATTGAGGCTATGAAAAGGTTTTGATGATCTGATCTCTTCTTGTTGTAATATGGGGTATAAGGGTAGATTTGTCATTAAGGTTTCTTTATTGTTGCCCTAGAGGCATTACTGTACTTGTACTCTATCACTTTTTTATAAATAAAGGTGGCTAGTGTCAAAGTGACTCAAGTCAGTTTTCCCCAAATCTCAACATGGTATCAGAGCTGAGATCCATCATGGGATCAAAGCCCTAATGCCCTAGCGCCTCCATCCTTCGCCCCTCTCTGTCTTTCTCTCTCTCTCTCTCAACTCTCGCCTCCCTTTCTCTCGATATCCTCGCTCATTCCCTCTATTGCCACTCTCTCTCTTTCTCGCGGCCCTTTTAGGTATGCGATTCTTTTTTCCACCCTTGGTGGTGCTTTCTCCCGCCAAGGGTTTGTCCCTGGTTGTTTTTCCATGATCTAAACCAGATCAGGTGATTGATGTTCGTGTGTTAGTTGCTGTTTGCTACAGTTAAGGTAGCATGTGTTTGTGATTCTTTCTGAAGATTAGCTCGTGAAATCCTTGAGATCATCAGTCATGGCAAATACAGAAGTTTCTACTGGATCAACTGTTTCAGATGGAGGAAGTCGTGGAACTCATGGTGACTTCCCTTCATTCCCTGTTAGGTCCATCAAATTGGATGGGAGCAACTATTTGATATGGTCCAGATCCTGCTTTCTATCAATAGATTCCCGTGGTTTTTCCGGGTATCTCACGGGAGATTCTGAGAAGCCTACAACTGCTGGTCCCTCTCTGAAGAAATGGAGTTCTGATAACTCCCTTGTGATATCTTTCCTGCTGAATTCGATGAACCCTAACATTGCAAGAGGTTATCTTTTGATGGACATTGCTACCAAGATTTAGAAGGCAGCCAAGGACACCTACTCCTAGGTAGGGAATGAAGCACAAGTTTATGAACTGAGGAAGAAGATTCATGAGATGAAGCAGAAGGAGATGACCCTTTCTCAGTATTATTCTGAGTTACAAGAATAGACCTACTCCATGGTTCAATTTGAAGATAGTTGTTGAACTGCCATGCTTCAGCTTGTAACACAGGAACGAATGAACGTTCAGCCTTATATACTGGTACTCCATCTCGTGGTGGTTCTACACGGTTAGGTGATCGTTCTATTTCAGAGAAGGAACCTG
The DNA here is from genome assembly GCF_018873765.1 of Telopea speciosissima. NCBI lineage: Eukaryota > Viridiplantae > Streptophyta > Magnoliopsida > Proteales > Proteaceae > Telopea > Telopea speciosissima. The sequence continues at coordinate 63,158,736 of NC_057919.1, forward strand.
TGAAGTGTGAGTATTGTGGAAAGGAGCATCATACCAAAGAATTTTGCTGGAAACTTCATGGGCGACCTAATAGTACTTGTGGACATGGTCGTGATCGATAAAATCAGTTCCATGCACATCATAGTGAGACTTTTGATGATACTGCTCCCATTGGTGCCTCTTTATCCCATGATGAAGTATTACTTCTGTGTCGTCTGATGACCAAGTTAGAGCCCTTATTGTCTGTTGTCGCCGTGGTTTGAGGGATTGGTATCAGATTGGCCGATTCATATCCGATACTGATTCTTGACTGATCTCGTATCGGTGGATCGGTACAGACAAGGGTAAAAATGTAAAAAATCAAGTTTTTTGAAGAAAACATGACCGATCCACACCGATATAGACCGATACCAATTACTAAAACCCTGGCTGCCACTACTGTCTCCATGCCGGTTGCATCTGATTCTCATTCTACCACTTCAGGTGCCTTTTTCGGTGGTTGTTGTGCCTCAGTTGTGTCCATCCCTGGATAATTGACTCAAGTGCAACTTACCATATGACTGGTTCTTCAAGTCTTTTTTTCCAGTATTCTTTGTCTTCAGGTAAAGATAAAATTTGTGTCGCTGATGGTTCCCTCCTCTATTTCATGAAATGGTACTATTCAATGTTCTTCCTTGTTACCATTAGTAGTATTCCTAGGGACTTGAATTGCAAAGTAACTTTCTTCCCGCCACATTGTGTCTTCCAGGACTTGATGACCGGGGCAACGATTAGCAGTGGTAAGTGCGTGATGGTCTCTATTTGCTTGACAGTGATTCAGTTTCCGCTGTTTCTACTTAGGCTCATTACACTGATTCTTCTTCTGCATTGTCCAAATTATCCAAGTAGCATCGATGTTTAGGTCATACTCTACTAGGCAGTTTAGCTAGAGTTTTTCTTGCTTTGTTTACAAAAGATAATCCCAACAACTTTTTTTGTGTGATTTTTGTGTCTTTGCCAAGCAAACAAGAAGTGTCTATTCCAGTTCAGATAATAGAAGTTTAGTCCTTTTTCATTAATTCATTCTGATGTGTGAGGCCCTGCCCGTTGTGTTTCTGTGACTAGATAGATATCACTAGTTTGTCACATTTATTGATTGTCATACTTGGCTAACTTGGGTCTATATGATGCGCCATTAGAATGAAGTTTTTCAATGTTTGGTTCAGACTCAGTATGATGCAAAGGTCAAGGTATTTCGCACTGATAATGGAAGGGAGTATGTGGATAGTGTTTTTTAATCTTACCTTGATGATCATGGCATCATTCACCAAACCAGCTGTGTTGATACTTCGGCATAAAATGGGGTAGTTGAACGAAAGAATCGACACTTGCTAGAAGTGGCCCAGTCTCTTATGTTTCAGATGAATGTCCTTTCTTTTTATTGGAGTGAACCTATACTAACCGCCGTATATCACATCAACCGGATGCCATCTAGAATTTTGCAGTCTCGTAGCCCCATTGAGGTCCTTGCTTTCTTGGCTGTGTGTGTTTTGTTCGTAATCATCAGCTTCATGGGAAACTTGATCCCCTTGGCCTTCGATGTGTTTTTCTTGGGTATTCTGCTACACAGAATGGCTACTAGTGTTACCATCCACCTTCTTGTCATGTGTTGGTCACAATGGATGTTGTTATTCATGAGACCCAAGCCTATTATCCTGTGTTGGCAGGGAGTCTCCTGCACTAAGAGGAAATGAGGAAGATGTGCCTTTGGTGGTTCCTCTTAACGGCAGTCCGATAATTCAAAGGGAGGAAAGTTTGGTTGAGAAGGGGATGACAGACAATGTGGTACCTATTAGCACTGATGCTACAGTTCAGGGGGAGCCGGAATTAACCAGAATTTATTCTCGACGCTAGCAAGCTGAAGTTGGTCCTATTACTACCACTGCACCTAGGCAAGTTGACACGACTACCACCAATATATCTGTCCAATCGTCTACCCCTGATCCAGGATCCCACACTCTGTTAGGTAATTCCTCACCTCCTAGTAATAGTGATCCTTCTCTTGATTTACCTATTGCTATTCGTAAGTGAACTAGAACTTGTACACAACATCCTATTTCCCATGTCGTGTCATATAATTCCTTATCCCCCTTCCTATAGAGCTTTTGTGTCTTCCTTGTGCTCTTTTTTCATTCCTTAGAATTGGTAGGAGGCCTTTTGATCCAGATGCATCACCAAAAGAGACTTATTTTAATGGGAATAAATCTAGGGTTGGGTTATATACATGTTGGGCCTTTGATCCCATGGGTTTCCAATGTAATAGGTTACTTTTATGGACTTAAAGTACGGGGTAATAGAGTTGCATACGAGATTAACTGTTTTAATTCCTTAGTTTTATTTTTATGTAATTAGTGGTCATGTGATCATTGCCATATTTTGAGTCTATTTCCTTCAGTATTTTAGTTTCCTATTCAGTTTAGGTTACCTAATAGGTTAAGGGTTGGGTTAGGCCTTTCCTTTTTAGTGTAGGAGTCTATTTTTGAGTCTTTTATGTAAGGTTTTAAGGCGAGCAAGCATTGTACACGAATTTTGATATTAATGAAAAGCTTTTGCTGCTCTTCTTCTCCATTGAAGATTTTTGTCTTGTGTTTGGTCAAGGCTGGTGGGATTGGTGTTTGATCTGATTGACACCTTGCGGTGCGAAGCCTGGTGGTCATGGAATGAGAACTTGCCAAAGGTGAGACGAGATGGACGGCAAAATGGAAAGCTACAATGTTTCGGTCGAGATCGACATCTCGGTTCGACCGAGACTGAACCAAACCCCCCTATAAATTATGCTTTAACTCGACTGAGACCAGTCAAGATCTCGACTGGTCTCAGTGCTCTTGGTTGTCTTGACAGTGAAGCTCTAAGAAACTTGAAAAAATTGGTTTTGATCCCATTTTGCCAGATTGCATGGAGATACGTTCATACGTCAACATTCATCGAATTTGCAATATCTACAACAAATCCAAAGAAGTTTGAAGAAGATTTGAACATTCCAAGGTAAACCATTTTTCCTTAAATTTCTTGTTTTTTTTTTTTCCAAAAAAATATGTTCAAATCTTGGTGGTTGGGTGTCAATTTAATATATGTTACACAACTTTGGCCAATCTATGACTTGATGGAGTCCGAATTATTTTTTTGTTGATATATTTTTTTAAATTTTCTAGAAAAAAAATGAATTTCTTGTAAAAAAATTTGAAAAAAATAGGATCAATAGTGATTGTTTGGAAGTAATTTTTATGTATGTTGGACACTATTGGATGCTCTACGACAGAGGCTAACTTGCTTTGAAACTATGATATGGGAAGCCTATGTGTACGTGTAATGCATCAACAACACTATGACATGGGAAGCCTATGTGTCACATACAAAGGCTAACTTGCTTCGAAATTATGGCTTGGAATCATAGAGGTATATGTGAAGATTGATGTATTTTACACTTCTACATTTCTAATGGTTATTTAAGTAATAAAGTTGTTGTACATTAATTGTATGCTTTGATTGCTTTGTATTACTAACTTATGTGTAGAATATGGCCTATTAGTAGTTTAGTACGTCGTAGCCTACCAACCTAGGGTCCGAAGTCAAACTCCTATTTGGATTTTGATTTTGGAAAACTTGATAGTGCCATTGTGTTTAAATGACCCAAAATAGGCTGTACACCAAATTTCATGATCAAACTAAGTAAAAAACCCACCGAAACCATCAAACGAGTTCCAAAAAAAAAAAAAAAAAAGTTCACCAACTCGCCTCGGTTTTTTGGCTAGGCGAAACCAGTACAAAAACCGAGTTCTCAAACCATGTGGGTGGTTCGTTGGTGGGATTGGTGTTTGATCCAATCGACAACTTGCTATGTGAAACCCAGGTAGTTCTTTTGAAGCTCTCCTTCAAGTTCTAGTTCAAGATTCAAGTTTTATTCTAGTTTTACAATCAAGCAAGCTGCTGCTAAGGAAAATCTGCAAATGAAGTAAGTTTGAATCATCCCCAAGCCTTACCATTCTTCTTCTAACCTTTCAGACACCCAAACCCTAAATTCCCCCCCCCCCCCCCTTTTTTTTTCCAATTTTCTTAGGACCTAAATTCTGCCCAGACCAAATCAGCCATCCAAATCACACCACAACCTGATCGAGTTCTCCTCTCATACTAAGGAACACTCGACCCAAGTCCCATCCCAAGCTGACCATCCTAAACCCTAAATACCTCTCTTTTCCTCGTTTCAAAAACCCAAAACCCTAACCAGTAGCTTGCTGCCGATTCATTATAACCTACTTCTATCCATCAAAACTTAACGTACCCTTCACTGATAGACACCCCTACATCAACTTGACCTAACCCTACCATCAAACCCTAGATCCCATTAAATCCTAACCCTAATTTAACTAAAAACACCTATTTTGATCTATTCGAACCACCTTGTTCATGGCAGATCCTGGTTATTGGCTTCTAGTTGGTCTCCTACCAATCTAGAACTACATTACCTATACAAGTCCTCGATGGAAAGATGTCATGAATGAAGAAATGAGGGTACTTGGAAAGAATGACACGTGGGATTTGGTTTCTCTTCCACCACATAAGAACCTGTGGATTGCAAGTGGTTATTTACTGTCACACCCCAACCCGCACCCCAGGGTTTTGGTATGATTAGGATGCTTCCTAGCATCCCAAACTACCACCAGAATCTCGATGCAGTGACCTGTATCACAATCAACTAAAATACAACTCTTATGTACATCAGAGTGCAGAAGAAGACACATTTACAGTATAAGCAAATGTAAAATCAAGAGTGCGGAAGCGTTTACCAACGAAAAAAGGGTTCAAAAGTCTTAAGTGATAGATAATATTGTATATGACATTTTACCTTAACTACAAAATAGAAATAGCAGTAATATTACAGAGGTATATAATGCAAAAGATAAACCAAAAGAACAAAAGATGAAATTTGTGGCCCAATGGCATAGTCCTTGAGTGTACACCAACATCAAAGTTCTAGGCCGCCAGCTCCGAACGGTTCACATCAAGGAGTACCATCAAAACATCACCTGTATACATCTAAAAAGTTTGCGCAACGAGGGGTAAGCTCCACTGAGCCCAGTAAGGGGATGGGGATGCACACACAACAAATACACATAGTCCATGATGCATGAATGTTATTAATATATTTCCATTTATCACACAATCTAGGTCACTAGGTACTTGCTACTACAGCAACTCGGGATACATCGTCGGGTCACTTACGGTCATCATTGTGATGTATCCTCAATTGCTGCCTTGGAGCCCTCGCCGGACATGCACGATACTACCCAGTGGCAGACCCCGATAATCAATGAACATCCCTGACCTGGCCTCGTTCGCTCCTCAAGCACACAAGGGGCCTTGGTTACCCAACACCTAAACCCCTGTTGGTAAGGGTCGTAGCAAGGGGAACATAATCTTAACCGAAATACTATATGAAACTATCGTGTCGAGAGGTATTCCGAGTACGTCAATGTCCCATACCATCTAGTACCCTGGTACCAGCACGACATTGCCAATTATAAACATAATGAAAGCATTAATAAGCCACATTCGCAATGCATAAGCATCAACCAACATCCGCATAATCACTAATATAGTTATATACTGCAAGGATGCAACATGTATGATTGAAGATATACATCTATGCTAAATGCAAGGCAATCCCAAACAACAAACAAACCCTTACCCACTCACCGAATGTTTGTGTATTGAGATTTGTATTCACGGTTCGATTCCCGTTTAGGTCGCCTTTCCGTACGCGTACTGATGCCTAGGGAGCTGTGCAAGAGTGTTAGAAGTAGTAGAGAAGGTCCCAAGGGAAGCCCCTTAGGTTACATAAGGCTGTAGGCCTTAAGAGCAAGACCAGATGCAAGTACGGTTTCAAGCAAGACTTGCATCCGCCCTTACATTTGTTCCATTAGGCCTGCCCGGGTAACATCGGATTCAAGGGCGGTTTTAACCAGAACCTTGCATCCGATCGAGGTAAGATCGAGTATTAAAGGGTTTGTCCTCCCCAATTCATACCACTTGGGTTTTCAAGCCCCAAGGACTAGGGAAGGGTGTCTAGGGTCCACTAGGGCCTGATTACCATATTCAATTCATTGGTTTTAGGGGACTCAAGAGATTGAATCCCCAAAGGTCAAATTCTAGGGTTTTGGGTAATGAAACCCTAGGTCAGCAACAAGGGTTGCAAGGAAAGGTCTTAGGTTTGTATTTAGATGGTAAAGTCTTACTAATGAGGTCCAACATTAAACCAAGATCACACTTTGAGTTCCAAGTTGAACCCTAAGTTAATCCCAAAACCATAAGTTCCCAACACCTTAAATAAATGGGGGAGGGAGTTTTCATGTACTTCCCTAGCCAAGAGGAGGAAGCATCCTAGGGCATTATTAACCTAGTTAACAAGTTTAGAAGTCATTAAAAGTCGTAGGTAACCTTCCATTATAACCCTTCAAGGGCCTACCTAAACCTCCTTGAAGTAGCGAGGTCACCGGAGTAAACTGGTTTCTAACATTGCTGTCAAAACACATTCTCAGGGTTTGGGCCCACTTTCGAGGGTCTTCTTCTCTGATTAGGTCCAAGGTTCATTCATAAGAAATGTAGCCCTTTAAGTCTAGTTTACAACACAACTTGAATCGCGTCAATACGATATGTATAGACAAAGTTATGGCCAAAATGGTGAGCAGGGGTCAAGTGCTTAACAATTCCGGGTAGGTGCGGATGCAAGGGCGGTTTCATGCAGGATTTGCATTTGGCCTTGCATCCGATCGCACCCAGAACACAATTTTCTTCCCCAAAACTTAACCAAGTCGATCCCTAAGGCCCTTAATGGCTCCAAGGCCTTGTAGGGATGGTTTCTAAGGTTCATTAGATCCTATTAACCCTAATGGCACAGTGAATCAAGGCATCTATGGTCCATACCCGATTACCCAACCCAAACTTGGGTTTTGGGTGTAAAACCCTAGGTTTTCATGGCTTGGTCAGGAGGCACTACAATGGGAGGTGCAAAGGCATCCTAAGGGACTACAATAATGTCCCCAAACAAGAGCATTGGGTCCTAAGTGGAACCCAAGGCTATTCCCAACCCCAAAATCCAAAACCTTAAATTAACAATTAGAGAAATGGAGAGGGAGAGTTGGGAAGATCACTCACCACCAATGGAGGGAGCAAGAACGAAGGTTAGGTGAGCCCCCTTGACCTCCTTCCTTCTCCTTCTCCTTCCTTTTCTTTTCTTCTTTCCTCTTCTTTCCCTTCTCCATGATTTGGTCCCTGGAGAAATGAGGAAGAGCTAAAGAGCTCACCTCATCTTCTTATTTCTCTTCTTTCCCTCCTTCCACGATTTTGCTTGGATGAGAAATGAAATGAGTTTTAAACTCAAGTCCCCTTTTTATAACATGAAATGGGCCTTAGGGTCTATTTGGGTGGCAACTCTAGGTTCCAAAACTCATTAAAGCTTAGTTAAGCCATGTGGGGCCCACCTATATGACCCAACATGGTGGGGGACAGATGGGGGTGGGGTCTACCATGTTCGAGGATACACCAATGATGCCCGGGACACAGGACAAGTGGGTCCCATAAGATTCCCTTCTCAAAAAGAGGTTTAACAGCACTGGCAGATGCAAAAGCAGTCTTGCATTCATACTTCCATTTGTCCCTAGAGAAATGGCTTTGCACTTCATGCTTGGCTCTGGGCTTTGGCCCGCATTTCAAGGACTTTAAGGGGGGTATGTATACATTACATCTAGGGTTAAAAGCTCACCCTTGGGTGGTGTCATTGACCATCAAGGCGAAATTCCATCCTTTGATCAAGCTTTCCCCTTGACTGCTATGACCCAAGGTCACAGGTGTTGACCGTTGGCAGCGTCGCCACACCTACCAATGAAAATTCAATTTAGTCCGTAAAATTAGGGTGTAGTTTGTACGCAGGTATAACATTCCCTTAACCTTATAAGAAATTTTGTTCTCGAAATTTGACGTGTCTGGGGATTCGAGCAATTGGGGATATCTCGACTACATTTCTCCCTCTCGTTACTAGGCGTCCCTTTATCAGAGTGATTAATCTGCCTTGCCTCCCTAATTGTGATAGTATAGTTGCGAAGATCGCGCCCTTTGCACCCCAAAACCTCTCCAGATTCCTCTTCATTGTCAAGTCAACAACAAGCTAATGTGGCTCGTGAGTTAAGACAAGTATCGGGGCGGGAGTATACTCTCTCCACGCCGATACACGGAATACTCCATAAATACCTGCCAATGATGGTGGCAGTACCAACCCGTACACTACAGCTCCACTCTTGCCTTTTCTTCTCTCGAATACCATCTATCGACTTCAGTAACGCTGCATCAGTAGAATTAGGCTTCTCAGATCCTCTCCACCGGTGACGGTTGTACCCCTAAGGTTGCAGGTGACCTAGTGATACATTCTATCAGTCGTTCAAACTCCACTCTTTAGCAATATCTATCCCTACATAAGTGGCCTGAGACAACTCCGAGTTTGATTGATTTAAAGTTCAACGTATCTAAGGGCTTTGGGAGGGTCAAACTTCGAGCATATTCCTCAAGAATCAACAGGTCTAACTATCTTTGCGTATCACGCCCAGTATTATACTTCCATAACTTGAGTTGCAAGGTATAGGTCTGTACTATTTTTGCTTACAAGGCCTTTGCTATGAGGACTTTCACTTTTGATTCTCCAATACTTAACTTAACTTTAACTTAACTTTAGAATGAATTGGAATATTGATGGAATCCCTGATGTTCGCTCCCAATAATGGAGGGGACATTCGGTGACCCATTACTCCACTCATACCTATTATTGAGTAAAGTTTTGTCAAATCCTTCAGTGCCAATTTTCATAACTCTTACCACGCAAAACAACAAACTAAGACCGATGTAATACTTCACACCAGTTTACGCTTCCGGATCTGAATTGTTCTATCTATCAGTTTATGGTTGTAAAACCTTACCGAAACTCAACAATGTGACTACGTAGCATGGAAGAGAAAGTAAAACCTCCTCCCCAACTACTAGACTAAGTAACAAGCCCTTCAATGAGTCCCTTATCGACAGTCAAGCTAAGTACAAGAAATTACTACTAAATTGAGTGCTAAACCCCAAGATTGACAATGCAAGCGCAGGTCAAAGGTCGGTGCGTATGATACCTAACACAGTAAGATTTGTACTAATGCCATATTTGCAACACAAGAGAAACAATACGTTCCAGGCATTAATGAGTTATAAAAGGTACCTGTCGTTGCACCCGCGAGTGACTATCCACTCTAGAATCATGGTGAGACGTTGCCTTGGGATCTACTGTCCTGTTGTGGTTTCTCGGGATACAAGACATTCAGATACGACACGTGTTGCTGCTGAGTTAGGGTTCACGAGAAACATTGACGAATCCATGTAATATAAGAGACACTCAAATTGGAGGAATTGAGTTCCTTTTTCTAGTACATTTAACATAAACCCATCAGATTCCGGCATGGAGAAAGTGGATTTCACTTGCTGAACACCCATTGACCAAAGGGGTCGAGTAAGTGGCAGGGGTGGGGTAGAAGGGGGTTTCAGTGGTGGGGGCTGGGGTCACTAAAATATAGGAATCGTTTGAACAAACTTTGGAATGCAGCGGGTTTCGTTCAATGCAGAGCGGGGGTAGGCTGCAAAAGGTTTCGTTCATTGCAATATAGGGGATGGGCTGCAGTGGGTTTCGTTCAATCTGGAGCATAGTTCAAAAACCCGTTTCGTCTCTGTCGAAGTCTCGAATATTTCGAGTATTTCGGTTGAGTCGAAATGAAACGCAAGTTCAAATTGAAAAAATGCACTATTTCATAAATTTCAGTAACTCGTTTCGGAAATCTCGGTAATTTCGGTCATCTCTTTTTGAAAATTTCTGTTATTTCGTCATTTACACCCACAAATGGCCAAGCAAAACTCATAGAAAAAATACCATATTTCAACAAATTTTGTCGAAATTTTCGGTCAGACCGAAACACCGAAACGAAACGAGATTTTAAACCTTGATCTGGAGTGATTATTTTAACGAGAAATAGATATTAGACTATTTATGGATTCTAATTTTCTTTTACTGGTTTTTAGTATTATCTACACCAAACCTCCTACAATTATTTGCAATGGAAAAGGCTTCCAGTCCAGAATGCTTTTTAGCTCTGAATGCCATAAATTAGCATTGCAGGGGAAGAATCCAACATGTATTGAACCTACCCTACGGCACCACCTTCTTCAATAGACCCATAAATGCTGCAGATGTGGATACTTCTCACTGCACAACAGGTTGGGGGGGGGGGATGGGAGGAGACAGAGTGAGGGTGGGGCTACAGGATTCATAGCAGGGAGTTGAGGGAGAGAGAGGGCGGTGGAAGGGGGGAGACATGCAGAGGGCAAGGCAAGGGGAGGCTGGAGGGAGAAGGGGAGCTCATGTAGGGATTTGGTACGGTTTTTTCTTTTTTAGTGAAATTTCTATAACTAACCTCAAAATATTGAACAATATGAACAAAAAATATAGGCCAAAAAAGAGTCAAAAGTGAACCAATCTATTTCACTCTTCATAGTGCTATGGAAGATTACCCTATAAATAAAGGTGGCTAATGTCAAAGTGACACAAGTCAGTTTTCCCCAAATCTCAACACTTCTTTATGACTGCTATGAACTGTTTGGATGATACCTTAGACGTCTAAGTTTTTTCTTTCCAGACCTGAAGTTCCTTAGAAGTTACAAGCCATTCAAAATTTCATTTTCCACTTTTTTTTTTTTTTTTGGTTATCAGCAAACCTTTCAGTGCTCCATGGTGTCAATTGAGCTTTTCCATGGTATGTTAGAATGGATCATGGTGCCATCTGTGTTTGCAGTTGTGCTTCCATGTTTGATTATTAGGTAAATGGTTCGCTGGGCCATGCATTTGGTTGTTCTGTAGGATTTACTTCTATGTGATCTTATTCACCTTTTTTTGCATAGTTGGGTTTCATTAGTTACTGCTCGGATTGTGGTTTCTGTATTTTTTAAAATAATATTCTGTTGTATAGATCATGCTCATGAAACAAATTATGACAACCCTTCGAATGTGAGATTGTGATGGTCAAAGAAGTATGTAAAGAGTATTTTCTTCCATTGAATGATTCGATGTTTCTATGGGGATATGGAAATAACAGATAGTGGATCCTGCTGAGATTGAGAAAATGGTGGATAAAGTGCTTGCAGAAAATCCAAAGCAGCTTCAACAATATCGTGGAGGCAAAACTAAGTTACAAGGATATTTTGCTGGTCAGGTACAAATCCCCCCTCCCTGGCTGTAGAGTCAGATATTAAATATGGAGAAATCCAGAGTATGACTTTTGGTTCAGTTATTCTCGTAATTATTTCATATTTGTTTTGAACAGTTTTGGTTCAAACAAATTACTTTCAGGTGATGAAGGAATCAAAAGGTAAAGCCAACCCACAGCTTCTAAACAAGACCCTTTCAGAGAAATTAAATGGCAAAAGCTGATAATTTCAGGGTTGGGTTAATGCATATGGTTTATATATATGCCAACATAATATTTTTCATCATTTTAAGTATGTTCCCGCATTGGCTTTAGAAAGTCCATGTGTATCTCACCTATCATATGACCCAGTGGTGGAGCTGTGGGACATTGGCTCAGTCCTACCAAACTTTCTGTCAAAATTTGGTGGCAGCAAAATACAAACCATCTTCCAGTCTGTAGGAGCCAGTTAAAGTTGGACTTGGTGGTCAGCTCCTGTTACTGAGCCTTTGTCCTTACAAATGTCATCTGAAGAAAAAGAGTTCATAGAAATTGTGAATGCTATCTATCATCTGCTATAAGAAAGTGAACAAGTCAAATAATTATAACCCAATGCTTTTAGCATCTGTTGTGAGTCCTTTGGCTCAGATCAGTACTGTATTATCTGTTTTCATTTCTTATGTAACCTTCATTTATTAATTCAATGAATTTATATTTAAATCCAGCTAGTGAGACATAATTCTTGTTTTGCTCCTGTTTAATTGGACAGTAGCCTGTGCTTGATGTTTGCTCCCTTGATGTGCATTACTTGAACTAAACATTGGTGGTCCTAAGATTCCTGGGTAATGTGATGAAATTTAATCTACATTTCAACTTTTGCAAAACTTAATCGGCTTTAATTTTCATTTTTTGTTCTGATATCAAAGATATAAATATATTTTTTCTTTTCTTTGGGAGGGGGGGTGGGGGTTGGGGGAAGTTAAAATAGGTTGAGACCTCTTGGTTTGTCTGTATCTGTCATCAAATTATGTGATTATATTTGTCTAATCTTCAGGAGAGTTTTCACCATTACTCCTTCAACTAAACATTGGTATGAACGTAAAAAGAAGGTCCATATTTAAAGCGGGTTATTTTATCTGAAAGAAAAGAATGGTTTTCCTCCCTGTTAACAATAGCCTTTCTCCATGGGCCATGGTTATCTTTTGTCTCATGGATTTCTGAATTTTCTGTTTTTTACTAGTGGGTAGGTGGGCTATTGTTTGGTTTGCCAGGTTTTAATTTTGTGTTCTATCCCAACCATGTGGCCTTTGAAGGTTGTCCCTCGTATTGTTAATGGTCCTACTGTTTTCAAAATTAATGACTTCACAACTTTTTCAAAGCAGATTGATCAATCTCCTTAAGTTTGGTGCAATTGAGTTACCACCCTTGGCAAAAAACCAAGGGGAGAGAACCGCGTCGTGGTCCTCTATTGCCGAGCTGCCTGAACTGCTTTGTGTGCCCTAGATACAACAAGGTGGTGAAAAGACTGCCTTACCCCTGCCCGAGTGCCTTTCCCGAGTGGGTTAAGACGGTCTTTTCCACCTTGTTGTGTGTGGATGGGTTGGACGGAAGTAGGGGCAGCTCGAAAGTAGAGGATCTAGATCCGGAGAGCCTATTTCCATGGCTTGCAGATAGGATTCTTAACATCTGAGTGAATTAGGGGATGACATAAACTCCTTTGACAATGTCATTCTCTATGGATTATTAGAATAGCCAACATGGTTGTCAGATTATTTTCCATTTAAAAAGAGTGTTACAATTGCTTATGCACAATGGATAATGGAATAAGAACTCGATCGAAACCTGTCGAAACCACCGAGTTAACTTGCTTTTGCAATTTTTCGAGATGATTTGAAGGATGATTTTAAAAAATCCAGGGTTTCGATCAAAATGCAATGGTTTCGACATGTTTCGACCAAATTTTGGTAGTTTCGACCTGAATACGTATATAAGTATCACTTATCCCCCGAACTTGTAAAAACCTAACTGGAAACTAGGACAAACATTTATATATTCTAGAAACTAGCCCAGACACTTATTTATGCCTAATATCGTTTAATATTTTATTTATTTAATATATTATTCATAAACAAGCAATTACTCCCTATTTGAATCTAATAAAAATAGTTAAAAAATCAAATTCCAAAAGGATAAAAAGGCAACCCCCCAGTTCAAGAACAAAAACTGGATTTTCGGCGGTAGGTGAAATTTTCAACTTTTTAATGTTGTGGTTTTTCTCAAATCTAAAAACTTCATAAATTTTAATATAATAAAGTTAAAAATCAAAAGTGTGGTAAAATATTCATTTGTTTTGATGTCTAAAAAAATATTTTCATTCAGAGCGATTTTAAACAGCATTCGTGCATACCAAATTAAGTTTGACCAAAATCTGATTTTTATTGAAGGAGTTATGTTCCACTCAAACCTTATTTGATACCATGTCCAAGAACAATATACAATATCAAACTTGGATCAAAATCACAAGTATTATTTTTAGTGTTCTCTATGTGAAACTAATGCATGGATTGGGTTTAAAATGTCAAAAATAGGCAGCACAAAAAGAATCAATTCAAAAAATAACTTGTGGGCCCCAAAACCAAGGTTCGAATTAGCTTGGGGAAAGTCCCAGGTTTCAACCAAGATATGGTCGAAACCGAGACGAACTCGGTTTCATTATCATCTATTGATGCATGGATTGGGTAATGCAAATTTTTTTTTTGTGGATCTCACATGTTTTCTTTTTTATTCATAGGTAATAATCTACCAAAGATCATGATTTTAAGAGCGAACATCTTCCTCCATCTAATACCTTCATCTATTTTGTAGATCAATCCCTTTCTCTTTTTTGTTTTTTTGGACAATTTCTTAGATCTATAAGATAAAAACGGAAATTACAAGATAAGTAGGTTTCAAATTTGTTTTACAACCACTACTTATCCATTTTGAAAATATTTACTCGATCCCCAAACTTGGTTAGTACTCATGCCACAGAAGAATAAAATAAAAAAAAATTTCTAAAATTACCCCAAAAATATGTTTTAAACAACAATGAGAAAATAGAAGGAAGGGGCGCACAATTTTCTTTACCTGTTTTTTTTTTTTTTAGTTATTTTTTATTGTTTTTCTCATTCGTTTTTTTTTTTTTTTACGGAGTTTCCTTCCACCCACGTTTTGAGATTAAATATGTGAAATATTTTTATTCGAAAAGATATCCTCAATCGGATGTAGAAGTGAAAATTGAGAGGGTCAGAAATGTCATAGATTTTCTCTTGAAATATTACTAGATGCATGGGTCGACTCATAGTGTTAAACTCATGCCCAAAACCTGGTTTAAAGCTCGGTCCTGACTGGTCTGATTTGAACTTGTGTAGAATCGACGACGGAATACGCCAGAGACTTGTGGGCAATGATACTCAAGCCATCTCACAAGGTCATCGACTGTAGGTCAGGGGAAGTCGTCGAGGATAGATTCATCGACAGAGATAGGGGGAAGTTTGTCGACAAAGGAGTATTCCTAACACCCTCCGCAAGTGGACCTACAAGGCCCGTATCGGTTCCCTCCGCTACTCTACAATGACTGGGGGTAAGTCACTATTCATATATTTCATGCTTGGGCATGATTAGTAATCTATAATCATCAAATTGGGCTTGGGACTATAGAAACCTTCAATTTAGAAATAGAATTGGACTATGGGCCTGAATGAGTTAAAAAGCCCAATGACTTAAACTAGGACCTTAGGTTAGTGTCTAACCAAACAACCCCTAGCCATTTAGACCTAAAGACCTAAACACAACCAAACATGCCCTAGCTCCAAGGTGAGGTAAATAGGGAATAAAGCAAATCACTATTCACTTCTCATTCCAAAAACCCTAAATCGATTTGAGAAGAGGAAAGAAGAAGGAGAAGAAGAAGAAGAAGAAGAGAAGGGGAAGGAGGAGAAAGCACTTATCCCAACTCATCCTACCTTGGTGAGCACTTCCATTCTCTTGCCTCTCTTTCTCCCTCCTTGCTTATTTATGTTTTGGACTTAGAATGCTTGACCTTTAATGGAGCTTACTAACTTATGTGCATGTGCAGATGTGCTTGTGTACATGTACCTGTGCAGATGTGCCAGTGCCTTCCCGAGGACACAGGCACATGCATTCCACCCTGACTGGAGGATGCACACCTGCCTGTGTATATGTACCTGTGTCTTCCCGAGGACATAGGCACATGGAAGCCTGCTAGACAGGCAGATGCACTTCTGGGTTGTATCAGCCTGTCAGCCTGTCTGATGCTGAGTTCCAAATCCCATTTTGGTTTTGAATCCCTTAGTTCTTAGCTCAAAGGAATCATACCTAATGGCTTCATATGGTCTCCTAGTCATGAGGAACACCTCTATTTAGGGTTTAATGGGTCTTAATCACTTGATTCTATGAACTCTAGGGTTTTGATGGATTCTTTAACACATCAAGGGAAGATGAGTATGTGGAGATGAACATAGAGGCATAAGGACTCATTCAAGTCCACAAATGAGGCTTAGTACCTCACCAAAAGAGAACCATTTGTGAATCTTCAAAGAAGACCTTTAATCTCTTGTTCTAAACCTAGGGTTTCACCATAAATGAGTTTGCTTGTGATTCAAAAGGGGGATGAAGGTTTCATGGGTTCACTTAACCTTACATTAATGGCATCAATGTATCCCATAATGACACAGGCACATGTACACAGTCAGATGTGCATCTACCGGTTTGTAATTGTGACATGTGCCTGTGTCCTGTTTTGTACTTATGTACGATTGATGGTTTCCTCCCTTTCTGGGGACCTATGTATCAATTATTTACTTGTTTTGGTGTGTATCTAGGGCACCCCAAGCACGGGGGTCGTACCACATTTTAGAACGCCAAATTACTTATCGTAAAATCAAACCGAAACTCAAGGTGAGGATATTGGATACCCCGACCTATCTTGGATTGTTATGCCTTGTTGTGTGATTGTCGTATAAGTGCTTCTTTGTTTAATGGTTGAGATAGTTTGATAGAAATGCTTGCATGTTGATGAGATTGAATGAGAAAATGGTTGTGTAATGAGAATGAGAATGCGAATGTGATTGAATGGTGAGATTGGCATGTGTGATAAGAATAAACATGGTTATATGTGTTGAGAATGAATATGACTATGTATGTGAGAATGGATGTGGTTTTATGTTGAACGGGAATGGTTAATGGTTATGAAATGTGTGAGAATGATGGGATCTAAGTGCCGTAGTGTGCGCCGGACTTGCGATCGATAACTAAATTGTGATTGAATGTGTACGTGTAAGCTAGAGGGGGCGAAAGGATAGTAAGCCAGGGTGGAGGGACTATGGACTCGACCTCTGGCCTACACGTGTTCATACCCTCTTAGGCATTAGATGTTGTTGGTTAGGTTGATACCCTACCCAGTGCTACAACCCTTGCCAACAGGGGTTTACGTATTGGATAATCCCCCATGGGAAAACCAGCGATTCCGGTTGAGGACTGGGTTCCGATGTAGGACCAGAACCGTGGCAGTGGGATTAACTTTGAGGGGTTTACTGGGTAAACCAGCGATTCCGGTTGAGGTATTGGGATCAGTGAGTCCGATCGAGAACCGGTACCGGTAAGTTTCCTGCGCAACTCGGGTTTAACATCGCCGGATAGGCCATCCAGGTGTGAGTGATGGAGGGCCGGGGATGCTACCTAAGGTGTTGCAATAGCACTATACCTGACCTAGAATTAGATGTTAGATGAACATTATTTAATGCATTCATGCGTCATGATATCTGCCATCCATGCATATTGTAACCATTTGCATGATTCGATTTACTCATTGGGCTCAGTGGAGCTCAGTCCTCGTGGAAACCTCTTTTTAGATGTTGATGCAGATGTAGTGGAGCCAGGTGGCTCAGAGTATGTGGCCCCTAAGGGCGACAATGGTGAGGACTGGTGGACCCCTAAGGAAGGGGGCATGGACCAGACTACTACTGCGAGATGTGCTACTAAGGAGAGTAGCATTGTTGGATACTGGGTCGATGGCCGCATTTTGATGTTTTATATTTTGCTACAATGATATCTTACTACTTATTATTTTAATTCCCGTCATGAGAGATGTATTATCTAAATAATATGTAATACATAAGTCCAGATGGGAAAGGATCGATAATTGTTATGTCTTGTTGTGATGGAATGATAACCTTGAATAAACTGCCACAATTAATGTATTTATGTTATCACATAGTTTCCGCTACTCTGAATATGATTATATATATTTCCTCTTGTCTTTTGATTTATCACTTGTGGTGTGGATGAGTTAGCTTAAATACTGCATTAGTGATCCTGGTGGGTGTGTGGACTGTATTTGTACGCTCCGATCATGGATTCTGGTGGTACAGGAATCAGGGTGTGACACATAGTACAACAAGAGTTGATTCAACAACCACTTCTGATGATGCATCAATAGATGATAATGAATTTTCAGATGTGGAATTTTTTTCATGCAGTAGAAGAGGAGTGTTCCCATGTTGGATTTGAGTTGGACAAATATTTGTTGGAAGGTATTCAGAAGGATGACACCCTTATTTTTGACATCTTGAATTGGTGGAAGATCATAATTTAAGATTTGTGATTCTAAGTAAGATGGCTAAGGATATTTTGAAAGGTTGTTACTTGATTCGATCTTCTCAAGGTCAATTAATTCAACATCAACAGAAACAGGTGTCTGTCATAGCCAATCTTGTGTACATACCAATGTATCTACTATCTTAGGTGTCAAAGAGCTACAAAACTGATATAGAATCCTACTGTCAATGCTAAAAGTAGACTCTGAAATAACAATTGAGACAAGAATTGCCAAAACTGATCTAGAATCCTACCACCATTCTTAATAATGCATTTTGAAACCCGATTCTTCTCTTTTTTAGAATGCATTTTAAACCTAGAATCTATTCCAAGAATACATACCTAAACCTTAACCTCACTGTTCAAGAAAAGAAAGTTTGGGGTGGGTGGGTGGGTTGGGGGGGGGGGGTGGTGAGCGGAAAATTATCGCCCCCAGTACTGGGGGAGGTCAAGTGCTCATCATGCTGTTGGGGCACCGCCCATGTGTGCACAGTGGGCCCCACCATGCACACATGGGTGGTGCCCAACCGCACGATGGCACTTGACCGCCCCTGGTACTGGGGGCGATAAAGATCCGGGGGTGAGTGGCCTGGAAAGTTAAAACAGTTAGGTAGAGAGGGTTACAGCATAACATGCAAAGATACTATAATGGGTTTTTTTTTGTTGGTAAGATACTATAAAGATACTATAAAGAAAGATACTATAAAGTTGAAAAGAGAATCATCCACTAGGAAATTGAAATGGCTGCCACCAATACTTTTAAGTTGCTTGAGCCTAAGCCATTCATGACAGGTAGATCGAGGAGCAGCAATTGTGGTCCCAAGTCCCAAATCCATCTTTCGTTTCACATGGCAAAGAGAATACTTATGCGTGGAGCTTATGGTGGTGAGTTGGGTAGATGGAATCCTTGCATGCATATATGCATGCATGTTTCAATATACAACACATAAAAGTTATCATAAACTTTCTAGATCCCATTCCTTTCCCTTTATTTTACACGGTTGTTCTGTTTTTTATTAATTCGAAGAAAATTATAGGGATAATTTCTTAGATCCATAAAATAAGTAAATTACACGTCACCCCTGGTTTTCAAACGAAATTCAGATCACCCCGTGATTTTTGAAAAAACTTAAATCACCTTTTGGTTTAAACCCTAATATGACAAATTAGTCCCTACCGATAGTTTTATGTTGTTAAGTGATGATGTCAGCCAGTTAAATAAATTTAAATTCCTAAACTACCATTGACCAATGTTGAAGATGAAGGAAGGGTAGAATTGTAAATTTAATTCTAATGTTTTAGTGCAAGGGTAAAATAGTCCTTTCACACCAATAAGGAACAGCAGACTAACACTGTTACTGTAGAGGGGATGATTTGAGTTTTTTCAAAAACCAAGGGATGATCTGAGTTTCATTTGAAAACTAGGGGATGACGTGTAATTAACCCATTATATTATAAAATAAGTACGTTTGATTTTGTTTTACACTATTTTGTCTTGTAAACCTACTTGTCTAGTGATTCTTTTTCTTATCACTCTCAAACGCCATGAAGAGAAAGCATCAAACCAGTAGGAATCTCTTACAAAAACTTGCATGTTATTTAAAGATCGAGTTTTCCTTCACCCAAACATGGGACTTAATTTTCAATAGGGGGAGTAATGATGAAATCACAATGGTGGTGAAGAAATTCTATGAGTGAATAAAACTTTCCTCTATGTTAAATAGTCATTTTTTTTATCAAAATTTGACTATGCTTTGATGTGATTGATATAATGCTTGCTTGTATGATGAAATTTGAACATTCATTTTTACTAGACTATTTAGAAGAAGCATAATAATCCATTTCATAAGGTAAAAGAGAAGGATACATGGATATAGCAAGCTAATAAATAGTTAAGGAGGACAACAACTTGATACAATACCACAAAGCTTCATACGTAAACTAAGTGCCTTAAAAGAGAGCATATGCTTTTAATATGGTATCAGAACCGCAGCAACCATTTAAGACATAACTTGATAAGGTCTGATCAACCGAGCAAGAGTACCGTTAAGGTGGAGGGACATAATTTCGTTCGTCGATCCCATCAACTTGCCACCGATGAAGATCGCGGGCACAGGTGTGCTGCAACCCATCCTCACGAGTGCCCTCTCCATTTCTTTTCCTTCAGGGTCATGGTCGAGCTCGTGAACCATGGGGTTCACACAAAGTTCATGGAAAAGAGTCTTGACGGTGTAGCACATGCAACATGAACTCTTACTGAATATCACAACTCCCTTCTCTGAGGCCAACCTCATTACCTTCTCCATCTTCTTTTGAACTTTTGGAGTAGTTTGATATCTCAAACTCAATTTTGGAATGTAACTAAGCTTTTGAAAATGGTGGAAGATAGAGAGAGCTCTTGAGGGTAGCTAGAGAAATTTCTTGGATTTGTATTTGAGCTCTAGCTTGAGTTGGGAGGTGGCTAGAGAGCTCTATTTATAGGGATAGGGAAGGGTTGGACTACTACTACTACTTAGACTACTTAGACTACTTATTTCACTCAAAGGAGAATGAGAATGTACTTTAAAGGATATTTGCCTAAAAGAATCTCAAATAAAGTTTTCTCAATTCTCCCATAGAATGTTGGAAGTGGAACCCCAACAACCCAAGTTGCAAAACATACCTTTTTATGGTTCTTGCTTAGACAGGCACACACAGGCCAATAAGCCCTCCACAGGAACTACTGATTTGGAATCTGTGTTGTCCTAGTAGAATTATAATAGAGGCATGAGAAGATTCCTACCCTATGCATGGAACCATATACTAGGGGTCCTATGGTCTCAGATCTTCAGGGTTCCCTACTTGACCCTCTAATGAACAATTTTAATCTTCTTTTGAGGGAAGGTCAGAAATTCGACAGAGAATAATACTAGAAAGCCAAAAGTCTAATGAACAATTTTAATCTTCTTTTGAGGGAAGGTCAGAAATTCGACAGAGAATAATACTAGAAAGCCAAAAGGTAATACGTACGTGTTTAGTATTGTAACCATTTGTTTGCCTTTCGTCATTGTTAATACTTTTAACGGATAGATAGATAGATAGATACCGTGGAAGACAAAGACGAAGACCGAAATGATTCTTTCGAATCATAAAAATAGATGGATCAAATTTATCTTGTGATTTTTGAAAGGGGTGCTATTCTCTGTGCCACAGCCCAGCCTGCGCCCAGGCACATGGGGGTGGGCACAATGACCACCCTGCCCCCTGCACAGGTTGCCCATGTGCCTAGGCGCAACCTGCGCTACAGCACAGAGAAAATTCTCTCTTTTTGAAAACACCACCTTTCATTGTTACATGGATAATTACCCTTTATTAGAATATAAAAATTCTATAAGTATTAACAAAAACATAAATTCATGGGGGAGAAGGAGAGGGAGGTTTTCCTAGACAATCACCCTGAAGGAGGCAATCTTGTAACCCAAAATATCTGTCACATGGTAAGTTGGCGATGGCTGAAATTTTGTGGATTAGTGGGCCCAACGTCCTTTGTTTGTATGTTTAGTTAGGTTAGATAGTAATTGGCCATGTGACAAAATAAAATTTTAAATTTTATTTTTTGCTAAAGATCAGAAAATGAATTTTATTACTATAATAAAATCAAAAAAAGAAATACACCATTGAACTACTAATCTACCTTTGGCTTAGCCATCAACAGAGAAGTGTAGTCCAATAAAAAAAACCAAAGTTACGAGAACCTATATCCGAGTCTTAGAAGAGCATTCTAGTTAATATCATCAATTATGACAGAAGGGGGATTATCCCAATCTCTAGAAGTCGAAGTAACTGCTGCATGTTTCACAAGCCTGTCCACGACGCAGTTAACCTCCCAGAAACAGTGAGTAACAAACCAAGAGATGCTATCCAGGTACGATTTATAATGCCACCATCTCCGTTGATAAATCCACGGGATATGCTGAATTTTAATGCAAATCATCACTGATTGAGAATCACATTCAACCCAGAGCTTTCTCACATTCAGAGATATTGCATGTTGGATTCCTGTGAAAAAAACATCGAACTCTGAAAAAAATTATTGTCACTCCTATTAAATTTGCAAAGGTTCGAAATTTCAACAGGAAAATAAAAATCTTAAAGAATGATTTAAAAGCACAGATAGATGAAATTACGATAATAAAATGCCACCACTTGGAACAATCTATGATTGAATTTTAGTCTGAAATTTCATAGGTTACTAATCCACCATTCGATTATATATCTTTAGATATAGTAACCATATGATTCATGCTTTATACTCTAGAGCTCTATTGAATGGTTGTAAGTTCTTAGGTATTATTATACATAGAAAAAAAAACTGTAGTTGAATCATTTGGGCTATGTTTGGAAGCCGAGAAAAGAAAAGAAAAAATTCAAAAAAATTTAAATTTGAATTTGAGGAGAGAGAGATAGACACATAAATCAATCATTTTATCATCATGATTTTTTTTTTGTCTTTTTTGTTTTTTCTTTTCTTGGCTACCAAACATAGCCTTGAGTACATTTATTATCATTCAAAAAGATGATTTGTTAGGCAATGTTTGGAATGCATTTTTGGAATAGATTCAGTATCTAGAACACACTTTGAAACCCGATTCTTTTATATTAATTTTCTCTCTTGATGATAAATTCTAGATCCGGCCAGAATCAATCCCAAGAATACATACCAAACATAGCCTTTGTGTTCTAATCAATCTGTTAGATGGAATCCACCTAACAGTAACTTATGATATATAATTCTATAATTCTCACAAGACACATGACCAATTGTGCATTTGTGCCCCAGTCATGGTTTGAGGTA
Source organism: Telopea speciosissima (assembly GCF_018873765.1). NCBI lineage: Eukaryota > Viridiplantae > Streptophyta > Magnoliopsida > Proteales > Proteaceae > Telopea > Telopea speciosissima. The sequence continues at coordinate 63,181,500 of NC_057919.1, forward strand.
TCGGATCGGATCGGATCGGCCGATTTTGGCCGGATTGGATTGGTATCAGCTGAGACCGATCTCGATACCGATCCGATCCAGCTGTACAGATAGGGGTAAAAATATATAAAAAAAAGCTGTTTTTTTAATAAGAAAATAGGAACAAAAATGTCATATTTGTTCGAGTTTGGGCGATCCAATCCAATCGAGCCGATACCGAAATCACGAACCATGGCCCCAGCCCCTGGCTTGGAGAGTTAAACAGTTTTAACTTTTAAGTAGGGGGTGTTACAGGAATTTAGCTTGTCTCCAGGGAGGCGTGCGCCCAGGGTGCTACCAAAGGGCATCCACCGGTTAAATTGTGTCACACACTTCTCGATATACATCTAGGGATATGTGCGATACAACCCAATAGCTAGCAGCACCCTGGGCGTTCCCTGCTCCCTAGAGACGATCCTGATCCGTGAGGGCCAAGAAACTCCCATAAAGGATGAGAGAGAATCTTCTCTAACCTTGAAAACCTGATTTGGCTTCCACTAATTAATACTTTGAAGTTGCCCATATCCCAAACTCCCCAAATCCATGTCACGTATGCGTGGAGCTTAGTGTGGTATAGATAGATGGAATCGTTCCATGCTAGCTAACTTCAACTAATTAATATAAACACAGAAAGGGTTCCATGCATGTGTCAATACAACACACAAACGTTATCTTAAAGTTTCAAGATCCCATTCCTTTCCCTCCATTTTACACCTTCTTCTTCTCTGTCTCTCTCAAAAAAAAATAATTTTTTGAATTAAAAAAAATGAAGAAGAATATTAGGGCAAAAGATTTGCATGATGAGTTGATGACGGCGAACGAATTTGGACACCAAGAAACATAAACGGTGGGTCCCACATAATTCTCTTTTCTAAAAACCTATTTTTTTACGGATTAGTTACCTTTCGCTTCTTCCATGTTTGCATGTGCGGGCGTCATAAGGATCCCTTGCTTGAAATATTATAGAACTTATCAGAAAGTATGGACTAGTATGGTCTGATGTCAATGGATATTCAAAAATTCATATTCGATCTGTATTTGTATCCATTTAAGTGAAGTCGAATCTGTTCAAAATTAATCGGATACGAATATGATAATTCCCTTATCCGATTCATTTAGCAATCTGACAGTAATAAAATGTCTGAAATATATCTTTGCGTTCGCCTACCTGATTAAGTTACATTATTGGATTTTGTTTTCTTATTTTTATAATTTTATCAGTTAAGATAATGTGATTCTTTTTCTAGATTTTTCTATTGGTTTTTATATATTGTTTTATGCACTATGATACATGGAATCACATATCTAACAAAATGAATACAAGATAAAATCGAAAGTATAAAAACATAAGAAAATCAAAGACTAAAAAGAGTAGAAGAAAGGGTAAGTTGTTGAATTCTCAAGTCTCAACCCTAGCTCTCACCAACAAAATGGTAAAGATGTCAACGGATAGTCAAAAATTTGTATCCAATCCGCGCGTTTATATCCATTTAGGAGAACCCATATTTAAAAAAATAATACTATCTGAAAATTATCCGAATCCGTCCGAATATAATCGGATACGAATATGATAATTCCACTATTTGATCGAATTCGATCCATTTAAATCCTTAGGTATGGTATCGATCTCTGACAAAAGTTTACATGTTATGTAAGGACTGAGTTTTTCACCCAATCATTCATGGGTTTTGACACTTAGATAAGACTTTTAATTTTAAAATAATCAAAAAGACATTTCGGACCTTCATCAATAGGGGGAGTACGTAATGATGAAATCACAATGGTGGGTGAATAAAACTTTCGCCTATGTTAAATAGTCATTTTTATCAAAATTTAGCTATGCTTTGTATTCTTCAATCATGATGTTAACTGGGATGTTCAAATGAGACCCATATACAGATTTTGTTGAGTTTTATTTCTCCTTTACTTGATTCGCTTATTTGTTTAGGGTCATGCCGAAGGTGGAATAGTAGATCAACGGTGTTTATCTTTTACAAATATACTTTTGTTGAGCTTTACCAAAAAAAAAATTGAACATTCTTGTTCCTCTTTATATGAGTAAATATCCAAGAAGAGACGTAATAATCCATTTCATAAAGAGAAAGAGAAGAATACATGGATGTAACAAGCTAATAAATAGCCAAGGAGAACAACTACTTGGTACAATAAAGGGCTTCATAGGTAAAATAGTGCCTAAGGAGAGGACACATGCTTTTAATATGGTATCAGAGCAACAACCATTTAGGATATGACTTGATATGGTCTGATCAATGGAACAAGTGTGCCACCAAGGTGTAGGGACATAACTTCATTTGTTGATCCCACCAATGTACCACCGATGAAGACTGCTGGCACACCTGTGCTGCAACCCATCCTCATAAGTGCCCTCTCCATTTCCATTCCTTCGGGGTCCTGGTCGAGCTCATGAACCATGAGATTCACACAAAGTTCATGGAAAAGAATCTTGACCGAGTAGCACATGCAACATGAGCTCTTACTAAACATCACAACTCCTTTCTCTGAGGCCAATCTCATCACCTTCTCCATCTTCCTTTGAACTTTAGGATGAGTAGTTTGATTTTTCAAACTCAAGCTTGAATTGTGACTAAGCTTTTGAAAATGTTGGAAGCTAGAGAGCTTTAAAAGGCTGAGTTTGGAACTTGAGTTTGGAAGAGGCTAGAGAGCTCTATTTATAGATATTGGGATGGGGAAAGGGTGGATTACTACTTGACTAGTACTTATTTCATTGGAAGATCATTCAAAAGGATTAAGGAGAATGAGAAAGTACTTTATAAGGATATTCCCATAACATTACCAAAGAAAAATTCTTTCTCAATTCTCCTTCGGAAATGGAACTGCACCAGCCCAACTTACGAAATATACCTTTTATGGTTCCTACAAGACAGAGCACACCTCCACAGGAACCACTAAATTGTAATCTGTGTAGTCCTACAAGAATGATGACAAAGATTCCTACCCTACCCATAATGGTAGGGTCCAAGGGTCTAAGATCTTGTGGGTCCCACTTGACCATCTCAAGAACAATCCGTCATCTTCTTTTAGAGGGAAAGTGGGATTGTGGGATGGGTTTCAATCATCCGAAAGAATATAATTGATTGGAAGAGAATTTGTCAGTGAATAATACATGAAAGTCAAATGGTAATACGTGTGAAGTATTGTAACCATTTGTTTGCCTTTCTTCTTTTTTTTTTTTAAATAACAAAAAAAATATCCTACTGAGGACCCATCAGCCCGAAAGGGTTGCTCGGTTGGCATCCAAGCTCCAAAAGAAGAGGGCGGCAGGAATGAGAAGGTGGTGGAATGAGGAAATAAAGATGTCTAACATCCAATTGGGTAAGGGGAGAGTCGAACTAGAGCTTTGAAATTTTAATGAAAAAATAAAACTCCTAAAGAATGATTTAAAAGAATAAATAGATTCCAATGCATAGAACAATATATGATTAAATTAAAGTATAAAATTTGACATGTGATTAATCCCCTATTTTCTAGATATCTAACAGTTGGAATTGCCACAAGTGCCTTCCATGTGGCATGACTAAACTTTTAGTCTAGATTATTTCTTTAACATCCATCCGATTATATATCTTTATATGATTCATGCATTATTTCCCAGAGCTCTATTGAATGGTTGATACTTCTTGGGTATTAAATAGATTTAAAAAACGTGGTTGAATCATATGAGTAAGTTTATTATTGTTCAAAAAGATGATTTGTTAGGTTGTGTTTGGTATCCATTCTCAAAATAGATTCTGGGTTAGAACGTATTTTGGAACCTGATTCTTCTCTATTATCTTTTTTCAGAATATAGGTCTCGACCTATAATTTATTCTGAAAAAAGATACCAAATACAATCTTAATGTATTAAAAATAATCATAATTTGTTAGCTTTTTGTCCTTTGATATGGAAATCCTCTTTTTTGATAAAAAAACCAATGATGTAATTTGTCTTAATTAATGCAATATATTTCTTCTTGCACCCAATAAAAAGGTGCACCAGCCCATGGCCTGGAAAGTCGGCCAGGATCTTCTCCAGGGAGCAGGGAACGCCCAGGGCGCTGCCAGCTGTTGGGCTGTGCCGCACACATCCCTAGACGTGCATCGAGATGTGTGCGGCACAACTTAACCGTTGAATGCCCCTTGGAAGCACCTTGGGCGCATGCCTCCCTAGAGACGAGCTAAATTCTGGAAAGTCAAAACAGTTGGGTAGAGGGGATTATAGATGGGGCCAAGATAGGTAGAGTAGCACCTGCGGTCCCAAGTCCCAAATCCATCTTTCGTTTAAATGGCAAAACGTATATGTATACATGGAGCTTAGTACGTGTGGTGGGTGGGTAGATGGATCTTTATCCCCTCAATTTGCCTGGCCCTCAATTTCCTCAATTCCCGCGGAGATGACCACCCTACCCCCTGCCCGAACACACTACCCGGATGGGATCCACCTCCCTCTATTAGAGGGAATTGAGGAAATTGACGAGCAAGCAAATTGATGTGATAATTTTCCGTGGGTAGATAGTATCGTTCCATATTTGTTTCAATATATAACACAAAAAGATTAGGATAAATTACATAGACCTACCTTGATGAATATCTAAATTACACTTTCCCCGTGTTCCTACCATTAGTAATTTTTAGAAACAGAAAGTGTAATTTAGGCATTCGTGAGGGTCTGGGGGAATGATGTGGGACTGAGCCAGTTCCACAGTGTAATGGGTTGGAGGAATAGAGGTGAGATTTAATTTTCTCATAAACAATAATCAAAGTCCTTTGTTTTTTGTGAGGCTTTGGATAGCATAGATGTGAGATTTTCAAGTGCCACGTCAGCAGATAAAACATTTAATGCTATTTCATGAGTTTTTATAAGGTTTTTTTTTTTTTTTTTTTTTTTTGTGATGAAACAAACAAACAAGATTAGGGTAGGATCTTGAAGTGCCACATCAGCATTTCCCCATCCTACCTAAATCTCCGTCAAACAAAAGGGCCATGGGTTCTGACACTTGGGTAAGACTTCTGGAATAATGAAAAAGACATTTCAGACTTTTATAAATAAAGTGAATAGTGATGAGATCAAGCTTTCCTCAATGTTATATAGTCATTTTTAGTAGAATTTGACTATGTTTGGTGTGATTCATATAATACCCACTTATATAATGGAATTTAAACATTCATGTTCCACTTTATATGAGTAAACATATAATAATCCATTTCATAAGGAGAAAGAGAATGTTACATGTATATAGCAAGCTAATAAATAGCCAAGGAGAACAACTACCTGATACAATAGAGGGTTTCTTAGGTAAACTAGTGCCTAAGGAGAGAACATATGCTTTTAATAATATGGTATTAGAGCTGGAAACAGCTTCTCTAGAAACAGGGATAAAGCTGCATACATTTGACTCTTCCCAGACCCTGCTAAATGCGGTAGCCTTGTGCATTGAGTACAGCCTTTTAATATGGTATTAGAGCCGCAACAACCATTTAGGACATAACTTGATATGGTCTGATCAACCGAGCAAGAGTGCCATTAAGGTGAAGGGACATAATTTCATTCGTCGATCCCATCAACTTACCATCGATGAAGACCGCGGGCACAGGTGCACTGCAACCCATCCTCATGAGTGCCCTCTCCATTTCCCTTCCTTCAGGGTCATGGTCGAGCTCGTGAACAATGGGATTCACACAAAGTTCATGGAAAAGAGTCTCGACCGTATAGCACATGCAAGATGAGCTCTTACTAAACATCACAACTCCCTTTTCTGAGGCCAATCTCATTACCTTCTCCATCTTCGTTTGAACTTTAGGAGTAGTTTGATTTCTCAAACTCAAGCTTGGAATGTGGCTAATTAAGCTTTGAAAATGTTGGAAGCTAGAGAACTGTTGAGAGTAGAGAAATGCTTATGGATTTGTATTTGAGAGTAAAGTTTGGAGCTTTTGAGTTTGGAAGAAGGCTGGAGAGCTCTATTTATAGGGTTTGTTAAGGAAGCGATGGACCACTACTTGACTAATTGCATTGGAAGACTGTTCAAAGGAGAATGACAATGTACTTTAAAGGATATATGGCCCAGTAGAGTATCAAAGAAAAACTTTTCTCAGTTCTCCCAGTGATATGGAACCCAACTACCCAAGTTGCAAAATATACTTTACATGGTTATTGCAAGACAGGCACACGCAGGCCATAAAGGGAAAATTATCACCTCCAGTTTGTTGATCGGTCCAGTTCCCCAGTTCCTCTAATAGGGGGATGGTGGACCCCATTTGGGCAGGGTGTTTGGGCATGGGTAGAGAGGTCATTTCAGCCCCCCTTTGTTAGAGGAACTGGGGAACTGGGCCGGTCAGCAAACTGGAGGTGATAAAGATCCGGCCATAAAGACCTTTTACAGGAACCACTCATGAATTGGAATCTGTGTTGTCCTAGTAGAATGATAATAGAGGGATGACAAGATTCCTATCTATTATGCTTCCATCTTAAAATCAATTGGTTGATAGTGGGGTGGTATCTTGTGGCTCTTATACTTGATAGTCGGAGCCATGGTTTGAGGTATCGGATCAGATTGATCGATTCACCGGATTGGATTGGTATCAGTCGAGGCCGATCCTGAGATTTGACCGATACAATAAGGTTTGATTAGATCGCCCAACTCAGTTGGATCGGTCAATCAGATCTGATCCTTGACCGATCCAATTAAATATTTTTTTTTTTTATTTTTTAAAGTTTTAAAGTTTTTTTTTTTAGTTTCTTATATTATCTTGACCGATACTGACCGATATTGATTGATACCAATCAATTTTGACCGATCCGATCCGGAGATCACAACACCTATCAACTCTAGTCGATACATGACCCGATCCATAAAAAAACTATTTTGGGGGATTCCATGCATGTTTCAATACAACACAACGTTATCTTAAAGTTTCAAGATCCCATTCTTTTCCTTTTCTTTCCCTCCATTTTACACGTTCTTTTCTCTCTCTCTCTCTCTCAAAATTTTTTTTGGATTAAAAAGAAAAATAAAGAAGAATATTAGGGCAAAAGATTTGCATGATGACGGCGAACGAATTCGCACACAGAGACACGAAATGGTGGGTCCCACATAATTCTCTTTTGGTAAAAACCTGTTTTTTTAACGGATTAGTTACCTCTCGCTTCTTCCTTGTTTGCATGTGGGCGTCATAACGAACGAATCGTTATCCTCTACAGTTCCCCATCCGGTGCGATTCCCTAGTTCCTCTCACAAGAGGGGGGTGGGACCCACCCGGAGCACCTACCCAAACAGTCTGCCCAGGTGGGGTCCACCCTCTTATTGTGAGAGGAACTAGGGAACCGCACCGATCAGGGAACCATACACGAAAAAAATTCCATAACAAACCCTCGCTTGAAATATTGTAGAACTTGTCAGGAAGATATGGATTGAAGTCAACGGATATTTGAAAATATGTATTCGATCTATATTTGTAACTGTTTAGTTGAAATCAAATCCATTCGAAACTAATCGGATACAAATATGATAATCTCTTTATCCAATTTATTTAGCAATCTAACAGTAATAAAATGTCTGAAATATATCTTTGTGTTCATCTATCCGATTAAGTTAACATTATTGGATTTTGTTTTTTTATTTTTTTTATTTTTTATAATTTTATAAATTAAGATAATGTGATTTTTTTTCATATTTTCTATTGATTTATATATATTATTTTATGCACTGTGATACATGGAATCACATATCTATTCAAATAAGGGTAAAATACAAGTACCCCCTATAATGCACCCAATATTCCTCGTATCCCCTAAGGTTCTGACAAATCCACGTACCACCCCTACTTTGCCCCCCTAATTCCAGACAAGTCCAAACCGTTAAGTTTAGGTGTTAAGTGCTAAAAACTTGACCATTTTACCCTTTCTTCTATGTTTATAAATTTGAAAAGATCTAATTGTCCTGACCTATTTGTTTATAATATGAAAAGACCTTTTTGTCCTAACCTAATTCGATAAGAACCTTTTACCCCCATTATTTGTTCTTAAGAAGCCAACCCAACCTAATTACCAAAATGCCCTTACTAGGGCATAATTACCAAAATACCCTCATCTTCCCCAAAATCCATCTTCCATTTCTGAAACTTCTCTCAAAAGATTCAACATTAATTTTCCATTTCTATGCACACTACAGTACCTTTGATTCTGAACTATATCTCCCTCACCCCTTCTTCTTCTTCCCCCATCTTCTAGGCGAAGGACTACCTGCCCTTGGCAACCTTAGCCTTTGAATCTCAGACTCTAAATCCTTCTATATCGTGGAATATCAAACTAAGACAAATACTGATCTCTATCCTACCGCCAACAACAACTTTAGGTGGTTTTATTTGATGGTTCACACGCTGTTTCTCTGTACTATTACTTGAGCTTCATTGGACTGGGGTTCGAAGACGTTATCCCAAAATCTCGGTTCCATTGAAATATTGTTGAGAGAGATTCAACCGTCATAGAGTTTTGTTTTTCCATCCTAGTTCGAAATCCAGAGGTAGAAGACAATCTATTCTTCCACTCTTTTTCTATTGTCTTTTCCTTTTGTTATTGTTACTCCTTCGCCTACAAGTTGCAAAGAGAAATCATGGCCCGCGGCTTTCCGGCACAAGTAACGAACAAGTAATCATGGCTTGCAGGTTTTTTCAAACCCTAAACAAGAAGATTTACCAGATCAAGCTCCCAAAAGAGATTCGTCACAGCAGATGTGTTGGTTCCTCTTTCGGCTGGCTTGTAATCCTCAATGGATTCTGCCGCATTTTTCTCAGAATTAATTTCTCTCTCTCTTGAAATCTATATCCTTCATTCTATTATTGCTACCTCATTCCACACCTTCGACTGCAACCTCAAACCCACCTCCTTTTTCCTTTTTTTTTTTTCTCCGCAATTTCTTCAACCCCCACCCTCGCCCTCGTGTTTCGCCAGTAGCCAAAAAAAAAAGAGTGAATAAAGAAGAGAAAGACGAAATTAGAGAACAAAAACCAGTCTGTGTTGGATTTTGAGAGAAGTTTTAGAAATGGAAGATGGATTTTGGGGAAGATGAGGGTATTTTGGTAATTATGCCCTAATAAGGGCATTTTTGTTATTAGGTTGGGTTAGGTTCTTAAGAACAAATAGTGGGGGTAAAAGGTTCTTATCAAATTAGGTTAGGATAAAAAGGTCTTTTCATATTATGAACAAATAGGTTAGGGCAATTAGGTCTTTTCAAATATATAAACATAGAAGAAAGGATAAAATGGTCGAGTTTTTAGCACTTAACACTTAAACTTAACGGTTTGGACTTGTCTGGAATTAGGGGGGTAAAGTAGGGGTGGTACGTGGAATTTGCAGGGGTAGTACATGGACTTGTCAGAACCTTAGGGGGTACGAGGAATATTGGGTGCATTATAAGGGGGTATGTGTATTTTACCCTTAAAATAAATACAAGATAAAATCAAAAGTAAAAAAACGTAAGAAAATCAAAGACTAAGAAGAGTAGAAGAAAGGGTAAGTTGTTGAACTCTCAACTCTCAACCCTAGCCCTCATCAACAAAACAGTAAGATGTCAACGGATAGTCAAAAATTCGTATTCGATGCGCGTTTATATCCATTTAGGAGAACCCATATTAAAAAAAAAAATTACAATCCGAAAACTATTCGAAACTGTCTGAATATAATCGGATATGAATATGATAATGTCACTATCCGACCAAATTCGATCCGTTTAAATCCTTAGGTATGGTATCAAACCAAGAGGGATCGATCTCCTACAAAAGTTTACATGTAATGTAAGGACCGACTGTTTCTTCACCCAATCATTCATGGGTTTTGACACTTAGTTAAGACTTTTAATTTTAAAATAATGAAAAAGACATTTCAAACCTTCATCAATAGGGGGGGAAGTAAGTAATGATGAAATCACAATGGTGGGTGAATAAAACTTTAGCCTATGTTAAATAGTCATTTTTATCAAAATTTGGCTATGCTTTGTATTCTTCAATCATGATGTTAACTGGGATGTTCAAATGAGACCCATATACAGATTTTGTTGAGTTTTACTTCTCCTTTGCTTGATTCGCTTCTTTGTTGATGGTCATGCCGAAGTTGGAATAGTAGATCAACGGTGTTTATCTTTTACAAATATACTTTTGTTGAGCTTTACCAAAAAAATAATTGAACATTCATGTTCCTCTTTATATGAGTAAATATTCAAGAAGAGACACAATAATCCATTTCATAAAGAGAAAGAGAAGGATGTAACAAGTTAATAAATAGCCAAGGAGAACAACTACTTGGTACAATAAAGGGCTTCATAGCTAGGTAAAATAGTGCCTAAGGAGAGGACACATGCTTTTAATATGGTATCAGAGCAACAACCATTTAGGACATGACTTGATATGGTCTGATCAATGGAACAAGTGTGCCACCAAGGTGGAGCGACATAACTTCATTTGTTGATCCCACCAATGTAGCACCGATGAAGACTGCTGGCACACCTGTGCTGCAACCCATCCTCATAAGTGCCCCCTCCATTTCCTTTCCTTCAGGGTCCTGGTCGAGCTCATGAACCATGAGATTCACACAAAGTTCATGGAAAAGAATCTTGACCGAATAGCACATGCAACATGAGCTCTTACTAAACATCACAACTCCTTTTTCTGAGGCCAATCTCATCACCTTCTCCATCTTCCTTTGTACTTTAGGATGAGTAGTTTGATTTCTCAAATTCAAGCTTGAAATGTGACTAAGCTTTTGAAAATGTTGGAAGCTAGAGAAAATATACCTTTTATGGTTCTTACAAGACAGAGCACACCTCCACAGGAACCACTAAATTGTAATATGTGTAGTCCTACAAGAATGATGACAAAGATTCCTACCCTACCCATAATGGTAGGGGTCCAAGGGTCTAAGATCTTGTTGGTCCCACTTGACCATGTGAAGAACAATCCATCATCTTCTTTTGGAGGGAAAGTGGGATTGTGGGATGGGTTTCAATCATCCGAAAGAATATAATTGATTGGAAGAGAAATTCGTCAGTGAATAATACATGAAAGTCAAATGGAAATACGTGTGAAGTATTGTAACCATTTGTTTGCCTTTCTTCATTTAAAAAAAAATAAATAAAAAATCCTACTGAGGACCCATCAGCCCAAAAGGGTGGCTAGGTTGGCATCCAAACTCCAAAAGGAGAGGGCGGCAGGAGTGGGGAGGTGGTGGAATGAGGAAATAAAGATGTCTAACATCCGATTGGGTGGGTAAGGGGAGAGTCGAACTAGAGCTTTGAAATTTTATTGAGAAAATAAAACTCCTAAAGAATGATTTAAAAGAATAAATAGATGCCAACGCATAGAACAGTATATGATTAAATTAAAGTATAAAATTTGACATGTGCCTAATCCCCTATTTTCTAGATATGCAACAGTTGGAATTGCCACAAGAGCCTTCCATGGGGCATGACTAAACTTTTAGTCTAGATTATTTCTTTAACATTCATCCACTTATATATCTTTATATGATTCATGCATTATTTCCTAGAGCTCTATTGAATGGTTGATACTTCTTGGGTATTAAATAGATTTAAAAAACGTGGTTGAATCATATGAGTAAGTTTATTATTGTTCTAAAAGATGATTTGTTAGGCTGTGTTTAGTATCCATTCTCAAAATAGATTATGGGTTAGAACGTATTTGGAACTTGATTCTTCTCTATTATCTTTCTTCAGAATAAACCTATAATTTATTCTGAAAAGAGATACCAAATACAATCTTAATGTATAAAAATAATAATAATAATTTGTTAGCCTTTTGTACTTTGATCGGGAAATCCTTTTTTTTTTGGTTAAAAAAGAATGATGTAATTTGTCTTAAATATTAATGCAATATATTTCTTCTTGCATGTAGTAAAAAGGTGCACCAGCCCATGGCCTGGAAAGTCGGATCAAGATCTTCTCCAGGGAGTAGGGAATGCCCAGGGCGCTGCCAGCCGTTGGGCTGTGCCGCACACATTCCTAGGCGTGCGCCGAGATGTGTGCGGCACAACTTAACCGTTGGATGCCCCCTGGCAGCACCCTGGGCACGCGCCTCCCTGGAGATGAGCTAAATTCTAGAAAGTCAAAACAGTTGGGTAGAGGGGATTACAGCTGGGCCAAGATAGGTAGAATAGCACCTGCGGTCCCAAGTCCCAAATCCAGTTTTCGTTTCAATGGCAAAACGTATATGTATACGTGGAACTTGGTATGTGTGGTGGGTGGGTAGATAATATCGTTCCATATTTGTTTCAATATATAACACAAAAAGATTAAGGTAAATTACATAGACCTGCCTTGATGAATATCTAAATTATACTTTCCCCCGTGTTCCTACCATTAGTAATTTTTAGAAACAAAAAGTGTAATTTAGGCATTCGTGAGGGTCTGGGGGAATGATGTGGGACTGGACCAGTTCCACAGTGTAATGGGTTGGAAGAATAGAGGTGAGATTTAATTTTCCCATGAACAATAATCAAAGTCCTTTGTTTTTTGTGAGGTTTTGGATAGCATAGGTGTGAGATTTTCAAGTGCCACGTCAAGACAAAGTATTTAATGCTATTTCATATATTTTTGTAAGTTTTTTTTTTTTTTGTTTTTTTTTTGTGATGAAACAAACAAACAAGATTAGGGTAGAATCTTGAAGTGCCACGTCAGCATTTTCCCACCCTACCTAAATCTCCGTCAAGCAAAAGGGCCATGGGTTCTGACACTTGGATAAGACTTCTGGAATAATGAAAAAGACATTTCAGACTTTTATAAATAAAGTGAATAGTGATGAGATCAAGCTTTCCTCAATGTTAAATAGTCATTTTTAGTAGAATTTGACTATGTTTGGTGTGATTCATATAATTCCCACTTATATAATGGAACTTAAACATTCATGTTCCACTTTATATGAGTAAACATATAATAATCCATTTCATAAGGAGAAAGAGAATGTTACATGTATATAGCAAGGTAATAAAAAGCCAAGGAGAACAACTACCTGATACAATAGAGGGATCTTAGGTAAACTAGTGCCTAAGGAGAGAACATATGCTTTTAATAATATGGTATTAGAGCTGGAAACAGCTTCTCTGGAAATAGGGATAAGGCTGTGTACATTTGACTCTCCCCAGACCCTGTTAAATGCGGTAGCCTTGTGCACTGAGTACGACCTTTTAATATGGTATTAGAGCCGCAACAACCAATTAGGACATAACTTGATATGGTTTGATCAACCGAGCAAGAGTGCCATTAAGGTGAAGGGACATAATTTCATTCGTCGATCCCATCAACTTACCATCGATGAAGACCACGGGCACAGGTGCACTGCAACCCATCCTCATGAGTGCCCTCTCCATTTCCCTTCCTTCAGGGTCATGGTCGAGCTCGTGAATCATGGGGTTCACACAAAGTTCATGGAAAAGAGTCTCGACCGTATAACACATGCAACATGAGCTCTTACTAAACATCACAACTCCCTTCTCTGAGGCCAATCTAATTACCTTCTCCATCTTCCTTTGAACTTTAGGAGTAGTTTGATTTCTCAAACTCAAGCTTGGAATGTGGCTAATTAAGCTTTGAAAATGTTGGAAGCTAGAGACCTGTTGAGAGTAGAGAAATGCTTATGGATTTGTATTTGAGAGTAAAGTTTGGAGCTTTTGAGTTTGGAAGAAGGCTGGAGAGCTCTATTTATAGGGTTTGTTAAGGAAGGGGTGGACTACTACTTCACTAATTGCATTGGAAGACCGTTCAAAGGAGAATGAGAATGGGACGTATTTTAAAGGATATATGCCCAGAAGAATATCAAAGAAAAACTTTTCTCAGTTCTCCCAGTGATATGGAACCCAACTGCCCAAGTTGCAAAATATACTTTACATGGTTATTGCAAGACAGGCACACACAGGCCATAAAGACCTTTTACAGGAACCATTCATGTATTGGAATCTGTGTTGTCCTAGTAGAATGATACTAGAGGGATGAGAAGATTCCTATCTATTATGCTTCCATCTTAAAATCAATTGGTTGAAAGTGAGGTGGTTTTTTATGGCTCTTATACTTGATAGTTGGAGCATTCACAATCGATGTGGGATTATTACCTCAATACTATCCTTTGTATTTAACCTTATAATAGAAGTCCTATGGTCACAGATCTTGAGGGTTCTACTTGACCATCTGATGAAAATTTTGATATATACCTAAAGTCGACCTACTTATGGCAAGGCTAGAACGCGATACTCGAACTACTACTATATAAATTCACTAATTTAAAACTGGGGAAATTTACCAAAACTAAATGTATTATATCTAGGCTTTTGCTATAGATTGAAAACCTTATTTTGGGGGAAAAAGAAGCATTTGGGACATTAAAAACTATATCTAAAGGTATTATGGGCGAGTCTGGCTCATCTCCTCGTACGAGGTTGCTTCTAGGGAGCTGGCCTCCACTCAAATGGAATCCACTGGACCCATTTGATGGCAGTGGATTCCATCTGAGTGGAGTTCGGCTCCCAAGGAACGACCTCGTTGGAGGAGCTGAGCTCAACTCATCATAGGCCATGGAAATTACAGTCAGATTTAACCAAAAAAAACAAAAAAGAAATTGCTGTCAGAAAAAGAGGAGACTGGAATGGAAACCTATATGAGCCAAAGGAAAGCCTCGGAGAAAAGAGAAAAAAAATTCAATACAATACTCTCACTTATTCCAAATTGGGTATTGAATTAAAGAAGAGAGTCACTCTCACCCACCCGATACAAGTTTATCGAATCAACACACATGGGACGACCTGTACGAATGGTTTTAATCAAGACGATCTGGTAAAAAAATCTTATGCTACAGAATAAATTATGATGGGAAAAAAGAGGTATTTTGAGATGGTAATTTATCGTAGCAAAATGATGCTTTTTTGGGACATTTCTCATACCTAAAAAATGTCATTAGCGATGGATATTCCCATCCCAAAAGTCATTGAAGATGAAATGTATACTTCCATTAGAGACAAAAATTCTAGACCCAGAATCTATTATGAAAATACATATCAAACACAAACTTAATGTTACCAAAAAAATAAAAAAATAAATAGTCAATCTCCCAAGACAAAATAGTTTAGTGGAATGGGGTAACAGGGATTCAGATTTTCTACGGCACACTGCCTATAGCGGTCTGAGCGGCACAGACACATGAACGTGCCCATTGACCGCCTTACCCCTGCCTGAGCTCCTTACCCGAGTGGAGGTAAGGCGATCATTGTGCATACTCATGTGTCTGCACCCCTTAGGCCACTACGGGCAACGCGCCATAGAGGATCTGAATTAGGGTAACAGCCGCGCGCAAGATAGGTAGAAGGCAGCACCTGCTGTCCCAACTCCCAAGTCCCAAATCCAACTTTGGTTTCACATGGCAAAGCGTATGCATATGCGTGGGGCTTAGTGTGGTGGGTAGAATGTTAGATCGCATCGTTCCATGCATATTTCAATATACAACACAAAAAGGTTATCATAAAGTTTCTAGACGCCATTCCTTCCCTTCCATGTTACACGTCTCTCTCTCTCTCTCTAAAAAGTAGATAAAAAAATGAAGAAGAAAATCATATCACCCTTGATATTAAGGAGGAAAAGCATCAAACCAATAGGATTCTTCTTGAAAACTTTTCATGTTATGTGAGGACCGAGTTTTTCTTCACCCAATTACTCATGGGTTCTGATACTTGGATGAGATGTTGTAACAACAGAATAAATAACACTGAGAAGTGGAGCATATAAGACTTATCTTAGTAACCAAATGAAGATTTTCAGAATTGAAGAGAGTGTTCCTTTAAGTCTTTTTGAAGTAGAATTGATCTGAGTTGAGTTGTGTTGGATATATGTGTCCATCAAACCCGGTTCAACCCGGTTTACTATGTATTAAACATTTCATATATTTTGGTTTAATATAATCATATACGATATAAATTTTTTGAGCAATGTATGTCCATAAGTTACACTTTAAATTGGTAATCAGGACTAGGGTTTGGGCTAGACACCCTTATTACATGGTCGTCGCATTGGATATGCCTAGACATGTTGATGTCAGGGTACGAATGCAAGTGCACACATGACGAAGAATCTTATTTTGTCGATTTCCTCATGTATTACTATCAGATATAGGTTTGAGATACACGTGTCATCGAGACCCAGTATCAAAGGGCCTTGTCACTGCATAATGTGAATGTATTCTCTAATTCACCAATGACTGAGGTTTAAGAGAATTAAAGCCGGTGTTCTGAGAATGCGTAAATATTATGTGAGTGAAAGAGTCACTCAACATGGTTTTCACTATTCAATTGAGGAATATCACAGGGAGTTAGTTTGTGGATGGTCGGATCAGAATCAAGATCATGTACGTATCGTTTTGTAAATGGTTTTGCAATACATTTTTTTCACTTAAAATGATATATTATAGTATGTTTTTGGTAAAGTTTGTAATCATGTTTTGCGGATTCCGATCACGTACACGTACGCTATGATATGGACATGTACTATGGAATGGGGTTTGGCAGTACTTATGTACATGTCCTAGATTCCATAATGATGATGTTGATTAGTGGAGGGTTGGTGCATAATTGTTATGCAGGGGTATTTCTGGGATTTACTAATTAATAATTAATTAATTTAATCTTAAATGGACTTTATGCAAATATTTATTAATGGCCCATTAAAGATTAAATTTTTAATTATTTTACTTCCCTTTTAAATACTGCTTCTTCACTAATTAGTCTGTGGATGGAGAGATTCTTCCACTAATCCAACTAATAATTTGAGTAAACATCCATGCAAAGAACCACATGTACCAGACTATATATTTAGTCGTTCAGATTCTCTTAAACTCAAGAAGAGACGTAATAATAATCCATTTCATTAGGAGAAAGAGAATGTTACATGTATATAGCAAGCTAATAAATGTCAAAGAAGAACAACTACTTGATACAATAGAGGGTTTCAAAGGTAAACTAGTGCCTAAGAAGAGAACATATGCTTTTAATAATATGGTATTAGAGCCGCAACAACCATTTAGGACATAACTTGATATGGTCCGATCAACCGAGCAAGAGTGCCATTAAGGTGAAGGGACATAATTTCGTTCGTCGACCCCATCAACTTACCACCGATGAAGACCGTGGGCACAGGTGCGCTGCAACCCATCCTCATGAGTGCCCTCTCCATTTCCCTTCCTTCAGGGTCATGGTCGAGCTCGTGAATCATGGGGTTCACACAAAGTTCATGGAAAAGAGTCTCGACCGTATAACACATGCAACATGAGCTCTTACTAAACATCACAACTCCCTTCTCTGAGGCCAATCTAATTACCTTCTCCATCTTCCTTTGAACTTTAGGAGTAGTTTGATTTCTCAAACTCAAGCTTGGAATGTGGCTAATTAAGCTTTGAAAATGTTGGAAGCTAGAGACCTGTTGAGAGTAGAGAAATGCTTATGGATTTGTATTTGAGAGTAAAGTTTGGAGCTTTTGAGTTTGGAAGAAGGCTGGAGAGCTCTATTTATAGGGTTAATTAAGGAAGGGGTGGACTACTACTTGACTAATTCCATTCGAAGACCGTTCAAAGGAGAATGAGAATGGGACGTAAGGATATATTCCCAGAAGAATATCAAAGAAAGTTTTCTCAGTTCCCATGGAAGTGGAACTCCAACAACCCAAGTTGCAAAACATACCTTTTTATGGTTCTTGCAAGACAGGCACACGTCTCCACAGGAACCACTGATTTGGAATCTGTGTTGTCCTAGTAGAATGATAATAGACGGATGAGAAGATTCCTACCCTATGCATGTAACCATATAATAAGGGTCCAATGGTCTCCGATCTTCAGGGTCCCCTACTTGACCATACCATATAATAATTAAGGGTCCTATGGTCTCAGATCTTCAGGGTCCCCTACTTGACCATCTGATGAACAACTTGATATACCAAAAATCAACCAACTTATGCCAAATTGACATGTGGCAAGGCTAGAATGCGATACTCAAACTACTACTATATAGAATCACTAAGTTAAAATTGGGGAAATTTACCATAACTACTAAAGGTAGTGTATCTATCAAGTCTTTAGCTATAGAAAACCTTATTTTGGGGTAAAGAAGCATTTGAAAAATTAAAAACTGTATCTAAAGGTTGTAAGATTTTCATAAGGTGGGTTTACATAGCCTCAATTTTGTTTTAATAAAATCAGATTAGATGATATGAGTCCAGTTTCTATGTGTGAACCTAAAGTATTGTTTCCTTAATGGGAAAAAAATCTTAATTTCTTTACAGGGTTGGTTCTTACCATCAGCACTATAAATAGTTGTCACTGGCCCATTAAGTGAACAATCTGAGAAAACCTAACCTGATGTGGAAGAGGGTAAATCAAACCGACAAAGTTCGTGTGTTGCGGATATCATTAAGAAAGGATTTAGCTTCCACAACCATAGAATCAGATACGTCAATCACACCTCCATTACTATGTCTGTATGCTCATTGATCTCCATGAATGTTTTTGCTTCAGTTATCTTATCAAAGGTATCATAGGCCATGGAAAGTACTATTAGAAAAAGAAAAAGCTAAAATGGAAATTACATGAGCCAAAGGAAAGATTCGGAGAAAAGAAAAAAATTTCAATACTAAACTCTCACTTATTTCATTTCGGGTATGAAAGAAGAGAGTCACTCTCACCCCGTCCAATACAAGCTTATCGAATCAACACACATGTGGGGAGACCCGTACAAATGGTTTTTAAGAGGATCTGATGGAAAATCTTTGCTACAGAATAAATTATGGTGGGAAAAAAAGGTATTTTGGGAGGGTTATCGTAGAAGAATGATACCTATTTTTGGGACATTTCTCAAACCTAAAAATGTCAATAGCGATGGATATTCCCGCAAAAGCCATTGAAGATGAAATGTATACTTCCATTAGAGACAAAAATTACTGTCTTTTTGGGTAAAAATTTACCATAGGTTATGATGTGTAGCTACTGTAATTTTCACCCATGATTGGCCCAAATTGCAACAAAAGCTTTGCCATGGACTTCATCCCCATAGTTTGGTACGGTAAAAAATTACATGGACCAGAGCTTTTAGAACAATTTTGAGGCTTTTGCGACAGAATTTCCATTGCAAAAAAAATCAGATTTAGTTGTAGTATCTAACGTTTTTCAAGATCTTTATCCTCTCAGGTTCCCTATCTGGTACAGTTCGTACGGTTCCACTCATAGGGGGCGGAAATGACTATCTTATCCCCTACTCGAACACACCGCCCGGGTGGGTTCCACCCCCCTCTTATTAGAGGCACTAGGGAACTGTACCAGGCAAGGACCCTGAGAGGATAATTTTCTACGTTTTCAAGGCATGTGGATGACACTTTTAATTAAGTTCATAGTTTGATGGAAAGCCTCCCTCGACCAGACACGTGTTAAGTGTTAGGTTCCATCTGCTCAACTAACTGTGTTGAGACTTTTACCCTTGTATTAGGGGTATCAACCGGTCGGGATTGGTCTAGCCTAGTCGGGCCTCACCAATTTTGAAGGCTGCACCGTATTTGACCGTTTAAGTATTTGGGCCGGGCCTGGACGGGCTTGGTCGGTCTCAGGGTATAATCGAATACTGAAATTGGGCTTTAACCAGGTTATGGGTCTATTTAATCTTTAAACGGGCTCTAAACGGTGCAACCCTAATATTGGTCTTTAAAATGGGCTGGAGGGAAAAATAAAAAATGGTTGCCCATAAATTCCCATTTCGCAATTCGTAGCACTCATGGGGTTTAGGAATTAGGATTATAAAATGTTTAAGCTTATGGTCCTCAAATTATTGTCTGCTATTCTAACTATCAAAAAAAATCTTCATTTATTAATCTCACACACACAACATAGGCATGTGAGTTGTAAATTCCCATAATGTCCACATCAATCAAAGAAGCCATTTAGGCTCAATTTGATCCATAATTTATCATTTTTCCAACCCAAAGTTGTAAGATATTTTTAATATTATATTCGGCCTTAACTAATTATACCCTAATCTATTGGTGTGGGGTCATAGGCATAAAACCTGGCTTGGGACTATTTTAAGGTTAATGGAGGTATACTAGTCTTTTTCATGCATTGTGAGGGTGGATTCAATTAGAGTTTGTCTTTATTATAAATACATGCTTAGAGTCCCAGCAGTCACTTGATCTCATTTTCTATTCTTCCCACCAAGAATGTGAGAGGTGTATGTGAGACAAGAAGACTGGAGAAGATCCTGATCAAGGCTTCATTCACGAAGAATGGCAACACAAAGGATTATGGATTATTTTATATTGTTCTTCTCCAACATACGTGGGTGCAATGTACACATTGTTTTCCCCTTTTTTTTACTCAATCGTGTTCTAGTTCACTGTATGGAGATGGATTAGAGTTTCACAAAACCCAAGGAATTTCTAACAAAAGTTGACTGCTAACACCCTTAACACGTACCTAAAGAACCAACTGCACCCTCATTTTTTTACCAACTTAGTCATCTTCTGACTAAAAGTTCATCTGTAACATTGAACAATCCAACTTTGAAAATCAGACTAAGGATGCAGATGCAGTGGAAAAACCAAACATTCTTAAAAGTTCATAATCGGTCGGGCCATAATTGGGCGGGTTCAGTAGGGCCTGCTGGGCCGGGCCTAGAATTGATACCCCTACCTTATATTTTCAATTGGAACCAAAGTTACCCAAAGTTGAATATTCAACTTATGTGCAAGCTTCATATCTTTGTTGTGTGGGAGAACTGAATTGGGCTGGGACTTCTTAAACCAATGGTATTTTATCTAAACAAAATTTTAATATCAATGAAGATTGGACAAGTCTATCAATTGCACTCAACAAGAATTGTTGATTAATCAAGGGGGAAGACCCGTATATGATTGTCTATATGCAATTGAAATAAACTATTAAATTTGATAATTGTCATATAAAGGGGATTCAATACACAATCAACAACTTGCCTAATCATTAGTCCATATGATTAAAAAATAATAGACTTGCACATGAAGATTCTAAGTGCAAAGTTTGATGGAAACCCCATCCCCCTGTCCTTCCATTTGAACTTAACAATATTTTGACAAACAAAGTTGTTAAAGCTAAAGCTCATGGATTTCTTAAAGGTTTTCAATTTTTTGATAATATAGGAAAAACTAACATCCAGGTGTGGAATGTGTCACAAGATCTACAGGCCTTGATCAAACAGTCGTTTGGACCTTCTCAACCATGACATTCTATTCATATATTCTCTCATTGAATGTATATTTTGAAAGAATTTTTTTATTTATTGTAATGATGGGGATGATGGGATCTGTAATTTGTTTAATAGGCTTGCAAAACAAAAAAGTAAGTAGCATGGGGAAGGGTTTTTCTTTTTTCTGGTTATTTGAACAATGTTTCCTTTCTTCTTTGTTAATTGAATTTTCATTTTCATAAAAAAAAGAAAAAAGATGATTTGTTAGGGTGTTTGGTATGCATTCTCAGAATAAATTTTGGGTCTAGTATGCATTTTGAAACCCAATTCTTCTCTATTTTCTAGCTTTCTTCATGAAGTCTATACCCAGAATCTATTTCGAAAATATACCAAACACATTCTTAATGTTAAAGAAAAAAACCAGAAATAATCAATCTGTTAGATGGGATCCACCTGTTATTGGTGAAGCCTGATCAATCCAGAAAGTGTTGTGGTGATTCTTCGGCGGGCCATTTTGCCTTCGAAACATACCAGAATGGCCAAAAAGTGGGTTAGATCCGAACCTGACCAGGTGGGTCTCTAGGGGCAGTTTTATATTTTTTGGATTAGGGTTTTCTTATAAATTAATGTTGTTATCTCTTTGAGAGATATGAGTGAGGGTTTGCATTTGCTTCACAAAAATAGTAGATTCGTTCTATCGTTCGGTCATGGATGTAGCCTTCCTTCTTAGGGGTATATAAATCACATAAATCTTATCTTGTATGTGTGTGTGAGTGATTTCTCTTCCTTTTTCGTTTTCTTCTGCAAAATTGTCATTCTGCTACGTTGTGTTTCTAACACCACCTAACAGTGAGTTTTGATAGTTTTATAATTCTCACGAGACACTTGACCAAGTGCCCCAGCCCTTGGCCTGGAAAGTCAAAACAGTTAGATAGAGTGGGGTAACAGCTGCGCGCAAGAAAAGTAGAAGAGCAGCGCCTGCGGTCCCAAGTCCCAAATCCATATTTCGTTTCACATGGCAAAGCGTATGCACATGCGTGGAGATTAGTGTGGTGGGTAGAATGTTAGATCGAATCGTTCCATGCATATATGTTTCAATATACAACACAAAAAGGTTATCATAAAGTTTCTAGATGCCATTCTTTCTTTTCCCTCTATTTTACACTGTTCTTATTTTTTATAAGACTTATCTCAGTAACCAAATGAAGATTTGTGTGTTCCTTTAAATCTTTTTGAAGTAGAACTGATCTGAGTTGAGTTGTATCAATGAAATGTTGCAGTAGAACTGAAGTGCAAGTGAAATGATATAGTAGATCGAATTGAAGTGCAATGCGGGTTGAGTTATTTCAGAGAGACATTGTCCTTAAAATTGTAAACAGCCCTGTAATAGTACACCTAAGGGGGTTAAACAGTCCATTTTCGGTTAAATGGTTTGGTTTGATTCAAACCATTTAATTAAATGGTCTCGATTGTGAAATCATAATCAAACCATTTATTAAACGGTTTTACGGTTTCGGTTTTAAATGGTTTCTGATTGATTTTGGCACATTTATGTACATTTCACAGTGTTAAATAGTTCGGTTCGGTTCAAACCGTTTAACTAAACGGCCTCAATTCTGAAACCATAACCTTCCACAGTCTCTCTATGTATAGGTTACCTGTACTATTTACATATGGGTGTGTGGGTATCTAACGTAGGTCTACTTGTACATGTATGTGTTTAGCATACATATATAATTGTACCTATATGGAAGGGTATGTCAAGAGACACAACCATACGTACAGATATACACGTTACTGTTTGAATTAGGGCTGCAAGTTTGGCCCAAACCCGCCTTAGCCTGCCCTGAGCCCTAACAGGGCCTGGGCTAAAGATTTCTGGCCCTGAGGGTGGGTTAGGGCTAGAAATTCCTGGTCTTGAGTCAGGCTGGGGCCGGGTTAGGCTTGAGATCTCGGGCTCAGCCTGACCTTGATTTTGCCCTTGATTTTGTACTTTATTTGTTTATTGTGTTAATATTCTAGTATGTGCTCTATGGTTCACTGAAGCATCATTTTTGGGTTGTACTCCGTGATGAAAATTCTTTATTTATCAAAAAATAGAAGTTATGATACATGTGATGAAGGAATATAATTATTTAAAATGGGGCCTAACCAGTTTACCAAGGTAAAAGAAACATAATAAAATAACCAGAATAATGTGGATCTGTCCCTTTATTGTGTTGCTATATAAACATTCAGCTATTTTGATTTGCTTATTGCAATAGGGTCAGAACCAATAGGCCAAGCCCCACCCGATCAGGGCCAATTAGGGCGGGATTGGCCCGTCAGGGTTAGGGCGGACCTGGGCCCAACTAAGGGTACTCAGGGTTGAGCTAGGGTTTTAAAAAGCCCGGCCTAACCCGACTCTGTTGCAGCCCCAGTTTGAATTCTTAAGCCAAAAAAATCATGGGCTTCATTTAAGCCCATCACAAAATAATAAGCCTAAGCCCATTTCCAAAAAGATAAGTGGACCCACAGCCTCGACCCTCGACCATGACCTGGCCCGGCTTGGCATGCGTGTGTGAAAAACACCCCAACCCAATCCGGACATGAGAGATACCTCTCTTTAAAAGTTTATATTGTACGTGGGCAATGTGGGACTAAAAGTGTTCCTTTCCTTTACCTTTTTTACTTTCTTACAAAGCATCATATTTGGGTAATGGGTGGGTCAAGACTTGGAATTTTTCTCCTCTCAGGTTCCTGACCGGTCAGGTTCGTAGGTTCCTCTCATAGGGGGGTGGAAAGGACAACCTCACCCCACCCGGGCAGTGTGTTCGGGCAGGGGGTGAGGTTGTCATTTTCGCCCCCCTATTAGAGGACTGCGAACCTGACCGGGCAGGGAACCTGAGAGGAGAACGATCCCAAGACTTCATCTCACATTACATAACAACAAAGAGAATGGTTTTGAAATCTATTTTGTCATTTTTAGCAATATTTGGCTATGTTCCGTGTGATTGATATAATACCTGTTTATGGATAAATATCTCCTGCGGTTCCCTACCCGGAACAGTTCCCTAGTGTCTCTAATAAGAGGGGGGGGTGGACCTCACCCGTGTAGTGTCTTCAGGCAGGGGGTAGGGTGGTCATTTCCACTCCCTATGAGAGGAATTGCAGGAACTGTACCAGGCAGGGAACTGCAGGCCGGGGATAAAGATCCGCCTGTTTATATAATGGAATTTGACCATCCATATAAAGAACCACATTTATATTAGGCTATTAATTAGTCGATCAAATTATGTTAAACTCATGAAACGTAATAATCCATTTCATAAGGAGAAAGAGAAGGATAAATTGATATAGCAAGCTAATAAATAGCTGAGGAGAACAACTACTTGGTACAATAGAGGATTTCATAGGTAAAATAGTGCCTAAGGAGAGAACATATACTTTTAATGTGGTATCAGAGCAGCGAGACCATTTAGGACATAACTTGATATGGTCTGATTAATGGAACAAGTGTGCCACTAAGGTGGAGGGACATAACTTCATTCGTCGATCCCATCAACTTACCACCAATGAAGACCGTTGGCACACTTGTGCTGCAACCCATCCTCATAAGTGCCCTCTCCATTTCCCTTCCTTCAGGGTCATGGTCGAGCTCATGAACCATGAGGTTCACACAAAGTTCATGGAAAAGAATGTTGACCGAGTAACACATGCAACATGAGCTCTTACTAAACATCACCACTCCCTTCTCTGAGGCCAATCTCATCACCTTCTCCATCTTCCTTTGAACTTTAGAAGTAGTTTTGATTTCTCAAACTCAAGCTTGGAATGTGACTAAGCTTTAGAAAATGTTGGAAGCTAGAGAGCTCTTAAGAGTAGAGAAATTGCTTAGATTTGTATTTGACCTAAGTTAATTTGGAGCTTGAGTTGGGAATAGGCTAGAGAGCTCTATTTATAGGGCTAGAGAAGGGTGGATTACTACTTCACTATTACTTATTTCATTGGAAGATCGTTCAAAAAGGAGAATGAGAATGTATTTTAAAGATATATACCCAAAAGAATGGTTCTTACCTAAGAAAAAGTTTTTTTTTTTTTTTTTTTTTTTTCAGTTGTCCCATGGAAATGGGAAATTTTTTTTGTTACTACACATTGTTTTAGTGCATGGTATCGGAATAGGTATCGACAACACGCAAAACCGATACGATATCGATATGGTAGCGGCCTAAATCGGTTGTATTGGACAAAATTACTTCTGAAATTTCTTTAAAAATGAGTTTTTTGATCATTTTACCCCTTGTCTATATCGTGCTCCCGATATGGTATCAGCACGGTATCGCTATCGGTGACTAGCAAAACCGAAATGGAATAATTTACTTCCTTTTTGGATTCTTAAATACCCTCCCAGGTTTTAGTATTTTATAAAATACCCTTTAAGATCCAATTTTCTTGGCTGCTAACCTTGTAACAGCAAATTTCGTCCCAAGAGGAGCCCAACTTGCAAAATATAACTTTTATGGAATCTGTGTTGTCCTAGTAGAATGATAATAGAGGAGGATGAGAAGATTCCTGATTCTATGGTCTCAGATCTTGAGGGTTCTCCTTGACCGTCTAATGAACAATCTATGAGATTCGGCAGAGAATAATACTGGAAAGGTAAAAGGTAAGACGTGTTTAGTATTGTAACCATTTGTTTGCCTATCTTCATTGTTAATACTTTTGAAGGATAGAAAGATAGATACCGCAGAAGACAAAGACAAAGACAAAGACGAAGACGAAGACCGAATATGGTATGGTATCTCTCTCCCCAGTACTCAACTCCCCAATATGTAAAAGAACCAAGTACGAAGAAGAAGAAGAATATAAGAAGGGAGGAAAGCTACAAGATTCTCTAACAACGGTTGCCTCAATTCTTTCTGCTTCTCTCAGTCTTTCAACTCTTCTTTGTCAACAAAGATTGCAATATCTACAAAGGGAGGAATAGTATTTAGAGGTCTGCGATTCTCTATCTCGTGCCCCCCTAACACCTCTGTGGGCCGTGGGCGGCGCCGGGAGGCCGCCGGCTTCCTTGCTTCTTTTGCACGTAAGTTTAAGAAATTTTCTTTTTTTGGGTAAATCACGTGAGTTTAAGAATAAGAGCATATAATATATGCATTCATATGATAAGGGTTGGTGGGTTGGTATACATACATTTTCATTTTTATATATTATATGGGAGAATGTTTTCTACGTGGGACGTAAGGGTTACGCCCACGCATAATAGGGAAGAATGATCGCTACGCCCTCATATAAGTATGGTGGAAATTCTGTCCCCTTTTGTGCCACCGCGTGCATTCTCATTGGTTGGCTTGCGCGACGTGACCCCTGCGTCCCACCCAGAAAACAACGCCCAATATTATATATGGTAAAATGCAACACTCATCAATTGAATCTAAATTTAGAAGTTTCTTTAATTTCAAAATGAGAGGGGGATGGTAGTCGGGCTGTGTGGCCCCTGCACCAGTGTAGGGCCAATGAGAGCAATTACAGGGGCATCCAACAGGGGTGGGAAATTTCATTTACAGGGGCGTTCCACTCTTCCTGTGTTTCAGCACGGACACCACACAGCCACTCAACCAGACAGTCTTCTTTTTTCCTCTCAAAATTTATAGGAAAATTTAGGAGTGTCAATCGATTGGGTTGAATCGGTTTTGATCTAGCATTAGGACAAATCGTTTAGACAAAGTTTAGTTTCGGTTTCGATTCAATTCAGGTTGTGTCTTTTATAGGGTTGGCTTAGCTGGCTCTTATCGGTCCATTATCGATTGTGTGCACATTATTTTCTCATACAAGTAAATCATAAAAAAAGAATACTAGCTAGCAGCCTAGCACCATATATGGGTGAATTACCAACTCTGCAACGGATTTGGATCCTCTATGGCGCAGCTGCCCATCTTGCCTGTGCTGCGCAGACACAGGACCACGTGCAAAGACCGCCTTATCCCTGCCCGAGTGAAGGTAAAATGATCTTTACGCGCGACCCTATATCTGCACAGCACAGGCAGGACAAGCAGCTACACCGTAGAAGACCTGAATCCCTCTGCAATACATCCTCCCACATGTGGTCTTTGAAATTATTATTATTTTTCAAATTTTCTCCAACTGTTGATTGCCGATATTCTCTTGTTAGGTTATCATTTTGTTTCTGTTTCTTTATGGTATGCTTTTAGAACCCTAAATTCTAAAGTTTCTTTCTTTTCTCTTTCTCATATTTGGTGGGTTACGCCCCATCTTTTATTCCTGACTTTTATGATTTTATGCCCTTTTCATTGGAATTTCCATGGGACTCTTTTCTTGAATAAATAAATGTTTGCTTTTGATCTAGGGTCGGATCCCTCTACTGCCGAGTTGCCCGTTGCACACTGTGCCCCAGACACAGCAAGGTGGAGAAAAGACCGTCTTACCCCTGCCATGCACCTTGCCCGAGCAAGGGTAAGGCAGTCTTTTCCACCTTGCTGTGTGTGGGGCACACGAAAATAAGGACAGCTCAGAAGTAGAAGATTCAGATCCTTTGATCTAAGAGGGAGGAGGAGCGGGAAGTACATTTAAGTAAGTTTATAGGTTTCTAACACTTCTAGAAACCAGATTTTCATGACCTAAAGGTGGATGCAATCGGACCTAGTTTTCCTTCATCATGGGAAAAGAATTATTGACCTAACCGATGTGAGATTTTTTATTTTATACGATAGGTGATAGGAATTTAGGACGGCACATAGGAGTCCAAACACCAACGGTGAAGGAATTCTTCCTTATCCACGGGTAAAGGAAAACTTTCGTCCAATAAAAATACTTAGTTTGAAATCTTTATCATCCAAACAGCGAGAAACTTGGAAGTTTTGTAGTTGCACATTGCCTGTTTAGGTCTCTCAAACATTCCAAAGAACTATTGACTATTTGATTCCAATTAAGTGAAATTTCTTAAAATTTCAAACTTTAAGGTTGTATTACTTGGTATATATAGGTCAATGTTTGGTACGCATTCTGGGTAGATTTTGCATTCTCGGATGATAAAAAATAGTTGTTTTTATCACACTAGAATGCGAAATTAACTTAGAATACATTTCAAGAATGCATACCAAACACAACCTTAATCCTCCTCCCATGATATTAACATCTAGACCTACTATTTATTTAATATGTATTTATCATCTTATCTTCTCAACCTCAACATTTTGTGGGTTTTACGTGCGCCACCCCTTGAAAATCTCAATTCTAAACCGTGGTTAAAGAGAATGAAAATTAATATACCTATATTTGTCAGTGTTTGGATTAATCATTCAATAGAGCTTTTGAAATTAAAACTATGTTTGATTTGATTTTTTGGAATACGTACCAAACACAACATTAGTTTTACAAGAATCTTTTCAGTTTCTTGTTTAGTGGACTAATACCCAATTACTTGTGTATTAGTTCATGCATACTCAAACAAGAACATTTTCTTCTCTTAGTTTCCATGATTAATCATCCAAATACCTTCCTTGTTTATAAGAAAGAACTTTCTCTTTTCTTCAGCTTTACCAATGTTGCTAGGTTTGAACCAGCATCAAGACCTAACATAACCCATATCTTGTTTAATTTCAACTCAAATCAAAACCCATTGGCCAAAAGAATTTAAATTTAGATCTTACAAAACGGATCTATTATGTTTGAGTTACATACTTACATGGGAGCTTGATTGATTTCCGACCAATGGATGGTAGAGGTCGATACCGATTCCTGGGCCAGGGATCGGTTTTGGCCCTTAGATTGGATACAAATCCGGATACGCTAATCTGACCCGATTCAGAAATTATCAAAAAATACTTTGTAGGCCAATCCAGACCAATACGGGCCAATCTGAATCAATTCATGACAATACCGATTCTTAGAACAATGATACTACTAGGCCAATCCGGACCGATCCAGATCAGTATTGAATCGATATCGGCGGAGAATGATACCATCTTCTCATTTGTTTTTTGGAAAATTATCAGCGACACCCCCTCCGATAGCCCGCTAAATTAATGCCACCCCACTAAGCACCGAAATATCAATTTTGACCCAAAAGTTAACGGAAAAAACCTTTTAACGGTTAATTAGTGATGTCATCATGTTAGTATTTTTGTAAAGACATTTTTGTCCTTGTTTTTATTTTTTTATTCCATTTTTCTTTCCTTCTTCTCATTCTCCTTCTGCTATTTTTTTCCGACGCAACACATAGCCTCACCGCCACCACCCCCGCCGCTGCCAGCACCACCACCACCACCTCCAACCCTACTTCTCTCGCTCCCTTGCAACCCCACCACCACCCTCTCTCGTCTTCCCCGCCCTTCCATGCTCTCAGCAATCAAAGATTTGAAGATGATTACACAGCACAGTTTGAATCAACGTCAATCATATGGGGACAATTACTATCACTCTCCTACACTTAACCTATATATACTAAAACTCCCCTATCCTAAACTTCTTTTCTGATACTCCTCTGCCTTTAAGCTTTTACATCTCCTTCTCCCCTCATGTTTTTAAATATCCAAATTGCCTGTCCTTTTCACCTAGTAACTTGCTAATCTATTTATCCATTCTTAGTGAGTGGCTCACAAGTTGCTTTTACCGAAACAAGATAAAATCAACCGATTAACAAATATCCGAAAATGAAGATCTAAGTGTATTCATGATCAATTAATAAAAACAAAAAAACTTAAAAATAAATAAACGGTTTTGAATCTTAGATTTGGAGCCCATTAGATAACCAGGCTGGTTTTGATCTTGACCCCTTAAGATCAGAACCGATTAAAAACTGGACCGATTACTCAAAACTTAACCAGTTTATACCCTTAAGAGTCTCAAGACTCTTATCATCCTTCTCATCAATCCCCATAAGACCCAATTATGTTACATCCATAAGGTAGGAAATAGGAATGTTCTCTACCTCTATTATTCCAATTCAACGGTTCTTGTAAAGGGCTTATTGGCCTGCGTGTGCCTGCCAGCCTTGCAAGAACCATAAAAGGTATATTTTGCAACTTGGCTGTTGCGGTTCCATTTCCCATTTAAAGTACATTCTCATTCTCCATTTGAATGGTCTTCGAATGAAAAAAGTAGCCAAGTAACCCCACTCCTTTTTACCAAAAAAAACCCCACTCCTTATCTGTCCCTATAAATTGAGCTCTCCAACCATCTCCCAGCTCAAGCTCCACACTTAGACAAAACACAAATTCCAAACATTTTTCTACTCTCAAGAGCTCTCTTTAGCTTCCGACATCTTAAAAGCTTAGTCACATTCCAAGCTTGAGTTTGAGAAATCATATTACTCTTAAGTTCAAGCTAAGATGGAGAAGGTGATGAGATTGGCTTCTGAGAAGGGAGTGGTGATGTTTAGTAGGAGCTCATGTTGTATGTGTTACGCGGTGAAGATTCTTTTCCACGAACTTCGAGTGAACATCATGGTTCACGAGCTTGACCATGACCCCGAAGGAAGGGATATGGAGAGGGCACTCATGAGGATGGGTTGCAGCAAGCCTGTGCCAGCGGTCTTCATTGGTGGTAAGATGGTGGGATCGACGAATGAAGTTATGTCCCTCCATCTCAATGGTTCTCTTGCTCAATTGATCAGACCATATCAATTTATGTCTTAAATGGTTGTTACTCTAATACCATATGAAACCCTTTATTCTACCAAATAGTTGTCCTCTTTAGCTATTTATTAGCTGTTAGTATGCATGTATTCTTCTCTTTCTCCTTATGAAATGAATAACTACGCCTCTTAAGTTTAACGAAATTTGAACAAAAAATTGTTTGGTAATTGTAGTTATTCGCATGTATATTTACTCTATAAAAGAGGATCATGAATGTTCAAATTTCATTATAGAAGCAGGCATTATATCAATCGTATCAAAGATTAGCTGTAATCAAAATTGGCAATAAATTAAGAAGTTGTAATTTTACTTTTTTGTATCGTTACAATTCTTCTTTCTACTATGGTACAATCTCTCCATTTCATACATATTTGAAAAACGTGCAAGACAATGACACCTCTTGAGAACAACGGAATGATAAATCACTATCAAATTATTTTGAAGACTTATTTCACGTATGACTTAAAGAACTTTAGGAAAATAGATAAAATGAATCAAAAGAAAGTTACAATTCTAAATTCATCTTTGGCTACAACCAAATGTAAAATGCAAAGTTTTCCTAAGAGATCATTTTTCGTAAGAGATTTTGTCGATTTGATGCTTTCTTTCCTTTACTATTGAGAGCGATGTACTTTTCATCTTTATTTTTCAACTTCTTTAATCAAAAGGAAAAAGATTCCCACGTTTAGAGTGTGGGGATTCTTTCCCATGCCCTCTCACATAACTAACACTCTTTTTTCTACTAACATTTTCTCTCTTCCTTGACATTGTGGTCCCCCATTAATGAAATCAATTCTTTGAGATTGATTGATGTGTTGTGACGGCGTGGGACGAATCTGAATATATACTGACAATATACAGTTTTATAGCTTTTTACTACAATAAGAATACGAATATGGATGTGGATGGGTTAATAGGTACTTGGGCACCTTTTCCATAACGGTTAGCTTTTAAGGATGAATTCTACCCAAGTCTCTAACAAGTGGTATTAGAGCTAAGGTTGTGACAGACCAGGAAGCGGCAGGGCCAAACTAATCAGTTTATGAATTCCTAAACCTACATATAATTAGAGACATAAACATCATTATGAATCGACTTGATTATATATTCTAACAGTCAGTCTGATATTGGAACAGAACATTCCATTCATACACTATTGGAATTCTAAATGATATTAAAATATTTGATTCAAAATATTTATTAATTTTTATAAAAGGTTTATTAGAGAATTTGTTGTTTTCTAATAGACACCTAAATGACCAATGGGGTGTGCGTATTGGAAGACTTGTTTGAATGGACAACAAACAAGTCTTGTGAGAAAAGACATGATTTGTGAGCATACTCTTTGGAGGCACTACTTAATTGTATCTCTTCCTCTACTATATAAGGTGAGGAGGTCTAGCTTGCCTTTTTAACATCATCTTTTAAAGCAATTTCACTTTTTGTTTTCTTTTCCACCGTAGTTTGTCAGTGCAAATGAGTTAGTGAGCATAGTCTTATGAACTACTCTCTACGTAATCACATTTGAAACTACAACCGATGTGATTTGAGAGTTGTTTTATCTTGAAGGTATAGGTGCATGGTCAACCCGGATTGCAGAATTGGCGCATCTAAAAAGCTTAAAGAAAGCATTGTTTGATGTGACTCAACTTTAGCTTTACTGTTCAGATATCACAAGAGAATGTGTATTGGTGTACTTCTTTCTACAAAAACATTTCAGTGCCATACTAATCAGATAAGTCTCATTCTCTTAATAGATTTTTGTTGTTTTTTCTCTCCTACTATATGGGCCCATGTGAATGATACTTTTTTCAAGACAACTATTGGTGTCGCGTGCAAATTCCTTCTCACATTGACAGTGTAAGAAACCTTCTCCCACTGCCTTTTTTATATTTAAAAAACCGAGATCGAACTAATAGCGATTGATAAGAGCCCGTTAAGAAAAGCAAATAAGAAACCGAAACCAAAACCCAAACCGACCATTATGCTATATTTACTCAAATTAAATTTCCTTACTTCAAGAAAAACACACGTTCACATCTTTTTCTCCCATTATATTTACACAAATTAACTCATGCTATATTTTACTAAAATTTCCTTGCTTCATCAAAAATACACTTTCATATCTTTTTCTCCCATTAAATTTCAAAAGGCCTAAATTACTCCCCTATTTAGATAACCTAATACTTGAGTGAACCAAATAATCAAACAATGAAAAGAAGGGGAAATAATGACCTTGGGCTGAACTTAGGTTTTCAAAAACCTGAGCCCAAACTACGCCTACACGACTTTTCTTGGGACTGGGCAGGGAATTTTCAACCCTTGGGTCGATAGGGTTGAAAATTTTTGGCCCGAGGCTGGGCTAGGTTGAGTCATGGTGTTTGGCCCAGCCCAATGACACTATGCCCATGCATAAAGATGTTAAGATGCTTTCATTGAGAAGACTATGGGCCGCCATTGGAATGTTAGGGCTCAAACCCCCCCTCCATCTCTCTATAATAAATATATGGGATAGATCTCTGTGTGGATCATAGCGTATGATATTGCCTCCCTGTATCTATCTTTCTTCTCCCCTGTGAAATGACATATTTGTCCCTTGTCGTGGGAGAAAAGAGATAGACTTAAGGAGCACTAGCGTATGCTATGCTCCCGGACAAAGAACTCAATTCCTAAATCTATGGGAGAGGGATAGGTGCACTACTCACGTGCTGTAAGCTAACAGGTGACACCAATGGGGGGGGGGGGGGGCGCAGAACGAGACATCATACATAAGGGTTAGGGTAGTAATTTCAAAGGGAGAAGAGAGAGATAGATACAACATGTGCTAGCTTGCCATGTAAGAGCCTGTTAAGAAAAGCAGATAAGTTTTTTTTTTTTTTTGGTAAAATCTGTTAAGGGGAAATAATGACCTTGGGGTGAATTTAGGATTTCAAAAATCTGAGCCCAAGCTAAGCCTACCCGACTTTTCTTGGGACTGGGCAGGGAATTTTCAACCCTTGGGTCGATAGGGATGAAAATTTTTGGCCCAAGGCTGAGGTAGGTTGAGGCATGGGGTTAGGCCCAGCCCAATGACACTATGCCCATGCATAAAGATGTTAGGATACTTTCATTGAGAAGACTATGGACCCCCATTGGCACGTTAGGGCTCAAACCTCCCATCCATCTCTCTACAATAAATGTATGGGATAATGTTCTTTGTCTCGATCATAGTGTATGCTAATGCCTCCCTGTGTCTATCTTTGTCCTCCCCTGTGAATGACAAATTTGCCCCTGTTGTGGGAGAAGAGAGATAGATTTAAGAAGCTTTAGCGTACGCTATGCTCCCGGACAAAGAACTCAATTTTTAAATATAGAATGGAAGAGGGATAGTTGCACCACTTGTGTGTTGTAAGCTAGCGGGCGACACCAATGGGGGTTGCGGGACAAGACATCATATAGGAGGGGTAGATTAGTAAATTCAAAGGGAGAAGAGAAGATAGACACAACGGACGTTAGCTTGCCATATACCGGTGGTGTGCCCATCTTTTCACATATAAAGTAATGGCCAGGGCGCCAGGCTGAGCTGAGCATAGATGGGTTGGGCTTGTATTGGGATTTTCAGCCCAAGGTTGCATTGATTCACACTAGGGCTGGAAACTATAAATCTCGATTTCCCCTTACAAGGTCAGTGGCCTATGTTTGCTATTTAGAGGGTAGACTGATGATTTTCAATAGTTTTACCACTTAATAGCATAATTGGAAAATTAAATTTTGACTTGGGTGGGTCGTCCAAATTGATTGAAAAAATAGTGAAACCAGGTCAAGAATCTTGAAGACTTGCTTAAGCTTAATAAATGATCAGACTCGATCCAAGTCCTTCCAATTTTCTTGTGATTATTTGTTTTTTTTCTTTCTCCAATTCAAGTGAAACTTGCCAAATTCGTTCGTTTTTGGCTGCACATTTTTTATTCATGGATTGTATTTATGGTCTATATTACCAAGCCAATACTGAAGAGAACTCCCCAATGGCCCAAAACCTATTAACATTTGGGCAGAGGTTGAGCACGCCGCCCGCACGCTTTAGGTATGCGGTTGGCCTTGACCAATGGACAGGGTGGGATGAGAGGGATAGGGTTGTCCTTTCCAGTCTGAGTCTGTTCTCTCTCCCACCCTCTACCCTCCCCTTCTCACCCTCTACATTGGATCCACCCCATTTTAAGCGGCTCAACCATTTGAGATTCACCGAGTTCTACAACACTAAGATCCTCTGCTATGATGTTGCCTTTTCTCTTAATAAAGAAAAGAAAATAATTTTTGGGCATAATTGCAAGCCACCCTGCACCTTAAGAAAAGTATTAATTAGAGAGAATAAAAGAACAGGGAACAACATTCATCACTCCATCAGACTTATGGGGAACAGTATATTCTATGACTCTCACCCTTTGTACTACACCTGAAAAGTAATTTCATATTTTTGCAAGGCAACTGAGATTTTTTTTTTCTAGTAGTTTTCTTCATCCTTTTAAGCACACTAAAGTTCTTATAATATCCAAAATTTAAAGTATTAGTATCAGGTATCGTATTAAAAGGGTGATTTTAGAAGACGTATCATATCGTATTGGAGATACCTATCATATATTACAAATATACATAGAAATGATTCAAGATACATATGAAAATACACTGTTAGATCTGAAAACAATATAAATAAAAGTAATATATAATAAGAAGGGGAAAGTTTTCATACACGGCTATGTAAGTCGTATATGTGAGAGGGTGGGAGTTTTAAGGCATTAATTAATGGGTGGGGGTTTATGACTTTTCCAACTCTTTGTGAGAGGGGACACGATCGTGCCTGGTTACACGGTTGTGTATGAAAACTTCCCCCAATAAGTATTATGCGTAAACACTAAAATGGAGAACAATATATGACCAAACAAGTGCATTAAATTGAAATTGCTATAAAGGTTGAGGTTTCTTACATGTGATAATAGTCTCTTGCCATGAAGAGTTTGGTGCATAAATTAATTAACTTAGTTTATCTCAATCTATGGATTTATGGCAAAAAAATGGATTACAAACCATGATTTAAAGACAAAAATCAAGTTTTTTTTCATAATAAGACCTACATTTTATGTGAAATTTCCTTCAATCTCTGATCTCAACTTATTGGATGAAACAAAGGATAATGTTGTAGCACTCCTTGATTCGTTTATGATTAGAGTATACGCCTCAACTCCAAAAGTGTGAAAAAACTTGGTTACATGAAAGATTTCAGACTCTCGGTTGAGAGTTTCCCTACTTTTTTCCTCCAGAATGTGTGTTGTATCAAGTCTATGACTTAAAATAACTTTTTTTATGATTTGTTTCGACAATATTGATGGTATCAGTATGTATCGAGCCATATTGACCGATACATATCGATACACACCAATACGTATTAAAGCACCCACGTACAGAACCTTTTATTAGACATATCGATAGTATCTTATCATATCGGTCTGTACCGATCGATACATTTTAATATACTATCCGAGACCATCCATTTTTTTTAAAGAGATGTATCGATGTCGACCAATACGATGCAGATCTTGTCTCTAATACCACTTATTGGGACTCAAGTAGAATTCACTCTCTAGCCATAAGGAGATGATAAGATATACGTTCTTGTAAACCTTCAGATCGGGCTATTCACATTCGATGTAAATTGTTTTCATGTGGAACCCCTTCTCAATATTTAACTCCACAAGATCAAGATGGCACGGACAAATTAATCAATCATGAAAATCTGTAAATGGTTTGGAGTTATTCGCTTTCACTAATTTATTTAGACTCAAATTAGAAACCATTGGCATCAAGGGAGTCACGGACCTGCTTTTTGTCTCCCACTCCAACTGTCATGCATGCCCTATAACACACATGGACCCATGCATACATTCTTTCGCAGGCATGTTAGAAAAGAGTAAAATGTTTATAGAAAAAAAAACTTTGTCGGAGAGTGTGGCATACACCAGCATTCCCATGATTCTATCTCTCTCCTTCCTTTATTAAAAGATACATTTGCCTAAGGGTGTCAAAACCTAGCCTGAACTGTTAAGATTGATCGAAACCGATCAAAAAAAAATCTGGACCGAACTAAACCGATCCTTATTGGATTAGTTTTGGGTTGGGGTACGTATGACGGGATCAGTTGAAAATCAAAACACACCGGACTGATCAATAACAAATCGAAAACCGAATCGAATGAAACCGATAAAAAATCATTGAGTAAAGGTTATGAATAATTGAATTGATTTCAATATTAGTGAGCAAATTTATGATTTTAAGGGGAATTGTTACAAATCAATGAATATGAGGTTATGAAAATATGGAAATTGATTTGTACCAATGCTTCTTCCATTGATCTCCTTTTTTAACAATGACTTAAAGAACTTTTAAAAAATAGATAAAATGAATCAAAAGAAGGTTACAATTCTAAATTCATCTTTGGCTACAACCAAATGTAAAATACGAAGTTTTCCTAAGAAATCATTTTTTGTAAGAGATTTTGTCGATTTGATGCTTTCTTTTCTTGACTATTGAGAGCGATGTACTTTTCATTTTTATTTTTCAACTTCTTTAATCAAAGGAAAAAAGATCTCCACGATTAGAGTGTGGGAATTCTTTCCCATGCCCTCTCACATAACTAACGCTCTTTTTTCTACTAACATTTTCTCTCTTCCTTGACATTGTGGTCCCCCATTAATGAAATCAATTCTTTGAGACTGATTGATGTATCGTGACCCCGTGGGACATTCTTCCTCCTACGCTGGCAATGTGGAACCCTTGACCTTTATCAAATTATATAGAATAAGGGGAAAACATGCAAAATGAAGGGAAAGAAATGGGATTTTAAAGCTTATGGTAGCCTTTTTGTTACGTATTAAATAATTGAAACATAGAACGAATACCCTTTAATTTTTAGGTAGAATATTATATACTCTTTCTATATTTATTAGTTGAGAAGCATGAATCTGAATATATACTGACAATATACAATTTTATAGCTTTTTATTACAATAAGAATACGAATAGGGATGTGGATGGGTTAATAGGTACTTGGGCACCCTCTCCATAATGGTTAGCTTTTAAGGATGAGTTCTACCCAAGTCTCTAATAAGTGGTATTAGAGCCAAGGTTATGACAGACCAAGATGTGGCAGGGCCAAACTAATCAGTTTATGAATTCCTAAACCTACATATAATTAGAGACATAAACATCATTATGAATCGACTTGATTATACGTTCTAACAGTCAGTCTGATATTGGAACAGAACAGTCCATTCATACACTGTTGGAATTCTAAATGATTTTAAAATAATTTGATTCAAAATATTTATTAATTTTTATAAAAGGTTTATTAGAGGATTTATTGTTTTCTAATAATCACCTAAATGACCAATGGGGTGTGCGTATTGGAAGACTTGTTTGAATGAACAACAAACAAGTCTTGTAGGAAAAGATATGATTTGTGAGCATATTCTTTAGAGACACTACTTAATTGTATCTCTTCCTCTACTATATAAGGTGAGGAGGTGTTGCCTTTCTTAACATCATCTTTTGAAGCAATTTCACTTTTTGTTTTCTTTTCCACCGTAGTCTGTCAGTGCAAATGAGTTAGTGAGCATAGTCTTATGAACTACTCTCTACATAATCACATTTGAAACTGCAACCGATGTGATTTGAGAGTTGTTTTATCTTGAAGGTATAGGTGCATGATCAACCCGGATTGCAGAATTGGCGCATCTAAAAACCTTAAAGAGAGCATTGTTTGATGCGACTCAACTCTAGCTTTACTGTTCAGATATCACAAGAGAATGTGTATTGGTGTACTTCTTACTACAAAAATATTTCAGTGCCATACTAATCAGATAAGTCTCATTCTTACTACTCGTTATATTATATATATGTGTTTCTTCTCTTAATAGATTTTTGTTGTTTTTTCTCTCCTACTATATGGGCCCATGTGAATGATACTTTTTTCAAGACAACTATTGGTGTCGCGTGCAAATTCCTTCTCACATCGACAGTGCAAGAAACCTTCTCCCACTGCCTTTTTTATATTTAAAAAACCGAGATCGAACTAATAGCGCGATTGATAAGAGCCCGTTAAGAAAAGCAAATAAGAAACCGAAACCAAAACCCAAACCGACCGTTATGCTATATTTACTCAAATTTCCTTGTTTCAGGAAAAACACACGTTCACATCTTTTTCTCCCATTATATTTACACAAATTTACTCATGCTATATTTTACTCAAATTTCCTTGCTTCAGCAAAAATACACTTTCATATCTTTTTCTCCCATTTAATTTCAAAAGTCCTAAATTACTCCCCTCTTTAGATAACCTAATACTTGAGTGAACCAAATAATCAAACAATGAAAAGAAGGGGAACTAATGACCTTGGGCTGAACTTAGGCTCCGTTTGGTTGCAAGGGGAATTAAAGGGAAGGGAAGGAAAAATTTTCAAACCTAAAAAAGAAACTTTTGTAATCATTACCCCATGTGATTGTATAAACTACTTAAATTTCTTACTATCTCTAGTAAAGATACATTTTACATGTAATATTTATTTTATATTTTAAACCAAAGGAAAATGTATGCAAAGTAAAGTAAAATTCAATAACCAAATATGGAATGATTTGGAGTTTAGATATATTGTCACATGGGGTAATGATTTAAAAAGTTCCTTTTTTAAGTATGAAAATTTCACTTCACTTCCCTTTAATTCCCCTTGCAACCAAACTACGCCTTAGGCTTTTTTTTAAAACCAGAGCCCAAACTACGCCTACCCGACTTTTCTTGGGACTGGGCAGGGCATTTTCAACCCTTGGGTCGATAGGGTTGAAAATTGTTGGCCCAAGGCTGGGCTAGGTTGAAGCATGGTGTTTGGCCCAGCCCAATGACACTATATGCCCATGCATAAAGATTTTAGGATGTTTTCACTGAAAAGCCTATGGGCCGCCATTGGCACGTTCGAGCTCAAACCTCCCATCCATCTCTCTATAATAAATATATGGGATAATGTTCTTTGTTGGATCGTAGCGTATGCTAGTGTCTCCTTGTGTCTATCTTTTTCCTCTCCTGTGAATGACATATTTGCACCTATTGTGGGAGGAGAGAGATAGATTTAAGGGGCACTAGCATACGCTATGCTCCCGAACGAAGAACTAAATTCCTAAATATAGAATGGGAGAGGGATAGGTGCACCACTCGTGTGTTTTAAGCTAACGGGCGACACCAATGGGGGTTGCGGGACAAGACATCACACAGAAGAGGTAGGGTAGTAATTTCAAACGGAGAAGATAGAAATAGACACAACGGGTGCTAGGTTGCCATATACCGGCGGTATGCCCAGCCTTTTTCCATATATAGTAATGGCTAGGGCGCCAAGCTGAGCTGAGCATAGATGGGTTGGGCTTGTATTAGGATTTTTCAGCCCAAGGTTGGATTGATTCAGACTAGGACTAGAAACAATGACCTTTGGTTGGGCTTTGGTTTACAAAAACTTGAATCTCGATTTCCCCTTACAAGTTCAGTGGCCTATGTTTGCCAATGCGAGGGTAGATTGATGATTTTCAATAATTTTACCACTTAATAGCATAATTGGAAATTAAGTTTTGACTTGGGTGAGTCGTCCAAATTGATTGAAAAATAGTGAAATCTGGTCAACAGTCGTGAAGACTTGCCTAAGTATAATAAATGACCAAAGTCAATCCAAGTCCAAGTTCGTCCAATTTTCTTGTGATTAATTTTTTTTTTCCACCCACACGTTCCAAATATGCGGGTGGCCTTGTGATAAGTGCACGGATAATCTAAAATAAAATAAGGAAAGAGAAGAGAAAAAATAAGAAGAGAAAGAAGGAGAGAGAGAAAATAGGGAATGAGTTTGGCTTAATTAGGAGGAAGCCGATCCTCTTGACTTACGGAGGAAGTCATGCCTCTTTCTCAATAGAGAACTTTTAGGGATTCAATTCATATCCATTCACTTCATATGCTACCTATTAAATAGGCTTAAAAACAAGTAGTTATAAATCCTACAATTCCTCCACAAAACCACCCACACACAACACAACCCCCATTATCTTTTAACTCCCTCCCATTAATTATACATAAATAACTAATAATAACTAAAATCTTAATTATTAAAAATATCCTAATTGCTAAAATAAAGTCACGTAACATTCCATCCCTCTTTGAATCATCCTTGTCCTCAAGGACAATGAAATTGAGGAAGCGTCCGCCAGGATCCCATATTGTAATAGAAAAAATCCCAATGAATGATTAATGATTGGTTATCTCATGACACGTCGATCTCATTGAAGGGAATGTTATCACCTTGAAGGAAGCGGAGTATGAATTGCATTGCTTGAGATTCTTCTGCTTCTTCACTGTCTCCTTCTTGATCATCATCATCTTCTTCTTCACTTTCTCCTTCTTCATCATCCTCGTCTTCTTCTTCACTTTCTCCTTCCTCAACTCCACCAAACTTTGTTAAACATGTTGATAAATATTAACCATCTCGTTGGAGATCGCCATCATGTCCAGAATGGATAAACGCATGATCTCAATGATCTCAATCTTCATACCCATGGCCGCAGGATCAATAGGCTCTGAGACCAAATGATAAGTGCATGGATAATCTAAAATAAAATAAGGAAAGAGAAGAGAAAAAATAGAAAGAGAAAGAAGGAGAGAGAGAAAATAGAGAATGAGTTTGGCTTAATTAGGAGGAAGCCGATTCTCTTGACTTTACGGAGGAAGTCATTCCTCTATCTCAATAAAGAACTTTTAGGGATTCAATTCATATCCATTCACTTCATATGCTACCTATTAAATAGGCTTAAAAACAAGTAGTTATAAATCCTACAATTCCTCCACAAAATCACCCACGCACAACACAACCCCCATTATCTTTTAACTCCCTCCTATTAATTATACATAAATAACTAATAATAACTAAAATCTTAATTATTAAAAATATCCTAATTACTAAAATAAAGGCACGTAACACCTTGACCAATGGGCAGGTGGGATGAGACGGGTAGGGTTATCCTTTTCTATCGGAGTCTGTCTCTCTCCCACCCTCTACCTTCCCCTTCTCACCCTCTACATTGGATCTACCCCATTGTACGTGGCTCAACCATTTGAGATTCATCGAGTTCTACAACACTAAGAGCCTTTTTTCTTAATAAAGAAAAGAAAATTCTTGGGCATAATTGCAAGCCACCCTGCACCTAAAGAAAAGTATTAATTAGAGAAGAATAAAAGAACAGGGAACTTATCACCAAACCCAAAAAAAAAGAACAGGGAACAACACTCAACACTCCATCAGACTTATGGGGAACAGTATATTCTATGACTCTCACCCTTTGTACTACACCTGAAAAGTAATTTCATATTTTGTTAAGGCAACTGAGATTTCTTCTAGTGGTTTTATTCTATGACTCTCACCCTTTGTACTACACCTGAAAAGTAATTTCAT
This sequence comes from Telopea speciosissima, assembly GCF_018873765.1. Lineage (NCBI taxonomy): Eukaryota > Viridiplantae > Streptophyta > Magnoliopsida > Proteales > Proteaceae > Telopea > Telopea speciosissima. The sequence goes on from NC_057919.1 coordinate 63,223,913, forward strand.
ATTTTTGTAAGGCAACTGAGATTTCTTCTAGTGGTTTTCTTCATCCTTGAAGGCACATTGAAGTTCTTATAATACTCAAAGTTTAAAGTATTAGTATCGGGTATTGAATTTAGGACATGTATCATATTGTATTAGAGATATGTATCGTACACGATAGATATATACAGAAATGATCAACATATATATGAAAATACACTTTTAGATCTAAAAACAATATAAATAAGTAATATATAATAAGTATTATGCATAAACATTAAAATGTAGAACAACGTATTACTAAACAAGTGCATTAAATTGAAATTGTTATAGAGGATGAGATTTCTTACATGTAGTAATAGTCTATTGCCATGAAGAGTTTGATGCATAAATTAACTAACTTAGTTTATCTAAATCTATCAAAAAAAAAAAATTGGATTAAAAACCATGATTTAAAGACAAAAATTAAAATTTTTTCATAATAAAACCTACATTTTTCTGTGAAATCTCCTTCAATCTCTGATCTCAACTTGTTGGATGAAGCAAAGGATAATGTACGTTGTAGCACTTCTTGATTCCTTTATGAGTAGGTTATAAGCCTCAACTCCAAAAGTCTGAAAACACTTGGTTACATGGAAGATTTCAGACTCTCGGTTGAGAGTTTCCCTACTTTTTTCCTCCAGAATGTGTGTTGTATCGAGTCGGTGACTTAAAATGACTTTTTTATGGTTTGTATTGACAGTATCGATGGTATCAATATGTATCGAGCCGTATTGATCGATACATATCGATACACTTTTTTTTTTTTTTTGGTAAACGATACATATCGATACACACCAATACATATTAAAGCATCCACGTACAGAACCCTTCACTGGATATATCGATAGTATCTTAATCATATCGGTCCGTACCGATCGATACATTTCAATATACTAACTGAGACCGTCCATTGTTTTTAAAAAGCTGTATCAATATGTATCGTATCAATACCGATCAATACCGATACATATTGATCGATACAATACATACCGCGTCTCTACTACCACTTGTTAGGACTCAAGTAAATCTATAAAGAGATGATAAGATATAAGTTCTTATAAACCTTCAGATCGGACTATTCACATCCGATGTAAATTGTTTTCATGTGAAACCCCTTCTCAATATTTAACTCCACAAGATCAAGATGGCAAGGACAAATTAATCAATCATGAAAATCTGTAAATGGTTTGGTGTTATTCGCTGTTACTAATTTATTTAGACTCAATTAGAAACCATTGGCATCAAGGGAGTCACGGACCTGCGTTTTGTCTCCCACTCCAGTTGCCATGCATGCCCTATAGCACACATGGACCCATGCATAAATTCTTTCTTAGGCATGTAAGAAAAGAGTTAAATCTTTATGGAAATTTTTTTTTTTGTCTAGAAGTGTGGCTTACACCAGCACTCCCATGATTCTCTCTCTCTTTTCTTTATTAAAAGATTTCTCTGCTTAAGGGTGTCAAAACCTAGCCCAAACTGTTAAGATTGATCGAAACCAACCGAAAAAACCTGAATCGATCCTTATTGGATTAGTTTTGGGTTGGGGTATGATGGGACTGGTTGAAAATCGAACCACACCGGATCGATTGATAACAAATCAAAAACCGAACCGAATGAAACTGATAAAAAAATCATTAAGTATAAGGTTATGAATATTTGAATTGATTTCAATATTAGTGAGCAAATTTATGATTGTAAGGGGGATTGTTACAAATCAATGAATATAAGCTTATGAAAATATGGAAATTGATTTGTAACAATGCTTCTTTCATTGATCTCCTTTTTTAAGTGTGGGGCTAAGGAAATATTTAATGTAGTTGAAAAGAGAAAGAGAAGAAAATAGGCACAAACGAACCCAATCCGTTTTAAAAAACCCGATAACGAATTGAATCCAAACCGTTATCATAAATCGAAACTGACATGAAACCAAACTGCATCGAGACTAAAATCGAGCCAAAACCAACAAGCTAAGTCTTTATTGGTTCGGTTTCAATTTCTCTAAAAGCTACATTGAAATAAAAAAAATGGACCTAAACCCAGATCAAATCGACCGATTGACACCCCTACCTCTGTCCCTTGTTTGAGAAGAAGAGAGAGACAAACGAGAGCGTGGCGTCCCGAATAAAAAACTATATTCCCAATCTTTATATATTGTGCCTTTGGGAAGATAATTATAAATCTGTACCCTTCTTTCCTTCCATGTACAAAAAGTAAATTCCTTATGAAGTATAATTCTTTCACTAAAGCATTTCAAATCCACTCTTTGTAACAATGGGTTATGCGCTTATGTAGGGTGCAGTGTAAATGAATCTTTGGTTAACGTAAGATAACACTAACTTTAAACCAGCCTCTCTCTCTCTCTCTCTCTCTCATTTAATAGTTTATTGTTTTATGAAATGAAGTACAATAAATTAACATAAACACTTCTAGAGCACCTTTGCTATTTTCCTTTTGGAAAAGAAATTTCTTTAAGGTTAAAGCTTTTCTTTGTCTCAAACTAATTCGTGACTATCCAAAAGAATCCCAAAAGGCTTTAAAAAGGCATAGTAGAGAGAACATTAAGATTCCAAAAATAGTATTGGAATCATTCGATCTCATTTTCTTATTGCTTGCCTTGTGTTAAAAAATAGGAAAATTGTTTCTACCACCCATGGTGCAGGAATAGTATCTACTTCGGCTCCTATTTCTGACCATCTCGGGGATCATATAATTTAATCATTTTGATCATTTGATAGAAGTGGAGTTACCTAGATAGGCCACATATCATATTTTTTATGTATTGCACATCTACTATATCTACTGTATCGCTAATCATGTATGAGGTTTTTCTCTTTGTTTTTTTAATGATCTAATTCATAACAGAAGATATGGACACATTACTACAGCACACGTTCTCTCACAATTAAATGACATAGTCTTTATCTCTCTTTATCAATAATGGACAAAAATTGACTGCTGTCCGCGTTGCAGCTATGTTCCTACTGCCCCAATTGTAGGCACCGATTTAAAATCCAAAAGGGTATTATGGAAAAAACTAAAACCTAAGAGGGTATTTGAGAACCCCAAAGGGAAAAGGGATTATTCCAAGTTTGTGCCTACAATTGGGGGGCAGTAGGAGCCAAAAAAATTTCATCAATAATCATGTGGATCTCCTACTTATATGATGAGCCGACACCATCGAAATACTCTCTCTCTCTCTCTCTCTCTCCCTCTTGGCTTGATGTGTAAGATATTAATATATTTTGTCGGCATATTAATCCCTCTCTATAAGTAATAGAAGAAGAAGAGGAAAAAAAAAAAAAAAAGGGAAACCAATGGTACAAGAAAGGAAAACTTCAATTATATTAAGCAAAAGATGTAAGCCATTATAGGCTGTATCAATTTGTTTTCATATATGTTTTTTTAATCTCATAAGAGTACAATTACCTTAGCAAACAAAAAACAAAACAAAAATAAAACAAAAACAAAACAAAAACAAAAACAAAAAGTGAAATGTAGAGTGGAGACCGCAGATGAGCTGTTAATAAAAAGAGCTCATGAGTTCATCCTTTATAAGAATTGAGTTGTTCTGATGAGAGGAGTATTACTAAAGCCAAATAGCACCTGCATCTTTGAGCATTGGTATCAATGAACCATTAAGATGGAGAGTCATGACATCATTGGTTGAACCCACTAGTTTACCTCCTATGAACACAGCAGGTACTGAAGGGTTAAACCCAAGCCTCATGAGTGCCCACTCCATTTCTCTCCCCCTAGAGTCTTCATCAAGCTCATGAATTGCTGGACTCACCCCAAGTTCATAAAACAATCTCTTGACAGCATGACACATGCTGCACGAGCTCTTGCTGAAGATCACCACTGCCCTCTGTGGTGCCAATTTTGTCACCCTATCCATCCTTTTTTGAAAATGCAGTTGCAGGGGTCAATAATGGTAGTGAAGAAAATATTGAGATCTAGAGAGCCAAAGCGCGCAATATGAGTGAAAAGGGTTTTGTTGTAAAGAAGACACTGAACACTTGGGCTGATCTAAAGAGGCAAAGCAATATAAGTAAGCGATTAAGGGTTTTGTTGGGAAGAAGATACATTGAGGCTTCGAGTTTGAGCCATATTTATACAAGCCAGTGAAGGATGGTGGATTGGATTGTTTAATCAGAAAAATTAAAAAGGATAATGTCCTATAAAGATACAAAAGGTGGTTGGGTAGGTCATGGTTGGATTCCCATATAGTAACAGTACCCCTTAGGCTCTTATCATTTGGTGACTGTGACAATACTGTGACAAATCTCACTTGGGTCCTTATTGATCTTTAGTACTACAAATGGAATGACAAGTTGCAACTATATACATAAAAAAAAGGTTATAGGGAAATAGGAACTCTTATCTCTTGGGGGGTGTCCGTACACTTATATTTACTGGAATGACAAAGATGCCTTTTTCTCTTACTTGAATGTGATTTCTGATCATGGTAGCATCTGTGCTGATGTGGAGAAAGTGGATTGGGGTTTATCCAGAAGAAGAGTAGGAACCAACTTTTTATCTTCCATAGCTATATATTCCTGTGAAATTCACTGAGAATAAAAGCCAAGAAGAAGATGAGGTAAAGAGTATGATAAAAAAAAAAAAAAACAAAAACAAAAAAGAAGTCAACAACTAAGAACATACAAGGTCAACAAGTGAACCGGACCGGGTGGTTTAATTTTCGGCCACAATTTGTATAGCCCTGATGGATTGTGTTGGTTTATATATATATACATTGGATATACTTTGATCAGATCAATTCTGATTAGCTCAAGTGGGTTGTAACTTTACAGAAGAGGGTCAAGGTCCTCAAGGAGAAGTGTGCCAAAGGGTGTTCAGTCCGATTTCAGGCTGATAATGGGTGAAACCATAACCAGTCCGATAAGGGTATGTTCGGTTTTCTCTTGTTGGATTGTTATCGTTTAATATTGGGTTCAGTCCGATTCAATTTTGGTTTACCATGTATATATTTAAAACATATGAAAAACAAAAATATAGGATTTTGTGATTTTTGGATTTGATTCGATCGGTCGGATGTGATCCGGTTTGTGAATGGTGTGATAATACCCCAAACATCGGTTCAGGGTTATTCGACTGGCTCAATTTAGGGTTTGACACCCTTAGGTGAAGGTTTAGTTTGGATTAGTTGAGGGCTGACCATTTCCAAAACTTAACTTATATTCCAGGTTAACTCTTTTCCTCTAGCCTGGTTTAGATTAGGGTCGGTATGATATGTTTTAATGAACCAAAAGATATTTTAGATAGGCTCCACGTACCTTTGTTTTCTGCCGATGAGAACCTTTTAGGGAAGATTTTGTAGGAATATCTAATAATTCACATGTGGGCTATTGTTAACTTGTCTGGCCCATACTCAGCCACAAAGGTCAAGTGGTCGGCCGATTCGAATAACTAACCAGTCATATGGTATAAACGCCAAAAAAAAAAAAAAAAAAAAGAAAAAACCGAAAAGGGTTGGTTTGTCCATGTCCATGTTAATGTTAGACATGATCAGAAATAAATCTTATACACAATCTTCCATGTAGAGGGCATGTCTCATGAATATTGGGGGAGGATTATGACTAGGGTGTCAATTTTCAGCCTAAACCGGTTGGACCGACCGAAATTGATAGGAAAAGTCGAACCAAATTTTTATCGGTTTGGTTTTGGTTTGATATCAATCATTATTTGTCACTTGGCAGTACATGGATTAATCTATTTTATAGAAGACCCCATATTAGGGATGTAAACGGATCGAATTTGGCTCGGATAGTGCTATATCGGCATCTGCATCCAATTAGCTTTTAGACGGATTCAGATAGTGCTAAACGGTTACGAACAAGAATACGGATCAGATAATTTATCCGTTTACATGTAAATATAGCTTTTCGGATAGCTATTGCCTATCCGTATCCGTATCCATTTAGCTTTCAGACGGATTCGAATAGTGTTAAACGGATACGGAAACGAATTTTGACTATTCATTTACATCCCTACCCCATATACATTTCAATGATCAAATTTTAACCTAAATTAAGCAAGGAAAGTTGGTCAAACTTTGATTCAAGGTTTTAGTAAAATTACAGAAATACCATCAGACGAATATAAAATACAAAATGGCATCCTCTATAATTTTAGTTTTTTCCTTTATTCATTTTAATTTGAAATTATAATGGTTAGATGTGCCTAGTCCTCACTCACGAAGGTGTACACATGTAATGCCATTTGATCAATAGTGAAGCATTTTACTTCACTAGGCATAGTGATATATAGATTTTCTCTATTTCTAATTTATATTTATGAAAAATTGAAACCATATCACTAACAACCCAATAATGGACTGATAGAAACCCTTTTAAGTCAACCCAATAAAAGATCAAATCAAATCGGACCATAATTTACCAAAACCAATCTTTGTCTTAACGGTGTGATTTCAGTTTTGGCTTAATGCTAGATTGAGACCAAAATCGCTTTAGACCAACCTAATTGACCGATTGATACCCCTAATTATGACCCTCAATTCAATTCTCTTCCATGGGTGAAGAGATTTTTTCTCCATAATGATATATAGCATGATCGAATTATAGAAAGAAAGCTACCTGGTTGCATGCGATGTGCGACCTTGTGTTTGGGTGTAGGGGTCCCATTTTGCATGCGACCGTGTAGCCAAGTGCTGGTTAGATGTCTATCGTCTGCTTCTATGGTGCCTCCCCATGAAATATCTTCCGTGGTTAAAGATATTCTCTTGTTGAATAATGATTTTGCTTATTCCAATTTCCATCATTTAATTAAGTCTGAAAATGTGATTGTCCATTCTATTTCTAAATAGGCTAGTAGCTTTCCTAGACAGGGTTTTTGGTTTTCCTTCTTTTCGAATGACCTTTTGAAAATTGTTCAGTAGTTTCTGCCCTTTGCGGCTTTTATATATTCCCCCCTTCCCTCTCTCTGAGGGGGGTTTTGGGGGCTTTTGTACCTAAAAAACACAAAAAAGTAGCACACTTGGAGCAGTTTTTCATGCCCTTATCTGTATACAACCATTTCACAAAACCGCAACCAGAAATTACGATGATGTATCAGTAGCACAAGAAAACCGTATGTGCGAGTAACGATTTAATGCAGGAAGTGAAACCGTCGCACTGTGCTAAACGAGGGGCGAGGAAGTTAGACGTTAAGATCCCATTGTCATCGTTCAGTAAATTGAGGGCAGCATTCAGATCGCTCAAGGTCTAATTAAAGCTCAAGGTCTAATCAAACCCTAAATTAAAGAACCCGCTCTGTCTTTCCCTCGGAATCTGTGTGGAGTAACGACGAAATGTTTCATCGACGCTTTCTTTCTTACTACTGAAACATGTTCTCGTCTGGGTTTCATCACAATCGTCTTCTCTTTGCATTGCAGAAGCGTTTCATCTTCTCCATCAGTTTTCGGCGGTTCTTAGTTGGACAAAAACCAAAGATTTCTTGGTCTTCACAGGCCAAAAGACCACTCTCAAATCTCAAGTCACATCCCAATCCTTTACGTTCTTTAGTAAGCATTCATCCCTTAAGCACATTCATTTAATGTTTCTCAGCCATTTGTTACCTTAAAATTTTAGTTATTTTCTTTCCTCTTTAATGGGTATATATGTTGGTTCAGTTGAACTTGCATTCTACTCCTAGGTGAATGCAGAAGTCATTTCCAAAACACTAGCAGAGTATCAATTTCCATTAGGATTTATCTATTTTTGAAGTTTGAGGCAAAGAGTACTCTAATATAGCATGATTAGGTGGAAGTCTTTATGAACCTATTGGAGTAAATTTCTCAATGATGATGAATGAAAATTATTGCTACTTGCTTGTTGGTTTGGTGCTAATACCTTCTTGTATACCCTTTGTTCCTATTTCAAGCAAACTGTCCTCAAATTATCCTTTTTAGTATATTGCTTATTTGGGTCTGTCCTAATCCGTGCATTCCAGGTCCCATAAAATCCTTAAGTTATATTTTCTTAATTCTTAAGTTATTTCGATATTCCTAAATCCTCAAGTTAAACCCATGGCCTAATTGAACCTATTCCAAATATTCTTGAATTCTAGTCCCTAAGTTCTTTAAAGCCTATAAGATCCTTCCCTTGAATTGTTCATCCTCAGTCATAGTCTGGAGGAGGTTTTGGATGAAGGATCAGGCTTTCATTTCCATGAAGCCTTGTTGAAGTTTGAGGAGATGGGCTCACTAGCATTGGGTGCCTCAATTGATTCTTGACGTAATGTGGTGGTCATAGGGTAGCTTATGGGGTTAACTAGGAGAAGAGCCTTTAGACATGACCCAACACCTTTGGGATCCATGGCCACTCTATCTATCTCACTAAGCTGGTGCCTCTTTTGATAAGTAGGTATTCTTTGTTGAAATTATGATGGTTGTCCCAACAAGAAGCTCAAGACATGAATAGAAGTGTAAGAAAGAACAGTTACATAAGCAAAGATAAAGCACAGAGACCCATTGCAATTGTTTATCTGGCTTCACTTCATGAAGAACTGGCAATTATGCACGTCGTATTGGGTATTGATAATGACAAACTGATCGAACTGAAGCTCAACAGCTGGATTGGACTTGTCAGCTGGAACTGGTCCAACCAGCATTACATAAGGGAAGATCCACCCCAATTAGAATTGGGATTGATCCACACCAGATCCCAGATCCTGTCGGTTGATTGAACTGGCTGGGACAGATCCACAAACTGACTCTGATTCTAATCCCTTGGTTCTTTTAATAGATTCAAATATTTTTTCTGATTGTTCTTGTTTGTTTAACATTATGGTTGGAAAGGAATTTAGTAATTTACAACTCCAGTTACTACTTGCATGGTTCACCTCTTGTCGTTATGTTCTTGTACTTCCTAACATGGAAAAGCCTTTTGTTTGAATGCTGCCACTCAAAAATAGTAATACTTGCAATCTGCTTAGTGGAGGAGGAGGAGGTAGGCAACCATGTCCCCTGCTCTGGTTACAAATGTATGTTTTGTAATTGAGATGTAGAGTTGATCAACCATTTATTCCTCCATTTCAAGATGTTAAGGAATATTGAATCACTCCCTATATTATTCTTGATATTTTCTGAGGTTTTTCATTTTTTTTTTAATTAGTAAGCTTGGTTAGGTTTCTCTAGAAGACTGCTTTTGATGCTTCGTATTCCTGTCACCGAGTGAAGTCATAAAAAGAGTACAACTCTTGATGCTGCGTATTTCCATGGAATTTTAAGACATTTTTATGGAATTCATTTTGAGAAATAGGGTAGAACAGGCCTGTCCATCTACTTCTCATTTTGGTTTATTGCGACCTTGCTCATTCCAAGTGAGAAAGATTTACTTAAATAGGCTTAATTGACTACAAAAGAAAAAGAGAAAGCTCTGAACTTCTAATAAAGTCACTTCTTCATGTTAAACCCTCAAATCATCCAAATTACAGTACTCTGGCCAGCTTCTTATAGTATTAGTTCGGCTTCTAGGGAGAATGACACTAGGAGATTCTTCTATGTAGAGACATATGAGCACACATGCCCCTAAATATTTTCATTCTCTCTGGTACAAAGATCAGCTAAGCATGTCGTGAAATTTCTAGCTGATGGTGGAGTTGGTAGGGCTACAAGGTATAACAGTGTCAGATCACACTGTACTTGCTCTCTCTCTCACAGATCTTGTTCCCCTCTTTAATAATATTGGCAACTTGACTAGATATCTCAACATGGACAGTTTGTAGGGAACTCAAGAGCATTTACAATGACAAATCAGGTTAAGGATGTATGTAACTATACAAAAACTTTCATCGTTTCAGTTATACAGTGTTGATGGTCATAGTTGTCAAGGTGACGCCTAGGCATCCAGGCGCCTTGGACACCTTGGTCGCCCTTCATCCGGGCCCCCTCCAACACCTTGGGTCGCCTAGACGCTGTGACAACTATGATGATGGTTTTGTTTCTTGATTCATTATTTTGCAGAATCTCCAAAGTCAGAAACAAGATGCGGCAAAGCATTGTAATTGCAGAATTGCTGATGTTGAGAATGACCAGGCAAATTTATGTGGGCTAAAGAAGCGCAGAGAGAGATGAAAAGCTTAAGGAGGAAGGTAAATCAATGCCAAGGACATTGGCTGAGGTAACACACCACCTTCCATTTTGTCTTGATTGCTTACTGCCAAAATGAATTGCTGAATGTACCATCTTTAAAGGCACATTATAGTATGTGGTCAGTTGCAGGAATGACTCCAATGCCTAGGAAACTAGGGTACCTTCCTTTTCCCTTGTAAAATTGATGTGTTTGATCATTGTGAATCAAATCTCTCTTTTGGACCAACTGCTTTCTTCCATTATCGAATAATGTGGCAGGTAGATGGAATTGTCAATTATAAAGAATCTTGATTGGGGTTTTATTCATGGGACTCATCTTATGATGGGTCAGAAGCCAGCCCCTAGCCTCTTCTCTGGATATTCTTTTTGAAGGCATTAATTCTCATCTAGCTGACTTAAGACTAGATTTTCCCTTGATGTGTATGTGAACAATTTGATGAGGAGTTAGTTAACGAAAAGATCAACTTGGCCCTTAAATTTTCCTCTGTATCATCTGGTTAATTCAGCCATTAATCTTTTGTGATTTTATTATTATTATTACTATTGTTGTTGTTGTTGTTTGTGATCTTTCTTTTCTGCCTCAGATCATGATAAAATAAAAGTATATGAATGTATTAGGCATCACAACTCTTTCTTGGACCTGGAGATGCATGCTTAGTGCTCGACAAAACTACTTGTGAAACTCCCACATTCTTTGTTTGAACCATAGATACATTTCAGGTGGTATTAGATAATCAGAAGACATGCTACGGTATTATGTTTAAATTGCAAGTGTTAAGTCATTTTTCTGTAATGCTTGTTTCCTACTTATAGATCTGATATTCTGAAGTGTGGCTGTGGCATCTTTTTATCTTGGACACACACAGACATACTCTTCGCTATCTCTCCTGATCAATAACCATGTGGGCCCCATACCTGTTTGATGCACCTACTGAAATGCACTCACTCACTCTCTCTCTCTCTCTCCTCCCCACTGGCTTGACGTGTTAGATGTCAGTATACTCTGCTTGCGTGTTGATCCCTCTCTGTAAAATAAAAGAAGAAAAAAAAGGCGTGCCCAGTGCATGACGTCCCACCACTGTGGGGTCTGGGGAAGGTCATATGTACACAGTCTTACCCCCGTTTTCGCAGAGAGGTTGTTTTCAACCTTACAGTGTTGATCCCTCTCTGTAAGTACAGTGTTGATCCCTCTCTGTAAGTAATAGAAGGAGAGAGAGAGAGAGAGGCCAATGGTACAAGAAAGGAAAACTGCAACTATATTAAGCAAAAGATGTAAGCCATTATAAGCTGTATCAGTTTGTTTTCATATGGTGTTTTTTTTTCCTCATAAGAGTACAGTTACCTAGGACAGGAAAAAAAACAAAAAAACAAAAAACAAAAAGTGGAGTGAAGACTGGAGACTGGAGATGAGCTGTTAATAAAAAGAGCTCATGAGTTGATTCCTTATAAGAACTGAGTTGTACTGAGAGGAGCGTTACTAAAGCCAAATAGCACCTGCATCTTTGAGCATTGGTATCAATGAGCCATTGAGATGGAGAGTCATGACTTCATTGGTTGAACCCACTAGTTTACCTCCTATGAAGACAGCAGGTACTGAAGGGCTAAACCCAAGCCTCATGAGTGCCCACTCCATCTCTCTCCCCCTGGAGTCTTCATCAAGCTCATGAATTGCTGGGCTCACCCCAAGTTCATAAAACAATCTCTTGATGGTATGACACATGAAGCATGAGCTCTTGCTGAAGATCACCACTGCCTTCTGTGGTGCCAGTTTTGTCACCCTATCCATCCTTTTCTGAAAATGCAGGAGTAAAGAAAATATTGGAATCTAAAGACACAGCAATATGAGTGACAAGGGTTTTGTTGTGAAGAAGACACTGAACACTTGGGCTGATCTAAAGAGGCAAAGCAATATAAGTGATTAAGGGGGGTTTTGTTTGGAAGAAGATACACTGAGGCTTTGAGTTTGGGCTTGTGAGTAAAGATCTGTCAAGAGGCCTTATTTATACAAGTCAGTGAAGGGGTGGTGGTGGATTGGATTGTTTGATAAGAAAAATTAAAAAGGATCAAGTCCTATAAAGATACAAAGATTGGGTAGGTCATGGGTGGATTCCCTCGTAGTTATATCACTGCTTAGGCCCTTGTCATTTGGTGACTCTGATACTGCCACTGTGACCTATCTCACTTGGGTCCTTACTGATCTTTACTATAAATGGAATGACAAGTAGCTACTAAATCCATAAAGAGTTATACGGAAATAGGAACGATATCTCTTGAATGCCCTTCTCTTAATTACATATTATACGGCAATAGATTGAGAAGGTTCTGTTGGATCAGCCATGATATTTCACTTGTCTCTTGGTTGAATGTGATTGGTGATCATGGTAGCATCTTTGCTGATGTGGAGAAAGTGGATTGGGGTTATCCAGTAGAGGAGGGATCAACTTTTTCTCTTCTATATCTAAATATTCCTGTTAAATTCACTGAAAACAAAAGCCAAGAAGAAGAAAAAGTAAAGAATATAATAAAAAGGAAGTCAACAAACAAGAACATACAAGGTCAACAAGTGAACCGGACCGGTTGGTTTAATTTTTGGCCCAAAAATTGTGTAGTCCTAATGGATTAGGTTGGTCTTGAGGAGAAGTGTGCCAAAGGGTGATGGTGGTTTAATTTGGAATAGTTTTGGGCTGACCATTTGCAAAACTGAACCAGCACATTAAACCCAGGTTAACTCAACTTTTCCTCTCAGCCTGGTTTAGATTAGGGCCGGCAAAGTATTTTCCAATGAACCATTAGATAGGTAGTTGATCATGCTGTTCACATCAAATCAATTTTGGGAAATTCTAGATAAAATCTTCATTTCTATGAAGGTCGGTTAGTTCTTCCCTGATGCTTAGAGTATTATTGTTTAATTATTTAGTTATTAAGAATGTGTTTATGTTTCTTAGTTATGCCTTAGGAATGGAATCCTAAGCAAGATAAATGCATCTTCATAGCTATATAGGCTCCACCTTTGTTCTCTACTGATTAGAACATTAGAGAATTTTACCAAAAAAAGATGAGAATATTAAGAAGATTTCGTAAAAATATCTACTAGTTTTTTTTTTTTGTGGTGGTGGTGGTGGTGGTGGTGGTGGTGGTGGTGGTGGGGAGGGGGAGGGGGGAGAGGTGTAAGAAGAAAGAAATATCTAATAGTTTGGGCTATTGTTATCTTTTGGGGAGAGGGTTCCCTACATTGCCCGAGTGCAGTTTTGGGTGAATAAGGGAAACCCCTTTGAAATCTGACAATAGACATATCACCCCCTCACATGAACAGTGATATGTGGGGGGAGGGGGGAATGTGCAATATTATTTTTGAGTTGGTGTTGTCCAGAACTTTTTCCCAAAACATTTATAAAGAAAGCATGTCTTCGTTTTGGATCCTTTATAAACCTTTACTATTTGCCACTTGAAATACATAGGTTAGTCCATTTGATAGAGTACTCCGTGTACACTTCAATAGTCAAATTTTAGCCCAAATTAAGCACGGAAAATTGTTCAAACTCTAATTCGAAGTTTTAGTAAAATTACCAAAATTTCATTAGATGAAGATGAATATAAAATGTAAAATTGCATCTTTTGTAAATTTAGCTATTTCCTCTAATCATTTTAAGCTGAAATTGTACCAGTGAGATGCTTGCTTGGTCCTTACACACATAGGTGTACCCATGGCTACCATGTGGTAAATAGTGAAGCATTATACTTCACTAGGCATGGTGTTGTATAGATTTTCCTATTTTTAATGTATATTTATAAAAAACCGAAACTAAACCAGTAAGGCGGTAACCTATAATGGACCAATAAGAACCATTTTAAATCAACCCGACAAAAGCCCAAATCGAACTGGTACGTTTTTGCGATTTGGCCTAATATTAGACTGAATCTGACCGAACTGACCGATTGATTCCCCTAATTATGACCCTCGATCTGAGAAACTTTCTCCATAATGATATATATTTAGGAGGATTAACTTTCTCTTTGCTAACCTCTATGATACACGGGAAAATTATTTCAGACCTTGGTAAATTAGGGCAGGAGTTATTCCTTCTCATCATCAGCCGCAGCAGCAACAGTAGCAAGTCGTGTATATGTCTCTCTTTTTGTGAAAGCTAAAATTCTTTTTGTGGATTTTGAGGATATTGGGGGATATATGTTTCTCTTGCTTTGCTATGGAAAGCTAAAATTCTTTTTGCTGAAGATACTTTGAGTGCCTAGAACCTACCTCACAATTAATGTACCTTTTAAAAATAAAAATTCCATTGCCCATTTGTCACATTATTCTCAATCACTCTTCCTCCGGTGTAGGGATGTAACGGGATGAATTCGGCCAGATAGTGGCATTATCATATTTGTATCCGAGTATAATCGGACGGATTTGAAAATATCCTACCGATTTTCGGACGGATTCAGATAATTTCTGGATAGTGATTTTTTAATACAGATTCTCCTAAATGGATATGAACACGGATCAAATACGAATTTTCGACTATCTGTTTACATCTTTATCGTTTTTATGATGAGGGTTAGGGTTGAGACTTGAGAGTTCAACAAGTACCCTTTCTTCTACTTTTTTTAGTCTTTGATTTTCTTACATTTTTTTACTTTTGATTTTATCTTGTATTTATTTGAATAGATATGTGATTCCATGTATCACATTGCATAAAACAATATATATAAACCAATAGCAAATCTAGAAAAAGATTCACATTATCTTAACTTATAAATTTATAAAATTAAGATAACAAAATCCAATAAGGTAACTTAAAAGGATAGACGAACACAGAGATATATTTCAGATATTTTATTACCGTTGGATTGTTAAACGAATCGGATAATAATCGGTCGGATAGGGGGATTATCATATTTGCATCCGATTAGTTTCGGACAGATTCGGATTCTCTTAAACGGATACGAACGCGGATCGAATACGAATTTTTGAATGTCCATTTACATCTCTAATAACTAAATTTTAAATCAATTGTTAAATCTTACTTTATTTAGTATTCAAATCTCTTTGATTTGAAAAATTAAAAAAGTTTACATCCAAGTAAAGTCCCTTTAGGTTTCACTATGTCTAGTAAAGTATAGCGCTTCACTATTTGCCACATGTTAGTACATGGATTAATTCATGTGATAGAAGACCAAACAAATGGGCATCCTGGCAAGCATCTCATTGGTACAATTTCAATCTTTTAATCCATGTGTTTTATATTCATGTCAACCTAATGGTATTTTGGTAATTTAATTAGAAATTTTTTTTTTGGGGGTACAATTTTATTAAAACTTTGAATCAGAGTTTGAGTAACTTTGGTTGTTTACTTTGGACTAAATTTGGCCATTGAGATGTATGTGGGATTCTCTATCATATAAAATAACCTATGTACGGCCATGTGGCAAATAGTAAAATTCGTTATAGTTCATTAGGCATAGTGATGGAAAAGAAAACCCTAAAAAGATTTCTAGAAATAGTAAAAGTTTATGGATTATACAATCAAGATTATAAAAAATTCTTGGAAAAACAGAGTCTTCTGTTAGAATTGTGGTTTGGGCACCTATACTCGTTTCCTATGAAATGACTACCTTACCCCTTATAAAAAACAAAAATCCCACCTCTATTGATACTTCAACATGCAGTCAAGAACTCTCCCTCAACTTTCTTTCTCTTTTTAAATTTGATTTCACTTCCCTATGCTCGCAATCAATTAGATGAAGCTTCGATATCAATTAATATTAATAAAATAATAAATTACCACGTGGGCAAAACCGTGACTAGAAATTACGACGATGTAGCACATAGAAACCGTATTTGGGAGTGACGATTTTAGGCCGGATGTGAGACTGGCGTGGAACTTGGAAGTTAAGAAAAGCCCAAAATCGAATGTCATTCGAATCTCTGAAGTCCTAATTAAACCCAAAATCGAAGGAATATGCTCCGTCGTTCCCTCTGAATCAGTGTAGATTAACGACGTAATGTCTCATCGATGCTTTCTCACTAATTTTTAACAGAAGTTGAAACATGTTCTTATCTGGGTTTCATCACGATCGTCTTCTCTTTGCATTGCAGACGCGTTACATCTTCTCCACATTACATCAGCTCTCGATTCGTTCTTTGTTGGACAAAATCATCAAAGATGTCTTCACAGGTCGAAAGACCGCTCCCAAATCTCTCAACTCACCTCCCACAATCCTCCTTTGTGCTCTTTAGTTAGTAAGTATTCATTCCCTTCGGCGCAAATTTCCTCTATGCCACTTTCATTTGATGTTTCTCAACCATTTATTGCATAAAAATTGTAGTCATTTACTTGTCTCTTTAATGGGTGTATCTGTTGTTTGAGTTCAACTTGTACTCTCCTCTATGCGATTCTTTACATCAAATAAACAACTACTATCTAGAAGAATTGCAATTCAAAGCTTAAATGTGCTGAACATAGGTTACGGTCAAACCGAGGTATTCTTATATTGCGGAGAATGACAGCCCAAAGCGAAGATTTTTCTTCCAATTGAAAAGGGTGATGTATACTGGGACCGTTGTGTGGTTTTTTTTTTTTATAAAAAAAAAGCCCCATTGAGAAGAAAGAAGTTCTTTTCAGTTATCTATTCTAGTTATCTAAGATCCTGCCGCTCCTAGGTGATTGCAGAAGTCATTTCCAAAACACTAGCAGGGTATCAATTTCCAATAGAATTTCTCTATTTTGATGTTTGAGGCAAAGAGTCTAATGTAGCATGGTTCGGTGGAGTCTTTATGGACCCTATTGGAATAAATTTCTCGATGATGATGAATGAAAATTATTGCTACCTGCTCGTTGGTTTGATGCTGATACCTTCTAGTATACCCTTTATTCCTTTATCAAGTAAACAGTCCTCAAATTATCTTTTCTAGCATATTTCTTAATTAGGTATGTCCTATTCCGTCTATTCCATGCCCCGTAAAATCCTAAAGTTATATTTTCTTAATTCTTATATTTTTATATTGAAATTCCCAATCCCTCAAGTTAAACCCTAAGCATAATTGAACCCTATTCCAAATTATTTTTAAACCCTAGTCTCTAAGTTCTTTATAGACTATTCAATCCTTCCTTTTGAAATGTTCATCCTCAGTCATAGTCTAGAGGAGGTTTTGGATGAAGGATCAGACTTTCATTTCTGTCAAGCTTTGTTGAAGTTTGAGGAAAAGATTGAGTAGATGGGCTCACTAGCATTGGGTGCCTCTATTGATTCTAGACTTAATGTGGGAGTTATAGTGTAGCTGAAGGGGTTCACTAGGAGAAGAGCCTTTAGACAAGGCCCAACACCTTTGGCATCCATGGCCCACTCTGTCTATCTCACTAAGCAGGCTCCTCTTTTGAAAAGTGGGTCAGTGGATGTTCTCTGTTGAAATTGTGATGGTTGTCCTAACCAACAACCTCAAGACATGAATAGAAGTGTCAGAAAGAACAGTTACATAAGCAAAGATAAAGCATAGAGACCCCATTGCAAATTGCAATTGCTCACCTAGCTTTGCTTCATGTTGAGCTGGCAATTATACATGTTGTGTTGGGTATTGAAAATGGCAAGCTGGTCCCACTGGAGCTCAACAACTGGATTGGACTTCCTTGGAACTGATCCAACAAGCATTACATGAGGGATAATCCGCCTCCTGTTAGGAGTGGATCGATCTACAGCAGATCCCAGATCCTGTCAGTTGATCAAGTTGGTACTGGCTGGGAGAGATCCACAAACTAATTCTGATCCTAATCCCTTGGTTCTTTCTATATACTTTCTGATTCTGATCGTAATCCCATCTTGCATTTGAAAGTTTAGAAAGTTGCCAACTACATACTTTTTTTTTCCGGCATCATCAAGTATGTATTTGTTGCATAATGCATTCCATATCATATATGCATGTTCATAGGAACTACACACACTATATAGATTGATGGAGAAAGTGCATTTAGAATCCGATTGTTACACTGAAAATCGGCCTCAATCCAAGCAACTCTTTTCATGTCAACTAAGGGATCAGCACTTTGAGCCGGTTTGGGATCTGTTAAAGCGAAAACAACACCCAACTGAGATAAAGAAAAAAAGGTCATTTGCTTCCATCTCTTAAATCAAACATAGCAATCTTATCAAACTCATTATATATCCTTAGTTTTCCCATTCTTAGTTGAATGGAATTCACAACATTAGTTGCAGCAGGGATAACACTTGATGCAACCACATTAGATGTGGGAGTGACATTTGTCACATCACCATTTTTGACATCAATAGGCTCATTTGGATCAGCCATATCTAACACAACAATTAAAAACCTTAAGATTATTGATATTGAAATCTTCAAAAATCAGATTTTCCCTCCACATCGTTTCCCTCCAAGTTACTTTTTGAATTTTTCCTTTAGCTCACTTGAGCTCCTTACCTTTGATTTTTGGTTTAGTCTCACATTGGAAACTTGAGAAAGTTTCAAGGGGTATATGTATAGATGTGTTTCATAAGGGTGTGAGTCCCTTGGAGAGGGAGTCACCCTTCTCTCATGTGTGTGTGTGTGTTGGGGGGGGGTCCTTGTGGTGCTTTTGAATTGCGCGCATGCCGAGCCGACCCGGGCCAGGGTCGTGGCCGTTGTCGAGGTCGGGTCGGGTCGGGTCAGGTCAGGTTCGGGTTTGGGTGTGGGTGTGAGCTAATGTTTATTTTTGAATAGAAAAGTTTTTGTTCTAATACGTTGAACCAATATTCACCTTCTACCAAAGGATGTATCCTTATATGTGTAGGTGTCTGTAGACATACAAACACACCTATACGGATACATATTGGTGTATAAATACCCAACACCTCAAGAGGAAAATCATTACAATTTTTGTGTGCTCTGTGGGTGTGAGACTGTTCCAGAAAGGAGTGTTATGTCCGGTTCTGTTTCTGTTCCAGGAGGGAGTATTCTGCTTCTGTTCCTGTTTCAGTCTGTTATGCTTCTGTTTCTCTTCCAGTTTGAGTACAGAGTATAGCCTATCAGGTTCCCTATTGTAATCACACTTAGGAAATGCATCCTCTGTGATTTGGGGTGATTTTATCTTGGAGGTATAAGCGTAGGTCAACCCTGATGCACAAATAGGGGCGCTTAAAAACTTTAAGGAAAGTATCCAATACGATTTCACCCGCTGTTATCTGCTTCTTCAAGGATCGTCAGCCAAATCAGAATTACTACATCTACTGTCAAGAGGTATTTATACTTGTCATATCTAATTTATTGATTTTACAAGAATCTGTTTCTGCCCCTCTATTCTCTTCTATTATCTGTTGATAATACAACACGTCGTCACCTAATTTTCTCCCCTCTAACCTCCCTCTCCTCTCTGCATTCCTCGTCCTCGCTCAATTTCTCAAGCTTTTCACCACCAGTTCCATGCTTTCTCCCACAACTCTTAGCCCAATGTTCCTCTTCTTCTTTTCCTAATTGCTTCCTTTCTTTTCTAAAAATGAAATTATCTAGATTTCATTACTGTTTTGTCTCGCTTGGCTGTTTTCCTCATGTGCTTGTGATAGAGGAATTCCTCTGTTTTACCTAATGCATCTTATAATGTTAAATAATTTGTGTCTGGTGGATGAATTTTCACAATCTGGATTTTAGGGGAATTTAAGTATTGGATGTGAACATTCTACTTTCATTTTTCCCCGGGCCAATTTGATGATGTACTAGTTTGAGGTTACAATTTTATGCTCATGGATACCAACGATGTCCTACATATGCTTTGGAATTTTGTTAAGGGTAATGCGGGAATTAATGCTCATGCTTTCGTCACATTTCTATTAGCAACCACTCTTTCTAGACATGGGAATGGAACTTGTAAGAGTATATTGAGGGAGGAAATCGGAGCATGAATATCATGAACTGGTAATTTCATGAACAGTTGGGCATATAATGTTCGGTGATCATTATACACGGTTTGTTGGCTTAATATTATGCTACTTTGATCTTTAATTCTTGTTTTCTTCATTTAAGTACATTATTAGATTCACAAAAATTGCAACTGTAGAGAACAATCCTGTTCTTTTTTGGTTTTGCATGATTTCATGACCATATAGACTGTCCTTTAAAATTTTGAAGACAAACATGCTTGAAAAAATGTTCATACGTTTTAAATTCCAGACTAAAACTTTCAATACATTTCTCCTACATGTGCAGGTTCAAGGGGAAGTGATGGGATACTAGAAGGATTCTTGGGTCAGGTGGAATGCCATCATCTAATTCAGCAACTGTGACAGCACTTGCGGTAGCTTTAGGTTTTCAGGAGGGTATTGGAGGATCAGCATTTGTCCTTACTATGGTTATGGCATCTTATATGTACTTACTAACCAGGTCTTCATTCTTTTCCATGTGTGTTCTTGCTTTTGTTTATGACTGCTTATCTCCTCGAAAAAGTCCATTCAGAATCAATAGAGTAACTACAATTATGACTTTTTTTCCCTTTTCCCCTCTAAGTTTATGTATGGAGTTTGAAGTTGTAAGCATAACCATTTCCAAGGGTTCAAGCCAGTACAGTCAAGGTAGCGGAGCCACAAGTAGGCATTTTTTGAGGTGAGTTACCAATTATGTTTCAGGAAAAAGGTGCCTAGACATTTTCACATATAGGTAACTGAGTGCTAAAATCAAGTGATAAAGCTAGGTTTCAAGCTTTATTGATCTTTTTAGATATAGATATAGCAATTGCACAAGCACATTGTATAAAAAGAATCAAGGAATTGGAGCAAACTAATTCCATGGCTCCAAAGGATGTTTTCAAACAAGTTGGCTACAACTAAGGTTGTGTCAACTGTCAATCAGAAAAATAAAATCAATTCCATTCCTCAATTCTATTCTTTGCTTTCTCTGTTACAAACTTACACCGACTGCCTTGGGAATTCTACTAAAATACATCCAAACCATCTATATAAATAACTTAAAACCTTAACCACTGAAATAGGTTAATGAACCTAACTGAATACAAGAATAAAGATTATACTAAAAATAGTAAAATTGTGATTCGTATGCTTCACTATGAATAGTAAACCCCATAATTACTATGGACAGTGACCAAAGATTTAGTGGAATAGTAAATCTTGGGACATGTATAACCTTATGTCAAGTTCTAGCCCAAAGGGATTTGTCCAAGCAGTAAAATAAAACTTGTAAAATTCAGGATTACAGGATGGTGCATGCCACATGGATGATTGAAAAATACAAGGGAATTTGCCAATACATTGGAGGGTATATGATTGAACTTGTGCCTGCAAGTTGACTGGTGACAATCTAGGCCATTCCCTAGAAATTGTACAGTTGGATTAGACACATCACTCCTCCACATGGTAAAACTAGATTTTATCCACAAATTCCTTATTTCTAGTTGTCACTCTCTTTTGCAGCCTCCGTTCTTAACTTTGATGATAGCGAGAAACAAGGTTCTCAGTCAAAACCTGGTACTTTCTCCAGGCCAACTCCAAACCTTGGTTTCGAGGCCTAGAAGTTGTTCTTTTGCCCTGATCTTGTTGTGTTGCCTATTTTTGTCATTTTGAACCCAATCCATACATTAGTTTCACATAGAGAACACTAAAAATAATACTTGTGGTTTTGACCCAAGTTTGATAATATATATTGTTCTTGGACATGGTATTGAATCAGGTTTGACCGGAACATAACTCTTTCAATATAAATCAGATTTAAACAATCTTGGATTTGTTGGAAAGCTGGTTTTGTGGTCTACCTAATAAAAAAAGTGTCATGTAAAAATAAAATCATTTGACCAATCAAACTTCTTAGAGAATAAGAGCATTTTTAAGAACAATATAAACCAAATGTGAGACTAGGTATATCATAACAATGAGCAATTCCAAGAACACTATAAACCAAATGTATGTTTTGATTGTTTCAAACTTCCAATAGCTTGCTTCTTCAATTTTGCTATCTTCTAGTTCTATGTTGATTTTTGATGACTTGATGTGGCTTAATATTGATTTTTGATGACTTGATGTGGCTTATTGTGATTTTTTATGTGGCATAATGTTGATTTTTGATGACATAAGGTATATATTGTAACATACTAAATAATGTTAGAAAATAGGGGAAATAAAAAATAACACTTGGGTGCCTTGTCGCCTAAGCGCTTAGGCACCCCTCCACTGCCTTGGGTCGTCTTGCTGCCTTGACAACTATACTTGTAAGTGTAGGGAAGGAAAATTAAGGTTTGAAAGGGATAAGCGCTTGACAACTATGGTTGTTCAAACAGAAGCGAACATAATATACTTAGTAGCCAGTAACCTGTATCAGATTCCAGGGTGGGTTAGACTTCCATTTTCCAAGCCAATGCAATAGGAAAACTTTGTTGCTGCAGGGACCATGGGTCTGTAGTTATCCTGTTTCTAGTTGTGATGGTTGTTGTTGCTGCAGGAGTAGAAAAAACATACTTGTTTATCTTCAGAGTTGCAATGAGTCTTAGACATGCAAGCTTGGGGTAAAGTGAACCTTCTACTTAGTTTATGCTTTACAACATTTAGAGGAGACAATGTATTGTTGCATCAGATAGTAAGAAGGGGCTTGGATTTCAGTAAATCTGACAATAGTGGGTGCATTGCTATAGTAGAGCTTAGTTCTTTCAACTAAATTTGTAAAAATTATTGGACCTCATGTTTTTCTTTTTGAATGATGTAAATATCAATGAAAGGTTGGGCTTTAAATGGAAGAAATGTGAAAAACTAGGGTTGCAGGTAAGGCTATTAGGCTTAAGTTATCAACTGAACCAACTACTTTCCTCCCAAAGAAAAAAAAAACACACAAAGAAAGAAACTTTTTGAACTGAGTTTTGCTTTAGCTACGGTGAATGGGGATCCATTCGCCGTGAGCTAAAGGATATCCCCATTCGCCATGAGCTAAAGGATGGGTGCGAGAGGTTACTTCAGAAATTATACTAGAACCTTGTTGGGGTTTGAGAACCCTAGAATGGGCTAGTGAACCTTAACCAAGAGTTGAAGGAAAACTTTCTTCAAACTTTCTTTTTTGAAATCTCTTTGCATGGGAAAACTTACCATATGATTATATGTTGATGAAAGCATTCACAATGTGATAGAAGACCTGTGACTAATGACTACCCTTTGGTGTTTTTTTTTTTTTTTTTTTTTTTTTGGTCATGGTTTTAAAAATCAGAATCGATTGGATCAGCTTATTCTGACTGGAACCGGCCGACACTGATTCTGATTAACCTCAATTTGTAGCACACTGAGTTTGATCAAGTCCAGCCAGTTCTGGTCAAATTGGGCCAATATTGGGACGGTTCTGATTGACTCTGAACTGATTTGAATCGAAATCAATGGATATCGATCCAATACCTACTTTCAAGTTTTTTAACCTTGATTTCTCTTTTTGGATTGGACATTGCTAATCTAGCCTGACATCGATGAA
The DNA here is from genome assembly GCF_018873765.1 of Telopea speciosissima. Classification (NCBI taxonomy): domain Eukaryota; kingdom Viridiplantae; phylum Streptophyta; class Magnoliopsida; order Proteales; family Proteaceae; genus Telopea; species Telopea speciosissima. The sequence goes on from NC_057919.1 coordinate 63,247,480, forward strand.
TATTTGAAGGTAGATCGGGTGGTATTGGCCTACGCCAGGATAAGAGTGTCAATCGGTTAGTTCGGTCCATTTTGATCTGGTCTTAATCCCTACTGAAGATCGTGGCACAGTCCAACCCTGCAGCTCCTATTTCAGCAATCAGATATTGATGCTATTCTGAAGATCAGCCTGAGCTTAATCCCTACTGAAGATCGATTAATTTGGAGTCCTTCTCGTAAAGGAAAATTTTCAGTAAAGACTGCTTATCACCTTCTTAATAACCAAAGGCAATCTGCTTATCACCTTCTTGATAATCAAAGGTAATCTTCCAACAAAGGTCATAAGTTGCTAAAGCTGCCTTTTATGAATTTCAACAAGCAACTTTCAAGCCCCAGCCTCATCACACTCCTCAATCCACGAACTTTCCCCATATCTGGTCAGCTCCCCCTCCTGGAATGATAAAGATCAACTATGATGCATCTCTCACTTCAGGTCAGCATATTGGCGGGATTGGTTTCATTATGCGAGACCATCGAGGAGCTCAGATAAAAGTTTGCTCTACCACTCATCACTTCCAGTCCATCCTTCAAGGTGAAGCCATAGCAATCAAAGATGCCTTACTTGCAACCACCGCAAGACCTAGGCAAGTGTCACCACCCAAACGATTTTGTTTCGGCCGATAGCAGCCCTCAAAATGGAATATTTTCCTTTAGACCACTGATTGGCACGATTGTTGCACCATTGGACTTCAAATCTCAAATATAGATGGTTTAGACCAGATCTTCGATTTTCTGTTTTTATCTTTCCATCCCTTCTCCATTCGATCCCCTTTTCTTTTTCTGTTTTATTTTCATAAACCCTAGGAGGATCTCAGTTCTGTCCAGATCTGTTTACCCATCAGAAATCATCCAAACTTTGACCACAGCCTCCCCTCACCATTGTCTATACTCGATCCTGACTGCCGCCCCCATCCTTAGTTAAAACCCTAATTTCTGTAAAAGTTCCATTAACCATTATACCCTAAAAATTACAGATTCCACACTTCTAACCATCAAAACCCTCCCATATTTGGATCGAACCTCCCTCTCACAGTCCCCTAAACTCGATCCCAAGCCCAGCCCTATCCATCCATCTAAACCCTAGCTTTAGTGATTTCCCTAATTTCTAAAAACCTGAAACCCTAACCCTAATTCTGCAGGAATTTTAAACTGAACCAAATCCTATTTTTTTTATATCATAATAGTCCCCTAGGCCTGCTGATCATTACCCTATATTACTTTCATCCATAACCCTAGCCTAGACCCTAGATTTGCCCAAACAGCCCCAAATCTGCCCCAAACAACAGACTTGATCAGAATCTGATTTCACCTGGCTCCTAGTAGGATTATCTCCTATTCTAGGACTACATTATCTTGTTTTCTTCATTTAAGTACGTTATTAGAGTCACAAAAATTGCAACTGTAGAGAACAATCCTGTTCTGTTTTGGTTTTGCATGATTTTCTTGACCATATAGATTGTCCTTTAAAATTTTGAAGACAAACATGCTTGAAAAAAATGTTCATACATTTTAAATTCCAGACTAAAACTTTCAATACATTTCTCCTACATGTGCAGGTTCAAGGAGAAGTGATGGGATACTAGAAGGATTCTTGGGTCAGGTGGAATGCCATCTTCTAATTCAGCAACTGTGACAGCACTTGCGGTAGCTTTAGGTTTTCAGGAGGGTATTGGAGGATCAGCATTTGTCCTTACTGTGGTTACGGCATCTGTTATATGTACTTACTAACCAGGTCTTCATTCTTTTCCATGTTGTTCTTGCTTTTGTTTATGACTGCTTATCTCCTTGAAAAAGTCCATTCAGAATCAATAGAGTAACTACAATTATGACTTTTTTCCTCTTTTCCCCTCTAAGTTTATATATGGAGTTTGAAGTTGTAAGCATAACCATTTCCAAGGGTTCAAGCCAGTACAGTCAAGGTAGCGGAGCCACAAGTAGGCGTTTTTTGAGGTGAGTTACTGATTATGTTTTAGGAAAAAGGTGCCTAGATATTTTCACATATAGGTAACTGAGTGCTAAAATCAAGTGATAAAGCTAGGTTTCAAGCTTTATTGATCTTTTTAGATATAGATATAGCAATTACACAAGCACATTGTATAAAAAGAATCAAGGAATTGGAGCAAACTAATTCCATGGCTCCAAAGGATGTTCTCAAACAAGTTGGCTACAACTAAGGTTGTGTCAACTGTCAATCAGAAAAATAAAATCAATTCCATTCATCAATTCTATTCTTTGCTTTCTCTGTTACAAACTTACACCGACTGCCTTGGGAATTCTACTAAAATACATCCAAACCATCCATATAAATAACTTAAAACCTAAACCACTGAAATAGGTTAATGAACCTAACTGAATACAAGAATAAATATTATACTAAAAATAGTAAAATTGAGATTCGTATGCTACACTATGAATAGTAAACCCCATAATTACTATGGACAGTGACCAAAGATTTAGTGGAAATAGTAAATCTTGGGTCATGTATAACCTTATGTCAAGTTCTAGCCCAAAGGGAGTTGTCCAAGCAGTAAAATAAAACTTGTAAAATTCAGGATTACAGGATGGAGCATGCCACATGGATGATTGAAAAATACAAGGGAATTTGCCAATACATTGGAGGGTATATGATTGAAGTTTTGCCTGCAAGTTGACTGGTGACAATCTAGGCCATTCCCTAGAAATTGTACAGTTGGATTAGACACATCACTCCTCCACATGGTAAAACTAGATTTTATCCACAAATTCCTTATTTCTAGTTGTCACTCTCTTTTGCAGCCTCCGTTCTTAATTTGATGATATCGAGAAACAAGGTTCTCGGTTGAAACTTGGTACTTTCTCCAGGCCAACTCCAAACCTTGGTTTCGAGGCCTAGAAGTTGTTCTTTTGCCCTGATTCTTGTTGTGTTGCCTATTTTTGTCATTTTGAACCCAATCCATGCATTAGTTTCACATAGAGAACACTAAAAATAATACTTGTGGTTTTGACCCAAGTTTGATAATGTATATTGTTCTTGGACATGGTATCGAATCAGGTTTGACCGGAACATAACTCTTTCAATATAAATCAGATTTAAACAATCTTGGATTTGTTGGAAAGCTGGTTTTGTGGTCTACCTAATAAAAAAAGTCTCATGTAAAAATAAAATCATTTGACCAGTCAAATTTCTTAGAGAATAAGAACATTTTTAAGAACAATATAAACCAAATGTGAGACTAGGTATATCATAACAATGACCAATTCCAAGAACAGTATAAACCTAATGTATGTTTTGATTGTTTCAAAATTCCAATAGTTTGCTTCTTCAATTTTGCTATCTTCTAGTTCTATGTTGATTTTTGATGACTTGAAGTGGCTTAATATTGATTTTTGATGACTTGGTGTGGCTTATTGTTGATTTTTGATGTGGCATAATGTTGATTTTTGATGATATAAGGTATATATTGTAACATACTAAATAATGTTAGAAAAGAGGGGAAATAAAAAATAACACTTGGGTGCCTTGTTGCCTAAGCGCTTAGGCACCTTTCTACTGCCTTGGGTCGCCTTGCTGCCTTGACAACTATACTTGTAAGTGTAGGAGAGGAAAATAAAGGTTTGAAAGGGATAAGCGCTTGACAACTATGGTTGTTCAAACGGAAGCGAACATAATATACTTAGTAGCCAGTAACCTGTATCAGATTCCAGGGTGGGTTAGACTTCCATTTTCCAAGCCAATGCAATATTTCTTCTAAGTTTTGACATGTTGAAAACCTCTTACTGACAATTGAAACAAAGAAAACTATTATAAAGGACATTGCTTTTTGGTTTGATATTCTAGAATTTTCTAAATTATTTTTTGATCATTTAGAACTTCAAGCCAAGCACAAGGACCATGTGTCTGTAGTTATCTTGTTTCTAGTTGCGATGGTTGTTGTTGTTGCTGCAGGAGTAGAAAAAGCATGCTTGTTTATCTTCAGAGTTGCAATGAATCTTAGAACATGCAAGCTTGGGGTAAAGTGAACCTTCTACTTAGTTTATGCTTTACAACATATAGGGGTGACAATGTATTGTTGCATCAGATACTAAGGAGCTTGGATTTCAATAAATCTAACAATAGTGGGTGCATTGCTATAGTAGAGCTTAGTTCTTTCAACTAAATTTGTAAAAATTATTGGACCTCATGTTTTTCTTTTGAATGGTGTAAATATCAATGAAAGGTTGGGTTCTAAATGGAAGAAATGCGAAAAACTAGGGTTGCAGGTAAGGCTATTATTTGGCTTAAGTTATCAACTGAACCAACTACTTTCTTCCCAAAGAAAAAAAAAAAAAAAAACACAGAAAGAAACTTTTCAAACTGTGTTTTCCTTTAGCTACGGTGAATAGGGGATCCATTCGCCGTGAGCTAAAGGATGAGCGCGAGAGGTTACTTCAGAAATTATACTAGAACCTTATTGGGGTTTGAGAATCCTATAATGGGCTGGAGAACCTTAACCAAGTGGTGAAGGAAAACTTTCTTCAAACTGTTTTTTTTTTTAAAATCTCTTTGTATGGGAAAACTTGCAATGAATAATTATCCGCTCCAATTTGCTGCCTGCTCCAATTTCCTCTAATTCCTCATATAGGAGTGCAAATGATCACCCTACCCCATCTTGGGCAGTGTGTTCGGGCAGGGGATAGGGTGGTCATTTTCGTTCCTATCTGAGGAATTGGAGCAGGCAGCGAATTGGAGGGGATAACGATTCAACTTACCATATGATTATATGTTGATGAAAGCATTCACAATGTGATAGAAGAAGACTTGTGACTAATGCCTACCCATTGTTTTTTTTTTTTTGGTGAGAATTAATACCTACCGATACAGTCAAGGAAGATTTCTGTCATGGTTGTAAAAATCAGAATCGGTCGGATCAGCTTATTCTGACTAGAACTGGCCGACACTGATTCTGATTAACCTCAATTTGTAGCACATTGAGTTTGATCTAGTCCAGCCAGTTCTGGTCAAATTGGGCCAATATTGGGACGGCTCCAATCGACTCTGAACTGATTTGAATCGAAATCAATGGATATCGATCCAGTACTTACTTTCAAGTTTTTAAACCTGGATTTCTCTTTTGGGATTGGACATTGCTAATCTAGCTTGACATCGACGAATATTTGAGGGTAGATTGGGTGGTATTGGCCTACGCCAGAATAAGGGTGTCAATCAGTTAGTTCGGTCCATTTTGATCTAGTACTAAGACAAACCAAATCGTTAAGCTGAAGTTTGGTTTTGATTTAGTTCGGTTTGAGTCTTTATCGATTTCTTCTTATTGGGTTTTTATCGGTTCGATATTAATTTCAGTCCGATTTAGTTTTTATTTGATTTCTTTATATTGGGGTTATTAATGGTCTGATACCGGCTTCAGTATAGTTCAGTGTCAGTGTTACAATTTGATGTTAGAAAAACAATACAACAAAATGGCAATAAATCATGGTTCACCCTCAAGAAGGAAGGCTACATCCACGGCTGAGCGATTGAACGAATACACTATTTCTGTGAAGCAAATATAAATCCTCACTAACACCTCTCTCAAAGAGATAACAACAATACATAGGAAAACACTAATCCAGAAAGTCCAAGACTGCCCATAGAGACCCATCCAATCTGATTCGGACCTGAACCAACATAGGACGAAATACTTTTTGACCATTCTGAAGGATTTCAAAGACGAAACAGTCCGTCTAAGAATCACCACGGCACTTTCTGGACTGAGATCAAACTTTACCATAACATTTGAATCAACCCTTTTTTGGTCGACTCCCTTGCAACTATGTGATCTATTATTTTCCATAAAATTACCTCATGAGATAACATAAAGTTATTTATTTTGGAAGGTTGTCAACTTTTTTTCTTCTTCTCTTCTGAGGTTATCCACAGAACTTAAAAAGGTGATGCAACCATGCCTGCATTCTTAAAGATTCCAATTACAGTGAGGAAATGCCCCAAAAAGAGAAAGAGAGGTTCACTTCCAAACCCATCAAAATCTATCTCTCTATAGAATAGAAATCAGATATTTCTTCACTGTCCCAAATATTAGCACGTGTCCAAGAATAGAATATATTGGTTCCATGATGGGAAATTGGGATGGGCCCTATTTAAGAGGTTTGTTTGATCCACATATCTGCTTTAATGATTCCCCCCCCCCCCCCTCTCCCCCTCAAATTGGGTTGGGTTTTCTAGTTATTTTCATAGTTGGAAAACTAGGTTTTATGACTAGACTTATCTTTCAGAAATATTTGGTGATTCGGCACATTCAAATTTAGTCAGGCGATCAATTTTTTTTCTTATTTTTTAATATAATAAATATATATAAATTAATAAAAATAAGAAAAATATAGGATTCTTTTCAAACCTTTTACATTTGAAATATATAATTATCGAATACGGGAATTGTTCTTTGTATGGGAGCACAGAGGCCACGTGCGTACAACAGCCAATGAGAGCGTGCACTGGCACATTGGGGTGGGGGCAATCCTTTCTACTCCCCAATGTGTCTAGGTGTGGCCCTTGCGTCCCATACAGGGAACTTTTCTCCTTACCGAATATGGTAAAGTATATTACACAATCAAGACTTCTCAAATATCATGCCCTTCCCATCCTTTTTACTTGCAACGAAAATGAGCTATAGTGGTAGTTTTACGCAATCATATTTGTTTCGTTCCTGGGAAGGGATATCGGTTGGCAGAGCACATGAAAACAAGCTCTATATATTTTTCTACTCCTCACATGAAATGACCTTATTGTTCTCCGATGTATTATACCGTTTTGTCGCACTTTATTGGTGTGTTCCTCTAAACCGCTTACTCTGAGAACCATCTCCCTTATTTATTTCCCATTATGAGTCAATCATAAGATTCTTCCCAAATTTTATTCAATTAGATTACTAGCAGACCCTAATATTGTTGCATGAGCCAAAATCTCATAACCGACATGTAAGGGGATTTAAATCCTATCCAATTTCTAAAGTGTGACAATGGGGCAGTGCTAGATGGAGATGTTGATACTTGGTAGCTGCCGCATCCAACAGTCGGAGCTCATTGATATGATCCATTGGATGCCGCAGTTGCTAGGTGTCGACAACTCCACCTAACACTGCCGCACTGCCACACTTAAGGAATTAGAGAGGATTATTTTCCCATGTAAGGCATTGATTCTCATGAATCAAAATGATGATATAAACAAATGGGCACCTTGAGATTCATTTCTACTTAGGCTATTTTTGGTATCATTTTTCTTTTTGATTTTTGCCTATTTAACATAAATCAATAACGAAAATCATTTTTGATCAAAACATAAAAATGGTTTGGTAATCAATAGACATAAAATGGTTATTTTGAAGAAATGGTTTGGTATCCCTATGTGCAAAATGGTTTTTTTGAAAAAATGGGTTAAGAGATGCTCCCTTCACCCACCTTCCTTATAACTCGATACTTTTCCGTTTCCTTCCCAGGTCTTGCTGTGCAACCATGGAAGTGGGTAGAATTACATTTACAGAGTATCCAGGAAAGGAAAAGAAAAATAAATATCGAAATTCCAATTCAAATTCAAATTGCAGCAATCGCTGATGAATGATTCAATAATGCGTGGAAATAGGAAAATAGAAAAGATTTCAGTCGGTTGTGCTCGGTCTTGCAGGAAGGGATTTAAAAATCAGAAAGAGAAATGGGTTTTGTGTAACAGATGGGTTTGATTTTGGGAAGAAAGTGGGAATTAAAGAGAGTATACGGTCAGTCGATTAGAAAGATGAAAATGAAAAAAGGAAATGGAGATGATAGGTTGCGGCTACTTAGGTTTAGAGTATTAAAAAAAATGGAGAAGATGAGAGGGTTCGGTCAGTGGGTTTTGGAAAGTGGGAAGGTCAAAGTGCTGATAAAATTTTTGGCCAATGGAGATGGAGATGGGAAGAAGAAATAGAGAGGAAGAGCTATGGAATCTGGGCGACGAAGATCAGAAATGAGGGAAATGGGTTTTGGTCGGATTGCAGATGGCGATGGCGGTTTCCATCTGTGAAACAGAGAGATTAGGGGAAATTTGAGGGCATACATTTGTCGAAGAAGTGCGGGTGGGATTGCATGAAGAAGGAGATGAGGGAGGAAGAAGAGGATGGTGTTGCAACAGGAGGAACAGGAGGAAGAAGAGGAAGAAGAAGAAGGAAAAAAAAAAAAAAAAAAAAAAAGGTCGATCTTCTAATTAAACACGAAATGACACTTCTACCCTTTGAATTTTAGACTTAGGAACACGTGCTCTTTAAAGTGTCCGAAAAAATGATCAAAAGTGATTTTTGGCCAAAACACATTAAATGGGTCTTGACCTATTTTTGGTTTTTGATTTTTTTTAATCTTTTTTAAATAGAAATAAGTTCCATAAACGATACCAAACGCAACTAAAAATGTTTTTCAAGAAAAAAATCAAAAATAAAAACTATACCAAAGATGACCTTAATTAAAACCATGAGTGTGTTATGAAAGATCTTTACTTTTTTTAAAAAAAAAATACCAATAAGAAAACAAAAAGAATAAAAAATAAAGCAGAGGATAAAGTGATGTGCTCCATGTTTTCTTAAAACCTATCTCCAAATGACTTTCTCTTGCCTAGTTTGGACGGCTTTGGGTTATCTTATGGAGAGATTTGTTCCTTACATTAGGCATTAAGAAGCCTGTCGTGTTACCAAAGAAAGGAAAGCATTTTATAAAGAAGTCTAAAAACTTTTACCAAAAAAGGAAAATATTCAGGTACACTATAATTTTTTGGTCGAAGGGAATTTACTATTAATAGAAATTATGCAAAGGCTTCCAAGGAGAATCTTCCAGACTTAGGATTTCAAAAGTTTGGTGCTATCAACCACCACCTTGTAGGTACAGTACATGAATATATTAAAAGTAGATGTATAGTTTCATTATTCACCTTACTTTTATATATATTTTTGTATTATTTTATATGCTCTATATATTTTGTTTATTTTATAAATGGGAAAATGTTCTCAGTGCGGGGAGGGGGGACGCAGGCCACGCCCAGACACAGTGGTGATGGGAGGGGGTTGAAATGATCGCCCCGTTTCGATGAAAGGTGTAATCCCATCCCTCGAGAAGCCAGTGTGTGCTTTCATTGGCTGCTACGTGCACGTAGCCCTTGCACTTCCCCAATGAGAACGTTCCCCTTTATAAATTTAAGAGAAAAGTTTGTTTGTCAATGGTCAAAATGGAATCTTTTTGCACGATAGTGACTTACAAATCATCATATACCCAATTTACGAATATCCAAAATTACCCCTCAAACTCGCGATAATCATCAATCCCCCTATTTACAAACATCCTTCAAACTTGTGATCTTGGGTAAAAAATGCACAAAAAAGTTAGCATATTACCATGATCATTGACAATCAATGATCTCTTGTCCATAGCGTTATACATGTTCCAACTCTTGCTTTATTTTTCTCCATCAACATTTTTCCCTTAAACTAAAAAATAATAATAATAATAATTTCGCAGGACACCATCTCCCAACTTCTTTTATTCAACCCCTACACTCAAGAATACGAAAACTATGATCTTGCACGATATAATTAAATTTTAGTTTGATCTACCCACACAATTCACTGATATATTTGAGTAACCTATTATCCGCGATGATATATATATATAAGCTACCAATTTGATTATCTAGGCATTGACACAAAGTTTTCTCATATTTTTCTATGAACCAATTTGCATATGTAGAGTATTTTTGGAAGACATTACATATATTCTCAAAGAGATTGGGAAATTTCATGTATGTATTGGGTGCCACAATGGTACTACTCATGTGTTTTGTCATTTTTTTTGTTTGATATTGATGTGTTTGTATTTAAAATACATTAAGAAAAGTTGTTCCTACTTCCTACACATCCATTATGGGAATGGATGCCCTCCCATCTGTTGGCCATGTAGATAAGCTTCCCACACGCCCACTATTCTTTTTCCATGTGGACAAGCTATTTTGACTGTTGGGTAGGGATGTCATGGTTTGGATTAGCCACGTGTCAAATTTTATATTCAAATTGATCATATTAAATACCTTCCCTTGTATGCCTATGCATATTCATATATGTCCATGCATGCACAACATGAAAACCAGTATTGTGCACTCTATCATAGCCCTAGATTTTCTAGACTCAATAAATATCTGACTAACTATGATAATACTGAAACTTGGAATGTAAGCAGCAGACCTAGAGGTCTATCTGTTCATAAAATTTACGTTCCATCTGATCTATTATATGATAGGGTTTTTTTTTTTTTTTTTCAAGTGTAATCTATCACATGGTAGTTATTGGCATATAGGAAGTAGTTTTCTATTCGGGAGTGTGGCCTATGTCAGCACTCCCATGTGTTTATCTCTCTCCTTGTTAAAACAAGGGGGCAGAGGTGACTTTTCATATAGAGAGGAGAGACATAGACTCATGGGAGTACTGCATAGGCCACACTCCCAGATAGAGTTTTTTTTTTTATGTCTTAATTTTTATATAATTACAAGAATACCCACGAATATCCCGCATTGAGTTTTCCCGTCCACAAATTTGCTAATTCCCATTAGGTCCTATGGACCAAAGCACAACATATTTTTCATAAACTGTTCCTTCTACATATTTTTTAGGTTAGAAAATTTCACTTCTCTTTCCTTTAATTTCTCTTACAATCAAATGGAACCTTTACACCCTATGTTGCATGAGCTAATTAAAGGCTAGGGGGAAAGTTTTCCCTTAGAATTGTGTAGAATCTGACTAAGAAAAGCAACCATATGTCCATATGTACCGCATAACCAATCAACATGTAAAGATGATGGGATGTGTGATCCTGGTTGTATATTTGGTGCCTCTTGGTTAAGGGTGTCAATTTGGAACCGAAACCGTGTACCGAAATCGAAACCGCCCGTGTAAAATCGTACCAAACCGCACCGTTTCAAAAATGGTACGGTACGGTATAGGAAAACGGTTTTGATCACGGTATGGTACGGTATCGGTATTGGGTACAATACCGTCGGTATGTACCGTTACCATACCGTTATACCGAATTCATATCGAAACCGTACCATTTTTTGGGGGTATTTTTGTAAAACCAACTTCTAACTCCTAAGACCCTAAACCTAAATCCCTAATTTCTTAACGACTTGGCCTCTCCGTCCTCTCGTCCTCGACTCCTCTCCCGCAGTCCCGCTTGCGACTTTCAGAGTTTGAGACCTTGAGTCTCACAACAATGGAGCATTTCAGGCTTTCGATTCTCAAAGTTTCAGACTTCAGTCTCACAATGGAGTAATGGAGTAACCTTAACCTCTTCAAAGTTCAAACACAACTCACAAGGGTCGTCTTCTTTAGTTCACCGAAAACCCTAATAGCGGAGGCGGAGATTTATCAGGTACACAATGAATCTCTCTCGTTCTTGGTTACCTTTGAGTGTAGTTGTGTTTTTTTATAAGTGAATCACTGGAAAATCTGTGAAAAATCTCAGTTCGATTTCGTTCTCTGTGATGTGGTTTCTTCTATTTTCTAATATATTTTCTCAAAGCTGCTGCTGCTCTCTTTATATCTCTCTCTATTTTCTATACTTTTTAGATTGATAAAACCTTGAATATTGCAATATGTGATGACCAAAGCAGCAGAAATCTGTTCATAATGTTTCTGAAATACCAACAGAATGCAGTTGCTTGAGTGGTCAGGATTATTTGGTCATGGCTAATGGCTTACGATAAATATTTTGGGCTAAATGGGGCAGTGTTTTGGTTTTGGTGAGGCACCACTTAATGATTTCTCTACTTTATTCTTTTGCAGGAATTTCACATAGATCCTGTTGATGGATATGTTCCACCCGAGTTTGTAACAGATAATGGCTTCTATTTCTCGAACCCTGTGAAACATTCTCTTGATGGATCCTTTGCAGCTTGTCTGTTACGGTCCTTGTAGAATAACATGTAAGATTTAAATTTTACTATTATAAAGACTGAATTTTTGTTGGGTTTTACTTTTCATATTTTCGACGACATGAGGTTGATGTTCTTTTAAAACCACATAAACACTTGTCTTTTAGAATGAGTGTCTAACAGAAGGCTTTTGCAGGTGATGCATAACATGGCCGAAGCAAAGTGAGTGGGTCATCGTGAAGATATACTTGGGACTACTCTGTTTGAGAAATGCTTCATGAGTTCATGTCATTGGATTGGGCATCAATTCCTAAATTTGCTGCCTTGCCGCGAGTGAATTGAAATCCTTCTTTGGCCAGTTGCCAGGTATTGGAAATAGTGAGTTATGGTTTTTCTAGCCCTTCAAACTTTATTTTATTGATAAAGATAGAAATTAACATACGCTTTCTTGAGTTGTTATTTTTATTTACTTGGCAATTCTTGTTATACTTAGCATGTAAATTTATTTCACTTTCCACAAATTTTGTTGATGTGAGGTTTTTCATTGAGTCCTATTAACATGATTCATTAATTTGGATTTGTAGGCGTTTAGATATTACTTCTTTCTTACTCCACTAAAATGAAACGGGTTGCAACTCAGATGAGTGAGTCAAATCAGGGTACTTTTGTACCAAATCCCTCTGATAGTACTTCAGTACCACAGACACAGGGATCTTCTGAACCTTCTATTAGTCAACAAGTAGAGAATCATGATAATAATGATAATGTTGACAATATTTCCCAAGTAAGTAAAAGGGGCAAGGCTAGGTCATCAATTTGTTGGACAAGTAATTGGTTCAAAATGGTTGACCCCCGGAAATTTCTAGATGGAAAGCCTAGAGCAGAATGCACTAAGTGTGGGCAGGTGTTTATGGCTCACCCCCAAAAAAATGGGACCACTGGTTTAAATAATCACATGAAAAGGTGTCCTAAACGTGATAACAAGGACATAGGCCAGATGATTTTGCAACCATCTGATGGGAATGTGAACTTGAGGAATTTGAAGATTGACCCCAATATTGTGCGAGACATGATTTTGACTTTAGTGGTAAGAAATGAACTCCCTCTAAGATTTGTAGAGTATGAAGACTTTAGGAAATTAATGTTATATGTCTATCTTGATTACTCTCCTATAAGTAGAAATACTCTTTTAAATGATATTCATAAGGTGTTTAAGAGGGAGAAACATTTTATAAGAGAGGCAGTGAAAAATTCTGCTGGGAGAGTGTCAGTCACTACTGATTTGTGGACCTCAATAGCTAATGATGGGTATATGACACTCACTGCCCACTATATTGATCAATCATGGGTGTTGCACAAGAAGTTGATCAAGTTTTCTATATTGGCACCTCCACATTCAGGTGCTAATATTTGTGAGGGTATTCGCAAGATATTGATTGAGTGGGGCATTGAAGAGAGAATATTTTCGGTGACAGTTGATAATGCGAGTGCCAATGATTTGGGAATTAGTTATTTGAAAACAACTTTGAATGCAAAGAATGCACTAGTTTGTAAGGGGGAATTTTTTCATGTTCGATGCTGTGCTCATATTTTGAACCTTATAGTTCAAGATGGCATCAAATTAATTGATGCATCTGTCCAAAAGGTTCGAGATAGTATTAAATTTGTTAAGAGCTCACAAGCTAGGAAGTTAAAGTTTCAAGAATGTTGTGAGCGCTTGACTTTGAATACCAGCAGGGGCTTGCATGGAGATGTAACCACAAGATGGAATTCAACATTCCAAATGCTTAGTGATGCTTTGTATTATCGGCCAGCATTTGACACTTTGGAATTTTCAGAACAGTCCTACACATTAAGCCCTACTGAGGATGAATGGGAAAAGATAGAAAAAATTTTAAAGTTGTTGGAGCCATTTGATGAGGTCACCAAGGTTCTCTCGGGTTCAAAATATCCAACTTCAAACCTCTATTTCCATAACGTGGTGCTCATTTATTTGACTTTAAATGATAGATCATTCTTAGATGAGTTCATGACAGATATGATACATGCAATGACAACCAAGTTCAATAAGTATTGGGAAAAATACTCATTGGTTTTATCAATTGCTGTCGTTTTGGATCCCCGTTACAAGTTATCGGTTCTTAAGTGGGCATTTAATAAGATCTATCATGGAAAGACCAACTTAATGAATGAGGAGATTGATCGGGTGAAAAGTGCTTTAGAAAGACTTTATGGGGAATATAAGAGCATGCCAAAAGATCAAGGGTCTTCTTCTACTGCTCAGGTTGATGGTGTTTCAGCTCGTTATGCACAGGTATATTACTTTTTGACTGTCTAATATTTTAACGTATGATTGACATTTCACTAGCTTTTGTGTTTAATGGTGCCTTCTTTATCTATTTTTATAGGATTATCTCTCTTTCCTTGTTGAGGATAATGATGCGGTCACTAATGGAAAGTCTGAGTTGGAGCAATACTTGGAAGAGCCAACCAAAACTTGGGCGGCTGGTTATGATGTTCTTGCTTATTGGAAGTCAAATCAGAGCCAATACCCTGATTTGGCTCAGCTGGCCCGTGATATATTGGCAATTCCTGTGTCCACAGTTGCATCTGAGTCGGCATTCAGTGCTGGTGGTAGGGTTATTGATAAATACCGAAGTAAATTGCTCCCTAAGAATGTTGAGGCTTTGGTATGCCTCCGTGATTGGATGTTCGATGTGAATTATGGAGGTAATATTTTTTCCTTTTAATCATTATGTGCATTAGTGCATATCCTTATTTTATAACTTCAGAGTATTTACTTTAATTTTTTTTTTGTTATAGCTGAACCGGATCTAGATCAAGATACTGAAGAATTATCTGATGCATTGGGAGATGTTTTTACAATGTATAATGCTTCTACTACAGTGCCTACAACTTCTAACCCCACTATTATTAACTAATTATCAAGTGCAATGTGAGTTGCTATTTTGGAACTTTTCTTCATTTGATTGATTGTCTCTTTCTTTAGTTATCAATAAATGGATCTTTGAGTAGCTATTTGCCGATTTCAATTGCTTTTGTTCAATTTCAGCCTTCTGATTTTGTTTCCCTCTTCTAATTTAGTTGTTGATCTCTTTGTTTACTTCTCTAGGTTTGAGTGTGCAAGACCTGTAAAAATGGGTGGAAGTGGACTATGTACTATGGAGACATTAGAGCAAGAACTTGTTTTTACTTCCAACTTCGTTGTTGATGTGGTTTAGACTTTAGAGAAAGAGAGAATATTTTTCTTATGTCAATTTGTTTAGTTGTTTGAGTTGATGATTGAATATAGTGGCAGGTGTTTGTGTTATTGATCCCATATTCCCAAAGTATTTGGAAAAGGGAAGCACTGATGGACATACTAGGCCACTGAGAGGTTTTGTTGAGGCCCATGCAGATGGTGGCCTTCTTGAAATCTTTGGTCTAAAGTAAGGATGGCATGCTTCATTCTAAATGATTTGTATTTCTGTGGAAAACCACAAGGAAGAGTGCATCATCAATTTAGGCTTTATTGCCTTAGCTTGGCTTACCTTTATATACTGGATATTAGTGTTTACAGTTCATACATTAAATAGGAGGACAGGGACTGAAGAGCACTGTGACACCTACATTTAACTTGTACACACAACTATTCAATCTGAGAACTACCCTCAGAGACACCTTCTTGCGTGTAGCTATTTATAGCAATATTAACTCCTTCAATTAGAACCAATTAATTAGAGGAGACTATTTGTTTTTGTTATAAACAACAAAGAAGAACTGTTGGAAGGAAGCGCTGATGTAGCCTATCTGGGCATTGAGAGCTCCTGTAGATGCACTCAAGAGTTGAAACTGGAAAGATATCTCTCCTGATGCCTGATGGTGATGGGAACTTTAGCAAATATATCCTATTTGACAATTGAGAACCCCTGCAGTTAAAAAACAAACGATTTTAAAACCATTTCATTAGAATTTATAGTGTTTTTATATCATTTTTGATAAAAATAGAATCCATACCGTTTTTGTACCGTTTCTATATTATACCGAAACCGTACCGTGAGTATACCGTTTTGTATACCGTATTCATACCGTATCAAAACCGTACCGTGACGGTACGGTTGCGGTATTAAAAATAGACCTTCTAAACGGTACGGTACGGTATCGGTATTGGATACCTATTTTTGGTACCGTACCGAAACCGTACCGTTTTACCGAAACCGTACCGGTTGACAAGCCTACTCTTGGTAGACCGACTCGTCTTCTTTATCAGAAAAAAACAAAAAAAAAAAGGTAGACCGACTTGTCTTTAAATCAATTTTGCTAAGTTTCTAGTGATTGGGCCCCACTTTTGATCGATGCTGTTTTCATTTGATTAATTTATTTATAATTTCTTGACTAATCATCTAATTCTAATCCGAGGAGAGGCATTGATTCTCATAATTCCATGATATAAGGTTCTATCTCTACTTAATTAAAACCATGTGTGTGTTATGGTGGAAACTCTTAAGGGCATCATCACAAGATCTTTACACCTTTTCTTACAAATGGAGAAAAAACAAAAAAAAAAAAAAAAAAAAAACTGAAAGAGAGAATAAATAAAGAAGAGAATAAATCAAATCAATGGGCTCCTTGGTTTCTCAAAACCTTCCAAATAATTTCATTTTGCACTTTTTGGACGGCTATGGGCTATCTTAAGGAGAAACTTGTACCTTACATTAAGCATATTAATATATATATATATATATATATATATATATATATAGATGCATAATCTCATTATTCACCTACCCTTATTTACATAAATTTAATTTTTGTAATTTATATTTGAACACTTTGCATATGTAGGGTATTATTTTTGGAAGACATGACATATATTCTCAAATTAAGAGATGGGAAAGTTCATGGTATTGTGTGCCATAATGGCGATAGCCGCGATACTGATCATGTACTCACCAGGCCATGTATTTATCATTTTTATTTGTTTGATATTATATATGTTTGTATTTAAAATACACTTTAGTAAAAGTGGTTTTGCTTCCTAGCTACACATCTATTACAAGAATGCACTCCCACATGCCCACTATTCTTTTGCCACGTGGATAGGCTATTCTGATTGTTGGGGTAGAGATGTCATGATTTGGATTAGCCACAACAATTTGGATCCTCTACTGTCAAGCTGCCCGGTAGGACCGTGCTGCCAAGACATAGTGAGATGCGCAATGACTGCCTTACCTCCACTCAAGCAAGGGGCTCGGGCAGGGGTAAGTTGGTCATTGCATGCCTTGCCATGTCTTGGCAGCACGGTCCTACCCGACAGCTTGGCAGTAAAGGATCTGGATCCCAAATTTAATGTTTATTTTATATCGAATACCTTCCCATGTAGGTCCATGCATCCTCGATCATATAGGTCTATGCATGACTGAAACACCAAAACCACAATTGTGCACTCTTCTATACCCCCTAAAATTTCAAGTTTCTAATTTTTCTATCTAACGAATTCTAACTTATCACATTAAATTTGGCATGTAAGCAGAATGTACACCTAGAGGTCTACTTGTCTACAAAATTTACGTTCCATCTGATTTGTCACATATATGATAGTTTTCTTTCTGGCCTTTCATACGACAGGGGCTCTGAATCTGAATCCATTGTCTTAAGTTTTAAATAATTACAAGTATACCCACATTGAGTTTTCCTATCCACAAATTTTACTAAATACCATCAGGGGTCCTATGAACAAATACACAACATATTTTTCATAAGCTGTTCCTTTTATATAATTTCTGGCCTCCCCTTTCTTTTTCTTCCTTTTGGGTTTCTCTTTCTTCAATTGGATGCGAATCTTGGATAAACCCAATCCACTCCACCTCATCAGATGCTTCCAAGATAGGTATAAGCTGAGCAACTGAAAACCCTTCCCAAACAGAAACTAATTAAAAAAAAAAAAAGAAGGGCAATTTGTAATTAATGTAAAATAAAATGGATGAGGATGATTTGGTCATTTACATGATATGTACGGTTGTCTCATAATTAAGCCATATTAATCACATTACCCCTATGGTTCTAAGTATCGGTATCGCATCTCGCTTGTATCGGGCGATACGTATGGTTTTGCTAATCATCGATATCAATATTGTACCGATATCGTATCGGTAGCATTGTACGAACAAGGGATAAAATGATTAAAAAAAATCAATTTTTTTAAAGAAATTCAGAGATAATTTTGTCCAATACAGCCAATCCAGGCCAATACCGTATCGATATCATATCGGTCTTACATGTTACCGATACCTGTTCGGATACCATGCACTAAAACCATGATTATCCCATGCATATCCATATTTGGATCTTGATTTGCTAAATTTGCAACTTGTGATTCCTTCTTTCACAAAGTAATGATAATTGATCATAAGGCTCTCTCATACGAGAATCCACTAAAAAATAAAGTAAAAGAGGTTTCTTGTTTAAGAAAAGCAGTTCACCACCTTGTATAAATAGGTCTCATTGGAGCTAAGGTTCCTCACAGCAAAAACCAAAGCTAGTTTTCAAAACTCCTTACTTTTCTTTGTTCTTTCTTGATCTGTTGTAACAATGGAGAGAGTGTCGATGTTGTCCAAACAAAAGCCAGTTGTGATCTTCAGCAGGAGCTCCTGCGGCATGTGCCACACTGTCAAGACTCTCATCTGCAACTTTGGAGCCAGCCATTTGGTTCATGAGCTTGACGAGGATCCAAACGGACGGGAATTGGAGAGAGCACTCACGAGGCTAGGGTGTAATCCAATCGTTCCGGTTGTATTCATAGGTGGAAAATTGATTGGTGGAGTGAATGAGATGATGAAGCTTCAGATGAATGGTACTCTTAGAGAAACGCTCATCCAAGTTAATGCAATATGGGTTTAATCTTCTATTACGTGGCTCTAATATCATGTTAAAAAATAATTTTTTTAGATACACTGATTTTTTTCTCAAGTAAATATATATATATATATATATATGGAGAGAGAGAGAGAGAGAGAATACCTTATAGAGCCTTTTTTTTAATTAGCAGTCCTACTTTTGCATGTAACCTCTTTTTATGTAACTTATAATAAAGATGAGTTTTTCATAATTTTTATTAAATATTTGAACTGTGATGATTGAAACTAGTAAAGTTGTTTATGTTTGGAATGGAATCCATTTTAATTAGTTCTGTTATGTCTTTCATTTCACCTTTTAGCCTCAAAGGATTCTTCTCAAGGACAAGAATAACATTGACCTTATCAAGTCAAATCAAGGGTTATTATATACCAAGCTCCTTGTCGCTCTTCTTTATTAAAGGTTAGGGAAAAGGAACGCCATCCAGTCGTGTGTTGTGGCGTGTACCTGCGCACCTAGACAAAAATGGAATGGTGATCACACTGGTTGAAGGTCACTGGACATGAAATTCTTCAAAGGATTGGGTTTTTCTCAAGTCATGGTGAACTAGGAATTCCTTCATGATGGTCATCCATGCACTTGGATGGGTGCTAGCAGGGAATACTAAAGTGCGTTTCGGATCGTTAACAAATAGGGGAGTAATAATGGCATAGTTTGTCGTTGTTTCATTCCTTCATCATGGGTGAAGAAAAACTTTCTCATTCAAATCAAATTATTAAGTTAAGTAAAAGTACCATAAGATTCAAACATCCTTGTAAATCAATGAATGCAGGTGTTCTCACTCCAAAATTGTTCCATTTTTATTTGCTAGGGTTTGTGGGGAACAACAAGGAGGGGGTGAAGGCGGAAGCAGTAAGATTTTTCAGGGATAGTTTCTCTTCGGGCCAGACCATGAACAATGAGGAAATGATGAGTGCCATCCCAGCTATTATCTTGGCGGAGGAGAATGTGCTGCTTACGGCAACGCCGCTTTTCGAAGAGGTTAAGGAGGCTGTGTTCGCTCTTTCTAAGGATAGTGCTCTAGGTCCAGATGGGTTCACAGGGCATTTTTTTATAACATGTTGGGATATTGTAGGAGCGGATGTCTGGGCAGCGGTTAGAGATTTCTTTGAGGGAGGTTTTGTCCCTCGCAGCTTCACGTCTTCTCATCTCACGCTCATCCCTAAGAAGGGGGTACCCGAAACTATGTCGGATTTTAGACCGATAAGTTTATGCAACTTCTCCTATAAGATTATTGCCAAGGTCTTGGCGTCCAGGCTGGCTGTTCTGCTCCCGCATGTCATCTCTGAGGAGCAAGGAGCTTTTGTTAAAGGTCGTTGTATACATGAAAACATTGCTTTAGTACAGGAGGTGACCCAGGAGATTAATAGAAACACTCGGGGGGGAAATGTAATCTTGAAGCTTGATATGGCTAAGGCCTATGACCGATTGGAGTGGGGTTTTTTGGTGGAGGTGTTACGCAGGTTCGGCTTTTGTACCGAGTGGATTCGCCTTATTGAAAAGACCTTGCAGAATTGCTGGTTCTCTATTCTACTAGACACAGGGCCTACTAGGTATTTCAAGTCCCCAAGGGGGCTCAGGCAAGGGGACCCCCTCTCTCCTCTCTTGTTCGTTCTGGCTGAAGAGGTTCTCAGTAGAGGACTTACAAATCTTTTTGCAGATGGCAGGGTTGGTTTCTTCCACCTCCCTCGTGGGTGCCCAGGTATTACTCATAGCCTTTTTTCTGATGACACTATAATTTTTTCTAAGGGGAACAGGTCATCTATCCAGCAGATCATGAGTTGTATCTCAAAATATGAAGCGTGTTCGGGGCAGCTAGTGAACCGCCACAAGAGCTGTTTTGTGGTTGGCCGCAAGGCTCCCCCTAGGCTCTGCAAGAGGGTGAATGAAATTACTGGTTTTGAAAGAAAGTCTTTGCCGCTTACCTATTTGGGGGTGCCCCTATATACAGGGAGGCTCAGGGTGTCTTATTTTGAAGATTTTTTGGCTAGGGTTAAAAAGAAAATTGTAGGGTGGAAGGGTAAACTGTGCTCTCGGCAGGTGGGCGTGTGACTTTTCTAAAGTATGTACTGTCATCGATTCCAATCCATATCCTTCCTTGTTTGGATATCCCTCAAACCATTATGCAGTGGTTTAATTCATTGTGTGCCAATTTTCTGTGGGTTGAATCGGAGTTTGGGAACAAGAGGCATTGGGTAAGCTGGCAAAAAGTGTGTAGACCATTACAGGAGGGGGGGTTTGGGAATTAGGCCTCTTAGTGAGGTGAATGTGTCCATGAGGCTTAAAGGCCTTTGGCGAGCTATGTCAGCACCTTCTCTGTGGAGCAGATTTTTCAAGGCAAAGTTCATGAAGGGGGAACACATCTCCTTAGTTCACCGACCAACAATGGGCACTAAAACTTGGAAGGCAGCTTTGGCTTTAAGGGACCTTTTGATGGAAAACTCTATTTGGCTAGTGGGGCAAGGGAATGTGCTGTTCTGGTTAGACAATTGGAGTGGGGAGGGCCCTTTAATCGATTATGTGGATGGCGCGATTCATATCGACACTGACCTGCGCATTAAGGACACCATGCAAGAGATGGGAAGATGGGATGTTGAGGTGATAGAAAGAATTGATAGCGCTGTGGTCCAAGATAGAGTGTCCAATAGCAATGTCCGCCTCTCTTCAAAGGAAGATCGGTTGGTGTGGTCCCCGGCAAATGATGGCAGTTCTCTCTTAAGTCGGCATGGCAAACAATTCGGAGGACGCACACGTTGGTGCCTGTCGCTCGTTGGATCTGGAATGGGACTGTCCCTATCAAGATCGGGTATTTCTCGTGGCAGGTTCTTTGTGGCAGTATCGCCACGGATGACGCAGTGATGCCTGTAGGGGTTCCATTGGCATCGAAATGCTTTTGTTGCCAGCGCCCTAAGCTGGAAACGGTGACCCACGTTCTCGTGTGTGGGATGGTGGCAGCCAAGGTGTGGTTGTTTTTTGCAAAGCTACTCGATGTCCAGGTCATTCACACCCATGATGCTAGGGCTAGAGTGCGCTTTTGGCAGTCCAACAGCTCTCTCAGTAATGTTTTCAGGTATGTGATTGGTGTGATCCCTTCTTTTATTATTTGGGAACTGTGGAAGGAAAGGAATAGTAGGAGGCATGGAAATGGGGGGCGGTTTGCGAACATGATTATTGCGAGGATACTTAAGTGGGTGCAGGAGGTTCCCTTACTTGCATTTCCCACAGCTGTCACGAGCTTGAGGGAGGTGTTAGCGATCCAAGTAATGAAGATTAATCCCCCCACTCCCAGGCCTAGGCTGCCACGCCCAGTCTACAGGTGCCCCCCCTTCAATGGCGTGAAAGTGAATGTGGATGGTGCCAGTAAAGGCAATCCAGGCCTAAGCGGTGGGGGTGGGATTATACGCAACCAAGAGGGTAACCTGATCATGGCTTTTTCCAATTATTAAGGCCATTGCTCCAACACCGAAGCTGAATTGAGGGCGATGTTAGATGGGTTGCTGTAGACACCACATTTTGACACCTTGGAAGTATGTCTTGGCATTGATGGTTAAGGACGTAACTCGTGTGGTGACTGAATGGCAAGAATTACCAAATTACCCCTACCCCACTTTTTGTAACCAAACTGTCCCAAATAGAGCCTAAACCCTTAACATAGCCGTATTTAACCATTTTAAGTTCACATTTGAAGTTTCACCCAAATCCAACACCTTTCATGAAAATGATCGTTTTGCCCCTAGCACGGTTCTCGGTATCTGGATCACCCGATTTAGTCCGAAATACTTTGGATGACCTCATTTGGTCATATTAAGTTTTCACGTAAAGTTTCGGCCAAATCGGATAACTTTTGTGAAAATGACCGTTTTGCCCCTGGCATGGTTCTTGGTACCCGAGCCACCCGATGTGACCTAAAATCATTTGGATAACTTTATTTGGTCATATTGTGCTTACACGTAAAATTTCATGTAATTTTGGTATCATTTGGACCTTGATCGATGTGAAACACCATTTATGTGCTTTCCTCGATATCTGTGCCATTTTTAGGCAAAATCTGACCATATCTGTCACACGGATGAAAAGTACGGGTTGAGACCTTCGCGGCAATATGTGGCGCGTCAAAATCGACCACACGGATTGGAAGATATCAATTTTTGAATGTGGGCTTTTAAAATAGAATCTTTAAGAAAGAGAGAAAAATAAAATAAAAAGTTGACCGACCCGAGTCAGACCGGATTGACCCGACCGGATCAACCCGGCCTGACCCGACCCACCTGAACTGTCGGTAGGGGACAAAGCCCCACCATTTAGGCTGAGCCACACAAGGCCCATCACCCATGCCCACCTGCCCAGCAGGCCTAGGCACACGCAAGCCCAGGCTGCACAGCAAGCCTAGGCACACGCAAGCCCAGGCTGCGCAGCAAGCCTGGCCACACGCAAGCCAGCCCATCACTCCTTATCCTAGCCATTAATGCACTAGGGGTCTTTGAGACCTTTCCTCGAACACTTTTTTCCTATAAATAGGAGGTGTTTTAGAGAGGTTGGGGACGGAGGAAAATTAGTGAAACATTACCTTCACGTAGTCCTTGATCCCCTCTTTCCATCCATGGTTTTCTTATCCATAGGTTATGCTCCATTACTAATATAAAATTCCCTAAATACCCCTTCTTCACCACTCTTGCCATTCGAAGCAACCACACTTGGAGCGGCTTTTGGAGGTTTCCGGCGATACTTACGGTCAAAAAAAGGTTACTCAAGCTGAGCCCAGACACTTCCACGCTTCAGGGGTATTTTTCCATATTTTTTACTTATTTCTAAGTATTTGTTTTGATTTTCTTTACAACAAAGGTTGTTTTTCAGTTAAAAATAATTCAAGAGTGATAAAAATATGAAATTTTCAGGGATGATGCTTGTCACTATGTTTGACATCCATTAATTTTCTAAAGCTCCAAATCATTTTTTTTGTGACATTTTTGCCCCTGTAAAGAATTTCGGATTATATAAAATCTGAACATGTGGGTGGGTATTTGGACAAAAGTGTTATGACCATGTTAAAGATCATGTTTTGATTAGTGGGAATGGGCTCTGGTTTGATCCAATTCGGATTTTTGATGGGGATTTTGTATTTTTCTTTGTTTTCCTTTCTTTTTTAGCATTTCAGAAAATATTAAAAATAATATAAATGTATAAAAATTCACAAAAAATTATAGAATGTATATTTCATCATGCTTGATTTTATGGAATCATTATCCACTGACATGCATGTTTGATAGTTTTTATACATTTCCCACCTCATTTAGGGGTATAAATGTCATTTTTCTAATTATAATGAAAAATTCTGAAAAAATAGGAAAAAATGTTTTTATGCATGACATGCTGTTTTAGAATGGTTTAGGATGTTTTCATATGCATACGTGACCATCATGCTTGATAGATATGCATACAAAGTCATTTGTGCCCTCTAGGGGCATTTTGGTAATTTACCAAACATGGGCCTAGGCTATCATTCTGGAAATATCATTTGGTGTGTTCAGTCATTTTAGGATGTTTAACATCACTTTCGATGCCTACAATGATTCTAAGTGTCTTTTGACACTTTTGCCATTTTGCCCTTAGGGGCATTTTGGTCATTTTGTGACCAAACCTTGCTGAGGACCCCGGAAAGGCTCTTGTTACTTTTGCTGCATGTTTTAACATTTAATAAACATGTTTTAAGCATAAGTCAGCATTTTCATGAATTATCATGCATTTTCTACATATTTGCCATAATAGGGGCATTTTGGTAATTTTTACCACCCCACATTTCCTTGCCATTTCATGTGCTCTTGATGATCCAAATGCATGATGTTAATGTTATTTAATCATGTTTTGCTTATTTACAGCATTTAAATATGATTTCATGCCTTTGTACATATTTTGGCCCTTTAGTGGCATTTTCGTAATTTTGGCTATTTTGGCCTATAAGCTATTTTGCTTATCAATATAATTGTCCTTCTCCATGATATAATTAGACTTGATTTTCTTTTTTACAGTCAACCATGTTTTAGATCATAGAGTTAGGCTTTCTAATTTAGGTAAAATCCATTAATTAGCTTAACTAGGATGCATAATGTACAAAACCATCTAGCCTAGTGATAGTAATCAGGATTAAAACATTAATCTTAATTAGCCTAACTAGGTTCATAAATTTCAATTAAGATAATAAAAAATCTTCAAAAAAAAATTAGTTTAATTAGGTACATAATATGTATAAAACAACAGTACACAACAGAGTTTGGTCTAGGAAGACCGGCCGTCGACCGGGCGGTTGCTGGGTGCCTAACACCTTCCCAGCCCGTAACTTGACACTTACCCAGAGATCTGGGGCAGACCATCCATTGAGTCATTGGAGTTAATTTAGCGCCCCTTCTGCGAAGAAGGGGCACCATTCATGGGTCCTAGACCCTAAATCTAGGTGGCGACTCCCATTTTTCCATTTTCCTTCTTTCCCCCAGGTGCACGCTCAGCAACCCTCCGTCCGCTGCACCTACAGTTGCGCCTTTGTGAAAGACTGGGTCTTGTGGGCTGCCATGTGAGCTCGGATTCGAAGACTATTGTGCAGTACATATGTGCGAAAAGGTGTGAGGTATGGAAGTGTTGGTACTGGTTTGAGGAGGTCTTACATCTAGTAGAGGCCTTAGATGCTAATGTGGTTTTCTCTTTTAGGGAAAGTAATCGTGCGGCGGATTTCTTGGCGAATTGGGCCTATGGCACTCAAGGAAATAGTGTTTTTATGTCGCAGGGGGAGCTCCCGCCTAACCTCTCTCGCATTGTTAGAGAGGACAAGGCAGAACTTCCCGTGTTTCGCTTTTAGGGTGCTTGAGTTTGTTTCCCGTTTCTGTTGTAAGGGTGAGGCTATTCATGCTGGAGAGGTCTAGTGAGTGTTGTGATTTTGTACCTTTGGGTTTGGGGTAAGGCGAGCTACATCCCCCCTGTGTACTACGTTTTGGTTTTATCTAATAAAATCCTAGGGGCCAGCCCGGGTCCCAGATAATATTCGGGTTAAAAAAACAAGTATATCTAATGTTGAGGTTTGAGAGCTTTGGTGTTCGAATTGAACATGGTAGCAGAATGTAAGTTCCCAAGCATGTTATGGATAGTAAATCATTTCTAAGGAAAATTGGTAGCAGAATGTAAGTTCCTAAGCATGTTAAAGCTTGGCTCGGATCGGTCTGACACATTTAACAATCGGGCGGTCCCGGTGTGAGGTCCTAGCCCGTCGGGTACCCGACAAATGGATCGTTTATAAGCCCGGCTAGCCCGCCCTGTTATAACCCGACCCTTTAGTATCCCTTGAAATTTCCATTTTTAGAGTTATGTGCCTTTTTTTTTTTTGGGTAAATGGCTACGAGCCTGTTTAACTCAATGAATTAGTACTCAATGGTTTTTCAATTAAATGTGTCAGATTACTCTTTTTCTTCTCCTTTCAAGATTTCAGAAGTGATCTTCAAGAGGGTTTTATTTCATGCATACATAGTCTCTTTAGCTATTTCCTTAGAGAATCCAAACTAATTTTTAAACTTGCTTCTAGGTAAGTGTGGGTGGGGATGGTATATGATCAATTTTAGTCCCTTTATTTTAATTTTTAAACAAAATGACATAGGTATATAATCCTATATGGGGATAGGTGGCTCGGGGTGATATATGAACAATTTTAGGGTTGCACTATTTAGATCCCATTTAGAGCTAAACAAGCCCATAGCACGGTTAAGGCCCGATTCTAGTACCCAATTATAGTCCAACCGAGCCTATCCAGGTCCGGCCTGATTAGCTAATCGAGTGTTCACAGTGCATGCTTCAATCTTGGTTAAGTCCAATTAGGCCCGACCAGTTGAAACCCCTACTGAGAGGTAAGTAAAAAGCTCCTTGGAATCTGTTTCCACTAGAAGATGATCAATGCAAATCTGAAATCACCTCCAATTATCCACTTTGAATAGCCGGTGCTTCGCCTAGAAGTAAGGAGTTGAAAGAAGCTGGCTCCGATTTAACAAAATGTAATCAACGTCGATGATAACAAATAACCATGCCAAGACCACCCTGGCTTTTGCTGTGGGCGCAGGAACCACATGACCAATCAATGTTCTTTTTCCCAAAAATGTATTAAACCCAATTTGGGGGAAAGAATTATGACCAAGCTGAGAAAACGCCAACAAAATCAAACAAGCACTTAAAGCGCAAAACAAGAAGGCGACTCTAAACTGTTACCAAAAAAAAAAAAAAAAAAGAAGGCGATTCTAAACAAATCGACCCTAACAAAAAATTTTAAGATACATGGAGGGGGCCGAAGACTGCAACTGCCTAAGAACCAGGAGTATGAACTGAAGAGAAATATCCCAGGCCGAACTGTTCCTGTTTCTCCCACAATCTTTGCATGGACACAGAGTGATAATTGAAAGAGCTTTTTGTTGCACCTCAAAACTGATAGATGACTAAGTCTATGTTTGGTATGCATTCTTGGAATGCATTCTAGGTCGATTTTGCATTCTCCGATGATAAAAATAGTTGTTTTTATCGTCTGAGAATGTGAAATCGACCTCGAATGCCTTCCAAGAATGTATTTCAAACACAACCGAAGCTGATAGGAACACAGAGAACTGGACCATAGTGAACTTTGGTTATGCTAAAACTAGACACGTAAATTGGAGACTTTAAGATCTATGTATCCACAAAATTTAGACCCCATCCGATATGTACCACATGGTGGTAGAAATTTGGCAATCTTGATGACAAACTAATTAGCCAACAGCCAACCATTTTAATTAAGTTAGCTCTAGCTAGTTATTTTGTTTGATTTGATACTTCTAATTGCATTAGAGACCCTTTTTTTTTTTCTTCTTTTGCTAAAGATCCTTGAATTAAAGAAATAAAAAGAAGAAATTATAGAACAACCACACTCAAGAAACATACTAACAGGCGAGAAACCCCCACCTTCGGCATGGCCATTAACACGGACCTATCGGTCTTTTATGTTTAATTTGTGAAGCAACCAACCAATGTCAAAGAAATTCTCTTTCCCTTTCTTCTTTGTTGCATGTCCTTTTGCATATATTATCATTTTCTATCTCCGAATCTATTAAAGCTACAAAGTAGAATATAAAAATCTCTCTCTCTCCCCCCCCCCCCCTCTTTTTTTCCTCCCATCTCTGTCTCTGTGTGTGCTGGTGAAAGTGACAGAGATTGTGAAACTGTGGGAGGAAAGAATAAGAAAGAGAGTTAATAATTTGTACTATATAGATCATGTACTTTAATTGCCAAATGTCTTAATATCTATGTGATGCCACGATCCGACCACGCATTTCCCCTTTCTCTCTCTCTCTCTCTCTCTCTCTCTCTCTCTCTCTCTCTCTCTCATGCCCACCAAATGTCTTAATATCTATGTACCATAAATATTAATGGGGATTCTTCCACCACCACTTGCAAACCACACACACTGCGTTCTCATCATCTTCCACTATAAGTGCATGTCTACTTCGGATTCTTATACGATGATCAAGTCATATAAACATTATGATGCAATAGCAACAAAAATAATGTATGGTTTCTATTATTGAAGTGTCTAACCCAAAAGCTTAATTATCAGATAAAAAAGTAAATGATACAGGCAAAAACCTATGTGAAAAGGAGACCAAGATTTCGTTTATTTTAAGGGTTTTTTTTTTTTTTTTTGGTGTTCTTCTTTGTCCCTTGGTCTATCTCTCACTGATGGCTTTGTCGTAGGTGGGTGATTGTTTCCATGAGGGATATATTCTGAGTTTCCTAGTTTTTTCCAATTTGCACATCCTTTTTTTTTTTTAATATATTCGACCTTTTAGTAAAAAAGTATGTGCAGGAATCAAGACTGTAACAAGGTTGGGTTAGGTTAGCTGGGCAAACCCTGATTGGCCCTGACCATAGGGTGGGAGAGAAAGGAAATGCAAGGGCTAGGCTAGGTCGGGGAGAAGACGAAGAATAAAGAACAGGAAGAAGAAGAAGAAGATAGGGTTGGGCCGGACTCAACCCAAGGTCTCAACCTTGGCTCGACCCGACCTGTAGGCCAGGGTATCTCAACCTAAGCCCTGTTCGGACTCAAGGCTGGCTCGGGCTGATAGGGCCAAACTTGCACCCTTAATAGAAACCCTAGCACTCAAATATATAATTGGAGGTAGAGAAAAAAAATGTGTTTTAACTGTCAAATGGACTCTTCATGAAAAACTGGCCTTTGGCCTCATTTTGGGCCGGGTGTAGATCAAGTGAACAAACTGGTGCAACTTGTAAGCCTCCTTTTGAATGAGTCTTTCCCAGCTATGTGTCATTTTCGAATTTGGCTCGTCTCTAGGGAGCCCAGCACTCCCAGGGTGCTGCTAGCCATTGAGCTGTGCAGCACACATCCCTAGGCATGCACCGAGATGTGTGCGGCATAGCTCAGCCGCTGGATGCCCCCTGGCAGCACCCTGAGCGCACGCCTCCCTGAAAACGATTCTAATCCGTCATTTTCCAGTGCTCCATAACATTACATGAGATGCCATATATTTCTTGGGGGTGGGGGGGGAGAATGTTATCAGCTTTTTCTTTCTTCCTTTTCTCAGGAATGAAAAAGGAGATGCAACCATGCATTACCAATAGATTCCAACAGTGACAAAATGCCCCAAAAAAGAAAGAGAGAGAGAGAGAGAGAGGGGGGGGGTTCACATACAAACTCATGAGATCTCTCTAAGAGAATAGAAATCAGAAATTTCTTGTCGGATCTTAACTAAAGAACTGTTTTAGAAGCGAAAGGGTCCCTGTGCCAAATTTCAACACGTGTCTCAAACATAGAATATTTTGGATCCACAGATTAGAAAGTGAGAATTTTTATCACCTCAAGAGCACCAAAAAGGTACATCTGAGGGTGCACCTTAAAGTGATTTTGTTTAAAACACTTCCCCAAGTGCATGTGCACCGTCAGATGTACCTTTTTGGTGCACTTGAGGGTGTACTATACTTGAAGGGATAAAGGTCCGCAAAGTGGCATAGGGCCGTAGGAAATGGTTTGAGCCATATATTGCAGATTCGACCTAATTGGACTGTGTTTTCCAGTTTTCGATCTCTTCACAATATTATTATCACAAGGGTCTCTTAGTTTCCAAATGTTATAAAACATCTATTTTTTGTTATTTACATAAATATGTATCTATTCTGACCGTTGGATACAGAGTATCTGGTCTAGATTAACCATGTGTCAAATTTCATATATAGTCTAATTAATTTGATCAAATATCCCTTCTCCTCTATTATTGACATGCATTTCATGTATATCTATACCTATGTACCAGTACTCATTATTTTGTGTTAATCTCACATCGATTGTGAATGGAAAAATATTTTCCTTATCATGTGAGTTTCGAGGTATACAAACCGTGTGTCACCCCTTCCCGTACTCTTATTGATGTGACATGAGAGATTCCCTCTCTCACCGGCAACCTGTGTGTAGAATAGATCCCCTGCCCAAACTTTATACATGCATGCTTATCCAAAAATGAAACTGATGATAGGTTTGGATTGGTCCAATCGAGGACAGATGGCGCCTTTGAGAGGGTTCACCGTCATTAGACCACGTGATGATTAAGCAATCTCTCTCGAAAATGTGGTACCAAAACATGACATAATGTTTTTCATAAGCTGTTCTATCTCTCCAAGCTGCCACTTCTCACTTCTTTTTCTTCCTTTGGCTTTCCCTTTCTTCAATTGAATTCGAATCTTATTATTCTTACCCATTGGATAAACCCAACCCCTCTATTACTATCTTCCACCTCACCAGATGCTCCCAAGATAGGGGTATAAAGAGCATATGAAATTAAACCCCTCCCAAATAGAAACTAATTAAAGGAAAAAAGTTTTCCTTCTCCCATGTAGAAAATTTGAAATGCCTTTTATTAGATCCTATCACCCATCAAAGTGTTAGGAAAACAATGCCCAAAAATGATGATTTTGCAAAAGAAAACGAAGATAAAGAGAAGAACAATCACACAATCACACAAGACAAGAATTTTACATGGTTCAACCCCAAGTAGGTAGGCTACATCCATAGCAAGCAATAAAACTGTTTCACTACTTCTCTGAAGCAAAATTACAAACTCTCAGATCTCACATCCTCTCAAAGAGATAAGGACACTTTATAAGAGAATTATAACCCAGAGAATTATAGAACTACCCCTATAGACCCAAAAGACCCACCTGATTTGATTGGGACCAGAACCCAATATATTTCGAAATACATATCGATTCGAAGATCTCGACGAGCTCTACAGGGAAGAGGCCTACTGTCACGCCCCCATCCCAACAAGGGATACAATACATTATAAGGGGTGACTAGGACGACGCTTGTCATCCTACTAAGCTGCCAGGATCACTGACACAGTGTCCCAACGCACAGTCATAACTAATATTAAAACAATATAATATCAGAGTGCGGAAAGGAAAATATTACATTCCAAATGATCAATAGTTTTGCGGAAGCGTATAAAATCAATAGTTACAAAATGATCAAAGTCTAGATGATAAATACGTAGTTAATCCATTTTTCATTACCATCTAATAATGATCAACAAGGATATAACAAGAAATGTTTATACATGGGCCTACGCCTAAAATAAACAAAAGGGGGAACAAGTCCCTAGAATTCTCACGGCCCATAGGCACAATCGTCACAAGGACACCGTTGCCATGTTCCTCCAACATAGCTTCCGGCTCCTCCGTACCGCATCATGATCTAAAAATTGTGTACACGAGGGGTTAGCTCCACCGAGCCGGTGAGGGGATGGGGATGCACAAACACGCAATTCACATAGTCCAATGATGCATGCACATGTTAAGTCCATTTTTCCACCTAACAAACAACTAAGTCAATGGCATATGCTCTTGTGACAACTCGGGAGACACTGTGGGTCACTTAACTTATCGCCACAATGAAACCTCAATTGTCACGTGGGACCTACGCCGATCGAAGCCTCCAAGACCACTCGAAGTGCGGACCACGATAACCAATACTACCATGACCTGGCCTCTCCCACCTCCACGAGAATCCGGTGTGCTGATTACCCAACACCTAAACCCTGTTGGTAAGGGTCGTAGCATAAGGGTGTGAAATCCTAGCCACAATATACTACATGCAGGTCCTATCGTCCCGAGAGGTAATCCGGGCGCATCAACTTTTCATCCGGTTTAGTGCCCGGTTACCGACGACACGCGCATACGATTCAACATGACATTCAACAAAATTTCTTCATAAATGTATATAGTGTTCGGGTTCGACACGACCCACCAACCTTAGAGACCCATCAAGGTATCACATTACCAATCAACATTATAACAATTGTATATAAGAGTATGCAATATGCACAAACATGCTTATTAATTATAATGATTACATAATATATAATGCAATAATAATAACAAGCCCAAACAACCAAACCCACTCACAACGATACGTCAAGCACCACGATTATCGTTGTCGCCTCGATCAAGCAATAAGCCACAAAAGTGAATATATTAACCTATACAAAGAGTGGAATAAGGTTACACGAGCGAAAGGAACGGATCCCCAAAAGGTCTCCCATAAACACTTAAGTATAAGGTTTCGAGACGAAGTGGTTGCAGGAGTGGTTTCATGCCCAAATCTGCAACCACATGTAAATCCTAGGAAACCGGGGTTCGGGCTTTTAGTCAAGGTCGGATGCAGATGTGGTTTCGTAAAACGAAACCGAGTGTAAATCCGACCTTCACAGGGCTCAGGACAATTTTGGTCAAGGTCGGATGCGGATGTGGTTTCGTAAAAGCGAAACCGAGTGTAAATCCGACCTTCACGAATCCTTCTCGGGAAGGTAATTTCGGGTGGTTTCTTGCAGTCGAAACCACATGTAAATCCTAGCTAACCAGGGGCTTAGGATAGTTTTAGTCAAGGTCGGATGCGAGATGTGGTTTTGAAAACTGAATCCGAGTGTAAAACCACATACCGCAGAACCGAAAATTGAAGGGTTTCTCCCTAGGGATTCATTTTTCAAGGGGTTTAAAGGTAGGGAGGCTTCAAAAACTTCCTCCTAGGTCCATTAGGGTTCTAAGACCTCATTAGGTCCATGTAATCCCATGGATTTAAGAGAAAACAAAGAGAACCTAAATTAGGACATAATATGGTAGAAACCTTAAATTTCTTAAATGGAAAGAGATTACTTAGGCTTAGGGCTTGTAATGGAGTGAAATAACTCCACCATAGTCTAGGTTTAGAGGTTCCATCGATTCCTTGGGTTCCAAGAGAACCCTAGGTTGAATTTCTCCCATTTCCCAAACCTCAAAAATCAAAATAGATGAAGAGATGTGGGTTTGAATGACTTACCTACCCCCAATATAGAAGGCTCCATGTTGAGGCTCCAAGAAGTGCTCTTCCAACCTCCAACCAAGTTTCTCCACCCTTCTTCCTCCTTCTCTCCTTCCTTCTTCCTTCTTTCTTCTTTCTTCTTTCTCCTTTCTCTCCTCTTTCTCTCCTCCACGATTTAGGTTAGATGGGAGAAGAATTGAAATGAATGCTTCTCCCCCCCCTTTGTCTTATTTAAAGAAAATGGACCTTGGATCCTCTAAGTTAAATGGGTCAAATAGCTAAATGGATGGATCCAAGATAAATGGGTCATTAGGCTAAATGGGTAGTTTAAGTTAAATGGGTCACCCAAGTTAAATGGGTACTCTAAGTTAGATGGGTCAAATAGAGTCAAATGGGCCTCTTAACTAAATGGGCCTGCCCAGGTTTCAAATAGAAAAGAACCCACTTGGGGATGGGTCCATCCACCATGGGATTATAAGCCCATCACACGCTCCCTTAAATAAGTGGGACCCACAAATGGAATATTTCCAACTCAACTAAAATAGCCCGGGCTGTCCAAATCTTGACCCGTACTTGAGGGCATCAAGAGAAAGGGTAAATAAATAACCTTAAGGGCTAGAACTTACTATTTCCTTGTCATGGTTTGTCCCCGTGACCCGAATAGTTTCCTCCACGGTAAACCCGCATCGCGTGGTCAATAATTTTGTAGTGGGTTTGACCACCGGTGAGAACAGCTCACCAAGATACGTGGCGGTGATAACCACACATCACGGGAAGAAATAATAATTAATTATGATCCGGGTGCGGGTGTAACATCCTCCCCACCTTACAAGAAATTTCGTCCCCAAATTTGAGGCAACTAGGGTCTTAAGTGAGAAGGGCTGTTGGATAACAACATCCCAAGTCACCCACATCTTGAACTAAGTCAAAGGTCGGGTCAAGATGAGGCGTGCTACGTGGCACAGCAAGTCAGTTCCACAATTCTCTTTTCCTTACAGGTCACATTACCACGGGGTGTGGTTCACAATAACCCTAGAAAAACGGGTTCCAACTACTAAGTTAAGTCTCAAGGAACGAGTTCCCTAAATCTTCCAGATCAGGTGATACCATTCTAGCCTTCACTACTCAGTGGGTCTTGGGCTACAGGATTTAACCTATCCATGTCCCAACATAGGGTTCACATTCTAAAGGCTTTCACATCGGTTGTCTCATTACCTAACCCAACTTTAGAATGATTTGGAATATTGATGGAATCTCCTATTGTTCACTCCCGCACGGAGGGGACGCATTTGGTGATCCATTACCCCATTCATATCTCGTCGTTGGAGAAGGTCTTGTTACATCCTTCGATTTCAACTTTCACAACCTTTAACCTACTACACGCTTATCCCACAGGAAGAGTCCACATCACCCTCTTTCGAGAACCAATAACCATTACTAGCTTTTGTCCAAGTCAACTCTTTGCAGTCTCCATAATTTAACCTATCCGGTCATTAAATTCATTCTTCATTACCCTAAGGTTTGGTCAACCAAGGTCGTGGCTCCAACTAGTTTCACAAAGAAGGTCGAGGTAAGTCATACTTGTAGTACCAGAGAATCACTCTAGTCACACAAGTCCAAGGTTCTAAGGTATATCTATATATATTTATCACACTAATATGTAGGCATAGATTCAATAATTACATTCAAATCCCTATGAACATATCCTGTCATCTAGGTCAATCCACAAGAACAAGAAGTTCTCAGTACTGGTTCACTAAGTCTTTTTTTTTCTTTGGAAAGTCAAATCACGGTGTAGGACTTTCTCTATGAGTCTAAACAAGGTTTGGGTGGACCAAGTGAAGTTCAAATAGAGTCGTCACTAGCTTGAGGTGTTATGAATGACTTCCAAATACACGTGACCTTCATGGCTTACTCAAATAAACCAGTCTATTACTTTCCTTTCCTATGCACCCCATTGAGGGTCTCTACCCGTATAGGTTTAGGTTTCTCTATCCATAAGGTTCGGGTCTTTAAATTCATAGGATCGAAGGTCTTTATCCTCAAAGGTAACTCTTCTTCCTTTATGTAAGAGAGGAGTCACGCGGTTACCAATGCCTCGCTACTTTTTATTAGCTGGCCCAATCGGGTACAAGTCCTAACCTCTTTCAATTCAAGGTATTGACTAGACTTAGGTGGTTCCCACAAATGGGTCACACAACCGGGTGTCCGATCTAGGTATAGGCACATAATCATCACATATAAGTGTGGTCAAAGGTCTCCAAAACAAGCTAAAAATCCTAAAAGAAATCGGGTGGACTCACGAGCGACGTCCGCACTCCGGTGCATTCATGGCCCCTCCGCGAAAATAGGGAGAGTGGACTAACGGGCGGATGTGGAATGCGAATCCGTTCGCTTGTCCAAACTCAAAAGTCTCAATGGCCAAGAGGGTTTAAGTCAAACGGATTTACTGGGACGGATGCATGAGTGTGGATCCGTTCGTTGATCCGCATGATTTATAATGAAAATTTCAAGTTTTATGCGGAGTGGATTCACGATAAGTGGATTCGCCGCTCGTTCATTTGCAGAAATTTAACATAACAGTCGCGAGTTTTAAAACTCACTTTTGGCTCCAAAGAAAGGAACATAACCGCAGGAGAAAAAGCTCTACAGGACTTCCGTTCAAGCTTTCCTGGGTGGTTTTCTTGTAATCTTAAGCCTCAAGGTTTAACTCTCACTTGTTCAAGATATGGCTTTCTTCCCATTCCTACTTTCTCTTTTCTTGGATTTGGGATGAATCATTTCAAGTTGTGATCATGTCTTGACTTTGCTTGTAATACCATGACCATGTACAC
This sequence comes from Telopea speciosissima, assembly GCF_018873765.1. Classification (NCBI taxonomy): domain Eukaryota; kingdom Viridiplantae; phylum Streptophyta; class Magnoliopsida; order Proteales; family Proteaceae; genus Telopea; species Telopea speciosissima. The sequence continues at coordinate 63,283,540 of NC_057919.1, forward strand.
CAAATCCATGCCAAACCGATTGGAACTAGGGTTTTTGGGTGTAAATCAAGTCCTATTTGATCGATGGCACTAAGTTGTTGGATCCTTGTTTGATTATTGCCTCTTTTATAAACTTTCAAGTCTTTGCAAGCATTTTAGAGATTATCACTATGCTGTCATGTCTAGTTGAATTTTACTTGGATTATGCCCAGGTTTTGGTTGTGGTAAAGTCCTCAATTCACAATATTTTGAAGAAACTCTTCAAGTTCAAATCTAATCCTTTTACATGTCATAAAATCTCATAGAAAATTATCACATTGTCTTATCTTCAAGCATATTCTCTTGTATACATGATCGTTGATAAAAATCCTTAGAATCTTTCCTCTCTTCCTCAAATAAATAATTCTTGTCTCTTGTTGAGGTATTTTCATCCAATAACTTGCTTGTTTCATATTCGTTGGGATGTAAAGTAGCCAAAAGTATATGTTGTTCACATTGATCTCATTATTCACGTCCATGCACTAGGGATTTCACACGGATTTTACATGTGCATTGATCTTATTCATTTCTCTTCACTCCAAACATCTTCTTCCTCGGTTATCATGTCTCATTTCCCTTATATGCTCTTGTCACAATACAATTTCCACATCTTGTAGACATTTCACTTCTATAATTTTATTTGTCAAGCATAAAGCTTAAGTTACCGGGGTAAGATATGCCACAAGAGGGGCGAGGGAAACATCAAATAGAGGTAATAAAAGCCTAACATAGGTTGGTTCATCAAGACAGGCAAGAAAACCCTTTATGGCTTGGGCGGTTTTAGGTGTGGTTTCAGTAAGTTGCAACCACGGTAAATCCGAGCTTTCACGAACCAATTTTGTTATTAGAAATTCATGGATTCTCAATCGGTTTCACAAAATTGAATCCACGGATGAAACCGCATGGCCCAAAAATTAAAATTTTAAAACCCACGACTTAGAGGTTTATTTCCCTCCTTCAAAACACAACTCTAATACATTTGAAGAACCAAAAGCCGCGATCGTTCTTGCTCTCACTTCCTCCTCGGTGGATTTTAGTGCTCCAAATTACTCCTCAACAACATCCAATCGCATTCAGGTAAGATCTTTCTCTCTCCCATCGAGTTCTCTCAAGGAGAAACCCCAAAACACAATTTAGGTTTTGGAAACTTGGGGTTTTTGTTTCCTTTTGCTTGGTAGGTTACTCACAACCTAATCTTAACCATTTTCTCATCATAAGCAACCTATACAAGGGCTTGCATACAATCTTGGCATCTAACTCAAGGATTTAGGTTGGATTTTGGAAAAACCAAAACCTACTCGAATTTTCCTCTTCTCTTTTGCCATGTATGAATCGGTCTTACTAGATAGGGCTTAGTTTACATTCTCAGAGTTGTCACAAGCCAACTTTACTTGTTTCTCAAGATTCAAACTTCCAATCACAAAATCTGAAATTTCTTTTTGAAGCCCAAGCCATACTCCATGATCGAACAAGTCTACTTCTTGTTTGAACTTACTACTTTGTATAAAATATCATGTCCTAGGCATAATATGACCATGAATCTTCATTATTTATCATGTCCTTCACATAATGGCCATGCCTTTCCTTTTTTTTTTTTTTTTTCCCAACTTCTTAGATCACAATTGGATAAAATCAAAAAATTTTTTTTTTTTTTAGCCTAAGAATCCTGCTGAAATTTAATTTGCTTTGGAAGGAAAATCAAGGGCTAGGTTTTGAACTTCACAACCTTACATTGATCATCTACTTAGGCCTTAGCATTCAAGGTACAAATTTGCTATCAATCTTGGCTTTTAGCTGCAGGTTAAAACAATCAATGGCTCCAAGCACGTGGCGTGCATGCGTGGAACAAGTTGCACCAACTGTCCTAGATCCACTATGGTTTCAAAAGATAGAGGACCCGAGCTTTACCTGGACTACTTTCGCTTTAAAAAATATAGTGGAAGGGCGGGATGTAGTGTTGGATGATCTCAAAGCTTCCATGGTGGGGCGAGATTCGAGGCATTGGGGTGGACCAACATTCTCAACCTTCCCGAACCATACTACCTACAACTCATTTACCATTCTATACAAACCGACACCGAGAACCCAGGCATACGAATTATCGTGTTGTTTCATGTGTCAAGGGGGTTCCTATAGCCTTCATTGCAGACAGTTGGCCGGCGTTATCAACGTGTCCATTGGAGGAGCAAGGACCTATTGTTCACTTAGAAGGAATCCCTATACCTTAATCAAGTGGGAGGTATTGACATTCGACGACCATAAGGCAGCCTGAACCTACGAGTGGTGGATGGCTTCGATGAGGTCACGAAGCAACTCTCCAATCGACTTGGCGCCTAGAGGTATCGAGAGAGGGGTAGATGACATCGACAGCCTTTCTTGGTCGCGATGGTGGCGGTGGTGCAATGTCTAGCTCAGCTTTCTCTCAACAATTAAAGTTATCCCGGATCGAGTTCTTATAGTTCTTGTCTTAGGATGAACAACCGGGAACTTTTAGAAATGGTAGACTTGTATATTTAATCTGAGATGAACGAGAATCAAATGTTTTGAGTTGGAACAGATGAGATCTTGCATTTTGAGTTGGGAAAGACACAGTTATGCCGAAGTAGAAAATCTGGAACAATCATGGTGTTTAGATAAGTATCTTTTGATTGAGCAGATAGAATCATATGTTTTTGTTGGAATGGATGAAATCATGAATATTGAAATAAGAAAGATATGGTTGCCTTCTGGGAAGATTTGGAACAACTTGACATTTCTAATTAATCTTATATATTTTTATGTACTTGCTTACTTCTTTCTTGTTTAAATCATTGTTGATAATTATGCTTGGTTATAATTGGTTCATTATTGTTTATGAATTTTAACATATAGTTACTCATTTATGACCTACTTAAGACTCAACCAAACAATTACATAGTTGTAGCTTAACAGCCTATGGTTCAAGTCCTAAGTTTCATGTTACCTATTATCTTCTAAGTTCTTATTTCACCACAATCAGTCTTCTCCTATGTCTCGCACACAATCATTTATGTTCTTGAAGATTTTTAGTTTAGAACCTAATTGTGGAGAGTAAATCAAGAGTCCGCGAGATCGTGGTCGGCAGAGCATCATTGCTCGATACCACTGTCACGCCCCATCCCAACAAGGGATACAATACATTATAAGGGGTGACTAGGACGACGCTTGTCATCCTACTAAGCCGCCGGGATCACCGACACGGTGTCCCAACGCACAGTCATAACTAATATTAAAACAATATAATATCGAAAGTGCGGAAAGGAAAATATTACATTCCAAATGATCAATAGTTTTGCGGAAGCGTATAAAATCAATAGTTACAAAATGATCAAAGTCTAGATGATAAATCGTAGTTAATCCATTTTTCATTACCATCTAATAATGATCAACAAGGATATAACAAGAATGTTTATACATGGGCCTACGCCCTAAAATAAACAAAAGGGGGAACAAGTCCCTAGAATTCTCACGGCCCATAGGCACAATCGTCACAAGGACACCCGTTGCCATGTTCCTCCAACATAGCTTCCGCTCCTCCGCACCGCATCATGATCTAAAAATTGTGTACACGAGGGGTTAGCTCCACTGAGCCGTGAGGGGATGGGGATGCACAAACACGCAATTCACATAGTCCAATGATGCATGCACATGTTAAGTCCATTTTTCCACCTAACAAACAACTAAGTCAATGGCATATGCTATCGTGACAACTCGGGAGACACTGTGGGTCACTTAACTTATCGCCACAATGAAACCTCAATTGTCACGTGGGACCTACGCCGATCGAAGCCTCCAAGACCACTCTGCAGTGGCACCCTCGATAACCAATACTACCATGATCGGCCTCTCCCACCTCCACGGAATCCGGTGTCTGATTACCCAACACCTAAACCCCCGTTGGTAAGGGTCGTAGCATAAGGGTGTGAAATCCTAGCCACAATATACTACATGCAGTCCTATCGTCCCGAGAGGTAATCCGGCGCATCAACTTTTCATCCGGTTTAGTGCCGTTACACAAGACGGCACGGCGCATCGATTCAACATGACATTCAACAAAATTTCTTCATAAATGTATATAGTGTTCGGGTTGACACCGGTACCCACCAAGACCGAGACCCATCAAGGTATCACATTACCAATCAACATTATAACAATTGTATATAAGAGTATGCAATATGCACAAACATGCTTATTAATTATAATGATTACATAATATATAATGCAATAATAATAACAAGCCCAAACAACCAAACCCACTCACAACGTATACGTCCAGCACCACGATTATCGGTTGTCGCCTCGATCAAGCAATAAGCCACAAAAGTGAATATATTAACCTATACAAAGAGTGGAATAAGGTTACACGAGCGAAAGGAACGGATCCCCAAAGGTCTCCCATAAACACTTAAGTATAAGGTTTCGAGACGAAGTGGTTGCAGGAGTGGTTTCATGCCCAAATTCCGCAACCACATGTAAATCCTAGGAAACCGGGGTTCGGGACGCTTTTAGTCAAGGTCGGATGCGATGTGGTTTCGTAAAACTAAACCGAGTGTAAATCCGACCTTCACAGGGGCTCAGGACAATTTTGGTCAAGGTCGGATGCGGATGTGGTTTTAAAATCAAACCGAGTGTAAATCCGACCTTCACGAATCCTTCTCGGGAAGGTAATTTGGGGTGGTTTCTTGCAGTCCGAAACCACATGTAAATCCTAGCTAACCAGGGGCTTAGGATAGTTTTAGTCAAGGTCGGATGCGAGATGTGGTTTCGTAAAACTCGAATCCGAGTGTAAAACCACATACCGCAGAACCGAAAATTGAAGGGTTTCTCCCTAGGGATTCATTTTTCAAGGGGTTTAAAGGTAGGGAGGCTTCAAAAAACTTCCTCCTAGGTCCATTAGGGTTCTAAGACCTCATTAGGTCCATGTAATCCCATGGATTTAAGAGAAAACAAAGAGAACCTAAATTAGGACATAATATGGTAGAAACCTTAAATTTCTTAAATGGAAAGAGATTACTTAGGCTTAGGGCTTGTAATGGAGTGAAATAACTCCACCATAGTCTAGGTTTAGAGGTTCCATCGATTCCTTGGGTTCCAAGAGAACCCTAGGTTGAATTTCTCCCATTTCCCAAACCTCAAAAATCAAAATAGATGAAGAGATGTGGGTTTGAATGACTTACCTACCCCCAATATAGAAGGCTCCATGTTGAGGCTCCAAGAAGTGCTCTTCCAACCTCCAACCAAGTTTCTCCACCCTTCTTCCTCCTTCTCTCCTTCCTTCTTCCTTCTTTTTCTTCTTTCTTCTTTCTCCTTTCTCTCCTCTTTCTCTCCTCCACGATTTAGGTTAGATGGGAGAAGAATTGAAATGAATGCTTCTCCCCCTTTGTCTTATTTAAAGAAAATGGACCTTGGATCCTCTAAGTTAAATGGGTCAAATAGCTAAATGGATGGATCCAAGATAAATGGGTCATTAGGCTAAATGGGTAGTTTAAGTTAAATGGGTCACCCAAGTTAAATGGGTACTCTAAGTTAGATGGGTCAAATAGAGTCAAATGGGCCTCTTAACTAAATGGGCCTGCCCACAGGTTTCAAATAGAAAAGAACCCACTTGGGGATGGGTCCATCCACCATGGGATTATAAGCCCATCACACGCTCCCTTAAATAAGTGGGACCCACAAATGGAATATTTCCAACTCAACTAAAATAGCCCGGCTGTCCAAATCTTGACCCGTACTTCGAGGGCATCAAGAGAAAGGGTAAATAAATAACCTTAAGGGCTAGAACTTACTATTTCCTTGTCATGGTTTGTCCCCCGTGACTCGAATAGTTTCTCCACAGGTAAACCCGCACCTGTGGTCAATAATTTTGTAGCTGGGTTTGACCACCAGTGAGAACAGCTCACCAGCATACGTGGCAGTGATAACCACACATCACGGGGAAGAAATAATAATTAATTATGATCCGGGGTGCGGGTGTAACACCTACGGCATTGTTGTATGCACTTTTAGGCCATTTTGGTGCGTTTCGAAGACAAAACGAATAATAACCACATCATTTTTTGAACTGAGATGAGGTTTCACCAATAACACAAAGTGCATTGAAAACCCTCAAGTGAAGGAATTCTTCCTTGTCCATGACTTTAATTAAAACACAATTCTTAATTAGAAGAAGGGGCAGTTTAAACAAAATGTAGAGGGTGATTTTGTCATTCAAAAGAACTGTACGGTCGTCACATAAGCCACATTAATCACATTCCACAAATCCGCCACAGAGAGAATATTTTTGCAACTTGTGATTCCTTCTTTCACCAGAGAAAGACATATTGGGTGTCATTATCAAAGTAATGATATGATCAAAAGCTCTAATAGGAGAGAATCCACTGAAATATCTCTAAAAAGAACATTCTTATTAATTTGCTTTGTGGGCGATGGAGGGTAGCTAGAAAAGGACAAAGAAAAGAAAAGAAAAGAAAAGATTTTCCCATTTAAACAAAGCAGCAGTACACACCCTGATCAACCATCTTGTATAAATAGAGATCAATTGGAACTAAGGTTCCTCACAGAAAAAAAAAAAAAACCCAAAGCTAGTTTTCAAGCTCCTTAGTTACTTCTCTTCTTTGCACTCTTGCTTCTCAGTTCTTAATTTCTTTCTTGATCTGTTGTAACAATGGAGAGACTGTCGATGTTGTCCAAACAAAAGCCAGTGGTAATCTTCAGCAGGAGCTCCTGCGGCATGTGCCACACTGTCAAGACTCTCATCTGCAACTTTGGAGCCAGCCATTTGGTCCATGAGCTTGACGAGGACCCAAACGGACGGGAACTGGAGAGAGCACTCACCAGGTTAGGGTGTAACCCAGTTGTTCCGGTTGTGTTCATAGGTGGAAAATTGATTGGCGGAGCAAATGAGGTCACGGAACGTCTGATGAATGGTACTCTTAAAGATACTCTCATCCAAGCAAATGCAATATGGGTTTAACATCAAATTACGCGGTTCTAATACTATGTTAGAAAATAACTTCTTCGTATACACCGGTTTTTGCTTCGGTAGTATAGAATGGATTAGGTATTAATATATGTTCTAATATAAATCTACTTGAATAAGGAATCAGGCTGTGGTGGGTCTCACTGGATAGAACCCATCCAACCTAAAACTCTTGTTTTTCCTATTAATAATAGCTGGAGGCAACAATCTGTTTATTTCAAACTTGATATACAAGGTGTATTGCTTTAAGCAACTTTGTGCTTAAACCCTAAACCCTAACAATACTTTCCATATATAGAATTGTTATAAGAGCCTCTTTATACCAGCCTACTTTTGCTTGTAACCTCCTTTTATGTAACTTATAATAAAGTTGAGCTTTTCATAAGTCTTGGTTAATATTATATAATTACAGCCATCTTTTTATGCCTCACATAACATTTGAGCTTATGATTGAAACGGGTAGAGTTTGTTATTGGAAAAGCATCTTTCATAGTACTATTATGTCTTGCATTTCACCACTTTGCCTTAATGGATTCTTCCCATGGGACAAGAATAACATTAAACATATATGCGTAAGTCAAATCAAGGGTTATAAAATATGAAAAGATTAGTGGTGTTTCCTTAGAAAATTTGAGAATACATTACTATTGAGAGAAACCAGAAAAAATTCTTTTTTCGGTTTATTACCACATGTGATATAGATTCAGTCCATTATGGTAACTCTAATATTGAGTTTATAATGGTGGGTTTTTTTTTTTTTTGGTGGTGAGTGTGAAAAATATATTCAATAGAGCGTTGAAAGTACAACACTTAAAAAAGGAGGAAGGGGGGAGGGAGGGGGCATATTGACAAAGCCGATCCTCGCCATGGAGTTCCTAATGATTTGGACTAATATTTGATGAGATAAAACTGAAAGCATGTTCAAGAAATGATCAACATACATACCAATGGTGTTATTCAAATGGTTTGTGTCGTCGATGCTCAAAACAAAGTTGATATTAGATAGTCATTCCATGTCTTTTCAAGGATGAATTCAGCCGAAGATGGTGGGAAGTGAACAATTAAGCCTTGTAAGTGCAAGTGACGATGATGATGGGGTGATGTCATCAAACTGGAGAATTGACTCCTCTTCAAGTGGGTTTTGAATAATATCATCACTTACATCATTTTGGAAATGAAAAAAAAGGGGAGAATGATGAAGGCTCAGCTAGGCCACTGAAACTCGGATCAGGAGAGTGATAAAAATAAACTCCAATATACTTGAACTTGGATTCAGGATTTTCCAGAACTGCGGCAGTTTTGGATAATAAATATGACTCTCTGTATATAACTTGGAATGAGTTGATTCCAAATTCAAATGAAAGAAGACTCGTGGGACTAAAAGTTTATGAAATATTGTTTTCTCAGATTCTAATTGTAGGATGGTGAAAATTGACTGTGAAAATATGACTTGTGTAAAGATGAATTTTAATTTGGAAATGGAAGAAAAAAAAAGAAAAAAAAAAAAACACAATGAAGTAATTTTGGATTTTCGTAAAAAGGAAAACTATGAGATTAAAATAATTCTCTTTTAAAATGTGTTGCAACACCAAGAGTGTTGTTGTAACACTAGAAAAGCACCAACTCTTCAAGGATGGTGAGAAACTCTTATAGATTTCAATGAGAACTCTTCAAAGTTCAAGGGAATGCAATGAGCACTTTATGTTATCAAAACTCAATGCATTACAATCAACATAACTATGCCTTTTATAGACAAATAAAGAAATCCCTAAAAATTATTGTAGCATCTCAATCCTTGATCTTAATGAGATTAAAAGACAAAAAGAAAAATCCAAAAAAAAAACATAGGGGTTGTACTTGTCATAGATGCTTCTAGCTTATTTGTAATCATCAAAAAAGACTCTTGGGGGAAGTACTTGAAGGAGCTTAGACCAAGAGAATCTTTGGGAGAAGGGCTGACATATCATCAAGCACTAAGGAGATGACTCTTCAAGTTATTTGGGCTAGATTTTTAGAACTGATGGGGCCGGCCGGTCCTATAATATGGGGTAATAATTGGTCTTGACTTGGCCCTGGGCCTTGTGGATTTTAGGGGCTTGGACCTTGATATGGGCTGACCTCCTAAGTGGCTCTTATGTAGCAAAATGATGCATTTGTGCTGCATCATTCTAACTATTGGATAAAGAGATCTTGGTTTGGATTAGTCATATATACATTGCTGACCTTTAGCCAAAAAAAAATTTGGATTAGTCATATGCCAAATTTTATACTCAAATTAAAACATATTCCTTCCTGTGTATGCCCATGCATTCCTACAGCATCTCGTCGACTACTGTGAGCTCTCCCATAGTCTTGAATTTTCAAAGCTCGATATTGCCACAAAATTTGGACCCTCTAATAGAATTGGGCTTTCAAATAATCATAGGTACACCCAGACATATTCTACATAAATTTTCCTATCCACTAATTTGTTAATTATCATCAGGGTCCTTGCACATAAACTTTGGGGAAAATGTTGTATGTATTGCTAATGTGTAAACCTACCTCTCTCTCTCTCTCTCTCTCCTCTTCTCTTGATACACTCACTTTCCTCCTAAACGCACTCTATCTCCTCCTTACCATGTGGGTCCCCATGTAGACGAACCATGTGGTACCCCTTCCCATGCTCCTATTGACCTAATGTGAGAGACTCCCTCCCTCACCGGAAATGTGTGTAGATCTCCCTTGCCCTTAATGTATGTCCATACATACCTATAGTGTCCCAATGACTATTGTGAGCTCTCCCACAGCCTTGGATTTTTAAAGTTCCATTCTGTTACAAAATTTGGAACCTGGCATATGATAGAATCGGGCTTTGAATACAATATTATATCATAATTTTTAAATAATCAGGGGTATATCTAGTTGCATTCCACATAAATTTTCTTTTCCGCTAATTTTCTAATTATCATCAAGGGCCTTGCACATAAACTTTAGGGAAAAGGTTGTACGTATTGCTAATTTGAGACCCTTTCATACTCTAACTCCTCTTGACACTATTTTTCCTCTGCACTCTATCTTCGCTTCAACATATAGGTCTCTGATACATCCAATATTCACCGGGCCAATCAACGACCGCCACGTGTCACAAACGACCCGCTCCATAGCCAAGGGGAACGAACCGGGGTCCCAGCACCTGGGCGCGGCCTCACCCAGGCGCGGCCACCACTCGGGCACGGCCTCACATAGGCGCGGCCACACATCCGGGCTCGGCCTCACCCAGGAGCGGCCACCACTCGGGCGCGGCCTCACCTAGGCGCGGCCACACATCCAGGCGCGGCCTCACCCAGGCACAACATCGTGGGCACGTGAGGTGGGGGCTACCCACCTATGACCTGATCGTATCGCTACAGACTCATGTCACCACCAGGACTCTAGGCAGCCACTTAGAAGTCACGTCACCCAGACGGATTCAAGCACCAAGGACGTTATCACCACACGCGGGTATCTATCCACCAAGGATCTTGATACCACTAGGACACTCCCTCCCGTGGGGAGATGATCAATCAGGATAGAGCCCCGTTACCCAGGGCCTCTATCCACTCAACGGGACAATCGCCATCAAACTGGGACTCTCCACACCGTCATACGCTGCTATAAAAGGCAAGGTACACAACCCCATCAGGGGACATCTAAACTCATACTGAATAAACACTATTCATCTATTTGCGCCACGAGATCTAACTTTGGCATCGGAGAGCCCTAGGCCGGAACCACACCGGTTCTCTCTGTTGACCCCTTGGTCCACTTACAGGTGACGGCACTCGCAGGACCGCTCGACGATTTCTTGACCCAACAGATTGGCGCCGTCTGTGGGAATGACGCTAGCCATTACATCTACTAGCTCGCTTCCATACTCATTCAATGGCACGAAGGAAGACTACCACCACCAACAACGGAGCAAGGAATGGATCACCACCCCCAGAGTGCTCTCGCCGCAGAGCCAACGACCAGGACCATGTCCCTCTGGAGGAAGAGATTCCCCTTAATGACCAGTTCGTGATCAACAAGCCCAACAATAACGAGGCCGACGATGTGGTGGTGGAGGTGATACCTGACCCCAATGCTCCAGCCATTGTGGGTCAGATCAATGACCTGTAACGACAGATCCTCGATGAACAACGACTCTTTCGAGAATACTTAACGCAGCGTGCGACATCTCACCGTCGAAGGACTTCACCATCAGCAAGGGTGGAGTCCGTACCCCGACAAGAACCGAACCCTAGGAGATCATCTCCGAGGGGCGTGAGATCTGAGAGACTTGCGCAACAGGCAACCCCCACTCCGCAGCGGGGGGAGCCTTCCCAGTATCCCAGGAGAATAAGAGACCTCTCGCCACGGTTAGAACGTGGGAGGACGCCAACACCGAGGGCAAGGGTGTCTAGCCCGCAGAGGTCGGTCCGGAGGTCTGTGTTCGACGGACGACTGGAAGAAGGTCACATACCACGACGAAGCCGGACCTACAAAGAAGAAAGCCCCTCACCTTCACGACAGGGTTCATCACGGCGTGACCATTCACCATCCTGCCAACACTCAAGGCGAGAGGGGACATCCAGGAGAGAGCGTGAACGGGGTCACAGCGAACGTCCGGCCAGGCATGGAGGACAGACACGGGACGAGGAGCTCGATCAAAGACTCTGCGACCTGGATGAGAAGCTGGAAGGGTTGAAGAAGCAGACCAAAGGCGAGACGCATTCCATACCTGGACAACACCCATTCTCGGCAGAGATCATGTCAGCCACACTACCTTCCAGGTTTCGACTACCCACCTTTGAACTCTACAGTGGTACCACTGACCCTAATGACCACATCAACTACTTTAATGGCATGATGACGCTGTATGGGGGGTCGGACGTGGTCTCCTGTCGGGCATTCCCGGCATCCCTCAAGGGAGCAGCCACATCATGGTTCTCCAGGCTACGATCGAGATCTATATGCTCGTTCACAGAGCTATGCGAACAGTTCGTCACCCGCTTCCAAAGCAGCGTCAAGCAGAAGAAGACCACCGTGAACGTGGTACAGAACCCTGGGGAATCTCTCAGGGAATACGTTACCAGGTTCACCAAGGAGTCCCTGGAGGTTCGAGACCTGGATGATCAGACACAGCATGCAGCCCTAGCAGGAGGTATTAGGGACCTGGACTTGATCAAGGACTTGGCACGTCATGAGACCAGGACTATGAAAGAGCTCTTGGAGCGGTGGACCGAGTTTGCAAATATGGCCGAGGTACTACAAGCTAGAACGAAAATAATCGAGGCCAAGCCACAGGACAACAAGAGGTCAGCGCCTGATGATCGCAAAGAGGGTAAGAGGTCGAGGACAGAGCGCTGACAAGAGAAGAGCGACCGCCCATCTAGGAGGACAGACCGCCGCTTAGAGAGAAGTAAGAGGGCAAGCACCCCCGAGTTCACACCACTGAACACCACCGGGTCCCAGATACTCATGCGGATCCAGGACTGTGACCTACTCCATTGGCCACGACCCATGCTAGCAGGACCAGAGAAGCGGAACCCTAACAAATATTGTCTCTTCCACAAAGAGAATGGGCACAACACAGAGGAGTGCTATCAATTGAAGAGAGAGATAGAACAACTGGTAAGAGTAGGAAGCTTGAACAAGTATGTGAAGGGGAGACGTGACAACCGCCCAGGCCAAGAGATCGAGGTCGCGACGGGGACAGAGTGGAACCGAGACAAGAAGAAAGAAGAACAGATCGAGAGAGAGACCGCCCAAAAGAGCGGAGAGATGCAACAGAACCTAGTGGCACCAAGGGACCTCCTATCCTTACCATACTTGGAGGACCGGGGCAAGAGTCTACCAGAAAAGCTAAAGCTCATGCCAGGTTCGTGGGAGTGGCAGAGAAGCCCAGCAAGATAGCCAGGACCGAGGCAGTGATCTCCTTCTCGGATGAAGACCTGGAAGGACTAAACTTCCCACATGAAGATGCCCTGGTAGTACAGGTGGAGGTAGCCAATCGACCTGTACACAGGGTACTGATAGACATAGGGGCGTCTGTTGACGTACTCTCCTTGGACGCCTGTCGACAGTTCGGGTTCGGGGATGACCAGCTCAAACAAGAGCCCACTTATCTCCATGGATTCTCAGGTGCCACCGCCTCCATCAGAGGTACCATAGAACTACCCGTCACCTTCGGGGTACACCCTCAATAAGTAACCATCATGGTGAATTTCATGGTAGTCAAGTCTGTGGTGTCCTTCAACGGCCTCTTAGGGCGACCATCACTGACAGCCCTTAGAGGAGTCATATCGCCACTTCACCTGAAGATGAAGTTCCCCACTGAGAATGGGGTAGGCGAAGTCCGAGGAGATCAGAAGAAAGCAAGGGAGTGCTATGCCACCTTCATGAAAAAGAACAATGGCAACACCCGTGGAATGGCACTCTGCCTAGAGAGCATGGTCAGTGACCAGAGAGATGAACTGACAGAGAGAAGGGGAAGGCCAGTGGAAGACCTCATCCCATGGCCCCTCAGCCAGGACGACCCCTCCAAGGTCGTTCAGGTGGGCTCGCTGCTAAACAAAGAACAGAAAGAAGGGCTTGGACACCTCCTCCAAGCGAACATAGATGTCTTCGCATGGTCGACCTCTGACATGCCGGGAATACCACGTTCCATAGAGGAACACCGACTACATGTCGACCCAACCAGGAAGCCCGTTCAACAGAAGCGGCGTAACTTCGCCCTCGATCGACAAGCAGCAATCAAGGAGGAGGTCGAGAAGTTAAGCCGATCAGGGTTCATCAGAAAGGAGAAGTTCCCAACCTGGCTCTCCAGCGTGGTCATTGTACCAAAGCCAAGTGGGAAGTAGTGGAGGATGTGTGTCGACTATACCGACCTGAACAAGGCATGCCCAAAAGATGAGTACCCACTGCCCAGGATCGACCTACTGATCGACGCCACCGTCGGTCATGAGATGCTGAGTTTCATGGACGCCTACTCCGGATACAACCAGATCCTCATGTATGAGGATGATGAGTCTTACACCGCATTCCGGACGGACAAAGAGAACTACTGCTACAACGTCATGCCATTCGGGTTAAAGAATGCAGGGGCCACCTATCAGAGGATGGTCAACAAGATGTTCGAGGAGCAGATCGGGCGCAACATGGAGTTATATGTGGATGACATGCTCGTGAAAAGCATCCACGCCAACCAACACCTGACCGACCTAGAGGAGGCATTCGTAGTACTGAGGAGGAACCAGATGAAGCTAAACCCTGTAAAGTGCGCCTTCGGCGTAACGTTAGAAAAATTCCTGGGGTTCATGGTCTCAGTCCGTGGAATAGAAGCCAACCCATCTAAGATCAAGGCCATCCAAGAGATGGCACCTCCTCGAACGGTCAGGGAAGTGCAGAGGTTGAATGGAAGGGTCACTGCCCTTTCCAGGTTCATGTCACGATCAGGTGATAAGTGCTTACCATTCTTCAAAACATTGAAGAACCTCCGAAGCCCTAAAGATTTCACATGGACAGAAGAGTGCCAGAAGGCGTTCGGAGAATTGAAGGAGTACCTAGAGAGCCCACCACTGCTTGGACGACCAGAACCTAACGAAGAGTTGTAGCTCTACCTGGCCGCCACCCTTGTCGCGGTCAGCCAAGATCGTCTGAAGGAAGAAGACAAAGTCCAGAGGCCCATCTATTACGTCAGCCATGTCCGATCGATGTAGAGACCAGGTACACTAGGATCGAGAAGGTAGCCTATGCATTGGTAACGGCAGCCAGGAAGCTACGACCATACTTCCAAGCCCATACCATCATAGTCCTCACGAGACCTACCCCTGAAGAAGATATCGCATGCCGGACATCTCCAGGCGATTGATAGCATGGGCGGTGGAGTTAAGTGAGCATGACATCAGGTTCCAACCAAGGACAGCC